>NC_058089.1:16167820-16785636 GCF_014858855.1 Bufo gargarizans
AGCTGCACCTTAGCCATGTGACTGATGAACGTCTCGTCACTCGGCCTATGGGAAAGCAGAGAGAAGGTCTCGGCGCTACTGCGGGCGCCTGTGCCTTATCGGACAGCTGATCCCGCGTGTCAGACCCCCACCGATCAGATACCGATGACCTATCCAAAGCTGCAGTACTAAGAAACAGCCACTATACAATGGACGGCGCTGTGCTCTGTATACTATGAGGAGGCAGCAGGAGGGCTGTGGTATGTCAGACCCCCGCCTATACTCAATATTTAAGTCCCATAAAATATGAATAGACACTTTTAATGTACTGTGTAATTAAATCTTAATGGGATATATCCATCTTAGACAGGTATGGCATATCCACCAGGCTGAATAAGGGGGTCAAGGGACCGAGCAGACATTTAGGTCATCTCCATCTAACACGGGAATACTACTTTAATCGTTGTACAGCGAAATGTTCTGCAGCTTTCTAATTTACTTTGCGTTTCCATTTCTTGCCTCTGCTTGCTGTCAGTGAAAATGAACAGTCTTATTGAAAACCTGCACAGACCTAATACTTCTCACAGCTGAGGGTCTGTTAGGGCTAGCTCAGCTGAATGTAATGATACCTTTCACTTAGCGATGCGTTGCTTCATTCTGGAGAAAAAAGGGCTTTTAATCCATGTGCAAATGAGCAGTTAAGTGCACCGAGGGCGGGCCCAAGACACTCTGTGCACCCTTGCTCCCTACTGCTTCCTCTGCCAGACCCTCCATAGTCATGTCACCTGCCCGTCCAGGAGATGGAGGGGCTGGCAGGGGACGCGGCGACGCACTCCCTGTAATATTTCCTCTTGTACAGACAGTTCTAGGGATGGCTCGTAGAAGCCGGGGACGGACATATTGGAGCCTCTTCTCACCTTCCTTCTTCAGCCATTTCACAATGTTTCCTTCCTCCATGGTGGGGGACAGCGCTGGCATAAAGACCTGAACAGATGGCGCCCCTGCAAGACAGATGGACATCATCAGAAACATCACCCTTCACCCTGCCCAGAGCAACACGTTCATCTCCACTCATCTATACACCCCGATCAGCCGGGACATTAAACACGGGTGAAGGGAAGAACGCTGATGACATCATGACAGTTACACATGTTGTATGGGGTTAGAGAGCAGGAGGAGCAGAGCAGACGGATATACAGTTTATGGGAAAAGATTCAGCAAAACTTGTATATCATTCATTTATATTCCTGCTCATTCTGGGCTTTGAAGTCAAGGAGGCGGTCCTATCAGTGACTGACAGCCTTCCCTCTATGAGGAGGCGGTCCTATCGGTGACTGACAGCCTTCCCTCTATGAGGAGGCGGTCCTATCGGTGACTGACAGCCTTCCCTCTATGAGGAGGCGGTCCTATCGGTGACTGACAGCCTTCCCTCTATGAGGAGGCGGTCCTATCGGTGACTGACAGCCTTCCCTCTATGAGGAGGCGGTCCTATCGGTGACTGACAGCCTTCCCTCTATGAGGAGTCGGTCCTATCGGTGACTGACAGCCTTCCCTCTATGAGGAGGCGGTCCTATCAGTGACTGACAGCCTTCCCTCTATGAGGAGGCGGTCCTATCGGTGACTGACAGCCTTCCCTCTATGAGGAGGCGGTCCTATCAGTGACTGACAGCCTTCCCTCTATGAGGAGGCGGTCCTATCAGTGACTGACAGCCTTCCCTCTATGAGGAGGCGGTCCCTATCAGTGACTGACAGCCTTCCCTCTATGAGGAGGCGGTCCTATCAGTGACTGACAGCCTTCCCTCTATGAGGAGGCGGTCCCTATCAGTGACTGACAGCCTTCCCTCTATGAGGAGGCGGTCCCATCAGTGACTGACAGCCTTCCCTCTATGAGGAGGCGGTCCTATCAGTGACTGACAGCCTTCCCTCTATGAGGAGGCGGTCCTATCAGTGACTGACAGCCTTCCCTCTATGAGGAGGAGGTCCTATCACTGATTGACAGCCTTCCCTCTATGAGGAGGAGTTCCTATCACTGAATGACAGCCTTCCCTCTATGAGGAGGCGGTCCTAGCAGTGATTGACAGCCTTCCCTCTATGAGGAGGCGGTCCTATCAGTGACTGACAGCCTTTCCTCTATGAGGCGGTCCTATCAGTGATTGACAGCCTTCCCTCTATGAGGAGGAGGTCCTATCACTGATTGAACCACCTCCTCATAGAGGGAAGGCTGTTAATCACTGATAGCCTTCCGTCTATGAGGAGGCGGTCCTATCAGTGATAGGACCGCCTCCTCATAGAGGGAAGTCTATCAGTGATAGGACCTCCTCCTCGAGGGAAGGCTGTCAGTCACTGATAGCCTTCCCTCTATGAGGAGGCGGTCCTATCAGTGATAGGACCTCCTCCTCATAGAGGGAAGGCTGTTAATCACTGATAGGACCGCCTCCTCATAGAGGGAAGGCTATCAGTGATAGGACCTCCTCCTCGAGGGAAGGCTGTCAGTCACTGATAGGACCGCCTCCTCATAGAGGGAAGGCTGTCAGTCACTGATGGGACCGCCTCCTCATAGAGGGAAGGCTGTCAGTGATTAACAGCCTTCCCTCTATGAGGAGGCGGTTCAATCAGTGATAGCCTTCCCTCTATGAGGAGGCGGTCCTATCAGTGATAGGACCTCCTCCTCATAGAGGAAGGCTGTTAATCACTGATAGCCTTCCCTCTATGAGGAGGCGGTCCTAGCAGTGATTGACAGCCTTCCCTCTATGAGGAGGAGGTCCTATCAGTGACTGACAGCCTTTCCTCTATGAGGCGGTCCTATCAGTGATTGACAGCCTTCCCTCTATGAGGAGGAGGTCCTATCACTGATTGAACCACCTCCTCATAGAGGGAAGGCTGTTAATCACTGATAGCCTTCCGTCTATGAGGAGGCGGTCCTATCAGTGATAGGACCGCCTCCTCATAGAGGGAAGTCTATCAGTGATAGGACCTCCTCCTCGAGGGAAGGCTGTCAGTCACTGATAGGACCGCCTCCTCATAGAGGGAAGGCTATCAGTGATAGGACCGCCTCCTCATAGAGGGAAGGCTGTCAGTCACTGATAGGACCGCCTCCTCATAGAGGGAAGGCTGTCAGTCACTGATAGGACCGCCTCCTCATAGAGGGAAGGCTGTCAGTCACTGATTGGACCGCCTCCTCATAGAGGGAAGGCTGTCAGTCACTGATTGGACCGCCTCCTCATAGAGGGAAGGCTGTCAGTCACTGATTGGACCGCCTCCTCATAGAGGGAAGGCTGTCAGTCACTGATTGGACCGCCTCCTCATAGAGGGAAGGCTGTCAGTCACTGATTGGACCGCCTCCTCATAGAGGGAAGGCTGTCAGTCACTGATTGGACCGCCTCCTCATAGAGGGAAGGCTATCAGTGATAGGACCTCCTCCTCGAGGGAAGGCTGTCAGTCACTGATAGGACCGCCTCCTCATAGAGGGAAGGCTGTCAGTCACTGATGGGACCGCCTCCTCATAGAGGGAAGGCTGTCAGTGATTAACAGCCTTCCCTCTATGAGGAGGCGGTTCAATCAGTGATAGCCTTCCCTCTATGAGGAGGCGGTCCCATCAGTGATAGGACCTCCTCCTCATAGAGGGAAGGCTGTTAATCACTGATAGCCTTCCCTCTATGAGGAGGCGGTCCTAGCAGTGATTGACAGCCTTCCCTCTATGAGGAGGCGGTCCTATCAGTGACTGACAGCCTTTCCTCTATGAGGCGGTCCTATCAGTGATTGACAGCCTTCCCTCTATGAGGAGGAGGTCCTATCACTGATTGAACCACCTCCTCATAGAGGGAAGGCTGTTAATCACTGATAGCCTTCCGTCTATGAGGAGGCGGTCCTATCAGTGATAGGACCGCCTCCTCATAGAGGGAAGTCTATCAGTGATAGGACCTCCTCCTCGAGGGAAGGCTGTCAGTCACTGATAGGACCGCCTCCTCATAGAGGGAAGGCTATCAGTGATAGGACCTCCTCCTCATAGAGGGAAGGCTGTTAATCACTGATAGGACCGCCTCCTCATAGAGGGAAGGCTGTTAATCACTGATAGGACCGCCTCCTCATAGAGGGAAGGCTATCAGTGATAGGACCTCCTCCTCATAGAGGGAAGGCTGTTAATCACTGATAGGACCGCCTCCTCATAGAGGGAAGGCTATCAGTGATAGGACCTCCTCCTCGAGGGAAGGCTGTCAGTCACTGATAGGACCGCCTCCTCATAGAGGGAAGGCTGTCAGTCACTGATTGGACCGCCTCCTCATAGAGGGAAGGCTGTCAGTCACTGATTGGACCGCCTCCTCATAGAGGGAAGGCTGTCAGTCACTGATAGGACCGCCTCCTCATAGAGGGAAGGCTGTCAGTCACTGATGGGACCGCCTCCTCATAGAGGGAAGGCTGTCAGTGATTAACAGCCTTCCCTCTATGAGGAGGCGGTTCAATCAGTGATAGCCTTCCCTCTATGAGGAGGCGGTCCTATCAGTGATAGGACCTCCTCCTCATAGAGGGAAGGCTGTTAATCACTGATAGCCTTCCCTCTATGAGGAGGCGGTCCTAGCAGTGATTGACAGCCTTCCCTCTATGAGGAGGAGGTCCTATCAGTGACTGACAGCCTTTCCTCTATGAGGCGGTCCTATCAGTGATTGACAGCCTTCCCTCTATGAGGAGGAGGTCCTATCACTGATTGAACCACCTCCTCATAGAGGGAAGGCTGTTAATCACTGATAGCCTTCCGTCTATGAGGAGGCGGTCCTATCAGTGATAGGACCGCCTCCTCATAGAGGGAAGTCTATCAGTGATAGGACCTCCTCCTCGAGGGAAGGCTGTCAGTCACTGATAGGACCGCCTCCTCATAGAGGGAAGGCTATCAGTGATAGGACCGCCTCCTCATAGAGGGAAGGCTGTCAGTCACTGATAGGACCGCCTCCTCATAGAGGGAAGGCTGTCAGTCACTGATAGGACCCGCCTCATAGAGGGAAGGCTGTCAGTCACTGATTGACCGCCTCCTCATAGAGGGAAGGCTGTCAGTCACTGATTGGACCGCCTCCTCATAGAGGGAAGGCTGTCAGTCACTGATTGGACCGCCTCCTCATAGAGGGAAGGCTGTCAGTCACTGATTGGACCGCCTCCTCATAGAGGGAAGGCTGTCAGTCACTGATTGGACCGCCTCCTCATAGAGGGAAGGCTGTCAGTCACTGATTGGACCGCCTCCTCATAGAGGGAAGGCTATCAGTGATAGGACCTCCTCCTCGAGGGAAGGCTGTCAGTCACTGATAGGACCGCCTCCTCATAGAGGGAAGGCTGTCAGTCACTGATGGGACCGCCTCCTCATAGAGGGAAGGCTGTCAGTGATTAACAGCCTTCCCTCTATGAGGAGGCGGTTCAATCAGTGATAGCCTTCCCTCTATGAGGAGGCGGTCCCATCAGTGATAGGACCTCCTCCTCATAGAGGGAAGGCTGTTAATCACTGATAGCCTTCCCTCTATGAGGAGGCGGTCCTAGCAGTGATTGACAGCCTTCCCTCTATGAGGAGGCGGTCCTATCAGTGACTGACAGCCTTTCCTCTATGAGGCGGTCCTATCAGTGATTGACAGCCTTCCCTCTATGAGGAGGAGGTCCTATCACTGATTGAACCACCTCCTCATAGAGGGAAGGCTGTAAATCACTGATAGCCTTCCGTCTATGAGGAGGCGGTCCTATCAGTGATAGGACCGCCTCCTCATAGAGGGAAGTCTATCAGTGATAGGACCTCCTCCTCGAGGGAAGGCTGTCAGTCACTGATAGGACCGCCTCCTCATAGAGGGAAGGCTGTCAATCACTGATTGGACCGCCTCCTCATAGAGGGAAGGCTGTCAATCACTGATTGGACCGCCTCCTCATAGAGGGAAGGCTGTCAATCACTGATTGGACCGCCTCCTCATAGAGGGAAGGCTGTCAATCACTGATTGGACCGCCTCCTCATAGAGGGAAGGCTGTCAATCACTGATTGGACCGCCTCCTCATAGAGGGAAGGCTGTCAATCACTGATTGGACCGCCTCCTCATAGAGGGAAGGCTGTCAATCACTGATTGGACCGCCTCCTCATAGAGGGAAGGCTGTCAATCACTGATTGGACCGCCTCCTCATAGAGGGAAGGCTGTCAATCACTGATTGGACCGCCTCCTCATAGAGGGAAGGCTGTCAATCACTGATTGGACCGCCTCCTCATAGAGGGAAGGCTGTCAATCACTGATTGGACCGCCTCCTCATAGAGGGAAGGCTGTCAATCACTGATTGGACCACCTCCTCATAGAGGGAAGGATGTCAATCACTGATTGGACCGCCTTCTCATAGAGGGAAGGCTGTCAATCACTGATTGGACCGCCTCCTCATAGGGGGAAGGCTGTCAATTACTGATTGGACCGCCTCCTCATAGGGAGAAGGCTGTCGATCACTGATAGGACCGCCTCCTCATAAAGGGAAGGCTGTCAGTCACTGATAGGACCGCCTCCTCAAGTAATAGAAATCACCGATGTGTGAACTTGCCCTAAGACTGCGGCTACATGGCAACTCTGACTACAAGTGCAGCCACACAATTGTATGGGGACGACTTGCATTTTGCCACAAACCCAGAATCACAAACAATGAAGCACTACGGAATTTTTTGCGATGCTGGCGTCGTGATTGCTCACAAGTCATGCTGCAACCCCATTCACTTATAAGGCAGCCCTGCTACACAGTGCATGGTCTTTGGTCATTACCCAGATGGCCATGCAGCCCACTGTCTAAAAGGTCACTGTTGTTTCAAGAAGCATTCCGTTAAGCAAAAGTGCTAGAAAATACGATGCGATAACTTGATTGCAAAAGTAGACGTAGCCTTTAAGGCTGGTATCAGACGAGCGTATTATGCCCTGTCCCTGCTGAAGGTCGGATGCCGCCCTGAACTACTCATCACAGAAGAACGATTAGCTCTGGTCATTACGGCCATGGCTGGATCGCGTTTGTGGCAATATTTCAGGTACAAAAATGTACCCGTATCACTTGTCCATATTGCCTCCTTTGCTGGCTGGATTCATTTTTCCATCACATTATACACTGCTCATATCCAGGGGTTACGACCACCCTGCAGTGCAGAAGCAGTGGTCGTGCTTGCACATTGAAGGAAAAAGAGCCGTCCTATGTGCACTTCTGAGGTCCCACCAACCAGGGAGGCCAGCACTTATTTCTGTAGTGTGCAAGCCTGACCACTGCTGCTCGATTACAAGGTGGTCGTAACCATGGAAACGAGCAGTGTTATAATGTGATAGAAAAATGAATCCAGCCAGCAAAGGAGGCAATATGGACAATCACAATACATTAGTAAGTGCCTTGTATTCACTTTCTCTACATGATAAATGCCACTTACTGAAGTGAGCCAATTCCTTTAACTATTCTCCATTTCTCAGGGCGGGCACATACATAGCGCTTATCAGGTCCTGCTGGGAACGGCAGATCACTGCTATCTATGGCACAGTACGAAAGGGGGGCAGAGGCAGCCTTGATGGACAACTACTACCTGGGCGTAATTAGTGCCGATGCCAACAGTAAGTGTCCTACAGTGTCAACATTGACTGGACCATCTCAGAATGTATCAGTACTCACCCCATCGATAAGCGAGCGGTTAATTAACGCCCAGCTGTAAACTTATGCATACATTTCCAGGAGGAATAACAGAGAATAGAAGTAATGCCGCCTAAGTATGCAAAGACATTGGTGACTTAAAGCAGCCAATACCATTGAAGAACACAAGAGTCGGCCTCCGCCTGCAACCTAAAAAATGGCTGATAACAGAAGAACAGCGCTGGCGGTTCTGTAAATGTCAATGCACCTACAGGGAAAATAAAATAAAACCTTTTCCTACAAGTTCCCCTGTCACCCTTCTGCTTGGCATCGGACCAAGATAACGGGGTTGTTTTTTTTCCTGAGGGAGCGTTGACTTGGCGGACAGTCCCTTGTGCAGGACCCTCCCCCATGTGGACTCCGCAGCCAAGTGTTACACCTGCTCACAACAACTAGGTAATTGGATGATGAGGATTATACGTAACCAGTCGCAGCAGGATCTCCTCGGATCGGCACATGCCGTATGACCCGCACTGTACCTGACGCGTGTCCTCCATGTCTTTGACCCCTGATGGTCACCACCCCCTCCCCCCACACAGATTTGGACAGGAGTGTTCGGTTGGAGATGTAGTTGTACAATACTACTGCCATTACGATAATAATTCCGACATTGCGAGCGTGGCGGAGGCATCCGGAGCTCGCAGTTGCTGTGCAGTGTAACCTGAACACCTTAAAGGGATATTCTCTTTATTTGTAATCAGCGTGGGTCTGACCTCTGGGACCCCCGTGACTGACAATGAAGGACCACAACGCTGACTTAACGCTGTTTCCATTCACAGCGGATGCGCAGAGAGCTCCAGCACAGCTCGATTTAAAGGGGTGTTCCATAACCTAGGGCTGATTCACACGACGGCGCTCAGTCTGGTTGATACGGTCCATGTCGCCCTCGTCGCCCAGAATAACCCGACTGATTCATAGTGACTTATCTGATTGTGGGTGTGATGCGCTATGCTCACATCATCAGGTGTGCACAGTACACCGGAGCCACAATCAGATAGGAACTGACTGCACCATAAATCACTACGAATCAGTCGGGTTGTGTCTGGAGAGATGGGGCCGACACACGGACCGTATCGACCAGACTGAGCGCGGTTGTGTCAATCAGCCCTTACTTATTACCTATCCTTTTGACAGGTAATGTCCGATTGGTGGGGGTCCAAAACCTGGCACCCCCGCCGCCATGTCTACATAGCTCCATACACTGTGTAGTGGCCGTGCCCGGTACTGCAGCTCTGCTCCCGGTATAGGTCTTCAATAGGGAAGTCCGAGAAAAACCCCTTTATGTGAATGTGGCCAACTGCATTTCCCAACTGCTGAAAGGGCATCTGTCAGCAGTTTTGTCCCTATAACACTGGCTGACCTGTTACATGTGCACTTGGCAGCTGAAGGCATCTGTGTTGGTCCCATGTTCCTATGTGCCTGCATTGCTGAGAAAAATGATGTTTTAATATATGCAAATGAGCCTCTAGGAGCAACGGGGGCGTTACCATTACACCTAAAGTCTCTGCTCTCTCTGCAACTGCCACACCCTCTGCACTTTGACAGGACCGGGCTGTGTAAAGGTCATCACATCTGGCCCTGTCAATCAACATGCAGAGGGTGTGTCCATGTGACCCTAGGTGTAATGGTAATGCCCTCGTTGCTCCTAGAGGGTCATTTGCATATATTAAAACATCATTTTTCTCAGCAATGTGGGCACATATGAACACGGGACCAACACAGATGTCTTCAGCTGCCAAGTGCACATGTAACAGGTCAGCCAGTGTCATAGGTACAAAACTGCTGACAGATGCCCTTTAAGCAGTTGGCATCTATGCGGTTGGGAAATGCAGTCGGCCACGATCACATACAGGGGTTTTCTAGGACTTGCCTATTGAAGACCTACCTGAGGGTAGGGTAGGTTGACCGGGAGCAGAGCTGCAGTCAGCTGATTGGACTGCTGACAAGTGATCTCTACAGAAGGATGAAAACTGCCAAAAATCTGGATTTTTTAAAAATATATTAAATAAAAAAGCGATATTACAGGGTTAGAAAAACAGTTGCATTCCTCCGCAAACAGCGCCTCATCTCGTCAGCGCCATTCACTTTAGATTATTGATTAAAAAAAAAAGAACATAAAAAATTAAGGCTAGGAAAGGTTAAGCTTGCTGCCGGCAGGTGAATGAATGGCTGAACACGTCAGGTGGATGCAGAAGAACGCGGTGATGCGGCCGGGTACGGTTTTACACTCCGTCAGTGTGAGTTCCACTGTCTATGAATGAAGGGATGGCACAGTCTTAAGACTACAAAAAAAAAAGGATCTGCGTACTGGTCCTAATGGGTTATATCCAAGAAAATGGTAATAAAAAAAAGGGAGAAAATCCAAATATATATAGAAAAAATAATGTCTAAAAGTCAACGCTAACCAGACTTTTGCAGGGTACAGGTGAGGTTCTGGCACAGTGTACAGGCTGGGAATTGCACGCTTCATGTGCACAGATGAAAGGTCTGGCTAGCTGACAGTGTCATCCCCACTCAACCTACTGAGGACTGACCTCATTAAATCACATTCCCTGCAGGGGTAAGGGGAACCTCACTGCCAGGCTGCGCCATCTAGTGGTGATAAAGTGGCACTACAGGAATACAAACACGGCAAGTTGAGTGGTATATGGCAACTGGAGCTGAATTGCAACACCAGACCTGACCCATGGACAGGTGGGGGGGGGGGGGTTTAGAAACCCCTCCACACAGTGCTATTTTCTAAAGGCCTCTAGAGAAGTGTTATAATAAAAATGCTATAACCAGATAACATCACAAACCTCAAAAGGCCACAAGCCAAAACGCTTTTCATATTTCACGACCAAAATTTAAAAGCGGTTTTCTGGTGAGCGCCACGGCCTCCTCACGGCATACTGAGCACAGCGCCGTACATTCTATAGTGGCTGTGCTTGGTATTGCAACCCAGGCCATTCACTTGCACATGGGCCATGGGATGGATGAACATGACTTCACCGGCCGCAGAGCTCACCGGAGTGCCGCAGCCTCTTCAAGCGGTTGATAGCTGAAGTGCCGGTAGTCGGACCCCCACCGAACAGATATGGATGACAGGTCATCCATATTCTACTCCTGAAACAACCCATTAGGGTCCAATCCAACGTCCGTAGTGGTCCGCAATACACCCGGCCGGCACCCCCATAGAAATACCTATTCTTGTCCGCAATTGCGGACAAGAATAGGACATGTTCTATTTTTTTCCGGCGCAGCGGACCGGAAGATTGGCGGCGCGCTCCGGAAATGCGGATGCGGACAGCACACTGTGTGCTGTCCGCATCCATTCCTGCCCCATAGAGAATGAATAGGTATGCACCCGTTCCGCAATTTGCGGAACGGATGCGGACCCATTATTACGGACGTGTGAATGGAGCCTTAGAAGGGTACTCCTATCTGGCACACTTAAGGCATATCAACAAATGTCTGATGGTGCAGGTACCGGCTCCTTTCGTAAGAATGAGGCCCTGAAGAGAAAGGAGAGCACGCCGCACATTCCCATAACGGTGAACCGCGAGCAAGCCACAAACGTACAGCGTGGTCTTCAGTCACATCAGGGCCCTTTTCTTGAGATAGGAGTGAGGCCCGGAGGTGGGAGCCGCACCTATCAGACATTTGTGTCCTACCCTGGCAATGTACCGTACATGTCCCTTTAAAGCAGGGGTGCACAACCTGCGGCCCGGGGGCCACATGCGGCCCTTGATACCATTCTGTGCGGCCCCCAACCATCTGGTAACAGACATGTATGCCTATGTCTTGTGGCTGCTCACATGTATCTTTCATGTATTTCTCCCGGTAGATGGGAGTCCTGGAAGTGTAACTAGACATTAATGTTATATAATGTGTGTTCAATATGCCATAAGTACAATATTTCAGTTGTTAGTACACCTTTAAATTTTCATTTCGGCCCTCGTCATTGGTTTAGTCTGGCAATGTGGCCCCCAACCAGGAAACGTTGTGCACCCCTGCTTTAAAATAACAACCGGCAGCAGCATTTTTGGGTGACAATAAGGCAAGAAAAAGGCCAAGAAAAACGCAAGATGGCGAGTGAACGCGGCCTAAGACGTGACGTATTAGTTGTTTTTTCTCATAGACTTCTCTCTTACCCTGGGTTCACACCTGAGCGTTTTACAGCGCGTTCAAACGCGCTGTAAAACGCTCAAGACATGAAATCCAATGCTTCCCTATGGGAATGGTTCACACCTGGGCGTTTTACAGCGCGTACGAACGCGCTGTAAAACGCCCGACGCTCAAACAAGTACTTGAGCTTCTTTGGGGCGTTTTGACGCGCGTTTGTGGCCATAGGACACTGCAGTCAATGACACAAACGCGCGTTCACTATTACAAAAACGCGCGTCAAAAACGCGCGTTTGACGCGCGTTTGGGAAACGCTCAGGTGTGAACCCAGGGTTAAAGACGCGTGTTTTAAAGCAGATGAACCGAGTCTCTGGTCAGAAGGCCAAGCACTCCCAAGGGCCACAATAAAACTTAAAGGGGGTCTCCCGGGCTACAGATAATGCAAACCTATCCTCAGGACAGGTCATCACTTTCAGAATGGTGGTGGTCCGACTCCAAGCACCCCCGCAGATCAATTGCTTGAAGGGGCCACGGCACTCGTGCGAGCGCGGCCTCCTCGCCCCTTCACTTGAATGGGAGGAACAACTGCAACTACCCTGCACAGTAGACCACCTGCCGGTAAGTGAAGAGGACGCAGCCTTTGCACGAAGTCCGCGGCCCCTTCAAACAACCGATCGGCAGGGGTGCCAGGTGTTGGACCCCCAATTTATCTGATATTGATGACCTGGCCTGAGGATAGGTCATCAATATCCGTAGCCTGGAGGACCCCTTTAAAAGCGGCATTACCTTCTGAGTCATTTCACTGCCAAGACGTAGGGAAGGGGCCAAGGTTCTTTTCGGGTGTTTCTCACACGGTGCAGTCATACGCCTCATCTCTACAGGCAATGCCCGGGGTCCGTCCACCACCGAGCGCTGCTCCCCTAGAAGTAAATGGGAGAGCACCGCACACGTGGCCCCTGCTCCCATTCATTTCTATAGGGCAGACGGAAATAACCAAGCCAGCGCTCGGCTATTTTCGGTAGCCCAATAGAAGTGAATAGAGGGCTGCTGCACATGAGCAGTGCGCCCTCCGTTCATTTCCCCGCTCCGTTCTCAGAGGTGGGACCTGCAACTATCAGACAATGTGAGCATATCCTAGCGATGTGCCCCCATTGTCTGAGATGGCAAAACCCCTTTAACCAAGCTGTCAACAGTTCAGTCCCAGTGAGAGGGTGTGAGCTGCAATACCAGGTACAGCCACTACTAAGCGTATGGCACTGTGCCTACAAGGACCCTTCAGTCGTCACCTGATCATCAGCAGTGCTGGAAGTCAACGCATTATTAAAGGTGTTATCCGATATCTAAAATAACCCCCCCCCCCCCCCCTCATATACATTATACTTATCCCGCTCCCCGACTCCCGCGTCGCTCCGGATCCCTGCACAGCCGCCGTTGCATCTCCCCGTCGCTCAGATCAAAACATCTGCCAACGAGGGGCAGCAGCCAATAGCAGGCCGAGATGGGGACGAGCCCCCCTGAGACTGCGCATGTCGCGGCCTGCTATTGACTGCTCCCCCTCGTTGACAGATGGTTTGATCCGAGCGACGGGGATATGCAACGGCGGCCGTGCAGGGATCCGGAGCGACGCGCGTGTGTCGGGTAGTGGGGTAAGTATTAGGGGGAGGGGGGGAATATTTTAGATACCGGATATCAAAGACCTTGAAAAAACAGAGCCACTGTTGGGTTGCAAGAGGTCCAAGGGCCTTTATGGTACCTCTGTATGAATCTAGCACCCACTGGTCCAAAACCTGTCCACAGATCTGTCCCTAGGACACTGGCTGACCTTGGCAGCTGAAGGCATCTGTGTTGGTCTCATGTTCTTATGTGCCCGCATTGCTGAGAAAAATGATGTTTTAATATGTGCAAATGAGTCTGTAGGTGCAACGGGGGCGTTACCATTACACCTAGAGGCTCTGCTCTCTCTGCACTTTGACAGGGTCAGGCAGTGAAAACATCATCAGACCTAGTTCTGTCAATCAAAGTGCGCCGGGCAGGAATGGGTGGGGCAGTTGTTATAGCAACCAATCAGATTCCATCTCTCACTTCTCAAAGGCCCCTTGGAGAATGAAAGCAGTTACCTGATTGGTTGCCATGGGCACAGTGAACCCAAAGTGCCTGCACCGGCTGCCGTGGAACTACAAGCCGCAGCAACACCCTGACAGCCACTGCTTGCTATGACTGCCTGACAGCTCAAAGCATGAGAACTATTTTTTTTTTCTCTCAAGGCGCCTTCTTACCCCATTGTCTCTCAGTCGTGTGAAGAAGCCTGAAAGCACCTCCCCGACCACGACCCCCGAGACCCGCGACAAATGACCTGACGATTCCTTGGCAGCCAAGTCTCAAGGAGGCCGCCATCTTCCTGCACCACCACCCGCAAGTCCCTGACAGGGGCTGCCCACCGCCGCGCCTGACTGACTATAATCTCATAGAAAATGGTTGCCGTTCACAAAACAGCACTTCCCGCCCTCAAACAGCTGTTAATATGATATCCTATTAAAACTCTGGACGTTTTGAGTTATAATTTACTCAAAGTGAGTTATTTGAGAAAAAAAAAATCCAACGTCAAACACTAGAGGGAAAGACGCGTCTACCACGTGCTATCTAAACCTGTCTCCCGTCGTCCCAAGGGCAGTCTATGCGCGGCCGCCATTTTGTCGGAGACCGCATGTAACGAAGACTGGGTGAAAAACCCGCAGAGGGGCTCTGGAGACATGGAGGTAATATTGTGTGGCGCCTCTTGTGCTCTTTTTTTTTTTAAGGTTAGGTCATCAATGTGCTTGTAGGTGCTGAGCCCTTCTACCTAGCAGCAGGGACTGCTTTTCTTCAGGACCTGGGGCAGGTCTGCACCAGATACCACAGCACAACATAGGTTAGAAGCAGCACAGGCAGCCCTGGCGTGTAATAGCCACTGCAATCCCTTCAAGCACATTATCACAGCAGGCAGTGATCAGGGCACAGCACAGCAAAGCACAAGCCTGGGAGACATGTATTACTGCAACGGGGACAACTGCAATCAGACCGACAACGCCAAGGTACGGTATGACTGGGACGGCGCCTGGATTTTACATGTCGTGAATCGCGATGATATAAACAGCAATTCCTATCAAGAATGGTAAAAAATGTGGATTTATGCAGTTATTTTACTAGGGGCCATCTGGCATCTGAATGTAGAAGGATGGTCGCTTAGCAACAGGAGACATGGCGGAGGAGTGACAAGTAGTGTTGAGCGAACTTGTGTTTTAAGTTCGGCGTCTAACGTTCGAGTTCAGGTTATCGAAGAATCGTGTTATGGATTCTAAATTCCGTTATGGTCCGTGGTAGCGGAATCCATAACGGGATACTTCGATAACCCCCACGCCGAACTTAAAACACAAGTTCTCTCAACACTAGTGACAAGCTCTTGTGGAGATCTGACGTCACTTAAAGGGCATCTGTCAGCAGTTTTGTCCCTATGACACTGTCTGACCTGTTACATGTGCGCTTGGCAGCTGAAGGCATCTGTGTTGGTCCCATGTTCCTATGTGCCCGCATTGCTGAGAAACATGATGTTTTATTATATGCAAATGAGCCTCTAGGAGCAACGGGGGCGTTACCATTACACCTAGAGGGTCTGCTCTCTCTGCACTATGATTCGTAGGGCCAGGCGGGATCACTTTTACACTGTCTGGTCCTGTCAATTAAAGTGCAGAGGGTGCAGCAATTGCAGAGAGAGCAGAGCCTCTAGGAGTAATGGCAACGCCCCCGTTGCTCCTAGAGGCTCATTTGTATATATTAAAATATCATTTTTCTCAGCAGTGCGGACACATATGAACATGGGACCAACACAGACGCCTTCAGCTGCCAAGCGCACATGTAACAGGTCAGCCAGTGTCATAGGTACAAAACTGCTGACAGATGCCCTTTAACCACTTCAGCCCCGCTAGGTGAAACCCCCTTCATGACCAGAGCACTTTTTACACTTCGGCACTACACTCCTTTCACCGTTTATCGCTCGGTCATGCAACTTACCACCCAAATGAATTTTACCTCCTTTTCTTCTCACTAATGGAGCTTTCATTTGGTGGTATTTTATTGCTGCTGTAATTTTTACTTTTTTTGTTATTAATCAAAATGTAACGATTTTTTTTGCAAAAAAATGACATTTTTCACTTTCAGCTGTAAAATTTTGCAAAAAAAACGACATCCATATATAAATTTTTCGCCAAATTTATTGTTCTACATGTCTTTGATAAAAAAAAAATGTTTGGGCAAAAAAAAAATGGTTTGGGTAAAAGTTATAGCATTTACAAACTATGGTACAAAAATGTGAATTTCCGCTTTTTGAAACAGCTCTGACTTTCTGAGCACCTGTCATGATTCCTGAGGTTCTACAATGCCCAAACAGTAGAAAACCCCCACAAATGACCCCATTTCGGAAAGTAGACACCCTAAGGTATTCGCTGATGGGCATAGTGAGTTCATAGAACTTTTTATTTTTTGTCACAAGTTAGCGGAAAATGATGATGATTTTTATTTTTTTTATTTTTCTTACAAAGTCTCATATTCCACTAACTTGCGACAAAAAATAAAAAATTCTAGGAACTCGCCATGCCCCTCACGGAATACCTTGGGGTGTCTTCTTTCCAAAATGGGGTCACTTGTGGCGTAGTTATACTGCCCTGGCAATTTAGGGGCCCAAATGTGTGAGAAGAACTTTGCAATCAAAATGTGTAAAAAATGACCGGTGAAATCCAAAAGGTGCACTTTGGAATATGTGCCCCTTTGCCCACCTTGGCAGCAAAAAAGTGTGACACATCTGGTATCGCCGTACTCAGGAGAAGTTGGGGAATGTGTTTTGGGGTGTCATTTTACATATACCCATGCTGGGTGAGAAAAATATCTTGGTCAAATGCCAACTTTGTATAAAAAAATGGGAAAAGTTGTCTTTTGCCAAGATATTTCTCTCATCCAGCATGGGTATATGTAAAATGACACCCCAAAACACATTCCCCAACTTCTCCTGAGTACGGCGATACCAGATGTGTCACACTTTTTTGCTGCCAAGGTGGGCAAAGGGGCCCATATTCCAAAGTGCACCTTTCAGATTTTGCAGGCCATTTTTTACACATTTTGATTGCAAGGTACTTCTCACACATTTGGGCCCCTAAATTGCCAGGGCAGTATAACTACGCCACAAGTGACCCCATTTTGGAAAGAAGACACCCCAAGGTATTCCGTGAGGGGCATGGCGAGTTCCTAGAATTTTTTATTTTTTGTCACAAGTTAGCGGAAAATGATGATTTTTATTTTTTTCTCTTTTTTCCTTACAAAGTCTCATATTTCACTAACTTGCGACAAAAAATAAAAAATTCTAGGAACTCGCCATGCCCCTCACGGAATACCTTGGGGTGTCTTCTTTCCAAAATGGGGTCACTTGTGGCGTAGTTATACTGCCCTGGCAATTTAGGGGCCCAAATGTGTGAGAAGTACCTTGCAATCAAAATCTGTAAAAAATGGCCTGTGAAATCCGAAAGGTGCACTTTGGAATGTGTGCCCCTTTGCCCACCTTGGCTGCAAAAAAGTGTCACACATCTGGTATCGCCGTACTCAGGAGAAGTTGGGGAATGTGTTTTGGGGTGTCATTTTACATATACCCATGCTGGGTGATAGAAATATCTTGGCAAAAGACAACTTTTCCTATTTTTTTATACAAAGTTGGCATTTGACCAAGATATTTCTCTCACCCAGCATGGGTATATGTAAAATGACACCCCAAAACACATTCCCCAACTTCTCCTGAGTACGGCGATACCAGATGTGTCACACTTTTTTGCAGCCTAGATGCGCAAAGGGGCCCAAATTCCTTTTAGGAGGGCATTTTTAGACATTTGGATCCCAGACTTCTTCTCACACTTTCGGGCCCCTAAAAAGCCTGGGCAGTATAAATACCCCACATGTGACCCCACTTTGGAAAGAAGACACCCCAAGGTATTCAATGAGGGGCCTGGCGAGTTCCTAGAAATTTTTTATTTTTTGCATATGTTAGCGGAAATTGATTTTTTTGGTTTTTTTCTCACAAAGTCTCACTTTCCGCTAACTTAGGACAAAAATTTCAATCTTTCATGGACTCAATATGCCCCTCAGCGAATACCTTGGGGTGTCTTCTTTCCGAAATGGGGTCACATGTGGGGTATTTATACTGCCCTGGCTTTTTAGGGGCCCTAAAGCGTGAGAAGAAGTCTGGAATATAAATGTCTAAAAATGTTTACGCATTTGGATTCCGTGAGGGGTATGGTGAGTTCATGGGAGATTTTATTTTTTGACACAAGTTAGTGGAATATGAGACTTAGTAAGAAAAAACAAAAACAAAAAAAAAATTTCCGCTAACTTGTGCCAAAAAAATGTCTGAATGGAGCCTTACAGGGGGGGGTGATCAATGACAGGGGGGGTGATCAATGACAGGGGGGGTGATCAATGACAGGGGGGTGATCAATGACAGGGGGGTAATCACCCATATAGACTCCCGGATCACCCCCCTGTCATTGATCACCCCCCTGGTAAGGCTCCATTCAGACGTCCGTATAATTTTTACGGATCCATGGATCGGATCCGCAAAACACATGCGGACGTCTGAATGGAGCCTTACAGGGGGGTTATCAATGACAGGGGGTGATCAGGGTGATCACCCCCCTGTCACTGATCACCCCCCCTGTAAGGCTCCATTCAGACATCCGCATGATTTTTTACGGATCCATGGATACATGGATCGGATCCACAAAAAACATGCGGACGTCTGAATGGAGCCTTACAGGGGGGTTATCAATGACAGGGGGTGATCAGGGTGATCAGGGTGATCACCCCCCTGTCACGGATCACCCCCCCTGTAAGGCTCCATTCAGACATCCGCATGATTTTTTACGGATCCATGGATACATGGATCGGATCCACAAAAAACATGCGGACGTCTGAATGGAGCCTTACAGGGGGGTTATCAATGACAGGGGGTGATCAGGGTAATCAGGGTGATCACCCCCCTGTCATGGATCACCCCCCCTGTAAGGCTCCATTCAGACATCCGCATGATTTTTTACGGATCCATGGATACATGGATCGGATCCACAAAAAACATGCGGACGTCTGAATGGAGCCTTACAGGGGGGTTATCAATGACAGGGGGTGATCAGGGTAATCACCCCCCTGTCACGGATCACCCCCCCTGTAAGGCTCCATTCAGACATCCGCATGATTTTTTACGGATCCATGGATACATGGATCGGATCCACAAAAAACATGCGGACGTCTGAATGGAGCCTTACAGGGGGGTTATCAATGACAGGGGGTGATCAGGGTGATCAGCCCCCTGTCACGGATCACCCCCCCTGTAAGGCTCCATTCAGACATCCGCATGATTTTTTACGGATCCATGGATACATGGATCGGATCCACAAAAAACATGCGGACGTCTGAATGGAGCCTTACAGGGGGGTTATCAATGACAGGGGGTGATCAGGGTGATCAGCCCCCTGTCACGGATCACCCCCCCTGTAAGGCTCCATTCAGACATCCGCATGATTTTTTACGGATCCATGGATACATGGATCGGATCCACAAAAAACATGCGGACGTCTGAATGGAGCCTTACAGGGGGGTTATCAATGACAGGGGGTGATCAGGGTAATCAGGGTGATCACCCCCCTGTCACGGATCACCCCCCCTTTAAGGCTCCATTCAGACATCCGCATGATTTTTTACGGATCCATGGATACATGGATCGGATCCACAAAAAACATGCGGACGTCTGAATGGAGCCTTACAGGGGGGTTATCAATGACAGGGGGTGATCAGGGTAATCAGGGTGATCACCCCCCTGTCACGGATCCCCCCCCCTGTAAGGCTCCATTCAGACATCCGCATGATTTTTTACGGATCCATGGATACATGGATCGGATCCACAAAAAACATGCGGACGTCTGAATGGAGCCTTACAGGGGGGTTATCAATGACAGGGGGTGATCAGGGTAATCAGGGTGATCACCCCCCTGTCACGGATCACCCCCCCCTGTAAGGCTCCATTCAGACATCCGCATGATTTTTTACGGATCCATGGATACATGGATCGGATCCACAAAAAACATGCGGACGTCTGAATGGAGCCTTACAGGGGGGTTATCAATGACAGGGGGTGATCAGGGTGATCACCCCCCTGTCACGGATCACCCCCCCTGTAAGGCTCCATTCAGACATCCGCATGATTTTTTACGGATCCATGGATACATTGATCGGATCCACAAAAAACATGCGGACGTCTGAATGGAGCCTTACAGGGGGGTGATCAATGACAGGGGGTGATCAGGGAGTGTATATGGGTGATCACCCCCCTGTAAGGCTCCATTCAGACGTCCGCATGTGTTTTGCGGATCCGATCCATGTATCCATGGATCCGTAAAAATCATGCGGACGTCTGAATGGAGCCTTACAGGGGGGTGATCAGTGACAGGGGGGTGATCAATGACAGGGGGTGATCAGGGAGTGTATATGGGTGATCACCCGCCTGTCATTGATCACCCCCCTGTAAGGCTCCATTTAGACGTCCGTATGCGTTTTGCGGATCCGATCCATGTATCCGTGGATCCGTAAAAATCATACGGACGTCTGAACGGAGCCTGACAGGGGGGTGATCAATGACAGGGCGGTGATCAATGACAGGGGGGTGATCAGGGAGTTTATATGGGGTGATCATGGGTGATCAGGGGTTTATAAGGGGTTAATAAGTGACGGGGGGGGGGTGTAGTGTAGTGTGGTTTGGTGCGACTGTACTGACCTACCTGAGTCCTCTGGTGGTCGATCCTAACAAAAGGGACCACCAGAGGACCAGGTAGGAGGTATATTAGACGCTGTTATGAAAACAGCGTCTAATATACCTGTTAGGGGTTAAAAAATTCGGATCTCCAGCCTGCCAGCGAACGATCGCCGCTGGCATGCTGGAGATCCACTCGCTTACCTTCCGTTCCTGTGAGCGCGCGCGCCTGTGTGCGCGCGTTCACAGGAAATCTCGCGTATCGCGAGATGACGCGTATATGCGTGACTGTGCGCCAGCCTGCCACCTCCGGAACGCACATGTGCGTTAGGCGGTCCGGAGGTGGTTAAAGGGGTTCTCCTGGCTTTTAAAAAAATTTTTTGCCGTGGAAGCAAGACGATCTGCTCAGTACTTACCCCTCCATCTTTCCGCCGCACTCATGTGGCCATCAGGACTGGATTCCTGAGTCTTCCTGTTCAGCTGCATATACTGTACAGACTCAGGAACATAAACCTGAGTGGAGTAGCCCGCATCCAGTCCTGATGGCCGCATGAGTGCGGCGGAAAGATGGAGGGGTAAGTACTAGCAGGACCTGAGTAGTAGATACCACAGGGGTAAGTACCGAGCGGACTCGGGTCAGCACACAGCAAGCTTTTCAAGAAAGCCCAGGGATATTTCTATCTCTTAATTTCATGGCCTGTCGCTAGGATTGATGCAGAACGCGCTGTAAAACGCCCGACGCTCAAACAAGTACTTGAGCTTCTTTGGGGCGTTTTGACGCGCGTTTGTGGCCATAGGACACTGCAGTCAATGACACAAACGCGCGTTTACTATTACAAAAAACGCGCATAAGAACGCGCGACAAAAACGCGCGTTTTACGCGCGTTTGAGAAACGCTCAGGTGTGAACCCAGGGTTAGGCCCCTTGCAGACGAGGGTGTCCGGATTAGATCTGGATGCATTCAGTGAAAAATGGGTGATTTTACAAACAGTCATTCAGTTTTGTCTGCGATTGCGCTTAGTTTTTATCGGCCGGGTGAAATGCACATTGATGTGTTTTTCACGTGCGTGATAGAAAACTGAATGTTTACAAACAACATCTCTTAGCAAACATCAGTGAAAAACGGATTGCATCCGCACTTGCGTGCGGATGCGATCTGTTTTTCACGCAGCCCTATTCACTTCTATGGGGCCAGCGTTGCATGAAAAACACAGAATATAGAACCTGCTGCAATTTTCACGCAACGCACAAGTGATGCGTGAAAACCAACACTCATGTACACAGACCCATTGAAATGAATGGGTCCGGATTCCGTGCAGATGCAATGCCACCATTTAATATGGAATACAATGTAGTGGGAAAAAACTGTAAATGGGGTAGAATTGGGGAAAAAAATAAATAATAATTCCT
This sequence comes from Bufo gargarizans, assembly GCF_014858855.1. NCBI lineage: Eukaryota > Metazoa > Chordata > Amphibia > Anura > Bufonidae > Bufo > Bufo gargarizans. The sequence continues at coordinate 16,189,785 of NC_058089.1, forward strand.
CCACAGTTTAACTGGTTTTGTCCCTATGGCATTCCCTGCAGCAAAACTGACCTGTGCCCTTCCTTCTCCGGGTCAGTACGATTACAACGATACCACATATGTATAGATTTTATATGTTTAAATACTGGGGGGAAAAATGAAAACTTTGAAATTTTTTTTTTTTTTTACATCACCATATTCTGATCCCCATAACTTTTTTATGGTTATATCTACTGAGCTGTGTGGAGGCTCATTTTTTTTTGTAGGATGATCTATAGTTTATATTGATACCATTTTCGAACGTGTTTCTTTATTATCAAATTTTATAAAATTTTTGGGAGGTAAGAGAAGCAATGAAAAAATTGTGAATCCGTCATTTTGATACATTCTTCTGTTACGTCATTCACCGCATTGGGAAATTTTTATTTTATTTTAATAATGCAGGCGTTTTCAGACGTGATGGTTATAATTTTTATTATTTATGTATTTATTTTTGTTTTTTAAGGAAAGGGGGGTAATTGTAATTATATATACCTATATATGTGTGTATGTGTAATTAATAAATATATATTATATAATTTTTTTTGTAGCTCCTCTTTTTATTTTTTTTGTCCATTAGTTTGTATTTTTTAAGATTGTTCCTATACTCCCATAGGAGTATAGTAAAATCTCTAATTGCTAATCTCCTATGTTAGCCTGCCAGCCAACATAGGAACTGCCGCTCTAACCCTGGGTTCACACCTGAGCGTTCCTCAAACGCGCGTTTTTGTCGCGCGTTTTTATGCGCGTTTTTTGTAATAGTAAACGCGCGTTTGACGCGCGTTTGTGTCATTGACTGCAGTGTCCTATGGCCACAAACGCGCGTCAAAACGCCCCAAAGAAGCTCAAGTACTTGTTTGAGCGTCGGGCGTTTTACAGCGCGTTCGTACGCGCTGTAAAACGCCCAGGTGTGAACCCTTCCCATAGGGAAGCATTGGTTTTCATGTCTTAAGCGTTTTACAGCGCGTTTGAACGCGCTGTAAAACGCTCAGGTGTGAACCCAGGGTAATACACTGGGTCTCTTCAGAGAGACTCGGCGTATTAGAATTAATGACCGACATCCCCAATCGCTGCACAGGGTTTTCCGGTATTTAGATGCCGTGATCACACTTGACACACTGCGATCGGCATTATTGGTGCAGCAGAGACCCTCCAGCTACTTCACCCTCTGCACGCACGAGCGGGCGCCATGTTTAAAGGGAACCTGTCATCAACTTTATGCTGACCTCACCTCAGCGATGTGTCACTCATGAGCTAAAAGTAAGTGGTTGCTGAGAATCAGCATCATAATCATTGCAGCCCAAGTCCTGAAAAGAGTCACATCTACCTGAGAAGAGTCCTGGTTATCCATAATCTCCTGCTCTCTCGCCCATCTGCTGCTGATTGGCAGTTTTCTCCTAGAGAGAAAGGGAGAAAACTCGGTATTAGACTGTCAGTCATCAGCAGGTGGGCAGGAGAGCCGGACTTCATGAATAACCAGGACTCTTCTCAGGTGGCCGTGACTCTTTTCCAGGCCCAGTCTGCAATGATTGTGATGTCGGTTCTCCGCAACCACTTACTTTTAACTTTTTAATGACAGACCGCTGAAATCAACTCGCCTGTCTCTACTTTATACTACCGTTACTATGGGCAGCATAAAGTCGATGACAGGTTCCCTTTAAAGACCTTACCAGCTCCGTACATGTACGGTGCTAGTAGAGAAGGGGTTAAATAAGTGTTCATGTGGTCGGGAGATCAGAGATAAACCTTCACCTACCGCATAGTGATACTCTGCAAACAGACTGATTTTTTACTTTTTATTTTTTTTGAACCCCTGTATCTCAAAAGCGTCTCTATTCATTTCTATGGGAGTTCTGGTGACAGCCGAGTACAGGACTTGGGGGTTTACAAACCTGTTCATACGCTGCAGAATGGCTTATTGTCGCGGATTCATTCATAATAAATCGTGTATTAATTCAATGACAGCAGACAGAGGTCTTGGAAACATTAATCCAATGTAACTTGGGGGAAGTGTATGAAGCAAAAAAAAAAAAAACTGAGTATCACATTTTGTGGATTATTTTTCGATTTTTAACACCTACCTCCAGGGTTATAAGGGAAAAGGGCGCAGCTAAGTGGATACCTAAAATGCTCCAATTTTTTACAGCAGGAGATATGTGTCCGCCGCGCCATGAATTGTACAAACGTAATGAAATGACACACTCTGAAAGCTGATTGAGATGACTGAAGTGTCAGACCTCTGTATCTTATGGTCTTTGTGTCTCGGTTCCTTCCTTCTAGGAGAAAGGACACCCAAGAAACCTGATCCCGGAGCTCTGCCGACAGTTCTATAACTTAGGATGGGTGACAGGAACCGGGGGCGGCATCAGCATTAAATACGAGTAAGTTGTGGTCTTCCCCACTTTTTTATCACTATCACTTGTATTCATTTAGTATTATACTGACATTGTAATTTCCTACCGTTTTATGTATGCAGCTCCAGTGCAGACCTACTGTGTGCTTACAGCTATTTGTTAATTTTAATCTTAAAGGGGTATTCCAGTTATAGAACGTTGTACCCTATCCAGAGAATAGGGGATAACTATCAGATCGGTGGCGGTTCTACCACTAGGACCCCTGCCGATCACGAGAATAGGGGTCCCGTAACCTGTGGAGCCCCCTGAAGTGAACAGAGAGGCTGGTTGGGAAGGTACAGTGCTCGGCTATCTCCGGCGCGCCCATAGAAATGAATCAGTGGACCCCCAACCAGTCTGTTAGTTATCCTCTATCCTCTGGATAGGGTATAGCTTTCTATAACCAGAATACCCCGTTACTTTTTTTTTTTTTTGTGTTACCAGGGATGAAATTTACATCGCTCCCTCTGGAGTCCAAAAAGAAAGGATTCAGGTAAAAGAACACTGATCAATAGAAGGCACTAAACAGATTTTCCTGCAAAGTCATGTCGCCTGGTCCTGTAAATCAAAAAGCGGAGGAAGCAGGACGAGAAAAAGTGCACAGAGATGCATAGGCCCGCCCTCAGTGCACTTAACTGTTCATTTGCATATGGATTAAAAGTACTCATCCGTCTCATTGGGGGACACAGGCTTTGACCATGGGTGTAGCTGTTGCCGCTAGGAGACGGACACTAAGCGCACAAAGTGTAAGCTTCTCCCTCTTCAGCTATATCACTTCCTGCAGGGAGTAAGATAAATCAGTTTTAGCTTAGTGTCTATAGGAGGCAGACCTCCCTGCGTTGCAGGTCTGCTGAGTTTTTTTTAAAGTTTTTTTTTCTTCTTTCCTTCTTTAGCGGGAAGCTTCAGGCAGTCCATAAAAACTGTCTGCACTCCCACCCAGGAGACGGGAGACCAGGGGCTCACCCAAACCCCCTGCTCGTTCCCGCTCTCCGGAAGAAAAGGAGGACCAGAGGTTCCCATAAAAATCGCATCACCATGGCCTCCCCAGCGAAAGTCCCCTCTGTTTCCGGTGTAGCGTCCCTCACCAAGGGGCAGCACACCGAAGTTGGTGATCCAGCTGGAGCCAGAGGGGGCAGAAGATTTCGGACAGGTGAGTAGGAGACTGCCCACAGTGCCCCCCTCCAGTTCCCTCTCCTCCCCATGTCTAATAAGAGCCCTTTAAATTTTAATTGGCACCTGTGCAAGGCTCAGGGGGCTGCTCCTGTTGTGTGGCCGACCGGTTGAGAATATCGCCGCTTCCACAGAGCCGCCGGGGCCATTGGTAATTGAGGCCCCGGCTTCATTTGGGACCTACTCTTGGGAGCGTCTGTTTCCATGGCGGCGTCCTCCTGAACGCTCCTGGGAGAGGAGGGGGCGGAGTTCTCAGCTGGGCGGAGAAACACATTCCGGCACTGTCGGCAGTTCACATACTCGGCGTCGACAACTGGATCGCAGACTTCCTCAGCCGGGAGCGTTTCGATCCCGGCGAATGGGCTCTTCACCCACAGGTCTTTTGGGCCATCTACGAGAGGTGGGGTCAACAACAAGGTCGAGGACTTTGTTACGCGGTCCAGGGACCCCATGGCCCTGGCACGCATTGCGCCGGTGATCCCGTGGAGTCTGTTCACGTTTCCTTACGTGTTCCCGCCTCTTCCTCTCATTCCGTGTCTTCTCCGGAAGATCAGGTCCGAGGGACTGCCCGTCATTTTCATGGCCCCAGATTGGCTGCGCACGGTGTGGCACGCGTACCTAGTCGCCCTTCTCGCCGACAGACCTTGGCGTCTTCTTCTTCGGAAGGACGTGCTGTCGCAGGGGCCAATCTTCCACCCGAATTTTGGGATGTACTGAAAGCTTGTGGGTTTTCGGATGCGGTGGTCCAGACCATGATTCTGGCCAGGAAGCCGTCGTCTTCCAGAATCTACCACCGGACCTGGAAGTCCTACTTTAGTTGGTGCGACAGCTGTCTTCCGTTCATTTTTTCTTTGCCTCGACTTTTGGCTTTCCTGCAGTCGGGCATGGACTTGGGGCTGGCTCTCAGCTCCTCCAAAAGCAAGTGTTGGCTCTCTCCATTCTTTTTCAGCGAAATTTAGCTTCGCTTTCGGCGGTTCGGACTTTTCTGCAATGGGTGGCGAGTGCTGCGCCCCGTTTCCGTCCTCCGTTGGATCCTTGGGATCTAGTGCTCAACGCTCTCCAATCTTCTCCGTTTGAGCCTTTGCAGCAGATGTCGCTGCGCTTCCTGTCTTATAAGGTGGCTTTTTTGGTTGCAATTACTTCTATCTGCAGAGTGTCGGAACTCGCGGCTCTGTCACGTCGGTCGCCCTTTCTGATAATCCATCAGAATAAGGTGGTCTTCCGCCCCTGTGCAGTCCTTCCTGCCTGAAGTGGTGTCGGCATTCCATCTAAATGAGGAGATTATCCTCCCTTCATTTTGTCTGGACCGGTCTCCTCCTCGGGAGCAGTTGCTCCATACCCTGGAATTAGTACGAGCCGTGCAGCTTTATCTGTCCCCGACGGCATCTTTCAGGCGGACGGATTCCCTGTTCGTGATTCCAGAGGGCTGGCAGCATCAAAGACTTCTATTTCCCAATGGATTTGTTTGGCTATTGTGGAAGCGTACCGCGTTAAGGACCGGGCTCCGCCCTTCCGGATGACTGCTCATTCAGACTTGGGCAGTGGGGGCCTCTTGGTAGGTGCATCACGGGGCTTCGGCCCTTCAGGTGTGCAAGGAGGCGACCCGGTTGTCTTTGCCTACTTTTTCCAAGTTTTATAGAGTGCACAACTTTGCGTCTCTGGGGCGTAGAGTTTTGCAGACGGCAGTTCTCTGATTGACGGGAGGGTTTCTTGTTATGCCCACCCTTGGGGACTTCTCTGTAACGTCCCATGGTCAAAGCCTGTGTCCCCCAATAAGACGGATGAGAAAACTAGATTTTTGTACTTACTGTTAAATCTGTTTCTCTTCCGTTCATTGGGGGACACAGCTCCCACCCATTCTTTTATTATGGGCCTTTTCGGGCCTGTGTGGTTCTGGGTTTGCACATAATGTGATTTTCTTATGTCTGGCTTCTCCTACTGCTTTTGCACTAAACTGATTAGCTTGGTCCCTGCAGGAAGGGATAATAGCTGAAGAGGGAGGAGCTTACACTTTGTGCGCTTAGTGTCCGCCTCCTAGCGGCAACAGCTATACCCATGGTCAAGGCCTGTGCCCCCCAATGAACGGAAGACAGACAGATTTTACGGTAAGTACAAAAATCTAGTTTTTCTCCACAATAAAACAACCTATTACATTCTGCGGAGCTAGCGCTGCAAGTCATGGTGCCCGGTGTAACAATGGATTTTCACTTTAAAACAGTACGGTTGTCCGTTGTGTTTTTTTGTACGACCAGAGTCAAAATGAAGCAAACTTTATTAGCTGTAAAAATATAACATTGACGTTCTATGTAAAAAAAAAAAAAAAAAATACACAATTTACTTTCTAGTGATAAGGTTTTGTTTTCGTCTCAATGTAACTTTAAAAAAAAATAATTTAAACCACTTAAATCACCAGCTGATTGCGGCTTTGTTCTCATTTGCATACGACGCCGGCAGCGCATCTGGTAGAGGACAAGTATAAATATAATCGGCACAATATAAGAGGGTGACAGCATTAATACAGGGTGACAGGTTCAGTTCGACGCCGCAGCTTCCAGCCATGAAATTTGCATAGACGCTTCTTTTTGTTAACGTGATCGGCGTCACAATGGCGTCATCTCAGTCCGGGCAGAGCGGTAATCGGGAGGTGACGAGATCCCTGGCAGCAGGTGACGGACCTCTGCTGATATTATTACCCCGTGTCTACAATACCACATTTGTACAAGGATCACTTATGAAGAATGATATTACTACTGCAGGTCAGGAATGATGAGACTTGTAGTTCTGGGTCACTAACTACCAGGACTTGCTGGGATATGTAGTTCCACAGTGGCTACATCGTCTATAGTCGGCCATGTACATAAGATAGATGTGGACCCCTATAAACTCACTTGTTCCAGCGGAACGTTTCTCAACCAGATGCCATCACTGTACAAGATGGGAAGAACGGTTTAAGTCTCTAAAGGAACTTTTGCCGCACGCTAGATAAAGAGATGAGCCAGTGATAATGATTATATCGGGTCACCCTCTAAGATCTGAATATCTGACTAATCTCTTCCTGCAGCCGGACGACCTGTTTATCTGCGATATTGAGGAGCGTGACATCAGCTGCCCCCCACCTTACAAGAACCTGAAGAAAAGTCAATGCACCCCTCTGTTCATGAACGCTTACACCATGAGAGGTATGTCGCATGAATCCATTTAAAACTTTAGGCTACTTTCACCCTCGCGTTTTGTGCGGATCCATCATGGACGGATCCGTTCAGATAGTACTACCGTCTGCATCCGTTCTGAACGGATCCGTTGGTATTAACTTTATCATAGCCAAGACGGATCCGTCTTGAACACCATTGAAAGTCAATGGAGGACGGATCCGTTTTCAATTGTATCAGTGAAAACGGATCTGTCCCCATTGACTTGCATTGTGTGCCGGGACGGATCCGTCTTGCTCCACACCACATGGCGGACAGAAAAACGATGCAGGCAGCGTTTTGGTGTCCGTCTCTAAAGCGAAAAGGTGACTGAACCGATGCAAACTGATGCATTCTGAGCGGATCCTTTTCCATTCAGAATGCAAACTGATCCGTTTTGGACCGCTTGTGAGAGCCCTGAACGGATCTCGCAAACGGAAAGCCAAAACACGAGTGTGAAAGTAGCCTTAGCTTTATCAAAAATAAGACTACTAAGAAGGTAGTTTTTATATTTATTCGATATGTCCTAAAACTCTGATCCCAATAATGAGGGTATTCATGTACAGTAACTTTCCATTAAAGGGGTTGTCCAGGATTTTGACATTGATGGCCTGTACTGAGGATAGAAAATCAATATCATATTGGAGAGGGTCCAAAGCCCTGCACCCGACCTAATCAGGTGTTACCTTGTAGTTCCGGTGCCAGCCATTGTGTAGTGGACGGCGCAGGTTACCATTCACCTCAGTAGTGCACGGCACTGCAGTAACTACAATATCTGCAACAAGCCCTGAATTTCGAGCAGATTTTTTTTCCACTGCATGTAAATGGGATTTTTCCTCCAGTTTAGGTATACTGCTGATTAAAGGGGGTTTTCCAGGCTTTTAGTATTGATGACCTATCCTCTGGATAGGTCATTGATATCAGATCGGTTGGGGTCCGACACACAGCACCCACGCCGATCAGCTGTATGAAGAGAAGGCACGAGCCGTCTCCTGTCTCTCTTCCTGCTTGCCATAGACATAGCAGCAGCGAGTAGGAGGGGAGACAGGATGGCGGCTGTCTTCTCCTCATACAGCTGATCGGCGGGTGTCGTACCCGGACCGATCTCCTATTGATGACTTATCCTGATGATGGGTCATAAGTGTTAGGGCTCATGCACATGACTGTTGTTTTGCGGTCCGTTTTTCACGGATCCATTGTTCCGTATTTAATTTTTTTTTTCTCTGATTTTATGTCCTCTTCCGTTATTCCACAAAACATATCCGTATGGTTTCCGTATGCGATCTGTTTTTTGCGGATTGGAAACAGTAACTTATTAATCACCAAACACATGAGCAATATGGGCTGGGCATAGCATTTCTACAGTATGGATCCGCAAAATATGGATGTGTTCCGTATTTTTTGTGGACCCGTCGACTTTAATGGGGCCTCGGACCGTGATTTACGGACAATAATAGGACATGCACTATATTTTGGGCGGAATGGAAATACGGAAACGGAATGCACACGGAGTACCTTCCGTTGTTTTTGCAGACCCATTGAAACAAAACAAAGATGGAAGCGGAAAGAAAATAAGTTTGTGTGCATGAGCCTTTTAAAAGTATGGAAAACCCTTTTAAGGCCCCGTTCACACGATAGTATTTTCGGTCTGCATCCGATCCACATATTTTGTGAATCCAGTTGCAGACTCAATCATTTCAATGGGGTCACAAAAAGATGCGGACAGCACACTCGGCAAACAAAAAAGATACATGTCCGAATCGTGTCCGTTTTGTGGACAACAATGGGCATTTATAACATAGGGCGGAATGTGCCGGACGCACACGGCCGCTATCTGTGCTTTTTGGTCCACAAAACAGATACAGTCGTGTGAGTGGGGCCTTATGCCACTAGGTATGATTTTTGTCAGCTCACTGATAGGCTATGCTAGATAACTGCTTGGAATCTCCTCTATGTAACTGTGTAAATCCTGCCGTTAGGACACGTATCGTGTGTAGAACTCCCGTGCTATTGTCACATGGCCGCCTTGTTCTTGTAGGCGCTGGAGCAGTGATCCACACTCACTCTAAGGCGGCGGTCCTGACCACGCTGCTCTTTCCAGGGAAGGAATTCCAGATCACGCACCAAGAAATGATTAAAGGAATTAGGAAGTGCAGCAGTGGGGGATATTACAGGTAACGACAGATCTACTTTCCGTAGGAATGCAGATAGTAAATTGCCTTTATGAAATGTATTTTGCTAATTTCCTAGATACGATGACATGCTGGTGGTTCCCATCGTAGAGAATACTCCCGAAGAAAAAGACCTCAAAGAACGAATGGCAAGAGCCATGGATGAGTATCCAGATTCCTGCGCTGTGCTGGTCCGACGTCACGGAGTCTACGTCTGGGGAGATACCTGGGAGAAAGCAAAGACTATGTATGTATACACTTATGGGCTGATTCACATCATATTCAATCTTGATGATATATATTGTGTGCAGTGGTAAAAACAAAGGGGCACATTTATGAAGACCGGCGTTTTAGATTGGTGGTGGATCTGCCGAAGTTATGTAGAGGTGCAGGTCTCTCCATAACTTTAGCACATCCGCCGCCGCTTCTAAATGTAAGACCGTTTTCTTTTTTTTTTATAATTTAATAGTTTGGACTTTTCGGACGCAGCGCTATGTAATATGTATATTTATTTATTGTTTATATATTTTCTATGTTCTAGAGTTCCGTCACAGGGGCTCAATACCGGAAAAGAACTGATCAGGCATATCCCCCTGCATTCTGAATGGAGAGTAATCCGTTCAGGATGCATCAGGATGTCTTCAGTTCAGTTATTTTGACTGATCAGGCAAAAGATAAAATTAGTGCCGGATCCGGCATTCAAAATGCCGGATCCGTCTGTCCGCATGACAAGCGGAGAGACGGATTCGTTCTTGCAATGCATTTGTGAGATGGATCCGGATGCGTCTCACAAATGCTTTCAGTCACATCCTGATCGGCGGATCACACTGCCGCAAGTGTGAAAATAGCCTTAGGCCTCTTTCAGACGGGCATCACGTTTTGGGGTCCGGATGCGTCCCAGGTGCATTGCGGCAAACCCGTGCGGGTAGGTACGCAATTGCAGTCAGTTTTGACTGCGATTGCGTTCCGTTGTTCAGTTTTTATTGCGCGGGTGCAATGCGTTTTGCACGCGTGTGATAAAAAAAACTGACTGTGGTACCCAGACCTGAACTTCTTCACTGAAGTTCAGGTTTGGGTTCAAGGTTGTGTAGATGTTATTATTTTCCCTTATAACATGGTTATAAGGGAAAATAATAGCATTCTGAATACAGAATGCATAGTACAATAGCGCTGGAGGGGTTAAAAATAATAATAATTTAACTCCCCTTAATCCACTTGTTTGCTCAGCCGGCATCTCTTCTGTCTTCATCTGTGAGGAAAAGGACCTGTGGTGAGGTCACTGTGCTCATCACAAGGTCCATCACCATGGTGATGGACCATGTGATGAGCTCAGTGATGTCACCACAGGTCCTTTGACAGGTCCTGAAGAAAGAACAGGAGACCAGCAGCTACGCAATCAATTGGAGGAGGTGATTTTTTTTTTTTTTTTTTTTTTTTTTTTTTAAACCCTCATTGGCACCGCGCCACCAATGTTTATTATACTGAGGTGTTGGGGAGCGCACTGCTCCACCAATGTTTATTATACTGGGGAGTTGGGGGGCGCACTGCGCCACCAATGAAGATAACTGACCTGTTAATACAAATACAGGAGGCGGGTGCCAGAATCAAATAGCCGGGACCTGACCTCTATGACGGGGAGCTGCAATCCGCTGCAGTTAACCCCTCAGGTGCCGCACCGCGATCAAAAAGTACACTAAAACTACAGTTCATTCCGCAAAATGCAAGCCCTAACAAGCTCCATGGATGGAAATTAAAAAATATTATGGGTGTCAGAAAATGGTGATGCAAAGAAATGTTTAATTTCTTAATGGTTTTTTTTTTTTTTTTTTTTTTTTTAAGTAGTAAAACTATACAAGTAATCGTATTGAGCTGCAGAATAAGGAGGTCATGTCATTTTTAACACACAGTGAACGCCGTAATGTCAGAATCCCCAAAACTTTGGCAGAGTTTAGGTTTTTTAAATTTCACCCTCATTTTCCAATACAAGACATGATAAATGAATTGGTGCTATTTAAAAAAAAAAAAAGTAGAAAGTAAGCCGTCAAATGTCTATGTGAACGGAAAATGTAAGAAGTTATGGCTCTTGGAATTTGGGGAGGAAAAAACAAAAACGCAAATGGGCTTGGTCTTTAAGGATTTAACCTTTTCTAGTCTGCAGGCTATGCTACAGTATCGGGTTGATGGACTCCCCCGTAACCATGGCTTATGATGTCTCTTCCAGGTGCGAGTGTTACGACTACCTGTTTGAGATTGCGGTGCAGATGAAACAACTTGGCCTGGACCCCGCTGCTCTTCCTGCAGAAGAAAATGGAATTGTGTAAATCTCCTTGAAGGAAGACCCCACCACGTCAGTCCCAGCACAGGAAATCGGAGAACTGTGGCGTCCTTTACACTGGTCATTTCTCACTGTGATTTTAGTAGTAATTTCTAACTTGGCCTCGTTCGTCTTAATCCATTCGTTAGTAACAACCTAAACAATAGCACCTAATGTTGTGTCCTGAGCCCCGGCCAGTGACATTTTTAATAAACTATGGAGGAGGTGTGGATGTTGGTTTTGGCTATCTGGAAATGCCGCCTACTAATAGTGCATATAGTACATAGCAGCTGTCTATACATAGTGTTATTGTATAGAAGCGTGACGTCATCGAGCCCCTGTGTCCTAATATATTACCTCAGCCAAGGGGCCTTGCCACCCTGGACCGCTTGGACATCTTAAAGTAGAGGTTCTGAACTACGACCTACATTGAAATTCATTTAAAGTGAACCCGGTCAGGTGACTTCTGCCGTCCTATCTGAGAAGGTGAGATCTGAGATATATACATTTATATGATTTGAGTAAATCCTGGCAGGACTCCTAGGAGAGACGGTGAGAGTCCTGATTACCCCACCCATACACAGTGATTGACCGCTCTCCCTGTATATACAGAGAAGGCTGTCAATCATCATGTGTGGGCGGGGTCAGATGGACTCTTTTATTCTCTCCCAGGAGTCCTGTCACAATTTACTCTGCTTTTTAGGGCTCATGCCCACGAACATAAGGGCCCCTTGCCCATATTGCGGATTGCACACGGCGGTTCTACAATCTACGGGCACTGGCCGACGTGTGCACTCTTTGCTGCAGATGTGGACCCATTGACTTGAATGGGTCTGTGATTCGCAAGATACGGCCAAAGACAGGACATGTTGTGTCTCTTTTATGGAACGAAGCGCTTTCGTGGACTTTCAAGTCTGTGCCTCTGCACCACAAAAGATAACACGTGTCCTGTCTTTGGCCGTATTTTGCTGATCGCGGACACATTCAAGTCAATGGGTACGCATCCGCACCACGGAGTGCACACTACCAGTGCCCGTGCAGTGCGGACTATTTGCGGAGCCCTTACGTTCTTCTGCATGAGCCTTTTAGGGCTCATGCACATGACTGTTGGATGTTTTTCAGTCTACAAACACGGATGCTGGCCATGTGCATTCCACATTTTGCAAAACGAAACAGCCGGCTCCTAAAAAAAAACAAAAAACTGTCCTATCCTTGTCCATAAGGCGGGCAATAATGTTAGTTTTCTTGCAGAACAGCCATGCAGACGCTGAATACACACAGTCATTTCCGTTTGTTTTTTTTAGTTTGTTTTTTTGCGGCCCCATTGAAGTAAAAGCATACGGACTACAAGAAAAAAAAAACGGACACAGAAAAAAATATATACATTTGTGTGCATGAGCCCTTACTCAAATCGCATAAACCCGTATATATCTCCTGTCATACCCTGCTCTCAACTAGGACGGCACAAATCACCTTAGGGGTTCGGTTTAAAGAGTTACCCCCCTCCTGAAAACGGTTAATATAAGGGCTTGTTCACACGACCGTGTGTTGCCCGTGCTGTGGACTGCAAATTGCAGTCCGCAATGCATGGGCACCGACCATGGGCCAGCCACATGCGGATCGCGGACCCATTCACTTGAATGGGTCCGTGATCCGTCCGTTCCGCAAAAAGATAGCAAGTACTATCTTTTTGCAGTGCGGAGGCACAGAGCGGAACCCCAGGAAGCACTCCGTAGTACTTCTGTGTGGTTCTGTTCCGCACCGGATTTGCGGAACCCATTCAAGTGAATAGGTCCCCATCCGTGGTGCGGAGCGCACACGGCCGGTGCCCCGTGTATTGCGGACTCGGCGTATGCGGGCCTCAATATGGCAACGGCTGTGTGAATGAGCCCTTAGGGTGTACTCGAGAGGAACCAGTAGTGTTCAGCACAGCCAATAAGCAGTGCGGTTTGCGCGGTTTCCCCACTCCCTTATTGCCTACACAACAGTTGCCATTCAGCACATAATGGTACATACTAAAGCTTGGTGACATTCAATATGGCTGCCATTCCACCCGTCACCGGACTTGTCACTCAGCTTTGCCATGCTTATTAACTATAGTCCACCTCCATATATAGCGATCCAGCTCGTCTGCCCACAAGTGGTTTATAGTGTTTGGGGGGGAGGGGGGGGGGGGGGATGCTCGGTGTCATGTTATCCGATATTGCGGGATAAAGGGTTTGTGCAGAATTATAAAAACATGGTCCACTTCTCAAAATGAGCCATGTTTTTATTAGCACCGCACCTGTACATGGGTTGGGTCTGGTATTGCAGCTTAGCTCTATTGAAATGAATGGGGTGAATCTACAATACCACACAGAACCCATGGATAGGTGCGGCACTGTTTCTGGAAGATAAACCTACTGCCGCATAGGGAGGCATAAAGGTCAATGAGAATGTTCGCTACAAACAAATCAGCAAGAAGGCGCCAATCAGAGCAGGAACAGACTACACAGGGTTTGTTTGTAGTCTGTTGCCATGGAGACCTACAAGTCTGCACAGCGGCTTTATACACAAAATGGAGGATTTTTAAATGACTCTAGTTGCAAAGTTGCTATATTTCCTTATTTTAGAAAGAAAATTGGTGCATGTGGATAGATAGACAGACTGGGGAGTCAGCTCTGCCCTCCTGAAGCCCCTGGGCATCAGCAAAGTATGACCTGTCCTCTCACCAACCTTTGTCAGCATGTCTTGAATCTCAGAATCCTTGGGGGTCTAGGGTAGTAAAAGGGTAAGGCAAGTTTCAGGCGAGCATGTTTACTCTGGAAATCGCGCTTCGTGTTGGAGCCATCTTTCCTGGCCTGAATTCGGCTCCTGTGACGGGACTTCATGACGTTATAATGCTGTGTGTCCATGCCTGGCATCAACTATTATGAATTGTACCAACATGCCGTCCTTACAATTCATTACAGCGGAGGTCGGGCAGGGACACACAGCATTATAAAGGTCGCAGGAGCAGAGTTCAAGCTGGGAAATAACACTCCAGCGCGGAGTGAACACACTCTTCTGAGACTGGTCTAAACTGTAAATTCCCTGGCGGTCTAAGGTAGTGAAGGAGATCATTTTACATTTCCTGATGGTCTAGAGCAGGGATGCTCAACCTGCGGCCCTCTAGCTGTTGCAAAACTACAACTCCCAGCATGCCCTAATAGCTGTAGGCTGTCCAGGCATGCTGGAAGTTGTAGTTTTGAAACGGCTGAAGGGCCGCAGGTGGGACATCCCTGGTCTAGGGCAGTGACTGGTAAGACTCAAGTGGCTCTTGGGCGGAATCCGGGGAAAAGGGGGCTCAGTTAACCTGCTCCCTATATGAGCCCGGCCGGTGACCGGGCTAAGGCTTCTTGATTTCCCTGAATACTGCTGAATATCTGGGAAGTTCACCCCATATATCCCAGGATGTATCGGAAAATACAGTTCCTCTAATTAACATCCTGTCGCCTGTATTTACACAGGGACGGTTCTGTTATTTGGACACTTGTGTTGTTTTAGTGCTCGCGTTGTGTGCTTAGCAGTTTATATGAGAGTCAACCATTGCCTGGAGTTTTCGTAGCACATATTAAGTGATGCATTATTGTATACAGGGGGGAGGGGGGGAATGTTTGGGTTTTTTTGGGTGCAAATTGAACCTTAACTTATTATAGTCTTAGTTTTTATGGTTATTTAAATATAAGACTTTTTGCTTATAATTTTATAAGATGCATACAGTTAATTGTTTAATTTTTTTTTTCTTTTTTTTTTTTGTTGCTTTAATAGGTTATTCCCATCATATACAATGGGGGCATATCGCTAGGATATGCCCCCGTTGTGGGTCCCACCTCTGGGACCTGCACCTACAAGGAGAACGGAGCGGGGAGAGTGGTGGCTGAAGCTCCCCGCTGCTCCCATACAAGTGAATGGGAGAGCACTGCGCACGCGCGGCCCCTGCTCCCATTCATTTCTATGGGGCAGACAGAAATAGCCCAGCCAGCGCTCGGCTATTTTCTGCGACCCCCATTGAAATGAATGGAGGGCAGCTGCGCATGCGCAGTGCACCCTCCATTCATTTCCCCGCTCCGTTCTCGGTGTAGGTGCGGGTCCCAGAGGGACTCGCACCTATAAGACAAGGGGAGGCATATCCTAGCGATATGCCCCCATTGTTTGTGATGGGGAAAACCCCTTTAACATTTCTAATCTCTCTAGGCCCTTGCCTGAATGGGGTCTTCAGAGCGGCAGCCTGCACATTATACTGCAGATTTGCTATGGATTTGTGAAAATCCACAGCAAATTTGGTGGTAAAATCCATAACGCGTGAAGTGACCTGCAATACCAGTCACAGCCCATGCACAGGCGAGGCACTGTTTTTGGAAGAAATGGACCATATTTTATAATCTTAGACATCCCCATTGAAGGAAAGACGTAGGAACAGATCCTAAAAGTAAGGTATTGGCTGTTTTTTACTTTTTTTTTTTTTTTTAATACATTTCTGTTTTTCCATCCTGACATCTCTGAATGTGGCCGTCTGCTGGTTTTGTTTTCGGAGGCTGCTTGGCTCTCAGTCAAGTATCTAGTGGCTCTATTTTTTGGCACAGACTCTGCTCCTCTATAAATTGTTCCCGACCTGTCACCTCCACCCAACAATACAAACCGGAGCTGAGGTGTAATTGGTCTCGCAATGTCAACAAAGGAAGGAACATTGACAGGAGGGTGAGGAGATAGGTGGCACTTCCTACGCAATGTATTTCAGACCAGACTGAGGACGGCACATACAGGTGGCGTTGTGGTTCCACCAAACTAAAAGCAAACCGAGCCCCATTGTACAATATGTAACAGAATCCCCACTTGCATGCGCCATTTATAATCCTTCTAATGTGGGAACCAGGGCGTGGGTACAAATGCTAATTATGTGCCTCCTAAATCATCGGGACAGAGGACTAAGGCTAAATCTAGATTGTGAGCTTGACCTCCAGCCCACAGGGGTAGGACTCTGGTCTGGGGAGATCACAGTTGCTGACTATATGAAATACCCCTAACTGCTACCTAAAGATTGGCTACATGTGCTGTTTCCCTATTTAGCGTCCCTACTCGACGCGTTTCTAAAGCTGGACATGCCAGCCTTTCATCGGGAGTCTGTAACGCGGGAACAGGACAAACATACAGAGGTGCTGCACGCTATGAATAATGAGCGTGCAGCGATGCGTTGCCTTGGGCACCAAGACGGCCGTAGCGCGGCCGCCACCTGCCACTAGTTAAAGATAGCCACGCCTCCCCATGGGTGGTGCTACACGACAGTCCGTCCAATCGGACGAGGGGGTGTGAACCACACCTCTTCTCCTGTCACTCGATCCGGGAATGGTAATGAGTAACTGTAACAGTGAGTATCAGGGTCCATTCACATGTCCGTATGTGTTTTGCGGATCTGCAAAACACGGACACCGGCAATGTGCATTCCGCATTTTGCGGACCACACATCGCCGACACTCACATAGAAAATGCCTTTTGTTGTCCGCAATTGCGGACAAGAATAGGACATGTTCTATTTTTTTGCGGAACAGAAGTGCGGATGCGAACAGCTCATTCCGGCCCCATTAAAAATGAATAGGTCCGCACTCATTTTGCGGATGTGTGAATGGACCCTAATGTGGCCATAACTTGCCATTGTGAGGAGACATCATAATGGATTGAGTGGCCCGATAACCAAAGTGGAAATTTTAATTCAGCGTAACTATCGCAACGGGATCGCCATCTGTTGCGCTAATATGTAATATGTTATTCTCATGTGCGATAGTACCTTATTGAAAACTATATTAAAGGATGCCCGCATGCAAGTTAACCCTACACATACTGGTTAGTAAACCCACTTTGGCAGCATCCATAACCAGTATAGGGGTACGTAGCACATGTAACCCTGGCACCATGATCTCAAAATACCAGTATCAGGTATAGATTGTAACACTAGAAAATAGGTGACATATTCACTAGCAGTAGGGGATAGAGGTACATGACCGGTCACTACCTGATCAACGTGGGCGGTGCGGAAGGAGGACAGTAAGGGCTGGTTCACACGAGCGAGTCCATTGCGGGATTCACGCTCCGTGTGTGAGTGTGATCCTCCGCTCTGGACTTGGCATTATCATGATGTATAATGCTGTGTGTCTCTGCTTGACCTTATTTCTACAGAATCATACTGACAGCTTTATGTGGCCATGCAGAGACACACAGCATTATAAATCATGATAATGCCAAGTCCAGAGCGGAGGATCACACTCACACACGGAGCGTGATTCCCGCAATGGACTCGCTCGTGTGAAACAGCCCTAAGGGCTGCACTATCCTATAAAACACGTTTATGATATGAATTCATTTAGAAGCTTGCGGTTTCACGGTCTGAAGTCTAAACGTCCATTCTGCCTCTTTTCTTTACGAGAGGTTATCAGTATCGCCTCCTCTTGCGGATTCCTTGATGTGTTCAAGCCCTTGAACCCTAATACAATTCTCTTCTCCTGCATGGTGTATTGCCACATGTTGTGCCATTGGAGTGTCGCCTCCCTTGGTGATATCGGAGAGGTGTTCCCCTATTCTCCTTCTGAATTCCCTCTTTGTGATAGATGCAGGTCGCCACATATACCGCGCCTACAGTTTTACAATTAATAAAAGATCTTATCCTGTAGTTGCGTCCTGTTACTGCGCTGGTCACTGTGTCGCCTTTCTTAATTACTCTATATGCGACACAGTTCCCGCATCTGACCGTGCCGCATGGTCTCTGTGGGAGCCAGGTTTCCTTTATAGGGGTTTTGAATGCACTGTGGACCAATTTGTCTCTTACATTGCCTCCTCTCCGGTATGTGATGAGCGGGTGTTCTCCCACCAGTTCTCCCACATCCGGATCGGATCTTAAAATTGACCATGTATCCTGCAAAATAGCACGTACTTCTCGATGTGCTATATCAAAGGTGCCAATAATCCTCACTTGGCCGTCCTCAAGTCTCCCTCTTCTTGGGATATAATAAACTTTCCCTTTTACAACCAGCAGCATGATGGTACTCTTTTTTTGAGGGAGGACTGGGGGTATATCCCCTCTGCATGAACCTCCTTCGAAGGTCTCCTGCTGCCATTTTAAAGTCTGCCCACTCGAAGCAGTTTCTACGGGCCCTAAGGTATTGTCCTTCCGGGATCCTGTACTTCAATTGGGTAGGGTGTACGCTGTTCCATTGCAGAAGGGCGTTAGTGGCCGTAGATTTGCAATACATCTTGGTCACCAGCTTTCTAGATTGGTCTATGGTGATTGATAAGTCCCGAAGTGTAAGATGAGTATCGCTGATCTCATGCGTAAAGAATAAACCCATCTCATTAACGTTCAGTGTGGAGACAAAGTGTTCAAACTCGGCGCTAGTGCCTCTCCACAGGATGAACACATCATCTATGAACTTCATCCACAATAAAATAGATGAGGTCCATCTTTCCATCCTTTCACCAAAGACAATCTCCTTTTCCCACCAGCCCAGGTAGAGGTTGGCAAAAGTCGGGGCACATGGACTCCCCATTGCCACTCCCCTGAGCTGGTGGTAGATGGTACGGTAAAAGGAGAAGATGTTCCGTTTAAGGATAAATTGTAGCAGTTCTGCCACAAATTCATTATGTGATACTAGATGTGTACCCCTTTCAGTCAAGAATGATCTGATGGTTTCACACCCTTTTTCCTGAAGGGATGGAGCTATAAAGAGCTTCAACATCGAGACTCGCCAATAGTATGCCCTCCTCACACTGTATGTCATTGAGGCGTCTCAAAACATCCATAGAGTCACGTACGTAGGATGGTAGGCTGACTACAAAATCCCTTTGAGGGGTGATGTACCTTTATGTATCTTGGGGAGACTGTAAAATGATGGAAGTATTGGGAATTTGGGCAGCAGGAACGCGTACTCCCCTTTGCTAATGAGATGTTGTTGTTTGGCTCCATCAAGGATTTGTATTGGCTCCCTTTTAAACATACAGTGAGGAACAGAAGTATTTGAACACCCTGCGATTTTGCAAGTTCTCCCACTTAGAAATCATAGAGGGGTCTGAAATTCACATTGTAGGTGCATTCCTGCTCTGAGAGACAGAATTTTAAAGAAAATTCAGGAAATCACGTTGTATGATTTTTAAAGAATGTATTTGTCTTGCTCTGCTGAACAGAAGTATTTGAACACCTGAGAAAATCAGTGTTAATATCTGGTGCAGAAGCCTTTGTTTGCAATTACAGAGGTCAGACGTTTCCTGTAGTTCTTGACCAGGTTTGCACACACTGCAGCAGGGATTTTGGCCGACTCCTCCACACAGATCTCCTCTAGATCTGTCAGGTTTCGGGGCTGAGCAACACGGAGTTTCAGCTCCCTCCAAAGATGTTCTATTGGATTTAGGTCTGGAGTCTGGCTAGGCCGCTCCAGAACCTTGATATGCTTCTTACAGAGCCGCTCCTTGGTTATCCTGGCTGTGTGCTTCGGGTCGTTGTCATGTTGGAAGACCCAGCCATGACCCATCTTCAATGCTCTGACTGAGGGAAGGAGGTTGTTGTTCAAAATCTCACAATAAATGGCCCCATTCATCCCCTCCTTAACCACTTCAGCCCCGCTAGGTGAAACCCCCTTCATGACCAGAGCACTTTTTACACTTCGGCACTACACTCCTTTCACCGTTTATCGCTCGGTCATGCAACTTACCACCCAAATGAATTTTACCTCCTTTTCTTCTCACTAATGGAGCTTTCATTTGGTGGTATTTTATTGCTGCTGACATTTTTACTTTTTTTGTTATTAATCAAAATGTAACGATTTGTTTGCAAAAAATGACATTTTTCACTTTCAGCTGTAAAATTTTGCAAAAAAAACGACATCCATATATAAATTTTTCGCCAAATTTATTGTTCTACATGTCTTTGATAAAAAAAAAATGTTTGGGCAAAAAAAAAATGGTTTGGGTAAAAGTTATAGCATTTACAAACTATGGTACAAAAATGTGAATTTCCGCTTTTTGAAACAGCTCTGACTTTCTGAGCACCTGTCATGTTTCCTGAGGTTCTACAATGCCCAGACAGTAGAAACACCCCACAAATGACCCCATTTCGGAAAGTAGACACCCTAAGGTATTCGCTGATGGGCATAGTGAGTTCATAGAACTTTTTATTTTTTGTCACAAGTTAGCGGAAAATGATGATGATTTTTTATTTTTTATTTTTCTTACAAAGTCTCATATTCCACTAACTTGTGACAAAAAATAAAAAATTCTAGGAACTCGCCATGCCCCTCACGGAATACCTTGGGGTGTCTTCTTTCCAAAATGGGGTCACTTGTGGCGTAGTTATACTGCCCTGGCAATTTAGGGGCCCAAATGTGTGAGAAGAACTTTGCAATCAAAATGTGTAAAAAATGACCGGTGAAATCCAAAAGGTGCACTTTGGAATATGTGCCCCTTTGCCCACCTTGGCAGCAAAAAAGTGTCACACATCTGGTATCGCCGTACTCAGGAGAAGTTGGGGAATGTGTTTTGGGGTGTCATTTTACATATACCCATGCTGGGTAAGAAAAATATCTTGGTCAAATGCCAACTTTGTATAAAAAAATGGGAAAAGTTGTCTTTTGCCAAGATATTTCTCTCATCCAGCATGGGTATATGTAAAATGACACCCCAAAACACATTCCCCAACTTCTCCTGAGTACGGCGATACCAGATGTGTCACACTTTTTTGCTGCCAAGGTGGGCAAAGGGGCACATATTCCAAAGTGCACCTTTCGGATTTTGCAGGCCATTTTTTACACATTTTGATTGCAAGGTACTTCTCACACATTTGGGCCCCTAAATTGCCAGGGCAGTATAACTACGCCACAAGTGACCCCATTTTGGAAAGAAGACACCCCAAGGTATTCCGTGAGGGGCATGGCGAGTTCCTAGAATTTTTTATTTTTTGTCACAAGTTAGCGGAAAATGATGATTTTTTTTTTTTCTCTTTTTTCCTTACAAAGTCTCATATTCCACTAACTTGCGACAAAAAATAAAAAATTCTAGGAACTCGCCATGCCCCTCACGGAATACCTTGGGGTGTCTTCTTTCCAAAATGGGGTCACTTGTGGCGTAGTTATACTGCCCTGGCAATTTAGGGGCCCAAATGTGTGAGAAGTACTTTGCAATCAAAATCTGTAAAAAATGGCCTGCAAAATCTGAAAGGTGCACTTTGGAATATGTGCCCCTTTGCCCACCTTGGCAGCAAAAAAGTGTGACACATCTGGTATCGCCGTACTCAGGAGAAGTTGGGGAATGTGTTTTGGGGTGTCATTTTACATATACCCATGCTGGATGAGAGAAATATCTTGGCAAAAGACAACTTTTCCCATTTTTTTTATACAAAGTTGGCATTTGACCAAGATATTTTTCTCACCCAGCATGGGTATATGTAAAATGACACCCCAAAACACATTCCCCAACTTCTCCTGAGTACGGCGATACCAGATGTGTGACACTTTTTTGCTGCCAAGGTGGGCAAAGGGGCACATATTCCAAAGTGCACCTTTCAGATTTTGCAGGCCATTTTTTACAGATTTTGATTGCAAAGTACTTCTCACACATTTGGGCCCCTAAATTGCCAGGGCAGTATAACTACGCCACAAGTGACCCCATTTTGGAAAGAAGACACCCCAAGGTATTCTGTGAGGGGCACGGCGAGTTCCTAGAATTTATTTTTTTTTGTCGCAAGTTAGTGGAATATGAGACTTTGTAAGGAAAAAAGAAAAAAAAAGAAAAATCATCATTTTCCGCTAACATGTGACAAAAAATAAAAAATTCTAGGAACTCGCCATGCCCCTCACAGAATACCTTGGGGTGTCTTCTTTCCAAAATGGGGTCACTTGTGGCGTAGTTATACTGCCCTGACAATTTAGGGGCCCAAATGTGTGGGAAGAACTTTGCAACCAAAATGTGTAAAAAATGACCGGTGAAATCCAAAAGGTGCACTTTGGAATATGTGCCCCTTTGCCCACCTTGGCTGCAAAAAAGTGTCACACATCTGGTATCGCCGTACTCAGGAGAAGTTGGGGAATGTGTTTTGGGGTGCCATTTTACATATAACCATGCTGGGTGAGAGAAATATCTTGGCAAAAGACAACTTTTCCTATTTTTTTATACAAAGTTGGCATTTGACCAAGATATTTTTCTCACCCAGCATGGGTATATGTAAAATGACACCCCAAAACACATTCCCCAACTTCTCCTGAGTACGGCGATACCAGATGTGTGA
This sequence comes from Bufo gargarizans, assembly GCF_014858855.1. Classification (NCBI taxonomy): domain Eukaryota; kingdom Metazoa; phylum Chordata; class Amphibia; order Anura; family Bufonidae; genus Bufo; species Bufo gargarizans. Next base: position 16,212,320 of record NC_058089.1, read on the forward strand.
CACTTTTTTGCAGCCTAGATGCGCAAAGGGGCCCAAATTCCTTTTAGGAGGGCATTTTTAAACATTTGGATCCCAGACTTCTTCTCACACTTTCGGGCCCCTAAAAAGCCAGGGCAGTATAAATACCCCACATGTGACCCCACTTTGGAAAGAAGACACCCCAAGGTATTCAATGAGGGGCCTGGCGAGTTCCTAGAAATTTTTAATTTTTTGCATAAGTTAGCGGAAATTGATTTTTTTGGTTTTTTTCTCACAAAGTCTCACTTTCCGCTAACTTAGGACAAGAATTTCAATCTTTCATGGACTCAATATGCCCCTCACGGAATACCTTGGGGTGTCTTCTTTCCGAAATGGGGTCACATGTGGGGTATTTATACTGCCCTGGCTTTTTAGGGGCCCTAAAGCGTGAGAAGAAGTCTGGAATATAAATGTCTAAAAATGTTTACGCATTTGGATTCCGTGAGGGGTATGGTGCGTCCATGTGAGATTTTATTTTTTTACACAAGTTAGTGGAATATGAGACTTAGTAAGAAAAAACAAAAACAAACAAAAAATTTCCGCTAACTTGTGCCAAAAAAAATCTCTGAATGGAGCCTTACAGGGGGGGGGTGATCAATGACAGGGGGGTGATCAATGACAGGGGGGTAATCACCCATATAGACTCCCGGATCACCCCCCTGTCATTGATCACGCCCCTGGTAAGGCTCCATTCAGACGTCCGTATAATTTTTACGGATCCATGGATCGGATCCGCAAAACACATGCGGACGTCTGAATGGAGCCTTACAGGGGGGTTATCAATGACAGGGGGTGATCAGGGTGATCACCCCCCTGTCACTGATTTTCTCCCCCCCCCCCCCCCCCCCTGTAAGGCTCCATTCAGACATCCGCATGATTTTTTACGGATCCATGGATACATGGATCGGATCCACAAAAGACATGCGGACGTCTGAATGGAGCCTTACAGGGGGGTGATCAATGACAGGGGGGTGATCAATGACAGGGGGTGATCAGGGAGTGTATATGGGTGATCACCCGCCTGTCATTGATCACCCCCCTGTAAGGCTCCATTTAGACGTCCGTATGCGTTTTGCGGATCCGATCCATGTATCCGTGGATCCGTAAAAATCATACGGACGTCTGAACGGAGCCTGACAGGGGGGTGATCAATGACAGGGGGGTGATCAATGACAGGGGGGTGATCAGGGAGTTTATATGGGGTGATCATGGGTGATCATGGGTTTATAAGGGGTTAATAAGTGACGGGGGGGGGGTGTAGTGTAGTGTGGTGTTTGGTGCGACTGTACTGACCTACCTGAGTCCTCTGGTGGTCGATCCTAACAAAAGGGACCACCAGAGGACCAGGTAGGAGGTATATTAGACGCTGTTATGAAAACAGCGTCTAATATACCTGTTAGGGGTTAAAAAATTCGGATCTCCAGCCTGCCAGCGAACGATCGCCGCTGGCATGCTGGAGATCCACTCGCTTACCTTCCGTTCCTGTGAGCGCGCGCTCACAGGAAATCTCGCGTCTCGCGAGATGACGCGTATATGCGTGACTGTGCGCCAGCCTGCCACCTCCGGAACGCACATGTGCGTTAGGCGGTCCGGAGGTGGTTAATACAGTGCAGTCGTCCTGTCCCCTTCGCAGAAAAGCACCCCCGAAGTATGATGTTACCACCCCCATGCTTCACAGTAGGGATGGTGTTCTTGGGATGCAACTCATCCTTCTTTTTCCTCCAAACGCGACGAGTAATGTTTAGACCAAAAAGTTCTACTTTGGTCTTATCTGACCACAGGACTTTCTCCCATGCCTCCTCTGGATCATCCAGATGGTCATTGGCAAACTTCAGACCAGCCTGGACATGTGATGACTTGAGCAGGAGAACCTTCCGTGCAATGCATGATTTGAAACCATGATGGCGTAGTGTTCTACTGACAGTGACCTTTGAAACTGTGGTCCCAGCTCTCTTCATGTCATTGACCAGCTCCTCCCTTGTAGTTCTGGGCTGATTCCTCACCTTTCTTATCATCAGTGATACCCCACGAGGTGAGATCTTGTATGGAGCCCCAGTCCGAGGGAGACGGACAGTCGTCTTTAGCCTCTTCCATTTTCTAACAATTACTCCAACAGTTGATCTATTTTCACCAAGCTGCTTGGCAATTGCCCCGTAGCCCTTTCCAGCCTTGTGGAGGTCCACAATTTTACTCTGATGTCTTTTGACAGCTCTTTGGTGTTGCCCATGGTAGTAGTTGGCGTCTCCCTGACTGTGGGGTGGACAGGTGTCTTTAAAGAGCTCAGACTGGTGCTACTAAGTTAGATTAATGAGTGGAGTAGATGTGGACTTTTTAAAGGCACAGTAACAGGTCTTTGAGAGCCAGAATTCTTGCTATTTCTCAGATGTTCAAATACTTATGTTTAGCAGTGCAAGACAAATACATTCTTTAAAAATCATACAATGTGATTTCCTGAATTTATTTTATTTTTTTATTCTGTCTCTCAGAGTGGGAATGCACCTACAATGTGAATTTCAGACCCCTCCATGATTAAGTGGGAGAACTTGCAAAATCGCAGGGTGTTCAAATACTTCTGTTCCTCACTGTTACTGTGGGATTATAATCCAATTTTTTATAGCATGAACCATCATCAAGAATCCGTTTACACATATTTATCGTTATCTAAACCCACTACATTTCCCCCTTTATCAGAGGGTTTTATCACCATGGTCTGATCATTATGAAGGGTTTCCATGGCCTCGTATTCTAGTGGGGTAAGATCAGCTGTTCCCCTGCCCCTTATGTTAAGTGTTCTGAGTTTTTCAGTGACTACTGTCAGGAACGCGTCCAAAGGCGAGTACTCTCTGATAGGGGGGGATGTAGATAATGTAAAGGGCCCAGTGCCGATGTCCCGTTCACTCTCTTCCATCATTTCTGCCAGTAATCTGACGTCAGATAATTCCTCATATTCTAGCCCCAGTCTAGGACATTATTCTCTGTCGTGTTTGGGCTTCTCCTGGTTTGGGCTTTTTAAAAACTGCATCAAAAAAAGTTAAGTCTCGTTAAATTTTCAAGTGATGTAACATTACACAATATGTGACACAACTGTGATTGCAAAACCGTATCCCCCGGGACGTCCTACCTCTATAGCCAACAATACAAATATTGCACATACTCGAGTCTGGCACCCCCCGACCTGGTTACCTGCTGCCCCTCTGACACATGGCTAGAGTCCAGGACACCGCTAGCCGCTGGCTGCTCCAAAATTTGCTCAACAGCCAAACATTGACATAGTCTAATGTCCCAGAGACGGAGAGGAAACGAGCGACTCCAACAATTAATCTTCGTAAAAATGTGTTTATAATAGTAACAAATACTTCCTGATCCTCACGTCCCTTCAAGGCATCGAGCAAATCCTGCTGCAGAGGGATGCAAATATTAGAGAGGTGTAAAACTTGACCGAATGGGAGCGCGTTTTATTAAAATTAGTGGTGTTTATAGAAGCGAGGCCCCCCAGAAGAGAACAGACTGGGCCCCCATTATAATGCCAGGTTTTGCCACCAAATACAGAAGATGGTGTTTGTCTCCCCCCTCTCTATGCAGTTCCTCTAGAGGGGGGAATTCAATAAGGATGGGTTTCAACCAGCGTTAGGCCCCCTCTCTTCAAGTGCCCCATAGCAGCTGCATAGTCTGCCTCTATGGTATGTACCCCTTTGCTCTGTGTTGCAAATATACCTGGCCATAGGTATAGAAAGGAAAATGTGGCCCTGCTATTGATTTTCACAGGCTTTTATAGCCATTTGTTCCGAAACCAAATTAATGGCAAAATCCACATGCAACACATGAATAACTTGCTGCAAATTTGCATTAAATTCCATAGTGGAAAAAGTGATAGGATACAGGATAAGGGGGTAAGTGTCAGATCGGCAGGGGTCCCTACTGATCACAAAAATGAAGGCTTCATGTTCCCCTATTCCAATGTAGCACTAGTCCTGCATGTGTGCTGCAACTCCAGCTCTGTGGGACCGCGGAGGTAGTCGAGTACATTGCTCTGCTAATCTCCGACAGTCCCATGATGTTGAATGGAAGTGGATTGCTAGAGCTGTGCACATGCACCGACCCCTCTCCATTTATTCCCTGGCTGGGCAAAGCACCCCCCTCCTGCAGCATCATAAAGCGCTGCATCTAAGCCTCCTAGTGGCACTCGTTCTGTATGTCTTCATTACATAATGAGTTAGGCTACTTTCACACTTCCGATGGACCATGTGATGAGCGCAGTGACGTCATCAAAGGTCCTTTTCCTCCCAGGTCATCAAAGAAGAAGAAAGCAGACGGGTCGGGCTGCGCGAACAAGTGGATGAGGTGAGTTAATTATTTTTTTTTTAACCCCTCCATCCCTAATTTACTTAGCATTCTGTATTAAGAATGCTATTATTTTCCCTTTTAACCATGATATAAGGGAAAATAATAATGATCAGGTCCCCACCCCGATCGTCACCTAGCAACCATGCGTGAAAATCACACCGCATCCGCACTTGCTTGCGGATGCTTGCGATTTTCACGCAGCCCCATTCACTTCTATGGGGCCTGGGTTGCGTGAAAAACGCACAATATAGAGCATGCTGCGATTTTCATGCAACGCACAAGTGATGCGTGAAAATCACCGCTCATGTGCACAGCCCCATAGAAATGACTGGGTCTGGATTAAGTGCGGGTGCAATGCGTTCAACTCACGCATTGCACCCGCGTGGAAATCTCGCCCGTGTGAAAGAGGCCTAAATGTTGGCAAATTTGCCAGAGTTGATCTTCTGGCCCCTGTCACTCCCTCACCATGTTGAACGTGGCGTAAAAACACCCATGCAACAAAACAGTTTAAGAGCTCATGCACAGGAACGTATTTTCTTTTCGTGTCCGTTCCATTCATTTCAATGGGTCCGCCAAAAAAAAAAAAAAGAAAGGTACTCCGTGTGCACTCCGTTTCCGTATGTCCATATGTCCGTCCCGCAAAAAAAATAGAACATGTCCTATTATTGTCCGTATTACGGACAAGGATAGTACTGTTCTATTAGGGGCCAGCTGTTCTGTTCCGCAAAATACGGAATGCACACGGACGTCATCCGTATTTTTTGCGGATCTGTTTTTTGCAGAGAGCAAAATACATGCGGTCGTGTGCAAGAGGCCTGAAAGGTCACAAAAAGAGGTGTAGCGCGCTACGTAAATAACCGCCATTGTGTAGGGGTTATAGTGGGAGATTTAGTTAATGTGGTGGCGTCGACATATAGAAGAAATAAGGCCCCATACTTAAGAATGACAGTGTGGCCCTTCCAAAGCCGTAGTAACTCTTTTTTTTTTTTTTTCGTTTATAAAATGGGTCAGGACTAAAAAAATTGCCAAGCACGCTTACTCGCCTATTTTCGGACCTTGAATGGAAAAAGCTGCGCATGCGCTACAGACACCTCTCAATTCAAAGTGACGTGCGCCAGGCCTCATTTTTGAGATCCCCCACCCCCCACCTATCAGACATTTATGGCATATCATTCATTGGTAGTAATAATACAATGAGTACTTGTCCCTCTCTCACCAGCAGGGGGCAGAGCAGCACAGCGCTGGCCTCCAATCTGCTTTATATTTATGTCCACCGTTTCCTGGAAGATGAGGAGCGTTAATCATCAGGATTTGGCTGTCGCTGACAGCAGCGTGGCGCTCCGTGCAGATCGTATCTGACACATTTGTAATGATGCTCACCATATTATTTTTTTTCGTACTCTGTCAAGCAAATATGTACTTTGGGATTTGCATAAATATGACTGTTGTAAAGAAGGGGAAATTAAATTTACAGAGCTTCTGCTCATCAATTCGTAAATCACCTGTAAAAGGTTAAAGGTTTTAAAGCCCGGACGTTAAGGGGGTCCCAGCGACCGGCTGTAGCAAGCGTTTGGTTTCCCTGCAGCGCCACCACAGGAGAAATGAAGCATTGCACAAGGTCCAGTTAAGGGCTCATGCACAACAACATATATTTTATTTTTGTCCGTGTCCGTTCTGTTTTTGTGTCTGTATGTGGAACCATTCATTTCAATGGGGCCGCAAAAAAAACGGAAAGGACTCAGTTCTGCAAAAAAATAGAACATGTCCTATTCAGGCATTGTTAAAATGTATGCGCCAAAAAAACTGATGTAACACGGACGTCTCATGAATGTTATACTTTTTTTTGTTTGTTTTTTTGCAAATACCTACGGTTGCAAAAAAACTGATGTAACACGGACGTCTCATGGATGTTATACTTTTTTTGTTTTTTTTTGCAAATACCTACGGTTGGGTATATGAGCCCTAAATCAATGGACTGGCTTTGTAATGCACGGCTATGCCAGGTCCTCCGGAGGAAGAGATGCTCTTGCAGCCATTCTTAGACCTGGGATGATCAACCTGTGGCCCTCCAGCTGTTGAAAAACTACAACTCCCAGCATGCCCTAATAGCTGTAGGCCAGGCATGCTCAACCTGCGGCCCTCCAGCTGTTGTAAAACTACAACTCCCACAATTCCCTGCTGAACGCTGATAGCTGTAGGCTGTTCAGGCATGCTGGGAGTTGTAGTTTTGCAACAGCTGGAGGGCCGCAGGTTGAGCATGCCTGCTGTAGGCTCTCCAGGCATGCTGGGAGTAGTAGTTTTGAAACAGCTGGAGGGCCGCAGGTTGAGCATTGCAGTCTTAGACCTATCGATGGGGATCCTAAGTGGACATCTCACTGTAAACTCAAGATTCCTTGATTTTTTTTTTTTATAGTTTAGTTTCCTTTGAAGAGTACCTATCAGCAGGATCAACCCTATTAAACCAAAGACACACTGTCTGGAAGGGTTCACCCTAATGATTAAAACAATATCTGTCTTTTGAAAATCGGTTGCAGCATTACCCAAAAAAAAAAAAAAAGACTTTTCTATATGCCGGCTTCAGTGCACCTCATCGCAGGTGCACTGTAATCAGCAGGATCAATCCAATTATGGCTGCCTAGTAGGGTTTACCCTGCTGATAAAGAACAATAAGAGAATTAGGCACATGAATGTTTGCGCTACATGAAGTATGACAGGACGGAGAGGACAGACGGTGGTAATGGAGACAAGAGCTGCTGCTCATCAGCCTCACCCTCCTCTCTGTACTTCATGTCTCCTCGTGAACTCCATCCTTACAGAGATTCAGCTGAAGATCTTATCTGTATTCAGGATCCTAATCCCTGACAAGCAGAGCAGAGAGGAGGATGAGGCGGCTCTTTAGCTCAGTGCTCTGAAGTAACTTGTCCTCCTGTGTGATTAGGACAGGTTCTGTGTGCACAAGTAGGATGGCGGCCATTTCAGTTCTCCTAATAATTGCTCCGCAGACTAAACGAGACATTATAACTAATCAAAGGTATTTGGAAATATATTTAGAATAAAGTAATATTTAAGTCATTTTGATTTCTAAAATCCTGGAGAACCCCTTTAAGATCCCCCCCCCCCAGCCCACCGAGCCCCACCCCCCATGTAAATGGATTCATTGTATAATTATCCACAGGTTTTCTATTGTATTTAAAATATTTCCTTCAATACTTTGCATTCAGCAAACACGGAACAATGGATGCGCTGCTGTGCAATTGTCCCCTGCGAGGATTAGGACAAGTGCTAAAACTCACTTGCAGGAAGCAGGGGGGGGGGGTTATTATTTACTTAATTATTTTTAGCCTCAGTGCATCTGAAATGTAAAACGAAGCGACTTTCCGACAGGTCTTGATTGAAAACTTCTTCTGATTTTTTCGTCTACAGCTACTATACAGATACAGTTATGTCTCCATAGTTACAGACTACATAAATACGCCCCTGCGTAGTCTGATCCATCCGTCCTCGACGTCTTGCTGCGGCTACTTTCACACCAGCGTTTTTGCTGGATCTGTCATGGATCAGCAAAAACGCTTCCGTTACCATAATACAACCGTCTGCATCCGTTATGAGTCAGAGAAAACGGATGCGTCCCCATTGAGTTACATTGTGTGTCAGGACGGATCCGTCTTGCTCAGCACCACATCGCAGACAGAAAAACGCTACATTGCCAATCTTCCCCTGGGGCCTTTTCTAATGGGTCACCAAGACGCCACCATTATAAAGGGCACATGGCAGTTGGGCGCCTGTTACAGATTTTGCATCGGCGCCCAGGACCTTCGTGCAACGCCTTATGCGAGACCCAGTAGTTTGTAATCATTCTGTACTCTCCATAATTCCAATCAACTCTCCATGCATTGACATCCTGGTGAGCACAAGCTGTTGATGGGCTTGTGGCTTGACAAAGCAGCCAATCTGAACAAGCAGAGCAGCAGTGTAAAGCATGGGGGTGTTCATAGAAGCTTAAGCTTTTGACGAGGATGTCAAACTCCAGCATATGAATTTTTTAAGAACTTCAGAGCCAAAAACAAAGAAATGCCTGATCTAAAAAAGTCACAAATGATCTCTGATGGCCTTAGTACAACTGCAAGAAAAGAGGGTCAGTCAGCCCATCCGAATGTGCAGGTGCACGCTGCCATGGCTAGAAACATAAAGAAAAAAAGACAATGCACTCTGCAAAAACAAATAAAGTACAATAATGCCAAAGTTATAGAAAACATTCTGGTGCTAATGCTACGCTTATTTTGCAAATTTGAGATTCTTGGCAAATACATTTTGTACAAAATTATTTGGGCCCGTCTGCCAAACGTCAAGGCGATCCCTATAAGATGGAAAACCTAACACTAAATACTACCTGTTATGTGTCATAATGGCCACCATACAACTGTTTAACCAGATGACACCGGAGAGACGGATCCGGTATTGCAATGCATTTGTCAGCTGGATCCGGAAACAAATGATATCCGATTGCATACGGATTTCCGGATCCGGCAGGCAGTTTCGGCAACGGAACTGCCTGCCGGATTCTTCTAACGCTAGTGAGAAAGTACCCTTAGTTGCCGCTCTTAGAAGGCCTGCCATTTTCTTACCTTGCTTTGGTTCCTGCAGTGCATTTGGAAAGTCTTCAGACCCTTTCACTTTTTCACATTTTGCTATATTTCTCCTTGTGATAAAATATTTTTAAAAAAACAAGTTTTCCCCATCATTCTGCACTCAATCTCTCATAATGAGACGTGAAAACAAAATGTTAGAAATCTTTGCTAATTCTTTAAAAAGTAAAACTAAAATCTCACATTGACATAAGTTTTCAGCCCCTTTACTCGGGACATAAGTCTTCAGCCCCTTTACTCGGGACATAAGTCTTCAGCCCCTTTACTCGGGACATAAGTCTTCAGCCCCTTTACTCGGGACATAAGTCTTCAGACCCTTTACTCGGGACATAAGTCTTCAGACCCTTTACTCGGGACATAAGTCTTCAGACCCTTTACTCGGGACATAAGTCTTCAGACCCTTTACTCGGGACATAAGTCTTCAGACCCTTTACTCGGGACATAAGTCTTCAGACCCTTTACTCGGGACATAAGTCTTCAGCCCCTTTACCCGGGACATAAATCTTCAGCCCCTTTACTCGGGACATAAGTCTTCAGCCCCTTTACCCGGGACATAAATCTTCAGCCCCTTTACTCGGGACATAAGTCTTCAGCCCCTTTACCCGGGACATAAATCTTCAGCCCCTTTACTCGGGACATAAGTCTTCAGACCCTTTACTCGGGACATAAGTCTTTGGCAGTGATTCCAGACCCCAGTCTTCTCACTGATGACGCCACAAGGTTTACACATCTGGATCTGGGGATTTTCTGCCGTTCTTCTCTGCAGATCCTCTCAATCTCTGTCAGGTTGGATGGTCTTGGTTCCATCAGTCCAGAGAATCTTGTTTCTCACAGTCTGAGAGTACTAAGTGCTAAGTACTCTGCCATAAAAGCCAGATTTGGTGGAGTTCTGCAGTGATGGTTGACCTTCTGGAAGTTTCTTCCATCTGCACACAGGATCTTTGGAGTGAACAGTAGTCACCTCCCTTACCAAGGCTCTTCTCCCCCAATTACTTAGTTTGGTGGGGCGGCCAGCTCAAGTAAGTGTCCTGGTTTTTCCAAACTTCTTCCATTTAGAAATTATTAAGCCCACTGTGCTCTTGGGAATTTTCAGTGCAGCAGAAATGTTTTTGTCCCCTTCTCCAGATCTGTGCCTCCACACAATCCTGTCTCTGAGCCCTACAGGCAGTTCTCTCCTCCTCGCGGCTTGGTTTTTGCTCTGATATACATTGTCAGCTGTGAGAACTTCTATAGACAGGGCTGTGTCTTTCCAATTCATGTCCAACTGAATTTATCACTCAAGCTGTAGAAACATCTAAGAGATGATCCAGAGAAATTGGAGGCCTCTGAGCTAAGTGTCATAGCAAAGGGTCTGAATACGTATGTCCATGCAAAATTTTTGTTTTTCTTTTTTAATAAATTTGCAAAAATCTAAAAAATCCTGTTTTTGCTTTCTGATTTTGGGGTATTTAGTGCAGAATGTTAGGGGAAAACCTGAATTTTTATTTTGTTAGCACAAGGCCGCAACATAAGATGTGCAAAAAAGTAGCAGTGTCTGAAGACCTTCCAGAAGCATTGTACGTGTTGTAGGAAGGTCTTATCTGGAAGGTGACATGTCGGTCCTCCGCTTGCTGACATTTCCTCATTTGTAATTCCTGAAATATTTTCTTGTCGTGTTGTATACATTATTATTGAATGTCATGTCATTTTATTATTGGTTTAGAAAGATAATTAGAATTTTCGCTGCAATATCTGACATCTAGATCAAAACTATTCTTTGTAGGACAGCAAATATCCTCCTCGCCACTAGGTTCTACTCAGATGTTACTTAAAGGAAATGTGCCACCAAAGATGTTATCTGCCAGTTAAAACTAGATAGCAACATATCTTTTTTTCTAATCTGTTTTTTCATTTTTTTTATTTTATTTCCTGAAAATGATTATGGGGGCGGCCATCTTGCCTGAACTGTTCTTAACAGCATTTAGAAAGCCTTAAAGGGAGCCTGTCGCCAAAATATGACGTTATAGACCACTTACATGGCTCTCTAGCACACCTATCCATGATTCAAATGGTAACTTTGTCATTTTCTTCTGACTTTCACCAGTAGGAAAAACACAGTTTAATCCATATGCAAATGAGGGCTCTCAAGTGCCCAGGGACGGAGTTCGGTGTGTAGGTGCCCAGGCGGCTCGGCCTTCTTGTTACATAACTCCTCCCCAGCCTCTTCCTTGGCCCCGCCCTGAAAGTCCCTTGCTTCATCCACAGAACCGGCCGATATCCCGCGCATGCGCAGTGCACCGCTGGCCCGCATGCAACAGCAAACACCGTGAAACCAGTGACTAGGGGGCGAACCAGAAACAAACAGGAGGACTGGAGGCCAGCGCATGCGCACTACATGTAGCGATGCCGTGTAGCAGGCCAGCGTTGCACTGCGCATGCGCGGGATATCGGCTGGTCCTGTGGATGAAGCAAGGGACTTGCAGGGCGGGCTAAGGAAGAGGCTGGGGAGGACTAATCTAACAAGAAGGCCGAGCAGCCTGGGCTCCTACACACCGAACTCCGTCCCTGGGCACTTGCGAGCCCTCATTTGCATAGTGTCAGAAGAAAATTACAAAGGTACCATTTGAATCATGGGTAGGTATGCTAGAGAGCCATGTAAATGGTGTACAATGTCATATTTTGGTGACAGGCTCCCAGCCCCATGGTCCATAGACACAATGGTCAGCAGGGGGACCTCATTGACTTCTATGGGAGAGTTTTCTGGGCAAGGAAAGAATAGATAAGATGTGACAATCACCTATTGTGAATGGTGGATCCCGTTATCTATACACAGAGGTGATATCATTACAGGCAGGATTAGAATGACAGATAAGCAGATAACTGCAGTAAAGGGATCTGTACAGACCATGAAGTGGCGCCTATTATTAAGCTTAGTGACCGGTGCAAAAACTGCAGGAATTTTGTGGTTATTGTTTAAATATAAATATTGATATGGAAAATTAAAAATAACATAATCAAAAATTATTAAAAAATTATGTTAAATATAATTTCGTAATATAAACAATAGCTCATTTTCTGATGACACATTCCTTTTAATGCTATTAGTACCTGGGACAGCTGTGTAATGAATGACACCCATACTGCCTATATAGACATTACCCATTAATACTATTATACAAACTACTCGTAACTTGATGAACTCCATGAAAATTACGGATGTGTGTATGCATGGTACAATATTTTATTGTTACATTACTATTTTACAACCAGTAATGAACCGTTCGCACCGCTTAGAAGCCCCGGCCAGTGATGTCACACTCATCGGGAGCGTGGCCTTTCTGCAGCGCAGTCCCATTCCCATGTAAATGGGACTGAGCTGCAATACCAAGCATGGCCACTACACTATGTACGGCGCTCTGCTTGGTATACGTTGAGGAAGTTGCAGCGCTCGCTGTGGCCCCTTCAAACAGTTGATCTGCTGCAGGGCTCCCCACCCATCCGATATTGATGACCTATCCTTAAGATAGCTCATCAATATTTTGGACCCCTGAAAACCCTTTAACGACTTTGCAGCTGTTTTTATGCACTAAAATTGGCTAAAGGAGGCAGGAGTTTTGGCGGCTCGGATGCGGACCCCATTCACTTCAATGGGGCCGCAAAAGTCCATGGCTCCGTTCCGCGGCCCCGTTAAAAAAAAAATATAACATGTCCTATACTTGTCCGCGGACAAGAATAAGCATTTATATTGCCGGCGCCCGTTCCGTTCCGCAAATTGCGGAAGGCAACACGGGCGGCTTCCGTTTTTTGCGGATCCGCGAATTGCGAACCGCAAAAAACAGAACGGTCGTGTGCATGAGGCCTTACTCCAGCATTTTAAGACTGGCATCTTAATATATTTGTCCCAAAGTCTTTGCTGCCTCCCGCCAGAAGGCCACAGGGCCATTTAACACAGCGCCACCTAGTGTCACAACCACAGCCCCTGGCGTTCACTGTCAGAAATATCTTCTTCAGGCCTCAGGTGAGGAGCAGCCAAGCCTTGTTCTGATCCCAGGGATATAGATCTTGTCCTGATTCCTCTGCAGATGCACCAAAACCGACTGCCAGAGGCCAGCCGTGATTTCTAAGACAAATTTAAAGGCACGCACAGGTGACGCTCAGCTGGAGTCAAGCCTGCAGGATCAGTGTTTCACAATACCTTGCGCCGCCTTCCTCTGTGTTACCCTTTGTCTTGTTAATAAGACCTTTAACCCTGACGTGCGCTCTGTATCCATAGGCTGTTATTAGGAATTTCGGATCACTGTGATTACACACCCTTAAAAGCTCAATTAGTGGATCATTTAGCTAATCTGGAGGCGCTTGAACAAAAGCGCGCAGAGAGAAAATTGAACCGGGGATGGTAATTTTGCAGAACCCTGAGAACTTCTGCAAACACACAGCGAATTAACTGCATGGATTAGCAGTGGAACAAACAATTAGTCACACAGAAAGTAGAGGAGCCTGCGTCCTTCTGGGTAGAGCAGTCTCGCAGCCGGTTATTTTGGCAAATGGCTGTCTCAGGTGTATGTTTGAGAGTCTAAGGCTGGTTTCAGACGGGCGTTGCGGGAAAATGTGCGGGTGCGTTGCGGGAACACGCGCGATTTTTCCGCGCGAGTGCAAAACATTGTAATGCGTTTTGCACTCGCGTGAGAAAAATCGCGCATGTTTGGTACCCAAACCCGAACTTCTTCACAGAAGTTCGGGCTTGGGATCGGTGTTCTGTAGCTTGTATTATTTTCCCTTATAACATGGTTATAAGGGAAAAATAATAGCATTCTGAATACAGAATGCATAGTAAAACAGCGCTGGAGGGGTTAAAAAAAATATAATAATAATTTAACTCACCTTAGTCCACTTGATCGCGCAGCCGGCATCTCCTTCTGTCTTCATCTTAGCTGTGTGCGGGAACAGGACCTGTGGTGACGTCACTCCGGTCATCACATGATGCATCACATGATCTTTTACCATGGTGATGGATCATGTGAGCGTAGTGACGTCATCAAAGGTCCTATTGCTCACAGATGAAGACAGAAGTAGATGCCGGCTTCGCGATCAAGTGGACCAAGGTGAGTGAAATTATTATTATTATTTTTTTTAACCCCTCCAGCCCTATTGTACTATGCATTCTGTATTCAGAATGCTATCATTTTCCCTTATAACCATGTTATAAGGGAAAATAATAATGATTGGGTCTCCATCCCGATCGTCTCCTAGCAACCGTGCGTGAAAATCGCACCGCATCCGCACTTGCTTGTGGATGCTTGTGATTTTCACGCAACCGCATTAATTTCTATGGGGTCTGCGTTACGTGAAAAACGCACAATATAGAGCATTCTGCGATTTTCACGCAACGCACAAGTGATGCGTGAAAATCACCACTCATGTGAACAGCCCCATAGAAATGAATGGGTCGGGATTCAGTGCGGGTGCAATGCATTCACCTCCTGCATTGCACCCGCGCGGAATACTCGCCCGTGTGAAAGGGGCCTTATAGTTGATCAGAGCTCTTTTTACTAATGTAGAACTCCAAATCCACTGAAGAGACATGTATCTAAATGATAAAATTCTGCCTGCCTTCAATCACCACTAGGGGGAGCTCACCGCATACTGTTTTATAATTGAGTTAAATGTACACAAAGTCTGCAGTAAGCTCCCTCTAGTGGTGACTAGAATTTTATTTAAAGTGATTTTCCACTAGCAACATGTATCTGGTCTCGGCAGGGTAGGACAGGACAAGGAATATGTGTCTGATCAGATGGGCCTTGCGCAGTCACAAGAATGGAGGTCCTGTGTTTCTCTCTTTGAATGGAGGGGTGGTCGTGCATGTTCACTGCAGTTCATAGCAGTGACTGGAGAAAGCCACACATGGGCGGCCACCTCTCCTTTCAATGTAACATAAGCCATTTTTCGGGATAGGAGTGGGTCCCTGAGGTGGGACCAGCACCTATTGAACATTTATGGCATTTAAAAAGAATATGCCAAAAATGTCCAAATGGGAATACCTCTTTAAGTCAAAAATTCCACCTAATGTAGGTGGAAATTCCTATAAAATTAGGCTTGAATCCAGAGGATAATTATTATAGTTATTAAATAATAACGGTCATAGGCATCTCCAAGAGAGGATTTCCCCATATAATAAGCAAGTACTGGTTTTTCTATATGTTACACATTATACACATTTAAAGGCGTTTTCCACTATTGACAATCCTAAGAGTCACTTGAGAACTGTGTTGAAAGCCCCAGTAATCAGCTCATAATCTCAAGAGGGACCTGACACCAAGAGTTTAGTTTCTCTGCATTGCCCCCACAGGCGAAATGAAGAACTGCATGTTGTCAATTCAAATCAAGGTGCCGTCTGTGTATTGTATGTACAGTGCAGGTCCTCCAGGGACAGGTGTTCTTGCCAGCAAACTAATGGAGGTCCCAAAAAAGGGAGTTCATTGATAACAATAGGGTAATTGAAATGAGGTTTCTGACTAGACGACCTGTATAGAAATCCTAATAAGCAGGTTCAACTGGTGTAAAAAATATTCTGTATCAGTTACAATAGTTAAATGGCATAAAAAAAAATATTTATATACATCAAAGTAAAAAATCCACACTAGTACCCCAAGCACTGATAGAAGACCCTAAGGCACCAATATAAGGGCAAAATCTCATAAAGGGCAAAGTTCTTTCACATTTTTGTCCATGTGTTTCAGACCATTATTTAGAATATACCGGTAGTTCCATTAATTGTTACATTTTCAGTCCCAGTCTAGAACATGAGGTTACACGAGCGCCATGAGGATGACGGAGACGCCCAATATTTGCGAGCGTGTGTTTTCTATGGTATTGGGCTCCACTTGCTGTTGACTTTGGCACAAGTTCAAAAAGTCACCCATTAGTTGTGCTCCAGTAAAAGTGACTGGGAACCAGACCACCAGGGTGACAGTTGCTTAAAGGGGTTATCTTATAATTAATGTAAATAAAATAAAAAATACATAGGTCCATCATCATATAGAACATGACCATCTCATTCTAACAAAGCTAGAACCAGCCCTGCACCTCACATGGATCCAGAGATCTCCTCATTCATTGCTACATATGATCAGCTAGATTTATTTCGGCAGCTCAGGGGGTGTGTCCATTCTCAGGAGGTGTGACCTTTAAGCTGCAGTTCTCTCCCTATCAGACTTCAAGGAGCGTGTCCTTTCTGATGCAACTCTCTTCCTATGACAGTTCAGGGGGCGTATCCTTTTTCATGCAGCTTTCTCCCTATCACGGCTCAGGGGCATGTCTTTTCTGCTGCAGTTCTCTCCCTATCACAGATAAGGGGGAGTGTTTTTACTGCTGCAGCTTTCGTCCTATCACAGCTAAGGGGGCATGTCCTTTCTACTGCAGTTCTCTCCCTATCACAGATCAGGAGGTGTGACGTTTCTGCTGCAGCTCTCTCCCTATCACAGCTCAGGGTGGTGTCCTTTCTGCTGCAGCTCTCTCCCTATCACAGCTCAGGGGGGGTGTCCTTTTTGCTGCAGCTTTCTCCCTATCACAGCTCAGGGGCATGTCTTATGTCTTTTCTGCTGCAGTTCCCTCCCTATCATACTTCAAGAAGTGTGTCCTTTCTGCTACAGCTCTCTCCCTATGACAGTTCAGGGGGGCGTATCCTTTTCATGCAGCTTTCTCCCTATCACAGCTCAAGGGCATGTCTTTTCTGCTGCAGTTCTCTCCCTATCACAGATCAGGAGGTGTGACGTTTCTGCTACAGCTCTCTATCACAGCTCAGGGGACGTGTCCTCTCTGCTGCAGCTCTCTCCCTATCACAGCTCAGGGGGGTGTCCTTTATGCTGCAGCTCTCTCCCTATCACAGATCAGGGGGTGTGACGTTTCTGCTACAGCTCTCTCTCTCTATCACAGCTCAGGGGGGGTGTCCTTTCTGCTGCAGCTCTCTCTGTAACTGTAACAGCTTCTAAGAGTAGATACAGCTAGTGGCAGTTGAAGGATGGAACTGAGCATGTGCGACCACTTCAGCAATGTTACTGAGGTAGACAGAGAAGTAAAGAAAAGAACAAACAGCAGGTGGCGCTATACAGATACATTTTATTGAATAACTCAGGGCCTATGCTAAATTTTTTATTACATGCAATTACAAAAGTATTCAGATCCAGGCGCTGGTTTGAAAAATGTATTTTTCAAGGGACCACCCTTTCAAAGGAACCTGGAAAACTTATACCGTGTGTTAAGCCAATTGCAGGGACTGGGGGGAGAGGTGCATGACTTCTATCTTTGTCAAGGACCGCCCCATATATTCTGGTCATCTCAGTTTTGCCTGGAATGTTCCTTTAAATTTTCTAATTAATTATATTCTGGTTGGAAAAGTCATGTAGTACTGGTCTCACACAAACGTATTTTCTCTCCGTGTCCATTCGGGTTTTTTTTTTTTTTTTGCGGATCCGTATTTTGCAGACCGCAAAATACATAAGGTTGTGTGCATGAGGCCTTATCCTGATGGGCTGCAACATTAATAAGCTCACTCAAAAGAGAGATAAGCGGCTACCAGACGCTGCGGCTGCCGCTTATCAATAGGAAAATTAGCAGGTTCCAACAAATTCATGATGGAGGGAGGATGAGTTTATTGGGGAATCATATTGAGCTCAATGGGGTGGTTAGATCAGGCTTTATCCCCAGAGGGTGGCCCCTTTTGGCCTCCGCACAGAACCGTCATGGCCGTGTTGTCGTTTTCAGTTGTGTAAGGTTGTGCAACTTGTGGTTTGGACGTGGGCCATGGAAAGCTCACTTCATATATGCAAGGAACACGGAGTACTGTACAAAGCCATGTATGAATAAACAGGGGGGGTGTACCCAGGAGCCACTGAACATTGTATAGGGGGTCTTACGGTAAAGCCCTGTAACCCTTTCACTGCCTGAGGATGAATTCTGCATCCAACAAAATGTCACAGTTTATTTAACATCTAGATAAAAAGTAGTTTACTGTTTTTATGCCAGTTTTAGCCATTTTATGTATTTTTATATGTTCATTATAAAATTCCATAAAATTCTTCTGGTTGCTCTTGGTAACAGTCAGCAGTTCAACTCTAACCATTTGCGGCTATGCTCTGAGCTTCCATAATGTAACATGGAGAAGAAAACATCACGTCACTCGAAATCGGTACAAGGTAAAGAAATGTGATGATTGACATGTGAAGATCCTCCCGGATCTCTATAAATGATTTTTTAGATCTAGGTGACTATGGTCGACGTGAGAGCTCCTGGGGGTAAAAGAAAAAAATTACCTTTAGTGGCGCCCTGACCACCAGGAGCGCACACAGATCTCATAGGGCCCCGTAAGTAATTCTTAGTATGGGCCCCCTGCAGCTAGTTTCCCAGTGTACGTGCATCAGTCACTCCCAGGCAATGTAGAATAAGGGCAACGCCCCAGATTTCTGACAAATTTACGTTGTTTTTTATTAATCAAGTGGAAGGAAATTTAATCCAAACAAATTGTAATAAAAATGTTGCCTTTGGCTTCACCTTTTATGTGCTTCAAATATATGGTACTCATTCTGAACACCATATTTCTCAATGTATTTACACCGGAAAATTGCCAAAAGTACATTGATAAATCTCCTGCTTCTGTTGTGTTTCAAAGCTGGCTGCCTGCAGCCACCACTAGGGGGAGCTCAGTGAATAGGAATGAATACAACTACCATAGAAGCTGGAATAATCTTTTTGCATTGAGCTCCCCCTAGTGGTGTCTGCGTGAAAATGCTTTGCTCTCACACAGGGAAGAGAAGAGCAAGTACTGTGAGGCCCCCCACTCTCCCCGGGCCCCACAGCAGTGGCATGCTCTGCCTCTATTGCAGGTACGCCAAGTCCACCAAGCCATAAACAGAAACATCCGTTGCTTTCATATAAGTTTTTAACTAGGTAGATTTGCTTTTCAGGAGACATGAAGATGCATCAGCCTGCATAGGAGCGGCTGCAACATTACTGCATTATTCATTTTAAATGCACGGAGACCTTATAAAAATGGGTTGCAAAAGTGATCATGCCCTCTATCCTAAATTATTGGTGTAAAGTGTGGAAATCATCGCATTCTGAAATATTTCCTTGGTATCATATGTTCTAACATAAGCTCCCGTATGATTGCCGGCCTCTTACCATGTTGAATTCCTAGGCTCCTTACAGCAGTGCCTCTTGTAGCCCCCATTGTCCCTTAAAGGGGTTCTCTGGGATTTTACTTGGGATAGGTCATCAATATCAGATTGGCGGGGATCTGACACCCGGCACCCCCGCCGATCAGCTGTATGAGGAGACGCGCAGTGCACATGTGCCGTCTCCCTTCTCTCTTCGTGTTCACCGCTGCTGTCTATGGCAAAGACCATAGACAGCAGCAGCGGACAGGAAGAAAGAAGCGCGCACCGTCTCCTCATACAGCTGATCGGCGCGGGTGCCGCGTGTCAGATCCCCGCCAATCTGATATTGATGACCTATCCTGAGCATAGGTCCTCAATAGTAAAAGCCCGGACAACCCCTTTAAAAACCCCTCCAATGGCTTGAGTCCTACAAGTCAATTCTGCTAATACACAATAACAATTTTTAATTATGGCTTTAACTTACAAGCGGCTGGCCGGGAGCTGTCCCTCGAACAGGTTGACATTGGCGCTTGGGTCTAATTATATTAATACCATCTGTCACTGTTTGATATGGACTTAGCATTTCAATTTGTGAGCTCGATAACAGCTCTTTGTCTTAGAAGGTGCAGGGCCCTGTGACAATCCAAAGGATACATTTATTTAGTGGATCGATAGAACACCGGACCTTATCGTATCCGGACCCTCATTTGTTTTTTTAATAACTAACTATGCATTTTTAATTTTTTGCGCTTGTCGGCTAAACATGTTTTTGTAATGAATTTTCCCCTGTGCATAGTCGCTGCGATTGGCTCCAGTCCAGATGGCCTTCAGTGGAGAGGATATCCATGAAATTACCTTCGTGGTAACACTATGAACTCAAAACAGAGGAGGTTTAGAAAAACAGTCAGTTGTCTCCATTCTTGGCCCCAAAAATAGTTATGGTCAAGTTTGTTTTTATAGAATTGATCCAAATTTTGAACCACAAAAATCAGCATGGTAAAGCTTCTCATTCTTGGCCCCAGAAGTGGTTACAGTCACATTTTCAGGTAGAATTATTGAGATTCATGGCCCTAGAAATGATTATGCTAGATTTGATTTAATTCTTGACTCCAAAAATAACTATAGTTATACCATAGTCAGAATCAGAATAATTCTACTAAGAAGTGAGAACTTTCTTTGTACAATTATTCTGGTTCTGACATTTTCATGGTTAAGAATTTTTGGAGCCAAATATGGTTCACATTTTTGGTTATGGCCAAGTTTTTCTCATGGTTGATGACTCCAGTAAAAGATACTGTAGTTCAAGTTTTTGCCAGAATTGTTCTGATTCCCGACCCTGGAAATGGTGATGCTCAGGTTTCGGGTACAATTGTTATCGTGAAAGATTTGCTAGAGTTATCCTAATTCTCATCCTCAGAACTTGATATTAGATTTGGTATTAGATAGTTTTAGAATTAACCTGATTCTTAGACCCAAAAATGGTTCAAATATTTGGCTATGGTCAAGTTTTTGTCAAGTTAAGTTGTGTCCTAATTCTTGACCACATAAATGGTTATAGTTAGGTTTCTGGTAGAATTGTTCTGATTCTTGACCCCAAAAATCATTATATATTTTTTTGGGCAGAATTTCCAATGCTTGGTCATACAACAGCTTATTGCCAGGTTTCTAGTTGAATTATCCTGATTCTCGGCCCCAGAAATTTGTGTTGTCTAGTTTTTGGTGACATTGTCTCCTAATCCTTGGTAGTGATGAGCGGCAGGGGCAATATTCAAATTTGCGATATTTCGCGAATATCTTGTAGAATATTAATCATATATTCATGAATTCGAGTATTCAGGATGATTTTTGGGATTGCGAAAAATCGGCAATGTAATATTTGCGTAATGTGCAAGAAATACAGGCGTGGGTCACTTTTGCTACATTTTCCAAGCTGCTAGAAGTTTCCTGAGACTGGAGAGAATGGTTGGCACGGCAGGACATTAGAATAGCTTTATATGCAGATAGCGTGCTCCAATATATTCGCGATATTTTGGCACATAACGTGAAACTTCACATTTTAGCAGGTCTGACTACATATTACTGATTGGTGGACTAAGTATTGTTGTGACATCACAGCACTATGTCTCTATGGACAGCAGAACCCATCACACTACCTAACACCCTGCACTGGAACCTATCAGCTACACTATATCACTATCTAACCTAGACTGACTATCTGTATTATATATATAAACTAACTATCTAATGTAATGACACAGGAAAGCACAGAGCACGGCAATGTCATTGCTCTCTCTCAGAACTCCATAAAACTGCAGTAAATGGCTGCTGGGGAGGTTCTTATATAGTAAGGGGGTCGGCAGCTTTCCTATTGGTTGCTAGGGATGTCGCTACACTCAGACAAAGACATTGCAGCCTTCTCATTGGCCCACAAGCAAGAAGCAGGGAGGGATTGTAGCATACCAAACCACAGGGTAAACACGGTGGCTCACGGTGGGCCGATGGGTGCAATAGTTCATGTACTCACGGTTAGCAGATGCCTTCCTGGGCCGGCGTACAGTGGATGGGAAGACAGCACGAAATCCTCCGGGGCACTCTCGGTTACAGGGAATACCAGCCAGATGGAAGTTGAGGTGCCCTTGATGGTAATGGGTGTTAGGTGCTTTTGCGACTGGGCCCCTGGTTCGTGACGCCAACACCGTTTGGTGCAAATGTTGAGAGTAGCAGTAAAAATGAGGAGTCGGTTGTTGTAAACCAGTTGAACATTTACTGACAAATCAATAGTCTCTGGACAGTTGGTACAGTTCATCAATGGAAAGCGTTTTGTATAGCAATAATAAGTTCACTGGTAATCCCATTATCAGGTAGTGGCAGTTGTCAATGGAGGGATTCTTCTACTGCTGATACTTTACAGGCAAGGATCCTGGTGGTAATCCTAGGTTCACTCTTTATAGCACTCTGGCACTAAAGATGCTATTAACTATTTATTTAGGAGTTATCCTTTAAGGGCGTTCCCCTCACTGCAGGCAAACTCATCTGCTTCATTATTTGGCAGGAAACTCTTCTAGAAAGGTTTTTCCACTATGACCCGGAAGGCTTGTGTAGTGGATAAGGACAATTATGGCCTTAATCATCCAGTTGTGTCCAGGTACTCGGAAAGCTACTCCTGGCACTTGTGCTAATGAGGTCCATAAGCTAGGTTTAGCTGTTACCCTCTCTCTGCATCTTGGTGTATAGACTTACTGTCTGGTGCTTGGTTTCTGTAGTTATCTTCTCCAGGCTTGATCAGGGCCCAGAGGAAAGGAAAACAGCTACATGGTGACTTTAGCCTGTTCCTCTCCTCCATGAACTTGCTTCTCCCAACTCTGACTACATTCTAAATTCACTCAGCTAGACACCCCCCCACTATATATATTATGTGGTGCCAGCACCACCTAGGGGCGAATGGATGTAAATGAATTTGCCAGCCAGATAATAGAGAATACCATACATTGCAATTCAATACATATATATATTCAGATGTTTGAAGTGTCCCATTTACACACATATGTGGGACGCTGCATACCCCCCTGCTAAAAGGTAAGTCGTCCTCGATATTTACAGTGACTGAAACTGTGGATCTCTACGCCGTCACCTGAAATACACCAAGTACACGCCACAAAAATACAAATATGGATATAAATATTGCAATGCACTATCATGACACTTCAATAACCTCCTGTAATAAAGGGTTATGCACAACAACACATTTTAGGCAATTTAGCACATATACATTTTGCATATTTCACATTAGATATCAAAAAGGAATAATAGGCATTGTTCTTCTTCTTTACTTGACGGGGACAAAATGGGCGGTGATCTCACATTTGGGGCAATGCAGTCCATGACATAGTCCTGAGACAAAGTCCATCCCTGATTTGGGGTATAAATAATTTGCAATCCAATAGGGTTAATTTAAGTGCAAAGTTTTTGATTTATAAGAGGCTGTGCGTTGCATAGGATAGGGCACAGAAAAATGTCTTTCTGGGTACAGTTCTTGAACGTTGCATAAACTTTGGTTATTTTAAAAAGTTCCAGATAACCTGAGAAAGGGGGTAAAAAGGGAAAAAAATGGCACAAAAATAAAGTGCAAACTTGGATATTGTCTGAGAGGTGGAGTCCATAGCAGAGTCCTTTAAAAGGATAGTGAGCTCCGGAGCGGTATGGGTAAACTACCACTGAACAAACAACAAAGAATCTCTCACTAAAACAATGGCTTAGGCTCCATTTTTAGTATTGGCCGAACGGCCTACTTACAGGTATTAAGCTCATTTCCGATGAGACTTCTTCTTCTTGATGGTCTGGAATTTTTCTCGCTCCCATAGGCGGTTCCAGGTATGACCGTGACCAGTCTGCTGTAGAGATGGGTCCTGGTTCGTTAAACCTTCTCTAGATGCTCCTGCTGGGTTGGGCACAACTTGATCTCCCTCGGCAAGAATCTCCTCCGGGATCGGTGGTGAAGTCTGGGGCCAATAAGAATAATGGCGCGCCGTATACTCCTGGTGAGCCTCCCAAATGAGTCTGTCCTCCTCCTCGTACTTCTGAGAAGCCAGGGCCAAACTTCCCGGTCGCACCTGGGCACTGCGAACTGGGCCCTCGCCGTCACTCTGGTGCATTGCCGGCTCTTCAGTCAGGGCTTCCGAGATTGGGGCTCTCAACTGGGTCAGTCGGGTCGTTGAACCCCACGGGACAAGCTGCGTAGTTGCGCTGATCCAGATGGGCCGCACTTCTCTTATCAGCTGTAGGCGTATTGTTGGCAACGGATCTACCGGGTTTAAGACGATCCCGTTCCTTCTGAGCAGCGAGGTAGAAGTTCCGGCCGCTTCTGCTGCACTAGCCGGTGCAGGGTTTACTGGTAGCTCTCCCTCTGGGGCTGACAGTGATTCCGGCAGCCCAATCCTCCATTGGGGCCGCTCAGTTTGCGCTATGGCGTCTTTACTTTTGTGGGCCAAAGCTGGAGACGAAGGAGGAGCTCTAGGGGTAGAACTTTCACTTCCTTTCTCCATAATACAAAGTAGTTCCCTGTGGGCAGGACCGACTTGCTTTTCAGCCATGCTGCCTCTCTCTTGCATGTCTTTCTTTCTGGTGTGCTCAGCGTCATCTGACATGCCCAGCATGCGCACTCACATCACGCTACTCTGGTGAGCGACCCTCCCACTGGGTTCTCTTTGCATAGGGCAGGCGCCGGCTCTTGGGCAGTGCAACATTGGAGGTAGGCACATTTTGAATGACTTTGCATAAGAGGGGAGGGGTACAGTAGATTTTCCCGCTCTTGAGGGGGTGTAACTCAGTTTCCCCCCCGCTAGCAGGGCGTTTACACAAAGGTAGCGCAGTAAATTAATCAAGAAGGCCACCGAATGCCATTTTAGGTTCAATGCAAAAGTCCATTCACTGACAGCAAGCAGTGATAGTGACAAAGAAACATGCGATTTTTCCACTTTGAACACTGCGATTTGATTGCAGATTGCTTGTACCATACGACCATGCAATTTTTAAGCAATTTAAACAGTTCTGCAGCCCAATAAAGTGTTTAAAGTTTGCACTGTATTAAAGCACATTGACAGTCTCTCAGGCAAACAAGTGGGGCTTATTCTCATAAGGCAATGGCACACAGTTATAGTGCACGAATCCTGTTCATAGTGACGCCAATTCTTTGCAGCATACCAAACCACAGGGGAAACACGGTGGGCCGATGGGTGCAATAGTTCATGTACTCACGGTTAGCAGTTGCCTCCCTGGGCCGGCGTACGGTGGATAGGAAGACAGCACGAAATCCTCCGGGGCACTCTCGGTTAGAGGGAACACCAGCCAGATGGAAGTTGAGGTGCCCTTGATGGTAATAGGTGTAAGGTGCTTTTGCGACTGGGCCCCTGGTTCGGGACGCCAGCACCGTTAGAATGAGAAGTCGGTAGTTATAAACCAGTTGAACATTTACTGACAAATCAATAGTCTCTGGACAGTTGGTACAGTTCATCAATGGAAAGCGTTTTGTATAGCAATAATAAGTTCACTGGTAATCCCATTATCAGGTAGTGGCAGTTGTCAATGGAGGGATTCTTCTACTGCTGATACTTTACAGGCAAGGATCCTGGTGGTAATCCTAGGTTCACTCTTTATAGCACTCTGGCACTAAAGATGCTATTAACTATTTATTTAGGAGTTATCCTTTAAGGGCGTTCCCCTCGCGGCAGGCAAACTCATCTGCTTCATTATTTGGCAGGAAACTCTTCTAGAAAGGTTTTTCCACTATGTCCCGGAAGGCTTGTGTAGTGGATAAGGACAATTATGGCCTTAATCATCCAGTTGTGCTGCGGTATTATCTCCATCCTGAAAAGGCGAAAAGACTGAACTGAAGACTTCCTAAAATGCATACTGAACGGATTGCTCTCCATTCAGAATGCATTAGGATAAAACTGATCAGTTCTTTTCCGGTATTGAGCCCCTAGGACGGAACTCAGTGTCGGAAAAGAATAACGCAAGTGTGAAAGTAACCTTACTGTCTGGGGCTTGGTTTCTGTAGTTATCTTCTCCAGGCTTGATCAGGGCCCAGAGGAAAGGAAAACCGCTACATGGTGACTTTAGCCTGTTTCTCTCCTCCATGATCTAGCTTCTCCTAAGGGCTCATATTCCGTATACGGTCCGTGCATGCTCTTTTTAGCTGGTCATGTGCCTCTTTAGGGTGCATGCTCTCTTTAGTTGTTCGTGTGCCTCTTTAGGGTGCATGCTCTCTTTAGCTGGTCATGTGCCTCTTTAAGGTGCCTGCTCTTTTTAG
This sequence comes from Bufo gargarizans, assembly GCF_014858855.1. NCBI lineage: Eukaryota > Metazoa > Chordata > Amphibia > Anura > Bufonidae > Bufo > Bufo gargarizans. The sequence goes on from NC_058089.1 coordinate 16,238,266, forward strand.
CTGGTCATGTGCCTCTTTAGGGTGCATGCTCTCTTTAGTTGTTCGTGTGCCTCTTTAGGGTGCATGCTCTCTTTAGCTGGTCATGTGCCTCTTTGGGGTGCATTCTCTTTTTAGCTAGTTGTGTGCCTCTTTGAGGTGCATGCTCTCTTTAGCTGGTCGTGTGCCTCTTTAAGGTGCCTGCTCTCTTTAGCTGGTTGTGTGCCTCTTTAGGGTGCATGCTCTCTTTAGCTGGTGTGTGCCTCTTTAGGGTGCATGCTCTCTTTAGCTGGTGTGTGCCTCTTTAGGGTGCATGCTCTCTTTAGCTGGTCGTGTGCCTTTTTAGGGTGCATGCTCTCTTTAGCTGGTCATGTGTCTTTTTAGGGTGCATGCTCTCTTTAGCTGGTCGTGTGCCTCATTAGGGTGCATTCTCTCTTTAGCTGGTCGTGTGCCTCTTTGACGTGCATGTGTAATACGCCAGAGTGGTGTTGCCACTCCTACACCCTGCTACTGTCTTTATTGGTCTAACCTCATGTCATCTTATGCATTTATTCCAGGTCCTCCACACTGTGCATTTCTAATGTTATGTAACGGTTATGTTCACGTCTAATGTGCCTGGTTCACCAGCAGGTGGCAGCAAATATGGCAGAGCTATCTTAGATAGAATGGAACCTGCCAGTTCCATGCTAAAGCCTGCTGGAACCAAGACAAAGCCTGTAAACCATTTTGGAGAAATGTTTATTCAAGTAAAGCTGCCATTGAACTTCATCTCAAGGTCTAGACTCAAGTTATTCCTTTATTCCTCAATTATTCCCTCTATTTATTGCTTCGGAGCCAAAGCCTGGTGTACAGCGGTATCCAGGTAGGAGCACCGTGACACACATAAAGAGACATTTTAGGCCGCACTATACCACTCGGCATTCCTACACCTGGGTCGTGTTATATAGAGGGCCCTAGGGGGAGACCGCCCGTTGCACATGCTCTCTTTTGCTGGTCGTGTGCCTCATTAGGGTGCATGCTCTTTTTAGCTGGTCATGTTTTCCAGGCACCACAGTAGATAAAAGTTAGAGTTACAGTGATGCACAAAGTCATAGAGTAGGAAAAATCCTTATGATTATTTTCACAAACTTACCTGTCTGAGCTCCAGCGGTGAGATCTCCAGCTTCAGAGTGACATGCTGCTAAGCCACATCCCCTAGTGCCACGACGGCATCCTTAGCAACAGGATGCAATGCTCTGTTTCTCCCAGCAGACCTGTGCTGGAGGAGACTAGCAGTGGGCTGATTGCTCAGCTGCTCTATTCCCGTGTGCTAGTGTTCTGACTAATGGAGCGCCAAGTCATGTTAGTATGGGGACCTTGACCAGTTGCGGTCTTTCTACCTAGGGCTTGTACTGCAAGTAGGTAGAGAAAGTGGGCTGTCCATGTCTGTCCCTACCTACAGACGTTACAATTATGTTGTGCGGGTACCCTCGGTGATCAGCTGTTATATGTGGGGAAACCTGGCAGTAAGTCTCCAGGGGAAATGAAGCATAGTACCATGGTAATTCAAATACAGGACTCTACAGGTCCTCCAGAGATAGAGACACTGTTTGTTAACCACTCTGCACTCTGGCCAGAAGATCAGGATCCTGAATAGAAGATTCTTCCCATTAAAGGGGTTGTGCCACGAAAAATATTGTGCAGTTTTCACACCAGCACCTGGATCTGAATACTTTTCTAATTGCATTTTATTAAAATTTTAGCATAGCCACTGAGCTATAATGTATCTGTATAGCGCCACCAGCCCTTTGTTCTTTTTCTTATTTCTTTGTCCTGCTCACTGAGATGGCCGCACATGCTCAGTTTCATCTTTCAACTGCCTCCTGAGCTGTGATAGGGAGAGCTGAGACACGCCTCCTGAGCTGTGATAGGGAGAGCTGAGACACGCCTCCTGAACTGTGATAGGGAGAAAGCTACAGCAGATGAATGTGGAGATCCAGAGATCTCCCCGAGCAATAAATGGGGAGATCTCTGGATCCATGTGAGGTACAGGGCTGGTTCTGGCTTTGTTAGAAAGAGGTTGTCATGTATCATATGATGTCTGATTTTCATTTTTTACATTAGTCACGTGATAACCCCTTTAAGTAGACTTTTATCATTGGGTTATGAATATTCTTTTTATAAACTAGACAACCCCATTGTAATGGTCAACAGATGTGGATCACTGTACTAACTAACCAGTTTGACTTTGAACTATATCTAAGGGTCCATTCACACGTCCGTAATTTGGGTCTGCATTCGTTTTGCAATTTTCAGACCCATTCACTTTCAATGGGGCTGGAACAGATCCGCATCAGCATTTTCGGGATCTGCATCTGTTATTTCGGGATCCGCAATTCCGTTCCTGAAAAAAATAGACCATGTCCTATTCTTGTCCGCAATTGCGGACTAGAAAAGGCATTTTCTATTACAGTGTCTGTGATGTGCAGTACGCAAATTGCGGATCGCACATGGCAGGTGTCCGTGTTTTGCGGATCCGCAAAACACTTACGGACGTGTGAATGGACCCTAATAGTGTTATCCTGACAGACCCCAAGTTTTCACCCTTTAACCCCTTACTGACCAAGCGTTTTTCTTCCTTTTTTTATCGTCGTGTTCCAAGAGCTATAATTTTTTTATTTTTTTGTCTCTAAGTTGTAGTTTTTAATGGCGCCAGTTTGGGGTACACATAACTTTCTGAATAACTTTTATTAGGGTACTTTCACACTAGTGTTTTTGTTTTCCGGTATTGAGTTCCATCACAGGTTCCGTCACATCAGTTTTATCCTAATGCATTCTGAATGGAGAGAAATACGTTCAGGATGCATCAGGATGTCATCAGTTCAGTCCGTTTTAAGTTTTTTTGGACGGAGAAAATACAGCAGCATGCTGCAGTTTTATCTCCGGCCAAAAATACTGAACACTTGCCGGACGATCCGGCATTAATTTACATTGAAGTGTATTAGTGCATTAAGTGTTCCGGCAAAACGCAGACCTTTAAAAATACCGGATCCATTTTTCCGGATGACACCAGAGAGACGGATCCGGTATTGCAATGCATTTGTCAGACGGATCCGCATCTGGATCCATCTGACAAATGCCATCAGTTTGTGTCCGGATTGCCGGATCCAGCAGGCAGTTCTGGCGACGGAGCTGCCTGCCGGAATCCTCTGCCGCAAGTGTGAAAGTAGCCTTAAACTCTTTCTGGGAGTGAGATGGGAAAAACAGCAATACTGCCACTGCGCTTTTAAGTTATAAATTTGACGGCGTTCATTTGTCGGTATAAATAACATAATATCTTTATTCTCTGGGTTAGTACGATTACAGTGATACCAAATACCTATAGTTTTTTTAGGTTTTACTACATTTTTGCAATAAAACCCCTTTTTTTAAAAGAAAAAAATGTTTTTACATTGCTGCTTCCCAAGACTCATAATTTATTTATTTTTCTTTCTATGGAGTTGCGTGAGGGCTTTATTTTTGCGGGACGACTTTTATTTTTCATTGGTATCATTTTGGAGTAAACTGCGCTTTTTGATCACTTCTGTCTTTTTTTATTTATTTTTTTTATGGCGTTCACCGTAGCAGATAATTTATTAGATATTTATGTAGTCTAGGTCGTTACAGATGTGGAAATACCAAATATATAGGGGAGATTTTTTTTTTTTTTTTTTGCAATTTCTTTCATTGAGAAGCGTACTTTCAATGAAAAAAAAGTGTAATTATTTTTTATGCAATTTTTTTTATTTAACAAATGTGTGTTTTTTTTATTTTGTTACCACTTAATAGTCCCACAAGGGGACTACAGTATAAAAGACAGTATTTCGATTGCTTTTAAAATGCAATGCATTATTCCTAATCCATTGCATTTTAATAGCAATGCTATTTTAACATTGACCAGCAGGCTGCGCCAGAGAGGCGCAACCTGCTGGAAATGACTACAGCTGGGACCAGGGCCTACAACAGATGCCAGGTAGGCTTCAAATACATGAGCACCCCGCGATCGCATTTGCGGGGTACCGATGGGAGACAGAGGGAGTCCGCTCCCTCTGTCACCGCATTACATGCGGCATGTAAAGTGTTAAACAGTCCGGATCGGCACTCCTGACGGCCCAGGCTGTTAGAGCAGGGCCGCGGCTCTCACGTGAGTGCCGGGTCCCCGCTGCATGAACCCTATTTCATTATCCTCTGTCGCACTATGGGGGGCGCTCTTTCTATGTGTTGTTAATCTTTGAGTTGCATTCACTTTGCAGCTGCAGATGTTTATAGTCCATTACTTTGAGTATCGCTTATTACATATAATTTCTTGAAATTAAGTTTATAATTGGCAATGGTGAAGTGTTCATTGCCTATTTTCATAATGTATTCATCAAAAGCATGACTCATGAAAGTTTCGCTGTGTCATCCAGAACACAGCTTGGGCCTTTGGGCATCTTAGTCGTCAGTCTCAGTATGAATTTCTTCTTTTCCAAGTCTTACTTTGTAGGAAGCAGTTTAAAGGGGTTGAAGTATAGAAAAAAGGGGTATGTTACTTTTCAGGAGGAGCTCCACTTCTGTTCATAGGTTGTGCCTGGTACTGCAGCTCGTCCCCACAGCTGGTCTTATTTACGGCAAATTGTGAAGAAATAAGACGATTAGCGTCGGACTGCGCTGCAGGGCACCATCAAAGTCACATCTTTTGGTGGCAGTACAGTAGATACAGATGGAGATGAGAAAAAGTATCATGGATACCAACAGCGCCCAAAGAGACCCTGTGACTTATAATGGGTTCCATTGTGGTGCCCAAAATTTCGATGGCATACTATGATGTTGCATAGTCCACTATTCTCCCAAATGTGATGGAAGTGCCGTCTGAGCCTCTAACAGTAAAGTGAGCCTTACTTCTAGAGTATGTGTGTCGGGGTACTGGTCCTCATTGAAGTAGGAAGAAAGTATCTCATATTAGCCATACCAAAGACTCCTTTGGTTCAAGTTGTTGAGGGATTCTTTAAAGTGGTTTTCCGAGATCTTTTTACTGATGACCTATCCTCTGGAGGGGAAGAGGGAGGACATAAACTGTTGACAGATACGCTTGAAATTTATGAAAAAGGAGAGGCCAAATTCAATACCTACAACCCTTTCAAATATTATTATATCATGGACAAAGCTTCATAATAGCAGCCGCCATGGCAAACTCAAGGAAAAAAACTGTCAGGACTGTGTGCCAACATGATGGGCACTCTTACCCCATCCAGCCGGTTTGGTAAGTCACGCATAACTCTCAAGATTACAAAATGCTCATCCCGGTTTATAAAGCTTTTAGAATACAGTGAGTAAGTGTGAGTGGATTAACCATCCCATATATATGTCAAAAAATAAAGTAACTGGTTAGGTATCCAACCACAATTATGTAAATTAGAAGGTCCACCTAGTATCGAGAGGTTTGACTTCAATACAGTGATAGAGTAGCTCAAGTCCTCTATATGAACCGAGCGTCACACCCAAAAAATATAACATTGACCAGATCGGAATGACGTAATATCTGGTGTCTGGTGAAGGTATACACATGGGCGTAGGGATCACCATAGCAGCCATAGCAATGGCTATGGGGCCCAACGCCACTGGGGGCCCGGGCCATGGCTAAGGATTATTATATTTTTTTTAATTCATGTGGCGTAGCTACAGGGGTCACAGCAGGCCCCTCCAGGACAGACAGAGAAAGCGCTATCTGCAGGGCCTGCAGGCTGTGGGCGGTGCGATAGGGGGCGGCCGGAGGCAGAGAGGCGTACCTGCAATGAGGAGATGGAGTGGTCCCGCTCCCAGTCTGGGTGGCAGTCCTACTGGCCAGAAGTGAAGGAGGCAGAGCATACAGCGAAGCTGCGTGCTGCTGGGCCTGGCAGCGCTGCTGGAGTGTGGGCGCGCAGACGTTCAAGTGGCTGTGTGGTGAGGGCTGGCTGACTCTGGGACTGGTAAAACTTACTCTGGAGTCCTGGACCATTATATCTGGGGAGGAGGGGGGAGCAGGACCCTGGAGGTCTGGACCAGTACATTTAAGGAGAAGGGGGGAGCAGGACCCTGGAGGTCTGGACCAGTACATTTAAGGATAAGGGGGGAGCAGGGTCTGGTCTGGACCATTATATATGGGGGGGGGAAGGACACTGGAGGTCTGGACCATTATATATGGGGAGGAGGTGGGAGTGGGATCCCCAAGGTCTGGACCATTATATCTGGGGAGGAGGGGGGAGCAGGACCCTGGAGGTCTGGACCATTATATTTAAGGAGAAGAGGGGAGCAGGATCCTGGAGGTCTGGACAATTATATAGGGGGGAACAGGACACTGGAGGTCTGGACCATTCTATTTAGGGGGGAGCAGGACCCTGGAGGTCTGGACCATTATATATTGGGAGTAGGGGGAAGCAGGATCCTGGAGGTCTGCACCATTATATTTAGGGAGAAGGGGGGGGGGGAGGTCTGGACCATTATATTTAAAGAGAAGGGGGAGCAGGATCCTGGAGGTCTGGACCATTATATGGGCGGGAGCAGGACCCTGAAGGTCTGGACCATTATATTTAGGGAGGAGGGGGAAGCAGGACCCTGGAGGTCTGGACCATTATATAGGGAGGAGCAGGACCCTGGAGGTCTGGACCATTATATATTTGGAGTAGGGGGAAGCAGGATCCTGGGGGTCTAGACCATTATATATGGGGAGTAGGGAGAAGCAGGATCCTGTAGGTCTGGACCATTATATATGGGGAGTAGGGGGAAGCATGAACCTGGAGGTCTGGACCATTATATAGGCAGGAGGGAAGAGCAGGACACTTGATGTCTGGACCATTATATCTGGGGACTGGCGGTGGAAGATTTAGGGTGGGAGGTCTAGGAGGGGTGTGGGGATGTTGGGGTGGGAGGTCCTGGAAGGGTGTTTGGGTGGGCGCTCTGGAAGGGGTGGGGGTCTGAGAGGTATGTGGGGGTGGGAGATCCGGGAGAGGGGGGCCCATAAAAAAATGTTGCTATGGGGCCCAGTCATTTCTAGCTACGCCCCTGGGTATACACATCATATGGTCAGCTGATAACTATGCGAGTAGGGTTCCTCCTGAATGTTCTTCTCTAGAATGGACCTCTAGGCTTCTACATGATGCGTTTGCGATTTCTATTTTTGCATTAAATCACCTTGCTACTAGTTGTCCACCTATCTACTCAGTGATCCACATGACCATCATGGTGGATAGCCATGGTGGCAAACATTAAACACTGGCCTGGGTTTCCATGGGCCCACCAGAGGGGAGCTTTCATCTACTAAGAACATGCACACACCTTCATTTAACTACATCGTAATCTTTGTTATTATCATTGTATGCACAGGAAACATCATCAGAAAGATCTAAAGCTGGATTTACACAGGGCGACTGAACTTCATTCCCGACAATTGGCAGCTCGTTCCGTGAAGGAGACTGCTGCATTTACATGCGATCCCTTGTCCTCATACAGAATCATGGTTTCTGAGCAGAAGATCGCTGTTTAGACAGCACGATCTGCTGCCCAGAAATGATGATCGGTGGGGCCTGCATGAACGATTGGATCACTTGATGATACTAATCTGTATGGCCACCTTTAGACCTAAAGGGAGGGGTTGTCTCGCTTCAGCAAATGGCTTTTATCATGTAGAGAAAGTAATACAAGGCACTTACTAATGTATTGTTATTGTCCATATTGCCTCCTTTGCTGGGTTGATTCATTTTTCCATCACATTATACGCGGCTCGTCTCTAGGGGGTACCACCACCCTCTAATCCAGCAGCGGTGGTCGCACTTGCACACTATAGGTAAAAATGCAGTCCTCTCTGGTGCCGGGGACCGTGGGGGGCCACATAGGCATGCATGCAAAGTAGTTCCCATTCCGACCACCTCGTGTTTGCTCTGGTGACCATGATCCCTGGAAACAAGCCGTGTATAATGTAATGGAAAAATGAATGAAGCCATCAAAGGAGGCAATAAGTGCCTTATTAACTTTGTCTACATGATAAATGTCATTAGCTGCATTGAGACGACCCCTTTACCATTCTACGTCAAGAAGACTATGGTTATGTCCACGTCATGTAAATTCTGAAAAACAAAAATCTGTGCCTTTGCCCCTTCAATAATCCATCCCTGTTGGTATCTATGAGGTAGCCACTTTGGGGCCTTCTAATAGAGGGACCACCATTTAGGTTGGTCCTATTTAAAATGGAAGCTAATTATTTGTGAAGGTCCCTGGGAACTGACCAGAGGAACGTTCTTTTTTACAAGGTTTGGGATAGAACCCTGTTCTGTCTTCCCCAAGTATTGGGCTTGGGTGGGCAACTTTTTTGTTATGTTGTCACCACCGATATCGAGACCCACAGAGGGATAATGAAGCTTCCAGACCTCTTTGAGCACCAGGGCCTGGGTGTGACTGTGACCTCCACACCCTCTATAGTTGCATCTCTGGACACCGACCATTCCGGACTCAACGTTTCTAGTTGAAAGCGCTATCCGTATGCAGTCCTGCAGCAACCACCTGCGTCCCCAGGTATATAAGAAGCAACCTTCTTCTTTTTGGAAAGAGATGACAACATCCATTTCATGTTAAATATTTGCTTCTTCCTCTCTGTGTTTGTCAGCCTGGAGTCTCACGTTGGCGTTGCACAAAGTCAACAGATTTAGAAAGAAAGTGGAGCAGACGGCACGCTATATCCTTGGGCTTTCTGGGTCACATATGGCTTCTGTACTGTACAAAAACAGAATGATGTACAGACAGAGATTCTGTTCTATTTATTAAAGTTTATTTAAAAAAATTATATACAATTTTATGCTAGATTTTTTAAAAAGAAACCCTCTAAGCAAAAAGAATAAATAAAAATTCAGACATGTTTTCTGGATATTGTAAAGGTTTTGTGCTATGGTATACATTCATTGTTACAGTTAGTGGGTGTGATCTCCATGATAAATAATGCTTATCTTCCTATACCTTTAAATGTGTCAGACTCCTCCTCCTTCTCATGCCCTCCCTATCTCAAGTACACATACTTAAAGGTAATGGTTTATGAATTTAAATATATAGTTGTACTATCCAGCCTTATTTAACCCCCTAGCAGTATAACAGAGTTTCCATTACCTAGGCCTCTAATGATAATGAGATGACTCTGCTCATGCTGTCCTAGTCTATACAGCAAAGTGATCTGCAGAAACCAAAACTTATGATGTCTTATCTGGTGTGAAAAATGCATTTTAGGATTATTTTATGCACATCGTATCAGATATAATCAGCTAGTTCTGTACTATATCTCTCTATGTTGCAGGAATAATATGTCTGGGTTGATTATTATAGGTCTTCTGAATATCATATCTGTAAGAATCCTTGTCCGTCGTAGCCTTGAAACCTGATACCATTATCTTGTCATGAGGGTTTCGTCTGCTGGCTGTTTCTTCTCCCCGATATGACATCTAAGATCAGAGCCGACCTGGAAATTTCCACCAGATAATCATATGATCAGAGCAATAAACGGAGTAAATTACAGGAACATTATTGACTGAACTTTACTTGCCGCTCTCCCTGGGCTTATAAACAAGTTTTGCCCTTCCAGTTAATAGAGTGAACAGCCTTAGACAGTAACCATCACCAGAAGTGGCTCTTTTACATATTACAGCTAACCTAGAGGGCGCCAATAATTGGTCGTCTAAAGTCCCCATCAAGGTAATGGAAAAAAAAAATTTGCCATAACTGTAGGTTTTTGTAAACCATTCAGGATCACATGATGTTCCCCACACCCCTAAAGAGTGCTGCTCCAAGTGGTGGCGTGCTCACTACTTTGAAAGACCATTATACAAATATTTTGGGCTTCAGATCAGAATTAATTACAGGTTGGGAGTATATAAAAAAAAATCACTTACCTTTTGAAAGTCTGACCTTTCCAGCGCCCCGACTCCCGTCCATACAGTTCCCATTGACATGACCACGGCAGGCAATCACGAGCCTCAGTGGTCATGTGTGCAGGAATGGCATGTGATCACTGAGCCCCTGTGGTCAAAGCACCATGGGGAAGAGGGGATTTTATCAAGTCCTACGCCTCTGGAAGTCTAGCCTCAAAAAGTGGCAATTAGGCAAAATAGTTTACTTGCAAAAAATGTCAATATATTTAGCATTTTCACTCAATCCACATCAGTTCTGAAAAGTAGGTGGGAAACTAGGTGTGGTACAATTTGACTCCAGGTGGAAGGCGGAGTAAAGAAATCTTGAGTAACATCTCTAGACAAACGTGTTAAAAGATTCACCAAATTTATCAATTTGCAACATTTAATAAATTTGCATAGTGTCCAACAGTCTAGAATTTACAGGGACTGTCTTTGAACTGTCCCAGGCTTAAAATGGACAAGGCCTGGGTGGGGCTTACAAGCCCCGAATGTACCAAGGACAATATTGGTAAATATGAGTTTGTCTCACATTACGCCAGCCAGAAAAATTCACTTTCAAAATTCCCTTTTTAGGAATGAAATAATTATTTCACAATTACAGGGAGTTTGTAATATTGGCGTGAAAAGAAATTTCCACCATAAAAAGTTTAAGGACATGTATACTTTTACATCCTTTTTTTATTGGTACAAAACATCTAAAATCATTAAAAAAGGTGGCAAGTAGTTTTTATTAAAAATATCCTACCATCTTGTATATATCCTACGCAGACCTATGTGTCTCCATGGTTACAGACTACAAACAAAACCTGTGTAGTCTGATCCTGAGGTACTATGTTACACCGCTCTTTCTGCCCCCATCTTCACTAATGTAAGTAGTAAAGATTTGGATAGACACATTACCATAGTATTAAGCTATAACTAAGTTTTGTTTATAGTCTGCCATCATGGAGGGCCATAGGTCCGCATAGGAACCAGCTGCTTGACTAATGAGATAATCAACTCTCCTATATATGCTGGCCTGTTTGTTCCACCCCAAGGTTTCTATAGCTTACTAGGCCCTGTAAAAGAGCTATAATCCACTTGTCTGCCTGTTTATTGACTTCTGCTTGATTCCTGGATTTCAGACTCTTTGCTGCCTGACCTATGCCTGCTTACTGTTCTGACCTTGTGCTGCCTGCCCTGACCTCTGGACAGTTTCATGGGTTCACATGTACTCTGCCTGTCCTGACCTCAGCTTGTTTCCTCAGTACAACTACTGCCTGATCCCTCGTTGCTTCACACGGGTGTTTCTGAGCAGCAAACAACAAGAGTTAGCAGTCTGGTATATCCCCTACAGCAAAGGCCAGATCCCTATATAAGGGTTAAACAGTGAAAACCAGGATAACGCCCTCAGGACTAGCACAAAGTCAAACCAGTTTGTTGGCGCAGTGGCTCCACACTCACTGCCCGTAACAATTTGTAAATTTGTTTAATCTTTTATTTCAGATTCATTGGGGCAATAAAGTGGTTGGAAAGGGGGACATGTATTTTAAAGACTTGGAGGGAATTCTGAAGATGCAGGTACACGGTTAATAGGTGTCAGGCAAATGCTCCTTTGTCTCCACCATAAGCATGCACATTTATGCCTGTATTATGCTGGCAGATTTTTCGGCAGATCATCTGGCAGTGTAATACTGCGGCTGATTGCCTGATGAACGAGCAAACACTCAATCATTGGGCAATCCAAATATTTTGACTTGTTAAAAAATTATCATTTGCAGGCGGCAGATCATGGTGTCTAATAACGACCTGCCGCCGGCAAACCACTATACAGCATGGTGACGAGCGATGGCATAGCGATCGCTCCTCTCTATGCTGCGGAGGAGATCGCTTCATGTAATAGCAGCAGTCTCCTCCGGTAGAGAGCAGGCAATTGCCGAGAAGGAACGCTTCCCTCCAGACAATCGTCTGCCACATTGGACTGTGTAATACAGCCTTTAGCCAAGAATACATGTTTATATCAAAGGAGAGAAAACAATATGTTCCCTGAAGGAGATTGAGCTGTTGAAATTCAACATGTCCGATCCTTTGTTATCCGCAGTGATGGTTGGCAGGCTGCCAAATACATTAAAGCATTCACTGGTCGGCAAATCCAGCTGACTTTTATCTAATGTGGCCAGCTTTTATCATATACTATCATGCAACTTTGTTCTCAAGAGGTCTCTGGTTATGATGACTGTGTTGACATCTTCACCTTCAGAGAACTCTCTTTGGTAGCCCATTTTGGCCAACCAACAGTAACAAGGAACGTTCAAACTAAACAAAATCACGGAAAAAGATAAAAAAAAATCATCGTGCACAATGTGATCAATAAATATGCAGATGTACATGGCTACATTAATAAAAGAAAAATCACTGAAAATGATGCATTAACACAGTAGATGCAAATATTATACAGTTGTGTTCAGTCAGACATCACTAACCTGATCAATCACTGTTTTTAGTAGAAATGATATTTCTACATGAAAAATAATTTACTAGCAGGTGTAGTAGAGTAACAGAAATCCAACAGTCATGACATGCATGCTGCTGACTCTCTGTAATTCAATCACTAATTGAAAGGGGCATGTTCAAAATAATAGCAGTGTAAAGTTCAATGAGTGAGGTCATTCAATCTTTGAAAAACAGGTGGCAATTATTGCCCTCATTTAAGGAAGGAAGGCAGCAAATGTTGTACATGCTGGTTACAGTGCATTTCTCTCTGAAATTCTGAGGATAATGGGTCGTTCCAGACATTGTTCAGAAGAACAGCGTACTTTGATTAAAAAGTTGATTGGAGAGGGGAAAACATATAAAGAAGTGCAGAAAATGATAGGCTGCTCAGCTAAAATGATCGCAAATGCTTTAAAATGGCAACCAAAACCTGAAAGACGTGGAAGAACGCAAAAAACTACCATTCGAATGGATAGAAGAAAAGCCAAAATGGCAAGGACTCAGCCAACAATCAGCTCCAGGAAGATCAAAGAAGGTGTAAAGTTACCTGTGAGTCCTGTTACAATTAGAAGACGCCTCTGTGAAGCCGAGCTATCTGCAAGAAGCCCCCGCAAAGTCCCACTGTGGAAAATAAGACCTGTGCTGAAGAGGTGACAGTTTGCCAAACAGCACATTGACGGCCTAAAGAGACATTCTGTGGACTGATGAAAGTAAGATTGTTCTTTTTGGGTCTAGTGGCCGGAGACAGTTTGTCAGACGACCCCCAAACACTGAATTCAGCCCCAGTGCACTGTGAAGACAGGGAAGCATGGTGGACAAGCATCATGATATGGGGAGGTCTCTCATACTACGGTGTTGGGCCTATTCATCACATACCAGGGATCATGGATCGGTTTGAATACATCAGAATACTGGAAGAGGTAATGCTGCCTTATGCGGAAGAGGAAATGCCCTTGAAATGGGTGTTCTGACAAGACAACGACCCCAAACACACCAGTAAATGGGTAACATCTTGGCTCCAGACCAACAAGATTGACGTTCTGGAGCAGCCAGCCCAATCCCCGGATCTTAATCCAATAGAAAACTTGTGGGGTGACATCAAAAATGCAGTTTCTGAGGCAAAACCAAGAAATAGAGAAGAACTGTGGAATGTGGTCCAATCATCCTGGGCTGGAATACCTGTTCACAGGGGCAGAAGTCGGTGACTCCGAGCAACACAGATGTCCAGCAGTTCTCAGAAACAGCGGTTATACAACTGAAGATTAGTGAAGTGATTCAAAGGAAAGCAAAATCTTCAAACATTTTTCAGTTTATATAGTGAATGTTTGAGTTTGTAAAGAAGAAGACAAACACTGCTATTTTTTTAACAGTCTAATATTCACTTGTCTTAAAAATTTTTTAGAGGAACAACACAAATTTGATATATTTTTCTTCATGTTTTGATTTGGAATAGAATGTGTAATGTTCCCAATGCATCTGTGTGTATGGAAATAAAAGCTATTAGAAGGATTTTGAGCTTTATTCACTCTGATATGATAAAATCTGAGACTCTCAGACAATATATGTTTGTCAAAACACATCTGTGTCCACCTACCCGCGACAAGGTGGTCTCAGTCAGTCAGGTCCTACTTTAAACCTACCTATGCGTTGGGCATCTATATTCAGGAGAGCAGACCCTGCACATATAATCTGCTGCTACTTGTTAGGGCTGTTTAACACGAATGAGTCCATTGCAGGAATTACGCTCCGTGTGTGAGAGCGTGATCCACCGTTCTGGACTTGCAGGAGCGCAGGGCATTATCATGATTTATAATGCTGTGTGCCTCTGCTTGACCTTACTGCTACAGAATCATAGTGACATAAAGCTGTAAGGTCAAAGAGAGCCACTCAGCATTCTAACTTATGATAATGCCTTGCTCTCAGGGCCGGGACAAGGTATTTTGGTACCCTAGTCAAAGCAGGCAAAATTCCCTTTGACCCTACTTTTCTTATAAGAAGCAGTCACAGTTATACCAAAAGTAATTCCAGTGACCCACAGGTGACGTTTCCATGGATTATAGTTTGTTCACTTTCCTTTTCATCTCCATTCTCCATTATGCACAGACGTATTTGGCCAGGGGTGTGCAGCCCCATTTGTTATATCAGAAGACACCATGATTAAGAAATGGCACCTGATAGATGGGGGGCTGTTACAGATTTTACATTATGGCCCAGGAGATTAGGTTACCCGTCTGACTTTACTCATTGCAGTTCATCCCTACCCTCTATAGCGAAGAACCCCCCATCCAGCTGCCCCTTTAACATGCCCATCTTGTAGATTCCACTAATGCAATGCCCACTGCTGCCCTGTGTGCCCACATTAATGTACCGACAGTGCTGCCTTATGCCCCAAATTATTGCACTGCCAAAATGAAAGGACATGTCGACTCTACAGTACTAGAAAATGATGGGATCCAAAGCAAACTTTAGGCATCAAACCCCAGACCACTTCCCAAAATTAATACAGACCTGACAGACCCTAAAATGAATACAGATCCCAGATTATCTCCAAATTCATACAAACCCCAGATAAGACTACAAATGTATGCAGACCACAAATTAATGTGGCTCCCTATAACTCTCACCCCACCGTCCCATGTGTCCCTATCCCTCGCTCAGATCTCTTCAGATCTCTACAGACCTCAGATCAGACCCCAGATTTCAGATCACACCTCAATATTCATGTGTCCCTATCCCTCCCTCAGATCTCTACAGACCTCAGATCAGACCCCAATATTCATGTGCCCCCCTCACTCCCTCAGATGCCTGAAGACCTCAGATCAGACCCCAATATTCATGTGCCCCCCTCCTTCCCTCATATCTCTACAGAACTCAGATCAGACCCTAATATTCATGTGCCCCCGCTCTCCCTTAGATCTCTACAGACCTCAGATCAGACCCCAATATTCATGTGCCCCCTCTCTCCCTTAGATCTCTACAGACCTCAGATCAGACCCCAATATTCATGTGCCCCCCTCCCTCCATTGCTTGCAGACCTCCCAATATTCATGTGCCCCCCTCCCTTCCTCCCTCCCTCAGATGCTTGCAGACCTCAGATTTGACCCCAATATTTATATGCCCCCTCCTTTTCTCAGATGCTTGCAAGCCTCAGATAAGACCCCAATGTTCATGTGCACCCCTCCCTCCCTCAGATCTCTACAGACCATAGATCAGACCCTAATATTGATGTGCCCCCCTCCCTCTCTGCAGACCTCAGATCAGACCTCTCTAGCGCCTCTCTTCTTGCCGCTCTGCACTTTGACCTGACGTCTGCACAGCATCTGGTCAGAAGGCCCTGAAACAGTTGTCTTCAGATGAGGTGCTGGCTTATTTAATATCCAAATCATGTCTCAAGGCCTGTTTAAAGAGCTGAACATTGACTTATAGGATAGTCACCTTACATCTGGTAACATCAGAGGCAGAGCTTGTTAAGAGCTCATTTGCATCCATTTGTTCTCAGAATTCCAGAGGAGCATGTATGGCCTATAAGTTTCCTCACGCCAATGAAGGCGCTTTCTCCCCAAGGATAGATAGTACCCCCCAAATCCTAACAGGCCTCTCACCCAGTTAAGCCATTACTCTCTGATCTGCACTGATGAGGGGCAATCACCCCAAAACAGCTGTCTGCAGATGAGATGCTGGCTTATTTATTATCCAAATCATGTCTCAAGGCCTATTTAAAGAGCTGAACAATGACTTATAGGATAGCTGCCTTACATCTAGTGGCATTAGAGGCAGAGCTTGTTAAGAGCTCATTTGCATGTCTTTCTGGTCAGAAGGCACATTTATGTATGATCTAACTCTTTAGGAAGTCAGGACACAGCTCAGCTGCTGGAAGAAGAGCAGGGAGAGGTGAGTGATAACAGATACACTCACAGCTCTCTGGCTCGCAGATGCAGTGTACTAATGAGCACTTCCACAATGGAAGCTCTTATTAGTAACAATCAGAAAGGTTTTTTTTTCAGTGGCCAAAATGCAACCCACCCCTTCAAGGTGGCGCCCTAGGCAGGCGCCTACCCATCGCCCCAGCCTGGCATGTGCTCCTGCAAGTCCAGAACAGAGGATCACACTCAAACAAGGAGCGTTATTCCCACAATGGACTCGCTCATGTGCAACAGCCCTTACCTCTGTGTGCAGTCAAGCATCCAATGAGAGGAAGAGCATGCACAGCTATCAAAGTCGACTGAGACCACCTTGGCGCTGGTAGGCGGGCACAGATGCGTTTTGATCAAAATATATCGGCTAAAAATCTCAGATCTTATCATATCAGAGTGAGGGCTTAGTCTATATATAATATTTGCATCTATTGTATTAGTGCATTATTTTCAGTGATTTTTCTTTTAACAAGGAAAGTTGTTGGATTCTAATGGACCCTGTAAGGACAGTTTCCTTCTTTTTTTTTTATAATATGGAAGGAATGTCTAGCCACCAACGAGCTTCTGATGTTCTCTTCGTAGACCTTCAATGGGAGGAACGTTACAAGTTTTGGAAGAAGTTTTCCTTCAAAGATCAACTCCCGCCACAATTGACAACAGTGGAAGAGAAGTAGAAGGTTCCAATTAAGTACATTATTTACATTCGACCTTCTTCTCTAGATCCTGACTTTATCATCTGAACTTATGATCCGAAGATGATTAGCAAAGTAAACACAGTTTGGCATGCATGAGTAATATATTCCAGACGTGTGTTGTGTTACTACATTTCACGTGTCCTTGCTGATTTTTCTAGTGCTCACGTGTTTCACAATACTTGTCTAGTGACTGATTTGCAGTTCTACCCATATGATGCAATATAGAAACTACTTCCTTATGACGTGGCTGACGCTTATTTTTTATTTCAAAAATACACCCCATTGAGTTGCCCAGTAAACTTGACACCAAAGGATGTGTCGCCACAAGTGTCGGGGCCAGTGTTCTAATCCTAATATGTCTACTGCATAATAATAGTCAGTGGTTATCTAACATCTTTCCTCCTTATAGAAACAGATCATTAGGATGGCTAATGGGGATTGTTTTTTGTTTTAAAATTGTTTTTATTGGTTTTACAACAGTAAGGACGTACAATCTTTACTTGCCCTACAAGGGCGCCAATATAAGAATGCATCTGATATAGTACAATCGAATGAGAAAAATCAGATCACATAATAACAAACAAAAAGAGGAAGGAACGTAGGAAGGTCCGAGGGAAGGAAAGGGATGGGGGTGGGGGGGAAGCATCCCTTATGTTGCCAAATGGTAGGACTTGTTCCAAAGAATTAATGCAATGATACCTTTGATGTTCACGAGAACCATAATGCAATTCAGTTCGAAAAACCTCTATAATTCTTCCAAGGTTTCCAAATCGCCTCAAATCTGTGTGGTGTTCGGGCTTCCCAGTGAGCTATCTGCTCAAGGCGGTACAATTGATCGCATCTATTGATCCACTGTTTGGCTAATGGGGATTGAAAGGTGACAACCCCTTAGGGAACTGGGAATGTATTCAAAGCAGTTGTCACTTATCTTCCTCCAATCCTCTTCATTGGTCATACAAAGCCTGTAACTGACCAGTTCCTTACCTAATGAAGAGGCCATGATGCCTGTGTGTGCTCCTTGGGCATTAAGTGTCTCAGGTTGCACACATAGAATGCAGGTTGTCATGTGGGCATTCCTAATTAGTTGCCTTCCACTTTTGTTTGAAATCAGGAATTCTATAGAGAAATAAATATAGGAGTAAACAGGGGTGGACGAACTCTCTAGGTGCTCAAGAAATAGGCTTCATGGGCACCTCCACCCGTGGTCCCTGAACCTCAAAACAATATGTGTTAGGCCACTTTCACACCAGTATTAGCAGACATCTGATAGGTTGTTCCAATAGAAAACAGCTATCCGGAATTCTCCAGATCCAGCAAAGCCGGATAGTGCCACCTGCCCTCCGGACCCCATTGACTAAAATGGGAACTGGTGGAGATCCGGATGATCCCCGGGATTCGCCTAGGCAAAAACCATGGTGTTCAGCAACTTTTGTCTGGCAGAATCTCGGCATATACGACGAGGATCTCAACCGGTTCCAATTGTAGTCAAGGGGTCTAGTGGGCAGGCGTCAATTTCCAGTCAATATCAGATCCTGCTGGATGTCTCTAACTCTGATGTAAAACTAGCCTAAGGCATTCTCTCACCAATAGGCACTTCATGAGTTCAAGGGACTCTATGGACTTAGGAGACACTATCTGATGTCCTCTTGTTCATGCAAAGATATTAAGTAATGCTTTTATTTTAAGGTGCTAAATTGAGATGCTCCTGCTCAATGGTTCCCTGGGTGCTTGCCTATTCCACCTATTCCTTGTACCAACCCTGAAAGTAACATACATGTGACTTACCAACATGGCGAATGAAGGAAAGGAGGGAGTACTTGAATATAATTATATAAGGAGGAGTGACTGGATGAAAAAAAGACTCTAAATCCAGAATGGCTGGCTACAATTTCAACTTTCTGGTCCTAGTTTTAACAGAAAGAAGTACGGGAGAACAAACTGCTGGTCTATTAAGTGAAATACTGTGCAAACTAAAAGATGAGGAATAATCATGACTAATGACAGGTTTGTTGGGAGAACTTATGTCTTGCATCAGTTACAAAGTTTGATGGCACAATGGAAACTACCCCAGAGCTTTTGTTAATTGGAGTTGGAGATCAGAATACTTAATTGATCAGAATACCACATTAAAGAAAATGGTCACTGTAGTTTCACGCAACTTTGCATAAATCAATAGTACAGGTGAAAATAAGAAACTTTGTAATATATCTCATCAGATAAAAATTCCTTCTTCTCCATTGATGGCCCCCTTTTCTAAACGAACTTTCTCTCTGAAATCAGTGAGAGGTCTGTCTTTTGAGACCAAGGCTGCCTATTCACTGAAGATTCACATCATCCCATAAAAGTCTATGGAGGAGAGAGAAAGTGCAGAGAGAAACAAGCAGACAGAGAGAGAGACAGACATGATTTAGCAGCTAATATTAAGTGTTATATCTCACCTTAAGTGCTTTATTTACATCTATACTGCTCAGTACTTCTCTATAATATCCTATGTGGTGCTTCTAAACCTAGGGAGCAGAATCTGCTGTCTCCATGTGTACTCTATGGGGAGACATGATGAGCAGCTAGTCTTCATCCACCAGTTCAAAGACAATTGAGAATTAGAGATGCAACATTCAAAACTGCTTAAAATGGCAGATACAAGTCATATAATGGACAGGTGTAATGCTTTCGCTCATGTATTTACATATGGCAGCTAACGGACATTGAGGTGGTGGACTCTTATAAGTACCTGGGTGTTCACCTGAACAACAAACTGGACTGGAGCCATAACACTGATGCTCTTTTCAAAAAGGGTCAGAGCAGACTCTATCTGTTGAGGAGACTGAGGTCCTTTGGAGTGCAGGGGACGCTCCTAAAGACCTTCTTTGACTCAGTGGTGGCATCAGCCATATTCTATGGTGTGGGTTGTTGAGGGAGCAGCTTATCTGTGGCTGAGAGACAGAGATTGGATAAGTTCATTAAGAAGGCCAGCTCTGTCCTAGGTTGTCCCCTTGATCAAATGCAGGAGGTGGGTGACAGAAGAACTCTAGCAAAATGAACATCACTGTTAGACAATGTCTCCCACCCCATGCATGAAGCTGTTGTGGAGCTGGAGAGCTCCTTCAGTGACAGACTGCTGCATCCTAGGTGCACGAAGGAACGTTATCGGAGGTCCTTCCTCCCAGCAGCGGTTAGGATTTTTAACCACCACTGTTCCCAGAAATCCAGTAGTGAATTTTTAAAAAGTAAATTCTGTGTTACGTTTTTCTTGTATTTTACTCTTTAATTTCTAATTACTCTTATTTTTGCTCCTGTTGTGAATGTGATTGCTGCTGTTATGCCAAGATTTCCCCACTGAGGGACAGTAAAGGGATTTTCCTCTTCTTCTTCTTCTTCATCTTATAATTCTGAAAAATTGTAGTTACACTTTGAAGGGTTTTTAGGGGATTTTCATATTGATGGCTTATCCTGAGGATAGATCATCAATGTGAGATCAGTGGAGATCCGGCTCCTGGCACCCCTGTCGCTCAGCTGTTTGGGGAACCGCAGACCTCCAGTAAGCGCTGTGGCCTCACAAGCTTACCAAGCACAGCGCGATCCACTTGATAGTATTGCACTCAGCCTCATTCACTTGAATAGGACTGGGCTGTGCCTAGGCCATGTGACCAATGAATGTGACATCACTGGCCAAGGAAGAGACCTATCCTGAAGATAGGCCATCAATATGAAAATCTAGGAAAACCCCTTTAAGGATATTATGTCCTAAACCCAGGCCTCTGTCGAACCACTCATCATGGAGATTCAGACTAGATACAGTACATATAGCTGCCAAATAGAGAGACCTAAGTGTTGTGCACCTGCCCCAAGCTTGTATGTAAAAAGTGACTTGTAAAACTTTACATAGATAATTAATACAGGGAGTAATCTGAAAGTTCATTTTATTAATAAACAATACGGTACAAATTAGACATTTATCTACAATCACATCAAAAGACAAAATGTGAAATTTAACTACTTCTAATGCTAAAAAAAAACTGCTGAGAGAGTCCGCATGGTGCCCACACACTCTCTTAGAATGATTCCTGATTCAGCATCATCATGACCCATCTCCACTCCCAGGAACGCCCCTAAACATGATTGAAACACCTCGTTTATGGAAATATGGATAACAGGGCCTCTGGGCAGTGTATCCTTAGCAAGCAGTCTGTCTCCTGTATGCTGACCTTCATCAGACCCTTTGACTGCCATGAGTTGTAAGACTTATAGTAGGAGCTCGAGGTAATCAGCAGGGACAACATAATCACCCAAATGTCCATGCAACTATATCTCCACCGGCCATTACCAATAGCTCCTGCTATGACAATGCTGGCAAATTCAGCTTGTCCTGAACCAAAAAATGAGTAGGTCTTATGTAAACCCAGTCAAGCAGTGAACATTATAGGGGCTGTGCCCAGGGTCGGGGCTTGAATGCCCCAAATTTTAGATTTTTAGGAAGGTTTGGACCTATTCTCATGAATCCTCATTATACAATTGTGAGTCCCATCCCCAAAGTATGCTCAAAAGAATGGGGCTCAGCCATCTGTGATTTGTTTAGATCATGCTATTGAAAATCACCCATGTAGCTCAGTGTGCGCCATAGTAGCCCCCAGGGCCCCAGCCTTAGCCAATATAGGAGGGATACCACACCTGTATGCAGGAGACGATGTATGATCCCATGATTTCTAGCATTTAGTCTCACAGTATTTGGCTCGCTGATCGCCCCTAATGGAAAAAAAAATGTTTTTCTAAAAATCTACCCAAAAATTCACCAGTGACATTAGACATAAAACTTGAAATGCCCAAAAATAGCAGCCAGCACCTCTTCCCGGTAACAGGTAAAGTAATCAGATTCACAGTAAATAAAAAGACATATATACATAAAAAAATATAAAGACATATTTTTGTCCATGTGATTCCTATATTTTTTTTGGCAAAAATGAGAACGGTAAAATGGCCATGTTGCCCAAAGAAGCCAATAAGAGTACAGGTTTAAAGCGGTTGGTATACATGCCTTACTAGAGTATATCTCCTACTTACGACTCTTCTCTGTGGGCCACAGTAAAGAACAGATTTGGTGAACTCGTGAGGATCGTGTATGTATTTTTTATCTATTCTTGGCAAAAAAATAATTGAGGCAAAGAGGCCATATTGCCCAAAGAAGCCAATAGGAATACAGTGACAAGGGTTGTCCGATCTGGAGTGTATGGATGTCAAAGGGGGGACTCTCCTGCTTAGGACCTCTCTCTACGGGACACAGCAGAGAACCGCCTTGGCGGACTCGGCAAGATCATGTATTTTTATTTATTTTTGGCAAAAATGTGAGCGGTAAAGAGGCCATGTTGCTCAAAGCAGCCAATCAGAATATAACTGTAAAGGGGTTGTCCCATCTGCAGTATATGGATGTCAAGAGGGGACTTCTGCTTGGGACCTCTCTCTACGGGATACAGCAGAGATCCGTCTTGGCGGACTCGGCAGGACCATGCATGTATTTTGTTTAACAGACGCCATGTCATAATACGACATCTCAAGTCTGAGTAGCCTTTTAGTGAACGGGTACACTTAGCTTCCACTGGTGATTACAGCTGACGACCTGGAAGGCGGACCTGTAGCGATCAGTTGATCACTAGTAGGTTTTCATTCTAAGATGGGGGTTGTTCAGATTGGAGAACCCTTTTGAATCTCTGAACATGAAATCCAAGCTGATCTCTGATTCGTTGCTGTCAGCATCACGCCATTGCTTTCTCTAAAAGAGCGCCCCCTATATCTACAACATGTAACAATCCGTGTAACGTGACTGCTATCATCACCGTTGCCTACATAACAAAGTGCGTGTTTTTTATAAATCACTGTATATTCAGTATCAAAGGTGACCATGGCTCTGGCGCTAGAACTGTCGAACAATGTCACATGACACGTGACATCAGCAGGTACGACATGTCGCACAGTTTTGGGATAATTGGGCGCCTTTGATACATGATTGAAGTAAATTTAGAAATAAAATAAAAAAAAATATTAATCCCAGAAGCCCTTTTAAACTTGATATTTTATGGTTTCAGTAGATTTATTTTTTTACTGTTACAGTTAATATCATTTGTGTATCAATTCCTACTGGTTTTCAGTGAATGGAAACCTTTTGTTGTTGATTTCCAGAGGATGGACGTCTGTCCTGATCACGTAATGATCGCCCATTCAAAAACGCAACTGTGCTCTCACTGGAACAAGCCCTGCACTAGTGTGATCATCACGTCAACAGGACAGATTTCCATCTGCTAAATTGCAAAGGTTCTCATTCTCTGACAGCAAGCAGAGATCTTGAAAACCATCAATCAATAAGCTTTATTTGCTGTGACCAAAATATCCCTTTAAAGGGATATTCTGGTACCCAGAGGGCCCCGCCTCAATCACACATATTATGCTTGTAGGAGAAAGTTTGTAATATACTTACCGTAGGACTGGTCACATGGGAACACAGTCTCAGGACATTCCTCTTCTGAAAATCCTGCTTCTGCCTACGTCACGTCCTTTACCAGGTTTTCTGCTTGGGCTGGGACATCACGTCTGCTGTAGATGGGGTCAGAACTATTCCTCTCCCTGGTGCATGTGCAGATGAGGTGTGTTCAGGAGTATTCAGGAATAGTTGTGGCCCCGTCAGGGGTGCGCCTAGCCTTTCTGCTGCCTGAGGTGAAAACCGAAATGACGCCCCAACCCCCGATGCCAATTTTTTAACCTAACCCCTTCCATTTTGCCTATGGCCCTTTGGCTGCCCCTCTCTTGCCCCTACCTGGTGCTGCCTGAGGCGATCGCCTCACCTGGCCTCATTGGTGGTGCGCCCCTGGGCCCCGTCCACAGAAGAAGTGACCGTCCATAGCTGAGGCCGGAAACCTGGTAAAGGACGTGACGTCGGGAGAGGATCGTTGTGTGACCACGCAACCTCGATACAGTAAGTATATTACAGACTTTCTCCTACAAAGTTAGGTGGGTTTGTGGGGACCACAGGGTCCCGGGAAACCCCTTTTATGATGCAGCTGCCTTCAATGATATTGCAAAATCTGTAAAGAAATTTTTTACATAGCGTACTGTACATACAAAGCGGAACCAAGACAATTATAAGAGAATAATCCAGCGTTATTACATCCAAGAGCTACCCATGCAATGCAGCAAAATCCTATAAAATATTGCAAGTCACAGAAAACTGTGTACATAATCATTCTCCTGAGTGTAGAGAAGTGGCGCCAAGTCTTTAATCCCCGCGTCTTCTTGTGCCCCCCATATAAATAAATTAGTCAGTGTCTGCAGTGTTCCATTAGTGGGCTTCAGCTGTTGTTCTCCTTCCATCCTTGCGCGTTCTTCCCGAACTTGTAGACCAGACGCCTCCCATCGACATGCTCCAAGATCTCTCTCTTGTAGTAGTATCTGATAAGAAAACGGCAAAGGCTATTAGTTCATCATCAAATGTTGGCGTTGCGGTGTCTTAAAGGGGTAATGCCATGATTGATGTAAAAAATCTAAATCACACATCATATAATACATGACTATCTCCTGTATGGCACATGGAACCAGAGATCTTCCCATTCATTGCTCCAATTGTTCTGCTAGATTCATTGCAGACTGGCTGCTCAGTTGGCGTGTCCTTTCTGTGGGTGTGCGTCAGCTCTCTCGCTGTATGTCACGGTGCGGTTCATGCCTTTTGCGTACTGGCTGCGGGTGATTCCGTGTAGGCTCGTTGCTTTTGGCTGCGGCACTGTTTGACATTGCACCATGAAATGCACTGAGGATGCAAACATCAAAGGTACGGCCAGGTGGAGTCCTGCACAACGGGAGGCGGGGGGGGGCAAGTACAGCTGGGCCCTTCTCTCTCCAAGGGCCCCATGGCAGCTACGTTGTCTCTTTATGATGATGTGGCCCTTGATTGGAGATTTAGGGCTCATGCACACAAACGTATTTTCTTTCCGTGTCCATTCAATTTTTTTTTGCGGACCGTATGCGAAACCATTCATTTCAATGGGTCCTCCAAAAAAACTGAAGTTACTCCGCGTGCATTCCGTTACGTATGTCCTTATGTCCGTTCTGCCAAAAATAGAACATGTCCTATTATTGTCCACATTACTGACAAGGAGAGGACTGTTCTATTAGGGGCCGGAATGCACACGGACGTCATCCGTATTTTTTGCGGATCCGTTTTTTGTGCATGAGCCCTTACTCAGAATTGAGGACACAAGTCTTATTTGAAATTTGAGAACATTTTCCCCTCTATTCCCATCTTTATGGGCATTTTACAGGTGGAGTTGACCTAGTTGCTTCATTACTTCTCATGGCGCTTGAAGGACACGTCCTGGAGTTTCCAAGCTAATTGGCCTTGACATAATGGAAAGACTATGTAAATAACCTAGATTATAGATGCTGCAGGAGGAACTGGATGAAATTAGGGTTGCAAAAGAGTCTATTGCACCTGCACATGTCATCAGACCAGCGCCGTGTTGATAATTAGAAGGATCACCCATTCTGTAATATTTCTTCATGACTCAAAAAAGGAAATTTAAAATAGACAGAACAGAAGCTTTATAGAAAAATCCCCAAAGGCTGCACCTGGTTCTCATGACTACCTGTCAGTGCTCCAAATCACCGTCTACATCAACTTCTACACGTATGCAAACGTATAGTCCACTAATCAGACCATCAAGGCCATTTCCCTGCATGGTCTGATTGGATAGCATCAGACTGTGCAGGGACACCCCCCCCCCCAACTGGTAACACCCAGCTGGATCTTAATTTCAAAACCGCTAGCAATTCATTCATAACTTCTAGAAGGAATAATAAAGGAATGGCACAACATGCAGTCATAGGAGTAGAAGCTCCAGAACTGTTATTACATGGGGAATGCAAGAAGTTAATAAAACAGACATGTCAGGAGAGGTGACGGGTCCTCTTTAAAGGGGTTGTGCACCTTTGGGATGGTTTTGGCATACCGCTCCTCTTGGGCAGACCTGGAAAGGGAAGCAAACTTACCTGCTTCCCGGCGCAGGCTCCTGGCTCCTTCTCTCCCCGGCCTCGGCTGCTCCGCTGCGCTTTCAGGATGTAAACTTCACTTTTGACGCTGCTGCAGCCAATTGCTGGCCACGGAGGTGACCTCCTCCCATTGCGTGACCATTTGACATGACGCAAGTGCGCTAGCGAATGTCTGCAGCGGCTTCAAAATGGAAGTTTACATCCTGGGAGCGCTGCGGAGCAGCCGAGGAGAGAAGATGTGGAGAACCAATACCACCGGGAAGCAGGTAAGTATGCCTCCCTTTGCAAGTCTGCCAAAGAGGGGATTGACCAAACACCCCCCTCTTCGTCCCAATATTTATCTCCTAAATCATCAGTTGCTGGCCCTTTAATTCAACTGCCTAGCTCCTTTTTGCCCTTGGATGCTGGAGTTGATGAAGTAGTCGGTGCCTTAAAGCAACACGAGCAATAATGACCACCATGCCCTTGGTCACATGTAAGTGGGGTGTAACTTGTGGTGGACCTCCACTTGAAGCTGTAGGTCTGTTGGCCGAGGATCTCCCAATCAGTGGGACACAGCAGGTTGCACTGGAGCTTCCTCTTGTTTTTCTTTTTCATAAAGGGGCCACCAACAAAAAAAGTACAACCCTGAGCACCAACCAACCTAAGCTCATTTTGGATGTTACCTCATGGCGCGGCTCAGCTTCTCGTAGGTCATGCTGCTGTTGTTCTTCTTCTTTCCCCATAGTTGTGCCACTGCCTCGGACTTGAGGAATCGGAACACCCCCTCGGAGCGGTCTTCCCACCTTATCAAGCCAGGGTTCTTTTCAGGTGTAAGCAGGATATCTCGAATAAACTCCCACAGATGTGTCCCACGGGGGTCTGCACAGAGATGCTCATGGTCAATTAAGTGGAATTGAACACATAAGGCATATTACACTCCTGCTGCTCTCTCTGGTAGATGCTAGTCCTGGAGCCGTTCTACTATATGTTGTATTCTAGGTGATAACGTATATATAATTACTTTATCCAAGTCCTGGAAGGCCTGTATTATTGCCTAATGCCGCATTTACAACTATGAAGACTCCAGAGCTGAAATCTCCAAGTATCCTTTTGAGTTACATCCTGTATTATACTCCAGAGCTGCACTCACTGTTCTGCTGGTGCAGTCACTATGTACATACATTACTTATCCTGTACTGATCCTGAGTTACATCCTGTATTATACTCCAGAGCTGCACTCACTATTCTGCTGGTGCAGTCACTGTGCACATACATTACATTACTTATCCTGTACTGATCCTCAGTTACATCCTGTTTTATACTCCAGAGCAGCACTCACTATTCTGCTGGTGGAGTCACTCTGCATATACACTACATTAATTATCCTGGACTGATTCTCAGTTACATTCTGTATTATACTCCAGAGCTGTACTCACTATTCTGCTGGTGGAGTCACTGTGTAAATACATTACTTATCCTGTACTGACCCTGAGTTACATCCTGTATTATACTCCAGAGCTGCACTCACTATTCTGCTGGTGGAGTCACTGTGTACATACATTACATTACTTATCCTGTACTGATCCTGTGTTACATCCTGTATTATACTCCAGAGCTGCACTCACTATTCTGCTGGTGCAATCACTGTGTACATACATTACATTACTTATCCTGTACTGACCCTCAGTTACATCCTGTATTATACTCCAGAGCTGCACTCACTATTCTGCTAGTGCAGTCACTGTGTACATACATTACATTACTTATCCTGTACTGATCCTGAGTTACATCCTGTATTATACTCCAGAGCTGCACTCACTATTCTGCTGGTGGAGTCACTGTTAGGGGTCCTGTACAGATCTTAACTATATGTTAGGAATTTGCCCTTGTGCAGTCCCATAATACTTAAAATTCCGTTTCAGTTATTTAAAAAAGCATTGAAAAGCAGAGTAGCCATTTCCAACACAAGGGTGTGTTGCTTTTTGCAGCGAAGCCTTCATTCAAGTGAGCTGCAATACCGAACATGAACAGAAGTGGCGCTATTCTGTTTTCTCTACTCTCCCACACTTCCTATCACTATGTGGCTCACACAAGGACCATTTAAAGGACAAAAAAACAAGCGTCAAATACTCAAAAATTCTTTGGCTTCCTATTTGTTTTACTTCCTTACATGAGTCACTCCATTATACAACGTATGGTATGTGACGGCTTATGTGGTCCAATCTGTTAAAATTTATCAGAATTCGCTGTTTACAGTAAATTCTATGTTATCTGCCTAGATTACTGCCTTGGGATAGGAAATATCTAGAAGAATGACCAAAGAATCGTGATCTATAGAGCATGGTGCAAGGTTCACTCCAGCTGGAGGTGGTTTTCCCGCTCCTGTGCTGATTCCTGATAACTTACCCCATATAAATGATTGGCAGGTGAACAATACTTACTGTGTTTCTTTGTGCTGGTTCTCTGGGGATGGTCTTGAGATTTCTTAACGTCAGGTTCTGCATAGGCTACGCAAACAAAAAACAGCATTGTTGTCCTATGGTTTGGTCGTTGCCAGCAATGGTGATGAAATTTTTATATAGAAGACAAAGGGTCATTTGACTTGTGTGGCAATACAGTGCACTACACCCGCACTATTCTCACACATCATAGGGGCAAAAACAACATTATTGTTTCAGGTGTCAACTATTTCTATAAAACAGTAGGTCTACAATGGGAACATTTTGATTGCTCATTTTCTGGACAGTAATGAAGTACACTGAGGCAGAGCCCAACTGGGGACCCAATGGTCAAGGGGGCAAACAGCTCCTGGATCAATTTGCCCAGAGAAAAATTGCCCACTTTGCCAATGGAGCCTTGAAAAAGTGCCCTAATGTACTTCATTGCTGCCAAGATTTTATATCCATTGAAAATTTCCAGTTCAGGACCTTCTATGGTTGGCCAGGGGCCCATGAACATCAATGCCAAGAGACCCTAAACAAAGTCCATTGGTATTCCTCCTCTAGGAAGACTATATGGCATAATAAGGAAAATGGACAGGGGCTTAAGAATCAGACAGAAAAGTTAGACTTATCATAAGAAGCCCTCAA
This sequence comes from Bufo gargarizans, assembly GCF_014858855.1. Lineage (NCBI taxonomy): Eukaryota > Metazoa > Chordata > Amphibia > Anura > Bufonidae > Bufo > Bufo gargarizans. The sequence goes on from NC_058089.1 coordinate 16,267,347, forward strand.
CCCATGGGAGAAGACCACTCGGCTTCAAAAAGTTGAACAAGATGTACAGCAACAAGATGGATGGATATACATCCAACCTGAAGACTTCATCAGGATTCAGGACATTGTGGAGAAACTACTTGCTGGCATAACATAATTATTTAATTATAATACCTACATACAAAAACAATTTTACCTGTATTGTAGTGATTAGCTGTAGCCGCCGAGAGCTGATTACGGCAGAATGTTTTACCATCGTAGTCTAGGACATAAAACAGAGGCAGATTTATCCTGTGCACTGCTAAAGTTGGTCAAAGATAAGTAAGATTGTTATTAACAATTGAAACTATGATAAAAAAAAAAATTAAGCAATTGTAATTAGTGTTAAATAAATAATCTCCTAACAGATTGTGTATGCAACTTCTACAGAGACCTAGTTATTGCCATGGTAACAGACTACAAACAAACCCTGTGTAGTCTCATTGTGCAGTCACATCGTCGGCCAACTCTCCTCTTCTTCTTGTAATCCCACCAAATGTGTCTCAGTAATGGACAGATCAAAGACAGTATGATTTCAAAATCCGACTACATGGGGTTTGTTTGTAGTCTGTAACCATGGAAACATCTAGGTCTCCATAAGACCTGTAGACTGAAAAGACTAGGAGATTTAGTATTTAAGTTTTTAGGCTACTTTCACACTTGTGTTGTTGTTCTCCGGTATGGAGATCCGGCAGAGGATCTCAATACCGGAAAAACGTTTCATGCCTTCTGAATGGAAAGAGATCTGTTCAGGATGCATCAGGATGTCTTCCGTTCCGGCCGCATTCCGTTTTGTGACCGGACACAAAACTGCTGTAAGCTGCGGTTTTGTGTCCGGTTCTATATATGGGAAAAAAATGGATCCAACACTGAAAACAAAGTAAGTCAATGGTGACGGATCCGTTTTTTTTTTTTGGGGGGGGGGGGGGGTAACCTAAAAAAACGGATCCTTTACCCATTGACTTTCAATGTCTTTAGTGACGGATTTTTTTTTTTTTTTCGTTTTGATTTCACACAACCGCATCCTAACGGAACAGATGCATTCTGATGTGCAAAATCAAAACGGATCCGGTATTGAGACACTCTGTCTTATCTCAAAGCCGGAATTAACAATGCCAGTGTGAAGGTAGCCAAGACGCATTGAAACAACAAGAATAATCCTTATGGTTACGCTACTAAAAACAATAGGTTTTTTTTTACCATGGGAAATTTGTCCCATTTTTTCGCAATCAAACCAAGTACAATGGGGCAATGAAAATTTGGATTGGTAATTGGCCTGGGAGGGAATTTTTTTTATATATCTGACAACTATTATATAGGAATGCATCAGTCCTTGGTGATGTCACTGGTAGTAGCACAAAATGACCTACATATAAAAAAAAAAAGTTTTTGTAGACTTTGATATTGGTGGCCTACAGTATGCAACTCCCTGCAACCCAGTGTCACACAGGGGTACCTAGGGCTCACCAGTAAAATTTATTTAGGGGACACACCATACGGATACATTCAAGTATAATAAATAATCTAAAGTTTTTTACATGAACACAGGCTGGTTGAGCTGCTGTACATTGAATATATGTATGTAGCGAAGTTCAGCTTGGGCCCCCTTTCCTCAGTACTTTGTGAATGGGGCAGGGAGGCACATAGCCTTCATGCTGCCTGAGGCAAAAATTGAGACGCCCCCCTAGCCAAATTGTTGACCTAACCCCTTCCCTCCAGGCAGTGGTGTAACTTGACCAGCATGCACTTTCTATAATACTGGTGCCTTCTTATGCGGCACAAGGGTCTTTGGTCCCCCTCAGGTTCCTGGGCCCGGTAGCGACTGCTACCTCTGCACCCCCTATAGCTACGCCCCTGGCGGTGCTACGTTCCTTGGAACACTATGGTCCCTTTGTTAAATTTTAACCAATGTAATACTGTTGGCCTGTCCAAAGAATTGGCCATCAATTTCGAATTCCTAGAGTACCCCTTTAAGGCCGCCTGGGCTAAAAATGCAGAAAAACTCACTTACCGTCATAGCTGTTTTCATATAAAAATGGGTCTTCTTTCCAGGGAGCAATCGGTCCAGGATCTAAGATAGACACCAGTCAATCAGTAATTATCACCATTTTTATTCTATGGGGTAAATCAGTTTTTGTACCCAGAGCAAAAAATAATAATCAATACCCCGAATTAGCAACCCAGACGATTAAAAGATAACTCTATCCATTGCCCAGGATGAAGCAGACATAAAATACAAAAGGGACACTATTTCTGTTACTATGTATAATAATAAGTCATAGGGATGTCTAAGAATGGGGTTCCCTGCTTGAGAAACCCCTCTATATTATCCACAGCTCATTTATAGGGGGCCTGTAATACTACATTCCTCCTGTAGGGGCCACTGCAGGCAAAACGTCTGGCAAGCCGCAGCCCAGTGATTGCTGCTGATCACAGGGGGTTTCAGAAACCCAGGAGACTGTGTGATCGATTGGTGTGAAGAGACAACCCATTAGTGATCTTTTTTTGGGCACATTACTGACAATTACTGGAATGGCCACCGCTTTCTCATTAGAATATGCAAATTAATGCAACAAAACAGTATTAACGTTACCTGTTTGCTCTGTCTTAATAACGACATTGAGGGACTGAAGAACTTGATTCCCATATTGGCCTGTGAGATGAGAGAGAGAGAGAGAGGTCTGAGTCACATTTTACTTTAAAGTGGTTGTGCCACAAAAAATATTGTACATTTTTATTTTTTTTACATCTGAATACTTTTGTAATTGCATGAAATTAAAAATGTAATACAGCCCCTGAGCTATTCAATAAAATCTATTTGTATAGCGCCACCTGCTGTTTGTCCTTTTCCTTATCTCTTGTCCTTCTCACTGAGGTGGTCACACGTGCTCAGTTTAAATTTTCAACTGCCACCAGCCATATCGTCTGTTAGGAGCTGTGACAGTTACAGGGAAAGAGCTACAGCAGAAGAGACATGCCCCTGAGAAAAGGACACGCCCCCGAGATGCCAGCCTGAAATACATCTAGCAGAACAATTGGAGCAATGGACGGGGAGATCTTTGGATCCATGTGAGGTGCAGGTTCTAGCTTTGTTTAGTACTGTATGATATGTATCTAATTTAATCTTTTACATCAATCATGGGATAACCTCTTTAAGGACAGATTTGATGCAGATTGTGATATGTGATGATTAAAACAACACTTAAGGGGTCCCCCATTTCGATGGGCAGCATGGTGGCTCAGTGGTTAGCACTGGTGCCTCAAATCTGACCAAGGACAACATCTGCATGGAGTCTGTATGTTCTCCCTGTGTTTGTCTGGGTTTCCTCCAGGTTCTTCAGTTTCCTCCCACACTCCAAAGACAGACTGATAGGGACCTTAGATTGTGAGCCCCATTGGGGACAGTTGGATACTAATGTCTGTAAAGTGCAGCACAATATAGCAGTCCTATATAAGTGCGTAAAAAAAAACAAAAAAACGTAAGGCTACATTCACATTGGCGTTATTGCTTTACGGTTTTGAGATCTGGCAGGAGATCTCAAAAGCCACAGAGAAACGCTTCTGTCCTGATAATGCAACCGGCTGCATCCGTTCAGAAATTGATCCGGTTTTATTATATTGAAAATGAAGAAACCCGATCTGGCACTAAAACCATTGTAAGTCAATGGGTGACTGATCCGTTTTTTAATGTTTTTTAATCACTGCCTAATGAAAAAAAGATTAAGATTAGATTATGTGATCGGAGGGTATCCCAATACTGGACCCTCCAGTGATCAGCTTTAATCTGTGGGAGAACCTTCAACAAGTGCTCAATATTCTTGCAGTGCCCCCACAGGAGAAATTAAGTATTACACAATCCTCATTGAAATCAATAGGCTGCCCCTGTAACGCGCTGATGGGTTGGGTCCTCCAGGGCTTAGAGGAACCTGATTTACAAATGGGGTATTTGGGAGTGGGTTTACCAAACCAGACATCTTCTTTAAGAGTTACTTATAGAAGACTAGCCCTCCCCCTTATCAATAACCCCGATGTTTCATGGCAGCCATATATCAGGTCACCACATACGCCATACCCTGAGATAAATCTCTTGCCAGGGGGAGCTTTCAGGCTTGTGCTGCTTGGTCTGACACCTTGCACGTGTGTATTTGTCATGTTACATGCTGCCGAGGGGAAAGTTTTACAAAACAGGGCAGGAGTAATGCCAAGATATAAAACCGAGCTCCAGGAAATAGGGAAATGAAGAATTTTGAGGTGTCAATAGGAGTCATTGGTTCTTGGTTTGTTTCCTTTTACGCTCTAAAAGTGATTCCAAATTTAAAGGTAGAAGACCAAGCAATTTCTGGTAGTTGTTTTGTGTCCATCCCTATAAAAAATATTGACTATTGCTCCAATGCCTCTAAAATGAAAGAAAGTATCAACTTTTTAAATAGTCTTAAGTAGAAAAAAAAGTAATCGTTATGTGTATACAGTTCCTGTGCAGACCTTTGTGTCTCCATTCTATCTGTCCTTAAAGGGGTTGTCCAAGTTATTTTTGTTGATGAACTATCCTCATGATAGGTCATAAATATCAGATCAGCGGGGGTCCAACACCCTTGAAGAGAAGGCGCACGCCGTGCCAGAGAAGCCTTCCCTTCATTATTTCCCCGCAACCGCATCGATGAGCAGTGTAACTACGAGAAGCCGTCCCATTCACTTATATGGGACGACTCTTTCCTATTCAAGTGTATACTAGAGAGCCACCCCATGGAAGTGAATGGGACGCCTTCTTGTAGTTACACCTGCTCATAGATGCGGTTGCGACGGCGAGCAGGTAAATAATGAAGGGAGGGCTGCGCTGGCACGAGCGGCCTTCTCTTCAACCTGCTGCTTGGCGGTGGTGCCGAGTGTCGGATCCCCACCAATCTGATTCTGAAGACCTATCCTGAGGATATACTGTATCATCAATAAAAATGTCTTGGACATGCCCTTTAAAGAAGTTTTCTGAGATTTTAATAGTGTTTGATTGGTGGGGTCCGACACCCGAAACCCGCCGATCAGCTGTTTGAGAAGGCACCGGCAGTAGCGCCGCAGCCTTCTATCAGTTTTTCCTAGGCCGGTGACGTCACGTTCATCGGTCACTTGGCCTAGGAGCAGCTCAGCCTCATATAAGTGAATGCGACTGAGCTGTGTTACCAAGCACAACCACTATACAATGTACAGCGCTGTGCTTGGTGGGCAGAGGGAAGGCTGCAGTGCTCACAGGAGCGCCAGTGTCTTCTCAGACAGCTGATCGGCGGGGTCCCAGATGTGGGGCCCCCACCGATCAGATACTGATGACCTGTCCAGAGGGTTACAGAAGGGAGGGAGGATCAGACTACACAGGGTTTGTTTGTAGTCTGTTACCACGGAAACCCACAGGAGTGTACAGAAGTTGGATAAAAAAAATGGTTGAAGACTTTTTTTTTGTTTAAATTAATTAATTCTTACCCTATAATGGCACTTACAAACTTTTATAAAAGAATTTAAAAAAAATGCATAAATAAAATAAAAAATAAAAAAGGAAACATCAGAGTACTAGGGGATGGAGTACTATACTGTTGTACCCCAAGGGCGGCCTGATACGCTAAATTGTAGAGGACCATACAATGGGTAATGGCTGTGTTACTGGGCCAAATATTAGCTTGTTCCACTTGGGAGCTAAAACTTCTGGGTGTTCGGGCTTTAAATCATTAGGGACTGAAAAAATAACCAGGAACTGGGCACCGAGCATCGGAACGGCCACTGAACCTGCAAGACATATGTGAAGGGGGGGGGGGGGGCTGATTTTGAGTTGATGGGAGATGTGGCCCCCAACATTTACATGCATCTTACCGTGCCACTTGAGACTTTGCACATGGCTGTACAAGATGTGCCCGGCGGCGCCCGCGGCCTGCGTGAAGTCCTGCAGGGTCATGCTGCACAGGCGTTCCCCGGTGATGTCAAACTCCTGGAAAGGGATGCAAGTGGCGTCCAACTGATTGGTGTCCACGAACTGCTGCAGCCACTCCCAGACCTGATACTTAGTCCAGTACTGAGGATGGATGTCATGCCACTGACCCGTGAAGAATCCTGCAGACAGCCAAGACACAGAAGAACAGGTCATGCACTTATACACAGGCTCTTGGCAAAGACTGGAGATTTTATGTGAGCACCTGGCACCGTTAAAATGGGAAACATATAACTTTGTTTGTGAAGGGAGTTAAACCCAGACAATTAATCGCTTCCTGCTGGATAGACACTCGGCAGTTTTGCTCATCCCATGCGCAAGTTTTTTGAAAAAAAATTCTAATTAGAATACAATTGCCAGGTGATAGATATACAGTACATTGTTGACACTTTAAAGGATTGTTCCTATTAGTGGTCCCCCACTCAGGTCCCTCCCTATCACCAAGAGTTGATTTAGTAGCTCTTCATCTGGAGGACTCGGTGTGACCATGCATTTGAATTGATCCCGTGTAATACCACATCTCGCCTACAGTGGCTGCTGCAGGAAAAGTGTGCAGCCACCCTCAGCAGTGACGGCTGATTGCCCAGAGTTTCCACCACCCATTACAATCAGCCGATCGCCAGCAGGGATTCTTTTATGGAATGCATGGTCAAGATGGGACGACCTATGTAAACGTACAGTGCTGCCCATAATTATTCATACCCCTGGCAAATTTTGACTTAAAGTTACTTTTATTCAACCAGCAAGTAATTTTTTAACGGGAAATGGCATAGGTGTCTCCCAAAAGATAGTAAGACGATGTACATTTCTCAGCTTTTATTTACATTTGAGCAAAAAATACAAGATGTTCCGCACTTTGGAAAATCTCAGAGGACGTGGTCGGAAGCCAAAAGTGACACCTGTGCTGACGGGAAGGATAGTTAGAGAGGTGAAAAAGAATCCAAGGATCACCACCAAGGCCATCCTGGTGAATCTGGGCTCTGCTGGTGGCAATGTCTCAAGGCAGACAATCCAACGGACACTGCACACTGCAGACCAAGGAGGACGCCACTTCTCCAGATAAGGCACAAAAAAGCTTGTTTGGCCTTTCGCAAAAGCTCATCTGGACAGAGAAGAAGACTTCTGGTCTTCTGTGTTATGGTCAGATGAAACAAAAATGGAATTGTTTGGTCACAATGATGTTTCCTTCATTTGGCGTAAAAAAGGAGAAGCCTTCAACCCAAAGAACACCATCCCCACTGTCAAACATGGTGGTGGGAACCTAATGCTTTGGGGGTGTTTTTCAGCCAATGGACCAGGGAACCTAACCTAGTAAACGGCACCATGAAAAAAGAGCAATACATGAGGATTATCAACGACAACATCAGGCAGTCTGCAGAGAAACTTGGCCTTGGGCACCAGTGGACATTTCAGCATGACAATGACCCAAAAGACACAGCAAAAGCGGTGAAGAAATGGTTAGCGGACAACAACATTAACGTTTTGAAGTGGCCCAGCCAGAGTCCAGACTTGAATCCAACTGAGAATCTGTGGAGGGAGCTAAAGATCAGGGTGACGGCAAGAAGACCCTCCAATCTGAAAGATTTGGAGCTCATTGCTAAAGATGAATGGGCAAAAATACCTGTGGAGACCTGCAAAAAGCTGGTCTGCAATTATAGGAAGCGTCTGATTGCTGTAACAGCCAATAAAGGCTTTTCTATTGATTATTGAGAAGGGTATGAATAATTGTGGACTGGACACTTTTTGCTTAAATGTAAATAAAAGCTGAGAAATGTTTTTTCCCCCACAATAATGCCTCTTGTACATCGTCTTATTATCTTTTGGGAGACACCTATGTCATTTCCCGTCAAAAAATTACTTTCTGGTTGAATAAAAGTAACTTTAAGTCAAAATTTGCCTGGGGTATGAATAATTATGGGCAGCACTGTAAATCCTCCATCCTCTCTGCACCAAAATGTTCTAACTTCAAGTAAATTGATGCTCAAAATATAAAATGTCTAATAGTAAAATTTTTAAAAATGTCTAATAATAACATTTTATTTATTCACAGAGATATCGCCATTTTTTTATTCAGTTGTAGCGTCCATTTTTGCAAAAATGACAACAGAAAGTGCAGCCATACTGCATGTCACTTTTGCATTGTCACCTACCGAGGAGCTAATATGGCCATAGAGTCATAACGGGTCAAATATGGCATCCTTGTAATATATCTGCGGGCATTTTCTGTTGTACTCGCTTGTTTTTCAGTTGGTTTTTATTTAGCGAAAAGAAGAAATCTGTTGCTGCTTGGAAACTGTCAGTAAGCAGGCTAGCTGCTGCTGATAGATGATCTTACTCTGAGTTTAAGTTATTCTAGTTATTGCATTGGCGAGTACCCAGTACTCAGGTCTACATTGATTCATAGACTCAGCATAGGCCCACACCCTGTATTCAGCATACTACCCCCAATGGCTGTGAATCAGTCCAGTGCCAGGTTTGGACAGGTCCACGTCTGTGTTGGAGGCTTCATTAGGAAGCCCCATCATAGTCATCACAAGACAGATCTGTCTTTGGCTTCTATTCTTATGGCTCAATGCTGTGCCATTCCCTTATTATTCCTGCTAGAAGTTATGAATACCTTCTTGACTTCTAGAAGGAATAATAGAGGAACAGCACATCATAGCATAAAATTGCAAGTTGTTGCTAAAATAGATGTGACAGCTCCTCTGTAATCTGTCAGATTGACAGCTCCTGCTCACAGCGGAACACCATACTGCCGATCCAGTAACAGCAGCTTGATAATATGACATATGACCATAACCATATGTCTACCATTACAGTGTACTTTTCTCTGGGCCCTAGGGCACCCCAGTTTTTGCAAAACTAGAATTCTCAGCATGCCTTGACTGCTGCAGGCTGGGAGTAGTAGTTCTGAAACAGCTATAGGTGAGAAATCACTACTCAAGGCTTAAAAAAATATATTTTTACCATCACATGTAGGGTAGGGAGCAGTCCAGGTAGGTTGATGATGATGGGAGTGGGAGTTGGCACTTGGATTAATATTCATAATGTTGCTTCCTTGTAAAATCATGATCTGTAGAAGAAGGATAATCAGTATTAGACAGTTAATGAAATATCTTGCTCACTATTTTGCAGTGTAAATCACCTGTCTGCACAACCTAGAATATCGTGAATGTGGCTAGTAATGGAAATTCTGTCTGCCTGCAGTCACCACTAGAGGGAGCTTACTGAATACTGTGTTATTATTGAGTTCTATGTGTAAACAGTATGCAGTGAGCTTCCAGGAGCCCTCTAGTGGTGGTGAAAGGCATCCACAATTTATTTTTTTTACTTTAAAATGCCATCAATATCTGATCAATGGGTGTCTGACACCCCGCACCCCCGCTGATCAGCTGCTTTAGGGTAGCTGGTGCCGAAACCACCCGGATCTATCCATAGTGTAGTGGACGTTGCTGGCTACTGCAGCGCTGCTCTGGAGCTCTGTATCGGAAAAATGAGGTTCTGTCCACTATAATGATATATTATGACTATTAAAGCTCAGCTACATTCACTTGAAAGGGGCTGAGACCCAATACCCAAGAAATTCTATTTACAAGAGGGGCACTGTTTCTGATAAAAATAAAATAAAGCTGTTTTTTTTTTTCTTATCTCATATAGAAACTCATAAATGTATACAATCCTTTCACTTTCTATAGAAAAGAGGTCGTGGTTCAGCACACACGTGAAGCTCGTGTTTAGGAGCATCAGTCACCGGGGAATAGTTTACAGCTTGACATAAGCAGCTATTCTGACTTGCGGTATAGAAAATCTAATATATAAAGCAGAGTGTATGTGTGTGTGTGTGTGTATGTTCGCTAAAGGAATCCGCACCGTTGCATTTACAATTACGAAATTTGGCACACAGGTACATCAGGTGTCCGGGAAGGTTTTAGACCAGGTCTCAGCTCTCTAGGATGTACCGTTCCTGAGATATTACAAAAAAAATGCATTAGCCAATAGAAGCTTGGTCACATGACCCTTATCGGCCAATAGAAGCTTGGTCACATGACCCTTATCGGCCAATAGAAGCTCGCAGGCCGTTAACCTCCACATACAGTTTTACTCCAGGTTTCCATAACAACCCAGCCATTTTTCTTCGCTGCTGTAGGTGAGCTTTAAAGGAAATCTGTCACCCGTATAATCGCTATTGAAGTAAAGCCATAGCCTAATAGCACTTAGTACCTTATTTCCAGATGTACCTTTGTTCCAGCAATAGATGTTTTTATCCTCTGAAAATCTAGTTTATTTCGTATGCAAATGAGCCAGTAAGGTGCCCAGAGGGGCGTCACTCTTGCAGGAAGGCGCCCAGACACGTCCCCTGCCACAATGTTCCCACCCTCAAAAAATGAACTTAAAACCCCGCCCCCATGTCCCGCTAAGCTACACGCCTGATCTGGTTAGGCCACGCCCCTTACCACTCCTCAGCCGACCGGGGATTGAAAAAATAAAGGTAAAAATCAACTACTGTCAGCTGCAGGGGTGGGAGGAAGGGTGACTTTCTCTCTGCAGCTCACACTCAGACAGCACAGTGCTGCTGTCTTAGAGTGAGATGTTCAAAAGGACATGCCCCTGATCCAATTAGGCCACGCCCCTCCCACTCCTCAGCCAGCAGGGATTGAAAAAATTAAGTTAAAAATCAACTTCTAGGTCCCGCTAAGACACAGTCCTAATTCGGTTAGGGGGGCAGGCCCCTGTGGAGGTCACTGTCAAGGGGGTGGTGTGCTGTGAAACTCACTGTTAAAGGGGAAGGCTGATGTAAAGGTCAAAGTTAAGGGGGTGGGCTGCTGTGGAGGTCCAATTTTAAGGGACGGGGCACTGTGGGGGGGTCATTATTAAGGGGTGGGGGGCTGTGGAGGTCACTGTTAAGGGGGCGGGGTGCTATAGATGTCACTCTTATAGTGGATAGTGTTGATATCTTTTAACGACACACACAAACATTAATTGAAATAGATTAAATATACCCGAGCGAAGCCGCGTCCTTAAGCTAGTAAGTTATAAAATTCTGGTAAAACTCTGAAAAAGTGAGACAATGGGCCTCATATATCAATGCAGTCATTGTTGTCCATAGCAACCAATCACAGAGAAGCTTTTACTATATCAGAGCACATTAAGAAATAAATAATTTAAATGAATCAATAAATAAATTCAATAAATTACAATGAATACAGTAAATGAAATAAATAAATACAATAAATAAAATAAGCAGGAGAAAGCAGCCATGACATCACAGTGATCATGTGATTGTGTAATGTGATTGTGTAATGGCAGTTAACCCTTAGATTGCTCTTCACTGCTTGTTACACGCATGGGAAGCTGAGATCTAGTGAACTGTTTGATACAGTATGCATCTGCATAAGGCTTTATGCACACGACCATACTTTCGGTCTGATTTGCAAAATAAGGGGATCGGATGTGGACCAACACATTTTTCGTGTGCTGTCCCCATCCGTATGCCCGTTCCGCGGCTCCGCAAAAAAGATTTGCGTTTTGTGGACAAGAATAAGCATTTGAAACTTGCCCTAAAAGGGAAAATGCAGGCTGCACACGGCCGGTATCCGTGTTTTGCAGATCTGCGATTTTTGGACCCCAAAAATTGATCCGATCATGTGTGTGAGGCCTAAGGCAAACTACTGGACTTCCGGGGGCACGTGGTGATTTGGGCAGACCTGATTTACCCTTCATGAGATAAGGGAGGCGGATATAATTAACCCCTGTGGGTCTGTATACTCCTGTAGCTAAGGTTAATTCATGTTGACTAAACATCTCAGGTTGTAAATTGAACCCGTAAAAATTCATACCAATCCTATAAGTGAAGAGTCACATCTGACTCCAAGCAACGCGTTTCAGGAGCTTTATACAATAGCTGCCGGCCCTGCCCCCAGTCTATATAAGTCACACAGTGTTTGCCATGGGACATGGTAATGACCCCATAACACAACATGCTGCAGTCAGTCCTATCAATGAGCCTCTTGTTCCCCTGTTGACAACCAACCCAGGACAATAAGAACGATCGTTTACGCTGCGTAATATCCAGCCGAACCCAAACAATGGCGTGTTTGTTGTTATAGGGAGTCCGTGTGTGACTGTAATGACAGGTAATGAATACCCGCAGCTTACGAGCTTTATGGGGAGGAATGAAATACACAAAAGACGCAATCATAACAAGCTGCAAATAATAAGGCTACATTCACACTCGTGTTTTGTGCGAATCCGTCATGGATCTGCACAGACGGATCCGTTCAGATAATACAACCGCCTGCGTCCGTTCAGAACGGATACGTTTGTATTATCTGTAATCTAGCCAAAACTGATCCGTCTTGAACACCATTGAAAGTCAATGGAGGACGGATCCGTTTTCTATTGTGCCAGATTGTGTCAGAGAAAACGGATCCGTCTCCATCGAATTACAATGGCTCAGTTTCGTCAGACGGATCGGAGGCAAACTGATGCATTCTGAGCGGATCCTTTTCCATTCAGAATGCATTAGGGCAAAACTAATCCGTTTTGGAACCACTTGTGAGAGCCCTGAACGGATCTCAGATCACAAAGGGAAAGCCAAAACGCCAGTGTGAAAGTAGCCTAATATGAAAAGCACAAATGCAGAAGTATGGATCCTGGGCCTCAGCGCAGAGGGCCCCCCACCGACCATGAGCCATTTATAATTATTGTGGGGTACTTTGAGGGGATCTCCAAGGATGGCAACTCATGGTCAGGGTCCAAAAAAATAAACCTTACGGTACCTGCTTCAGGTTCAGTGCTGAGCACCGGATTTAAGCCTGAAACGGTCCCCAGTGGGCAGGAGGTTTGACGGTCTGCATGCACATCACCGCTGCAGGCCAATCAGTGGCTTTAGTGGTGACCTTGGCCCTGTGCCATTCCTGCACAGGTCATCGGTGAGGCCATTGATTGCTTGCAGATGACATGTCAAACTTCTGGTCCTGCGGGGACCGGAATCAGCAGAGAAGGGAATCGACACTGTTCCTAGAGTGCTCTTTTTGTTTTAACTTTTACACCATGACCCCACCCCCCCACCCCCGACCATGGGTTTTAGCCTTTAGGTCTTGAAGAACCATTTAAAGTCAATTGGGAGACAGACAAAGACACAAAAGTCTTGAAGGAGTTTTCCCTCAAACATTACTTATTCGGTTATCCTCAGCGTAAAGGGATAAGTGTCTGATTGGTGGAGGTCTGACCGTCGGGACCTGCACCGATGACGAGAATGGTCCCGTGTTCCCCCGTTTGAATGGAGCAGCGATCGCATGTGTCTGCTGCCTCTCCACTCAATTCTGTGGGACTACTGGAGATAGGACATGTATGACTGGGGAGCACAAGAACCCCATTCTTGTGATCTGTGGGGTCCCAACAGTCGGACCCTCATTGATCAAGCACTTACACACTTAAAGGGGTTACCCCATGATTAATGTAAAAAATGAAAATCATCAAAGACATTATATAGTACATGGCAAGCCCTTTGTAACAAAGCTAAAACCAGCCCTGTACCTCACATGGGTCCAGAGATCTCCCCATTCATTGCTCTGCTAGATTTATATCAGGCTGGCAGCTCAGGGGGCGTGTCTCAGCTCTCCCTATCACAGCTCAGGAGGCGTGTCTCAGCTCTCCCTATCACAGCTCAGGAGGCGTGTCTCAGCTCTCCCTATCACAGCTCAGGAGGCGTGTCTCAGCCCTCCCTATCACAGCTCAGGAGGCGTGTCTCAGCTCTCCCTATCACAGCTCAGGAGGCGTGTCTCAGCTCTCCCTATCACAGCTCAGGAGGCAGTTAAAGGATGGAACTGAGCATGTGCGGCCGTCTCATTGAGCAGGACATAGAAATAAGAAAAAGAACAAAGAGCAGGTGGCGCTACTGATACATTTTATTGAATACATGTAATTACAAAAGTATTTATATCCAAAACTGTAGAATATTTTTTGTGGGACAACCCCTTTAAGTATTGCAAATGGGGAAAACCCCTTTAAAGGATTATTCCCATTTTACAATGGCTAGGATATACTATCACTTTATGATTGGTGGGGGCACGACGTAATCCTGAAGAACAAGCAATGCATCCCCTTCTAGGTTTTCCCTATACTCCGACGCTCCTGATCACCTGGCTCTGCAGGGAACCGGAGCAGACTCCACTCCCATAAATGGGGCTGACTGCAGTTCCCTGCGGTGCGGGAGCGCCATTGTGAAGGTAAAAACTTAGCAAATGTCCTTTTTAGCTGGATGCCAGGCACAGTATAAATCCCTATAAACAAATGGACGATTTTAATGGGAATATCTTTGGAGCTTTTAGGAACTGCAGCACTGTGGACGCTATGCCGATACTGTATGTATTAAATGGGCTCTGTGATCCGTTATATATGGCATCATTTTACATCATTGTATGGACAGGCTCTGGGCAGGGTTTGGCTCTCTGTTAGCAAATCATGTCTTTGCGTTGGCAAATGATGGCACTGTGGGAGGTCTCTTTGGCGCTATTTGCTGGTACTGGCACCCTGATCTACTGACGTCATGCCTACTATTGTCTTCAAGGTGCTCCTAAGATATAACATAGAGGAACTCCCCAAGAGGGTTACCCTTCTTCTAGGATGCCCCAGAGTCCTAATAGCGCTCATTAGGCCACACGGACAACCCCTTTAACTCACAGGCGCATCACGATGACATAATGCAATAATAATGTCATATTCAGCTCTGCTACATCTGCCTGTTCGGTGGGAACTGAGCGTTTTGCTGGTTGAGAGGTTATCAGCTGTCCAGACGGATCCGTTATGCTTCCCATAGACGTCTTCCAGACTCTTAAAGGCTTCCGTTTTGCCTTCCGTCAAAGAATTCCATTATATTCCGTGATAACCGAATCCAAAACGGAATTCATCGACCGCCCAAACGCTGAACCCGAAAACGTAATGGTGAAGCAATGCAGGATATTGGAGACCTGCTGCAGGGGTATCCAGGTATTTCTATAGCACGCAGTTATTGTGAAGTGTGTCAGCAGGGGGGCCGGGCGCTGACAAGAAGAACCCCGCCCGTGAGGCAGACGTTAATTCTTTGTTGGCGGGGTGACTGTTATCTCGTGAATGGCTCTCAAGCAACATTATCCAGCCGCGCAGTTTGTGTTGGCAGCCTGCGCTGGCCCCTGCACCTGTTCTGCAGCTCTGATACTATCTCATAGGCGCTTTGATTTACAACAGAATAAACACAGTACAAAGAATGGCATCTGCCTAAACAGCCCCGCTCACTTCAGATTATTTCCCAGTAACGACTACCATTAACCCCTTCAAGGTCTCCAAAACTTTTAACGCCCTGCATGAAATCTTTGCAGGGGAGCTTCACTGTGAAGTGCTTTCTGCATTGAGCTGCTTCCCAGCCCCTCCCCTCTGCTCTGAGTGACAGCTGCAGCATCCAACCAGGAGACTGCTACGGCTGTCATGGAAAGCAGAGGGGAGGGGCTCTCAAGCAACTCAATGCAGACTGAAGATCCGCCTCCAGAACACTTGCAGGAGCAGAATCTGGCAGAAAAAACTTCATATTCGCATTACTCCTGATAATAATAAAAGGTTTGTAACCATACGCTATCTAGTGACATCTGTCAATAGTTTTGACCATGCTAAGCTGCTAACAGATCCCTTTCACATGTCATTCTTTTGACCTCATCAATACCTTGGCTTTAATAAATCTCTTGTATTGCTACAGAAAGAAAGCATCTGACTAGTTCCTAATGGTACATTAGATCCCCATCAGGGTTGACAACCATCCATAAACTCCTAGACAGTCTATAAAAAAATGTGAAGTTCTGATGTCGACCCATACATTGAAGGATGATTCTAGAATTGTGTTATTGTTGGCCTATCCTGAAGAGAGGCCACCAATATCTGACCGGCAGGGTCCGACGCACCAACAACCCTGCCAGTCAAGCTGTTTCACTGTTATTTCAGGGCTGGAAGTTGGGGCTGGAAATATACAGCTCCATCCATTGTGTAATGGATGGAGCTGGTTACTGCAGCATTGTTCCCACTGAAATGAATGGGAGCAGTGCTGCAGTAACCAACTCCAGCCACCAATGTCGTTCAGGCACAGAAGCTATGCTGAAACATCTGATCGACAGGGGAGTTGGGGTATTGCCCCCCCCCCCCCCCCACACAGATCAGATATTGATGAGGCTAGGCCATCAATGAAAAATCCTGGAATACCCCTTTATATTCAATTGTTCTGTCACAGATGTAGTAGGGGAGAACACCAAAAGACAACAAGAAGGAAGAGGAAAGACACTAGGCCTCACTGCTAGGGAAGGAAAAGGGTCACCACATATAAAACCCTGCTCCTGGCCCTAACTCCTATCCGTATGGGCACCTCTCGATGGTAGAGATGCCCATACACAGGAACCTGGAAAATCCTGGTAACCCTCGGATGCCCTAAAGGTAATGACAGGGTAGAGACAACTCATTCCTTCCCTGGTGAAGGAACCAGCATCTCGCTGAGGCCTAGTAAACAACCAAGGGGGGGGGGTACAAAACACCACAAGTGGAACACTTAACTTCTGAAAATTATGGATGAACAGGACTTCAACAAGAACCACACTCCAGCTCTTCCAAAACCAAATGAAGCTATCCAGAGCAAGGAGTGATGGGTAAAGTCAGACTAAATAGGGATGGGTAAAGGTCACCTGAACAGGAGGTGTGGACATACCAGCAACACACAGACAAAGTGAAACCAAAAGAGGCCGTCAGATCACTCATGTGCAGTCAGACCTTCTAACGCCTGTAACAGGTGTGACAGGTTCTTGCAAAAAGGTGGCTGTTTATGACTGTCTATCGGAGCAGGGGCGGACTGGGAACTTGAAGTGGCCCTGGAAAAAAACTAAAAGAGGCCCCATGTTGTAGGTGGATCCAAATTGACAGGAGGAGGGACAACAGAAGTAGGCAGGACCAGGAATACTGTTGTGCCACACAAAATACCGCCCCAGCAGAACCAGATAACACAGTGCAGCACAAAATACTGCCACAATTAAAGGGTCACACATGCACGCAGCTGCTCCATTCATGTCTATGGGAGTTCCGGAGAGTACAACGCTCAGCTATCTCCGGAACTCCCATTGAAATGAATAGAGCATGTGCGACCGGCCATTCGGGTCATTTTAGTGGAGGAGAGGTACATGAGGAGAGGTAAGTGAAGGGAGAGGCAGAGCAATGCTGGGAGTTGTGGTTATTTCACTGGGACTGTATGTTAGGGCTGAAGGGAGGGATGTTCTGATGGGACTAAATGTTCAGGAGTGATGTTATTTATATGGGGCTGTATACTGATGGTGGCTGGGGGAGGGAGTGATTTACATGGGACTGTATGTTGGATAAGGCTGGTGAGGGGGTGATGTTATTCACATGGGACTGTATATGAGGAACACATAACTATGTGGGGGGCTTATCTGTACAGCACTCATTATTCTTCAGGATAGTATTTGGGAGTATTGGGCGGCACAGCGAGCAGCAGGAGAACACAGTGGGGGCTCCAGGTTGGGGGATGATGATAGAAATGCGAGGAAGCTAAGAAGTCTGTGTGTCACACTCTGCAGAGACGAGGTGCAGCTGAAAGAAATTGTCTGGACCGAGTGGAGAAGATGATGACAGAGAAGATCTACATCAGAGGAGACATCACCTGGAGGCGCCGAATGTGACAGGTATGTGCTGCTGTATAGCGAGTACAGCAAAATGCAGCGTGCACGGGGAGGGTAGACTGAGGCTACTTTCACACTAGAGATAGCCTTCTCCGGCAGGCTGTTTTATTCCAGCTGCCTCTCTCTCGGCATGCTTGCCGTACTGCGGCCGGACCTTCGGCACGCCCCATTATAGTGAATGGGGCTGGAGCGAACATCCGGCGACACGGTGCACTAGCGGTAGCACCGATCCGGCAGGCTGTTCCCCCCCCACCAGAACAGTGTGAAAGTAGCCTTAGCGAACTGAGCCATATTTATTGGGGCTTGTGCCCCGGATCCTTTGAGACCCTAGCAACGCCCCTGCCTACCGGTATACCCCTTTAATTCATTCAGATCTTTATGGACCTGGCTGGCAGTCAAGAGGAGGGCTTAGGTTGCACTCAAGGCATCAGCCCACGGGGAAATTTCCGTGTAGGGTCTATGGCCAGTCCACCCATGTATCGGAGATACTAAAGCAACCCATTGAGCATCTTTACTTGCAAAAGGGGCAATAGACCCCAATCTCTCCATGATATAGAGCAACATATATATATAAAGCGTAAGCAAAACTGTACAGAGAGGGAAGCAAAGGGCAACAGATTGAGGCCTCCCAATGGCCTTCTGTACCCACCAATTGCCCACCACTGCCTTAGACGGATCACTTTATGAGGCCGACTGTTGATAATTCTGTCTGCTGTGACCTCCATTTCCTGCTTTCCCTTCTCACTGTGTCTTCCAGCTGCTTGGCACCCTGCAATAACCTTTCTACCGAGAGCAGAAGACTTGTGGTCATTGACTGTAAGCCAATACTAAACAGTCAAAAGATATTCCTGGAAATATTAATGACAATGTGGGTAACGCAAAAGTACTTTACTTGCATAGTAAACTAATCATGAGGGCATGCCACCCATTATAGCAGATGTAATCCGATGCACTTATTATTCTCTCCATCTTTGCTTCCCACTAAGAGTATTCATTAAACGCTTGTCCAGTTTAGAGAAGCATCTCTCGATCCAGAATCTGTGCATTATATGGAGAGCCCAGTGATTTTAATGGGAGTTGTGTAATACTTCATTTCTCCTGTAGGGGCACTGCAGGGGAATTGAACACTTGTATGTGGTTCCTTCATACATTACAGTTGATCCTTCAGGGTTCCTTCTAATATAGTATTCATATTATCATATTCCTCTGTATTATTTGCTTGAAAAAATCCATTTTCATACCCCCGTTTAGAGACCCCTGGGTTCAAGATCCTCATATCTTGTCCAGGGATGAAAGCAGTTACAAAGCACGTCTCTAGCTCTGGAGGACCTTCCTGCCTTGCATCACACAGACAATCTATTCACTTGAACGAAAATTGTGTAATACTTCATTTTACCTGTAGAGGCGCTGCAGGGAGATTAAACACTTACTGCCAGGTTTTCCCACAGATTATAGATGATCGCTCGAGTCCAAGCACGGAAATACTTTGGGCTCAGCTTATTTATCGATTTGCATAAAACTTTGTTCTGATACTGTACAGAGCAGGAGCGCCGTACAGTATTAGAATGTATTGGCTCCGATGAGCCGAAGTTATTGCTTCGTGAAGTCTCTTGAGACTTCGCGCAGTAACTTGATAAATTAATTTCTGCTGTAAAAAAACATTTCCCGAACTTGGGTTTGGTTCCAAGGTACCAAGCAATAACTTCGGCTCCTGCTCCGTACAGTATTAGAACAAAGTTTTATGCAAATCGACTTTGGATGTTTCATCCGAAGTCGATTCGCTCATCCCTACCTACCATCATTTTTGTTGGTAAATTAGGGGGATTGAAGCCCCGCCTTGGTCGTGGGCCAAACCCACAGGGGCCACCCACTTATGGGGTTTACAGAAGCACCACCCATTTGAGGAGCAGGACAGGCTAAATTTGCTAGTATTTTCTCTGAAAATGAAGGACAACCCTAGCAAAATTGGGACTTTAGGCAACTGGGTTGGTGGTGTGTACTGACGGTTGAGTTTTTGAGCATTTTTTTTTTTTTTGACACTTGGCCAAAATACCTGCAGTACTTCTATACAATGTAAATTACGGCATAAGCTCACAATAGTCATGTGGAAGCTGGTTTTACTTCATCACAACTGAGCCGACCATACAAAACATCAAGAAAGTTTAGTTGATACTTGGCCCAACTCCAAGGTCATAGAATACATCTAAGCCATTGTAAGGCCTCGTATCCTGATATGACCCCTGAGACACAGCTATCCACCCGGGATTTACTTATTCTTTATGAGCTTGTGTCTATAGCTCTGTGTTTCCAAAACAATGAGTACAAT
This sequence comes from Bufo gargarizans, assembly GCF_014858855.1. Lineage (NCBI taxonomy): Eukaryota > Metazoa > Chordata > Amphibia > Anura > Bufonidae > Bufo > Bufo gargarizans. The sequence goes on from NC_058089.1 coordinate 16,287,361, forward strand.
GTACATTTGTGAGAGAAGTGTCAATCTAGGACACACAGATCTCATTTTATCTTCAATATATACAGACGTTTATCTGAGGACAGAGTCCTTACTAGATTCTCCAAGGGGGGTTGGCTCAAAAACTGAGTTCCTCGCCGATCATACGAACAGGAGTCATGAAGTCCACTGTGGGAATGGAGCAGTAGTACGTATAACCACAGCTCCATTCACTGTCTATACGGCGTACGATGATCTCCGCCGGTGCCACAGAGGTGAATAAAGTGATGGTCACACACACGGACTACCATTCCATTCACACAGAGAACTCAGGTCTCCCATTCTGCTAATCGATGGGCATCCCAGAGGTTTGGCCTACTGTAGGTCGGTGATAGTTGTTGTTTGTGGGTTATCAATAGTTTAAATTTACCTATGCCTCAATACTTGGTGGGAAGGGGGAGCCAAAGTGGCAACTAGTCTTCCTTCAGTTTGCTACCTTAATCCTGTACCTCAATAACGCATCAAACACAAGTGACTTGTCAGTCTTCCCCCAACCTCCATCTGGGGTAGTGGCCCCACAAGCATTGCCAGCTGGGCCAGTAGGTACGACTCCACCATAAAGCACTGCTGCCTGCATCTTGCCCCTTCTGGAATTGGGCCACTAGTGATTATAAAAGACCAGAATTGCTTCCTTTCCCATATGAGATGTAGTACCTGAGTTATGGGGTGTACTGGGGTTATAGTCACTCCAGAGCCCTAGTGCCCTGCACATCCTAAGAGGGGTACCATCTTTGGTAGAAGCCATTACGTCCCTGAGTGTTCCAAGCTATGTTTCTCGCCTTAGGAGAAGACCTTCAACCAAACTATGTATCTCAAGCCTGTTCCAAGATTGATAACGGGGCCAAAAAGATTCACACTTTTAGTAACGTCCTCGTTTGTCTGTTTGGCAGGTCCACCAACCATGCTATATAGTATACATGTACAGTAGAAGTTCTTCAAGCTCCACCTAGGCTACAATTAGAGATTGGAGAAGCGCCATCCCTGAGCCAAAAGGATCAGAAAAAAACGTTGTGTACAATGGGAGGACACCCCACTAAAGCACAATGTAAATAGCTAAACCCATGGCAAACAGACAGCTCAACACCAGCAATGGCATGTAAATTGCTGCATCAAGTGCATATCGTTTTCTCAGGTGACATTTCTGAGGAAGATAAGATCTTTTTGCAGAAGAAGGTCAGTCGGGCTAAATTAACATTAAACAGATTAGCATAGTTCCTTGGAAATACCTTCAGCAAAATACTTTACATGAAATCTGTTCTGAAGAAATTCAACATTAAGTTTTCTCACAGTCTAAGGGTTTGGTGGTGGACTATGCGGAAAGTCTGCATTCAGTTCACAGTAGGGACTGGCTCTTATTTTTCTTCTTTATTTTCTAGGAATGGGAGGAAGAGAATCATTGCTCAAAATATGGAAGTGGCACAGTCTGCTGTGGTCAAGTGTGGAATGGCCCACCAACGAAGGAGAAGGTTTTTTGCGAGAGTCCCTGGAGCTAGGTGGAAAAAAACCTTTTAAGATACACAATGAGCCAGACCAAAACCAGGGGCATCAGGGGTGATAATTATGGGTATAAAACTTAAGAAAGCAGCTTCTCAAACCTTCAGCGAGCCATACTGATTGACACCCAACTTAAAAAAAAAAAAACATGTGAAACATAGAAATGATTGACTACAACTTTGATAGAAATGATTGACTACAACTTTGATGAAAACAGAAGACAAAGAGGAAACTCCAGCAGATGAATTTTTTTCCAAAAATCCCCTGACCAAGCTTACATTCTAACAGTGTTTACAGTACACTATTATAACTGCCGTCTGGATCATAAAAACACCTGTCTGCTGGCAGTAGCATTGGATATTACAGTCTCATGATGCTTGCCCGATCATCAGATAGGAAGAAGAAGCAGAAGAAGAAGAAGAAAATCCCTTTATTGTCCCTCAGTGGGGAGATTTTGGCATAACAGTAGCAATCACATTCACAACAGGAGCAAAAATAAGAGTAATTAGAAATTAAAGAGTAAAATACAAGAAAAACATTCACTACTGGGTTTCTGGGAACAGTGGTGGTTATAAATCCTAACCGCTGCTGGGAGGAAGGACCTCCGATAACGTTCCTTCGCGCACCTTCGTGCATGGGGTGGGAGACATTCTCTAACAGCGATGTTCATTTTGCTAGAGTTCTTCTGTCACCCACCTCCTGCCCTGGATCAAGGGGACAACCTAGGACAGAGCTGGCCTTCTTAATGAGCTTATCTAATTCTCTGTCTCTCAGCCACAGATAAGCTTCTCCCCCAACAAACCACACCATAGAATACGGCTGGAAGCGATACCCAGATAACTTCTATCAGAAGTGATACTTACAATATATATGGATTAGTAGATACAAGTCTAAGAAATAGGAAAAGGCACAGGAGAGGCTACAAACTGCGCTTAGCGCAGCAGCATGCTTGTCACAGGCAGTACTCAAGTGTCAGCTCCTTTGCAAGGAAGGGCAAAAGGCCACTTGGTTGGCAATAGGGAACACCGGAAGCAGCCTGGAGGAGATCTTACACAGCAGCGGAATGCACTGCGGGTCTAAGAACATTTGGAGTTGCCACTCAGCGCAGTCCTTGACTGCTGCCATGCAATAGTCCGCATACAGTCTACACAATATTTTAATTATCAGAAACCTAAAAGTGAACTACAGGTGAGAATTGAGAAGGGAAATTATCACTTTCACAGAAAATTCCCTTTAATTCAGAGAAATTAGAAAAATAAATTACTTTTAGTCAACAGCGGGAAAAACCAATATCATTAACTTCGCCATAAAAAACACCAAAGAATTCAAACAAAACCCCCAAAGCATGTTAACAATGCTAATAATAGAAAGTTTGGAACCGCGCTGCTCTAGACTAGATTCCCCGGTCACTGATGGATGGCATCGGGCTTCACAAGCCTTTTCTTTATCACCCCAGCAGGGTCCGATCTTCCAAACACAATAGCCTCTATGAGGTTCAAAAGGATAGGCAAAATAGTGAAATACCCTTTATCAGATGGTTTAAAAAGGTTTTAATCTACTCACAAGAGTCGTTCAACAAAAGGCATATAGTAATTTCACTTTAAAACGTCTCGTTCCTGCCCGACCCGGGTTTCGCTGCCTCGCTTCTTCAGGGGCGAACTGCGCATATGCGCAATCGGGCTCCTTAAATAGCCCAGCTGTCTCGTTACATTCAATGTTTAACCGGATCGTATCCGGGAATTATACAGCAAACTTATGCATTATATACTTTTAAAGCAACATTATTTTCATCGTAGTTGTTATCATCAACTTAATCATAAATCATGACCACTCTTCTCTTATATCACAATGTCATTATAGTCAGCCCAATCATAATCCATGACCACACTTATCTAATACAGTTGTTAACAATGCTGATATACAGTAACAAGGAACAGACTTCACTGTACTTTACCTCCTTTTATGATTCCCCATGCTATGAAACACAATTGCATGCTATATTTGTCCGTTTATAGTTTTTTAACTTTATGGTTTTCCCAGGACCAGGATAAGACTTTTTCGGGTCTGGTTGGTAGAAGCTTGTTTGCCAATACATATTTAAAATAATCTCTTCCGATATACGTTTTGGTAAACACTTGTGACATTCCTCTGCTTTTCCTCCTGGGAACTAGATGTCACCATTCCTCTTCTCGGTAGTGCGTTGTCAGTACCATCAATCAGTGTTGATGGTATCAGATAATGGGGCAGATTTACTAAAGCTGACCATATGCATAACTGCCCTACGGAGATAACTGCCAGCCAAACGCCTGTTCATCTGGCAGTTAAAGGGGTTGTGCAGTGGGTAGATACTGATGACCTGTCCTCAGGATAGGTCCTCAACATCAGATTGGCGGGGATACAACTCCCAGTACCTCCACCGATCAGCTGTTTGATGAGGTAGCGTTGCTCGTGCAAGCGCTGCTTCCTCTTCAGAATTACCTGCGCATCGTCTTGCTTGTAGAGGCGGCGTGATTTAATTACTACTGCTGGTTCCATTCAAGAGATAAGCAGATAAGCAATTTTGTAGCGGAGGCAGCAATTGCACGAGAGCCGCTACCTCTTCAAACAGCTAATCAGTGGGGGTACCGGGCGTCGGACCTCTGCCGATCTGATATTGATAACCTATTGTAAGGGATCGTCTCTTTTCAGAGGGTTACACTCACAGATATCTCGCCAGACAACGGATTTTCATGTCCAAACTGTGCATTTATTTTGGCACTCTTCTCATACAGGATAGTCCAGTTATACCTCACTGGGTGGGGTGAGGTTCCCGCACTGCCAACATTAAAAAACACAAATAAACTCCTGCCCTTCTAGGCACTAACTAAACAAAATATGTCCCTACCTCACTCGTAGAGCACGGTTCACACATGGACATCATATGCATTTTCCACATTGTCACACATTTCCGTAACAGTTTCTCGCCTCGGTGACGTATACCCCACCAGCCCAGCAGATAGCAACTGCCGCCGGCTCAATGTCACTGGGTCTGCTACACAAGGGATAATCGGAATTATCTTACCGATTGTCATCACGGATTCGGCACTCACGGGAGATGAGGGTAGTCCAGGAATATCTCCAGCACGTCATCACCCTCCTCCTCAATGCAGTAGTTGCCAGGGGAAATGCCTTGGCCTTAACTCCAGTCTTTTTCTGGATGGTAACTCCATCCGCACTCTTTAAGACTTTGTGCACACGTGCAGGAAACATAGGATCTCCTGAGAGCAGCACTGCTCTCCACCTCCTTTTCTTCCCGACGGTTGCCCTTGGCAACGGCACATATCTGCTGTTCCTCCGGAACTCCGGCAGCACCACTTAACTTGCTTTTTCCGCTCCACAGCTGCCCAAATAATGGAAAGTCCATGCCCAGCACACACTCCACTCTCAGGTTCTCACACTTCAAGAGCTCCCATCGCAGAGAGCCATAGACCGTTGCAAAGGTCAGAGTAACGGTGGAATCTGTCTCTGACTCCCCCTTTATAAACTCCAGGACCTCTGGCATGATCCGAGACACTTGTTTGCGGGAATATAAAGTGACCCACAGCGAGATTCCCCCAATTACCAACTCGCGGGATCTTTCATATCTTTTGTCAGACCTCCATATCCACGAACCATCCATTGCGCAGTCCTGCTGTAGGTGGGTCTGCACAGACCTCATAGTGACCACACCCGAAAAAAAATATTTCAACAGGACAGTCTCATTCACCGGGTGTCTGGCCCTTTAAGCTCCACACACTTTTACTTGCAGAACAGCAGAAAGTGTCCGGAATAGCACCAGCAGCACCTGCTCTTTCTTGCCCCTAGCAGCCAGTCTTGTTAGCAACCTGCTGTTGTTGTTGCTGCCCGCATCCTCCACCAAATTGTAAGGGATTGTCTCTTTTCAGAGGGTTACACTCACAGATATCTCGCCAGACAACGGATTTTTATGTCCAAACTGTGCATTTCAGTTATACATCACTGGGTGGAGTGAGGTTCCCACACTGCCAACACTTAAAACACAAATAAACTCCTGCCCGTGTAGGCACTACCTAAACAAAATACGTCTCTACCTCACTCGTAGAGCACAGTTCACACATGGACATCATATGCGTCTTTCCTCAGCCACCATCAATCCAGCAGCCTCCAGGCTGTGGCAATTCCAGTACCTTTTGGGGGACTGTGGTTCAGTAGTCCTCCCGACTCTGACCTAGTGACCCTCTTTCCGCAGGCGTCACTGCATCCCCTCAACTTTAGGCTATACCCTAGCCTTGTGGCTCCTCAGCCTTGCTAGCTGAAACCACACACCCAGAGTTTTAGCAGGACTCTGCTTCACAAACACTCTTTCTCTCCCTCCTCAGACTGACACACTGGGAGGTGCTTTATGTCGGCCTGATTACAGTAGACCTCACCTGCGATCACCTTAGGTGAAAGGAAAACATTCCATGGAATGAGGGGGTGGATTGGAAGGTCCCACTGCCAAACCTACCATCCCAATCCAATAAAATCCAGCCCTGAATAAATAAATAAAAATAGCTTCAGCAACTAGATTTGCTGAAGCCAGCGGCATCTTGCGGGACTTTACTTATCTCACCTAGGTGAGATATACACCCCTTCCAGGGCTTCACCGTACACATCACTATTCACATTGCCACACTATCCTGAAGATAGTTTAGTGCCCTGGAGAACAGGGACTTTGGACTATTTGTGGACATTTGCCCCTATTGCTACTACGCAAAGTAGTACCCTGAGGGTAGATCATGATTATAAAAATCTTGAAAAACCCCCTTAATGTATAGCCAGTTCATTCTAAGAGACTTTGGGGATTTCCAGCTTGTGTACTGAAAGGTTAGTCATTTCCACAGTTATCATAAGGGACTACAAAGAACTAAGTTTTGGAGGGAAAAAACATTTGATAGTCTGGTTTAGCTCTGTCATCTGGAAACTGCCTAGTCATTCCCATTGACTTGTTTTGAGGCACAATACAAGTCTATGGCAGTCATAAACTGCAGCATTGTTTCTGTTAGGCTGTGAATCTCCAGCTTAAACCCTCCCACTAGAAGATTCTGGATCAGATAGAAATTGTATAAAAGTAGCACAGTCAGAGCCCATAGTCGTCTGCAGATAGGAACCAGTGTTTAGTACTCTTCCAGACTGCATTAGTGACCAGAAGATGATGCTGAGATGGGGATACTCTGCCACAGACCTTGGGTCACCAGCCCTTTGACCAGAGAGCCAGCCAGACGACTGTCGCAGACCCTGGTCCACCAGCCCTTTGGGACAGCTAGCTCAGACCTTTCCTCAGCACAGAACCTTCTTCTCCTAGGGAGGAGACAAAAAGGCAGCTCAGTGTACTGCCTGGATTGTTTTGTACTTGAGTTCCTCCAGTAAAGAAGCACCCTGGTTTACTGCAAGCCCTGACTCTTTGGACTTCTTTTCAATTGGGTTGCAACATGCCTTACCATTTCCTCCAGAGAGCAGAAACACGTGGTGACACCTCGACGGTGTTCCGGGGGGATCCAGCTTAGCATTGGGACCACCCCAAACCTGATCACTCCAATTGGTCATCAATATCAACAGCCCCTTTAACTCTCCAGATCCTCCCATAAATATGCATGTTTGGCTGCATGATTTATCTCACCAAGAACAAAAGAATTAGGCAGCTGAAATCCAACATGTCCAATCCTTATTTCCCCCCACATCTGCTGTTGGAAGAGAGTTAGGAGGCCCCATACCCATTAGACGGTCAACCAAACCTACTGAAATTAGTGGGCTTGGCCAATATCTAATGTGTTTAGCCAGTTTGAGCCTGTCTGATATTTATGTATCAGCACACCCTATTGACAAAGGGAATGATAATGTCCAGCTGTCCATTTCTTTAAACAGTACCAAAAGGAATAACAGAGTAATGGCACAATGCAGAGTTCTAAGGAAAGAAGCTCCATTATTGGTATTACATGATTATAGTTAACACCACAGCACATAGCGAGGGTGTTTTTGACTGCAGATACTGTTGGCAGCTAATGTGTTAAATCATTCATGTCTATTGTGGTTTCTCCTGAAAAGGGGGGGGGGGGGTTATTCCTTTAGCACTGGGCCTGCCTATTTGAGTATTTGTTTTTCTCCCCCCCCCCCTTCTCCTGGTGCAGATTAGATGGTCTCTCCTGTCCCTCCCCCTAGAGTTAATAAATAGGAGGGCTTATCACATCTCAGTCTCTTTTCACCGGCACCTTCAACAGGAATTTTACCCCCCTCGCTCCCTTTGATTGTTTTTCTCTATGATGTTTTGTCTTACATATCTTTCTGTTACAGTTGCCATGGTTTAAGTCACAGCTGGAGGTCGGTGGAAATAAATTACTAAGACCAGAGGAGATGGCGGACTTGCCCACTGTGGTTTCCGTGGGGCATATCGCTTCTCATAAGTGGAAGTCGTTTCTGGTGAGAAGAGTTTGGTGGTTTGGTGAAAAAGCAATGAGAAAATATAAATAAAGCTGCGACCGATCCTCACGCCACAAAACATGTGCCTCTGTCATTATTTGGTTTAGGCGGGGAAGACATGTGTTAAGCGGTTGGGTTTTTAGTTATTTGCATACAAGTATTTACCAAAACAAACATGTCAGGTTGTTTTGGCCAGGGACGCTACATTTCCCTGACGGCACACTGGGTGAATGTTGTGGAGGCCGGGAGCCAGTCGTACCTTGGGATGGCACAGGTGCTACCGACGCAAAGGATTGCGGGCCCTACTTCCATCAGGATTTCCGCCACCACCTACATTAGTAGCTGCAACCACCTCTTCTCCTCCACCTCCTCCTCCACTTCCACCTCTGAATTCTCATCTTGCAGCATCAGTCAGTAGATGGAAGCAGTGTAGCACAGCAGTGGGGAAGCGGCAACAGGCCGTGCTTAAACTGATTTGCTTAGGTGACAAACAGCACACCGCCACAGAGCTGTGGCAGGAGATAAGGGACCAGACTGAGCTGTGGATCTTGCCACTCAACCTACAACCAGGCATCGTTGTGTCTGATAATGGCCTTGGAGCTCAGCAAACTCACACACATACCATGCCTAGCCCACGTGTTCAATCTAGTATTTCAGCAGTTTCCCAAAACCTACCCCAATTTGCCTGAGCTACTGGTGAAGGTGCGCCGCGTGTGTACCCATTTCCGAAAGTCCTCTACAGCTGCCGCCGGTCTGGCAATGCTGCAGCAGCGCTTGCAACTGCCAGCTCACCAACTGTTGTACGACGTGAGCACGCGCTGGAACTCCACGTTCCACATGTTGGCCAGGCTTTGTGAGCAGCAGAGGGCAACATGGTCGTTGCCTTTCCAGTCAGCTTCCGCTCTTCACAAGCGACGAGTGGGCATGGATGTCTGACCTCTGTGAGGTTTTACGCAACTTTGAGGAATCAACAAAGATGGTGAGAGGCGATGCCGCTATTATCAGCGTAACCATCCTACTTCTGTGTCTACTGAAACGCTCAATGCTCACAATGAAGGTGTTGCATGTGGAAGACGTGGAAATGAGGTGATAGCCAGACTACCCTCAGTTTGTCTTTGGATGATGATGATGAAGAGGAGGAGCAGGAGACGGTTGCCTCCGCTACAGAGGGTAGAACCAATAGCAGATTTATTCCATCTGTTCAGCGTGGATGGGCCAAAGAGGACGAAGAGGATCAGGAGATTGAGAGTCATCCTCCTGACGAGGACAGCAAAGTCTTGTCTGTTGGGCTGACATGGCTGGCTTTATGTTATGCTGCCTGTCCCGTGACCCTCGCGTTATACGTATTTTGGCCAACACTGATTACTCGTTGTTCACCCTTCTCTACCCCCGCTACAAAGAGAACTTCTCATCTCTCATTCCTGTGGTGGACAGGACTAGCAAAATGGTGCAATACCAGAAGGTCCTTGTGGAAAAATTGCTCCAGAAATTTCCATCTGACAACGCTAGCAGCAGAGTATGTAGTTCCTTGGGCAACTGAGGAGGGGAGATGGGGGGAACACACAGCAGTTCCAACAGAGTCAAGGCAAGAGTCTTCAAGGCCTGGGACAGTTTTATGACACCCCGCCAGCACCCTCACCCTGATGCGTGGCCTAGTGTCACAAGGAGGGAAAAGTTTTGGAAGATGGTGAAGGAGTATGTAGCAGACCGTGTCAGCGTCCTCAATGATCCCCCTGTGCCTTACAACTATTGGTTGTCCACGCTGGACACGTGGCACAAACTGGCGCTCTACGCCTTGGAGGTGCTGGCCTGCCCGGCCGCCAGTGTTTTGTCAGAGCGGATATTTATTGCTGCTGGGGGCATAATAACTGATAAGCGCATCCGCCTGTCAACTGAAAATGCTGACCGGTTGACTCTTATCAAAATTAACAAGCCCTGGATTGCCCCTGACTTCTCTTCTCCACCAGAGGAAAGCGGCTGAACATAAAGGCACTCTAAATGTGGCTTTTATGGTGTATTGAATACACTGTATTCCCATGTACCCCTTCCACCACAAAAAAGGGTATATGGTTCAATCTTCCTTTTCTCGTCCTCCTCCTCCATCATATCAACATGCTTATTAGGCTGCCCTTGCTACTAATGTTTTAGAGGGTCAGCTCAGCAGCAGACCCTCACCCCTAATGTTTTAGAGGGTCACCAGCAGGCCCTCGCCCATAATGTTTTAGATGGTCAGATCAGCAGCAGGCCCTCACCCTAAATGTTTTAGAGGGTCAGCTCAGCAGCAGACTCTCACCCCTAAATGTTTTAGAGGGTCAGCTCAGCAGCAGACCCTCACCCCTAATGTTTTAGATTGTCAGATCAGCAGCAGACCTCGCCCTTATGGCTTTAGCTGGTCAGCTCAGCAGCAGACCCTCATCCCTAATTTATTAGATGGTCAGATCAGCAGCAGACCCTCGCCCCTAATGTTAAAAAAAGGTGCTATGGGCAACCAAGTCTATCTTACAGCTGGACAGTTGAGGCCTACTCTGTAAGCGAGTGCTTCCCAGGCCTGGTTCTGAGGGCCCCTGAGAATTTGGTCAGGGGTTCCTCAAAAAACAGCAAGAGCTGTTACCAATGTGGTTGCGGTAGTTGTAGGTCTCCTCCTTTTGTCAGGAGTTACTCTATTGTAAAAGATTGGAAAATGCTGTTATATGAAAACGGTCATTCAATACATTTATACGCAGTTTCACCACATATCATGGTCGCCGTGAAGCCATAGCTGCTATTTACGGTCAAAATGGCTATCGCTTGAAAGATTCACACAGTCATCCATAATGGCAGACAGCAGACCTTTATCTGCCAAAAATGTGATATTCCAGGTTTATCACGCTCAAGGACCAGGGAATCATTTTTCTGCTGATGGGATGGCACAAACCATACGAATGATCCCACAGATGAGTGATCAGCCAGTCATTGCCTCATGTGTATGGCCATCTTTAGCCTTAAAGGGGTACTCCAGTTACAATAAGTTATCCTCTATCCACAAGATAGGGGATAACTATTAGATTGATGGGGGTCCTACCACTGGGGCCTCCACCAATCATGAGAATGGGGTCCCTATACCCCATGCAGCCCCTCTGAAATTATTGGAGTGGCTAGTCCCTCCATTTCTATGGGAGCTCTAGAGGTAGCCGAGCGCTGTACTCGGCTATCTCCGGAAATCCCATAGAAATGAATGGAGCTGCCACCCACATGCATGTGCGACCAGCTGCACCGCTCATTTCAGGAGGCCTACAGGGGGTATAGGGACCTCATTCTCATGATTGCTGGAGGTACCAGCAGTAGGACTCCCGCCGATATAATAGTTATCGCCGATGTAATACTTACCCCCTATCCTGTGGAATTTTTGAAGGCTATCTCAGGTTCCCAGAGTACTAGAAAGTGTTATGTCCACAACACGACTTCCTGTCTGGCTGCAGCTGAAATAAGAGTGTTTCGTCACTCTTCGTCTGTTCTTAGGTTCTTCATTCAGTAGGCTCAAATTCTGTCCCTTGTGTCCTGGTAGTAATTTCCACATTGCACACATCATTGCTTCCTCTAGGAATCCCCCTCTGCATGTGCTTGACGAGACATCGCCGGCTCTTCAGAAATCACCTACCTTTCATACATCATATTGGCCAATGCACTCTCTTATCTTTTTGGAGATAGCCTGAAGGGTCTCCATGTATAGAACGTGCCAGTCACTTGATGAGTGGGGGTTAGGAACTTTTGTTTCAGATAAAAGAATAGCACCAAATCAAGACCCAACGGACACCATCATAAGTCACTTGGTTCCTCAGGTCGCCACCAGTGTCCATCATGCAATGGATCCAGCAGTGCATTGTGCGTTTCTTTTTCTTTCTTTTTTTTTCATTTATCCATTTAATCTCTATTTAGATGTGAACAGAGCCTGACAGCTTTTGAGAAGGAACAACAGAGAGATTGTGAAAAGTGACGTATGAAGCAGTACACATAATTTTTATGTTATGCCCCACACATTCACATAGGGCATACCCATAATTTGCACATTTGAATCATACATAGTGCATATGTCCCCCTCCATCACATCCCAAAATGAATACAGACCCAGACCAGCCACCTAAATACAGATCCCAAACCACATGAAGTAATTCAGACTTTAGACTCCTTAATATAACACAGACCCCAGACCACAACCCTAACACGAGTACAGACAACAGTCAGGAGCCTCAAAATAATGTACACCCCAGACCAGACTCTCCCAAACTAATACAGACCCCAGACCAGAGGCACCTCCCCTCATTAATACTGACATATGAAGCGGTACGCACAGTGTGTTGCACACAGTTTTTATCTTATGCCCCTCCTATTTACATAGAGCATACCCATAAATACATAGAGTGTACCCATACCCCAAAATAGCACAAATGATCCCCTTCATCCCATCCCGAAATTAATACAGACCCCAGACTAGATCACCTAAATATAGAACCCAAACCCCATAAAATAGTACAGACCCCAGACCAGATCCCTAAAACTAATACAGACCACAGCCAAGAGCCTCAAACTAATGTATACCCCAGACCAGACTCTCCCAAACTAATACAGACCCCAGACCAGAGGCACCTCTTCTCATTATTACTGACATATGAAGCGGTACGCACAGTAATACCCATAAATACATAGAGCATACCCATAATTTATACATTTGGATCAAAAATAGCACAAATGACCCCATTTATCACATCCCAAAATTAATACAGACCCTAGACTAGATCACCTAAATAGAGAACCCAAACCCCATAAAATAGTACAGACCCCAGACCAGATCCCTAAAACTAATACAGACCACAGCCAAGAGCCTCAAACTAATGTATACCCCAGACCAGACTCTCCCAAACTAATACAGACCCCAGACCAGAGGCACCTCTTCTCATTATTACTGACATATGAAGCGGTACGCACAGTAATACCCATAAATACATAGAGCATACCCATAATTTATACATTTGGATCAAAAATAGCACAAATGACCCCATTTATCACATCCCAAAATTAATACAGACCCTAGACTAGATCACCTAAATAGAGAACCCAAACCCCATAAAATAGTACAGACCCCAGACCAGATCCCTAAAACTAATACAGACCACAGCCAAGAGCCTCAAACTAATGTATACCCCAGACCAGACTCTCCCAAACTAATACAGACCCCAGACCAGAGGCACTTCTTCTCATTAATACTGACAAATGAAGCCATTTTTATCTTATGCCCCCCCCCCCCTCCATTTATATAGGACATACCCATAATTTACACAATGGGTAACAAATAGTTCATGTGACCCCTTATTACATCCTGAAATTAATACAACCCCAGACTAGATCACCTAAATATAGACCCCAAACCCCATAAAATAATGCAGACCCCAGACCAGAGGCTCAAACTCATGTACACAACCCAGACCAGACCCCCCCCCCAAACTAATACAGACCCCAGACCAGACTCACCTCTCATCATTAACACTGACGTATAAAGCAGTACGCAGTTTGTTGTGCAAAATTGTATCCTATGCCCCACCTATTTATATAGGGCATACCTATAATTTACACATTTGAATCACACATAGTGCATATGACCCCCTTCATCACATCCCAAAATGAACGCAGACCCCATACCAGACCACCTAAATACAGAACCCAAACCACGTCAAATAATACAGAGCTTAGACTCCTTAGAATAATACTTGCCCCAGACCAGACCCCTAAAACTAACACAGACCCTACTAGAGGCTCAAACTAATGTACACAGACCAGACCCCCCCCTCCCCTCCCCTCCAAAATTAATATAGACCCCAGACCAGACTCATCTCTCTTATTAATACTGAGGTATGAAGTGGTACACAGTGTCTTATACAACATTTTTATCTTATGCTCCTATCATTTTGTAGGGCATACCCATAATTTAGGCATTTGAATCACACGTAGTGCATATCTCTCCCTTTATCACATCCCAAAATGAATACAGACCCCAGACCGGACCACCAAAATACAGAACTAATACAGACCTTAGGCTCCCTAAAATATTACAGACACCAGACAATATGTCTAAAAGTAATACAGACCCCGGCCTGGAGACCTGAGACTATAATACACCCCAGACCCTCAAACTAATATAGCCCCCAGACCAGACTCCCCTCTCCTCTATATTACTGCTTGCAATGTTCCTCATTTCACAACCGTGAAGAAGACTGCAGGAGTGAAGAGAGGTGAGCATTTATACAGGATGCTTCGAGGGTTTGTACAAAACTTGGTTTGCACACTTTCTTCCACGGGTTGTGCCACTATAGTCAACAGGTCATGCCAGGTATTGCAGCTTATATTAGCATTTATCTTGCCATAGGTGATATTTTGGATTACATTGTGTCTGTGACAAAGCAGTCTGGGTAGAGAGGTTCGGTGGCACCTGTACAGCCAGCGTTTATCGGGCATTGTTATCGGGCTCACTCAACAGGTCTCCTCCTACCTTAATCCAAATATCATGATTCTACTTAATGGTGAATTTCAAAACCTGAGGATTAATCAGTAACGCCAAGCAAACACTCAACTCTTTAAAAAGAACATTCACACCTAAAGATGAGGTCATAGACTTACAAATAGTCTGCTTGTCCTGCTACTGTAAACAATGGCGCCGAAACTCTATAAACTCTAATAACCTATAAAACATAAAATGACCCCCACATAAAGCCTACTCCACGGCTGCTGCTTGAGTAATCCCATAATGAACACAGAAGTGATTAGTCTGAGGATCCGAATATGCAGGTTTTTACAGAGTAAATACAGGATTATATAGGGTGAATAGAGGGTTAAATAGGGTGGGTATAGGGTTACATACGGTGAGCATGGGGTTCTATAGGGTGAGTATAGGGTTATATAGGGTAATTGTGGCCATAAGGTCAGGCCAGTACATTCTACAAAGCCATAGTAAAGATTACAACGTATTGACACAAAAACGTTATCAAAGTGTAAGATAACTTTGCTATCTATTTGCTATCTCTATCTATTACTTTTCCTGTACTGGACCTGAGGTACATTCTGTATTATACTCCAGAGCTGCACTCACTATTCTGCTGGTGCAGTCACTGTGTACATACATTACTTATTCTGTACTGATCCTGAGTTACATCCTGTATTATACTCCAGAGCTGCACTCACTATTCTGCTGGTGGAGTCACTGTGCACATACATTACTTATCCTGTACTGATCCTGAGTTACATCCTGTATTATACTCCAGAGCTGCACTCTATATTCTGCTGGTGCAGTCATTGTGTACATACATTACTTATCCTGTACTGATCCTGAGTTACATCCTGTATTATACTCCAGAGCTGCACTCACTATTCTGCTGGTGCAGTCACTGTGTACATACATTACTTATCCTGTACTGATCCTGAGTTACATCCTGTATTATACTCCAGAGCTGCACTCACTATTCTGCTGGTGCAGTCACTGTGCACATACATTACTTATCCTGTACTGATCCTGAGTTACATCCTGTATTATACTCCAGAGCTGCACTCACTATTCTGCTGGTGCAGTCACTGTGTACATACATTACATTACTTATCCTGTACTGATCCTGAGTTACATCCTGCATTATACTCCAGAGCTGCAGTCACTATTCTGCTGGTGGAGTCACTGTGTACATACATTACTTATCCTGTACTGATCCTGAGTTACATCCTGTATTATACTCCAGAGCTGCACTCACTATTCTGCTGGTGCAGTCACTGTGTACATACATTACTTATCCTGTACTGATCCTGAGTTACATCCTGTATTATACTCCAGAGCTGCACTCACTATTCTACTGGTGCAGTCACTGTGTACATACATTACATTACTTATCCTATACTGATCCTGAGTTTTCTCCTGTATTATACTCCAGAGCTGCACTCACTATTCTACTGGTGCAGTCACTGTGTACATACATTACATTACTTATCCTATACTGATCCTGAGTTTTCTCCTGTATTATACTCCAGAGCTGCACTCACTATTCTGCTGGTGGAGTCACTGTGTACATACATTACTTATCCTGTACTGATTCTGAGTTACATCCTGTGTTATACTCCAGAGCTGCACTCACTATTCTGCTGGTGCAGTCACTGTGTACATACATTACATTACTTATCCTGTACTGATCCTGAGTTACATCCTGTATTATACTCCAGAGCTGCACTCACTATTCTGCTGGTGCAGTCACTGTGTACATACATTACATTACTTATCCTGTACTGATCCTGAGTTACATCCTGTATTATACTACAGAGCTGCACTCACTATTCTGCTGGTGCAGTCACTGTGTACATACATTACTTATCCTGTACTGATCCTGAGTTACATCCTGTATTATACTACAGAGCTGCACTCACTATTCTGCTGTCAGTAGGCATCTGGACAGAAACATCACTAACAGCTTAGCTGAGTTCCTGTCATGCAGGGGGCAGTTAAGGCACATGGCCCGACCGGGCAGGCAATTATAGGGGAAGGATCCGTTCCTTCCTGATAACTTCATGCTCGTCAGTGGAGGTGAAGAGCTGCATTTACCCACAGCGATCACTTCCACTGTAGGGTTACTACCATCGTTCATCCTCATACAGATTCATTGTTTCTGGGCAGCAGATACCTTTTCACACAGCATGATCTGCTGCCCAGGAATGATGATTGATTGCTCGATTAGCTTCTCCATCAGATTAGGCTATGTTCACACCTGCATTTCTCCTTCCATCAGGGTTTTTTTTCCTGGGGTTTCTGTAATTTTTGACAGCAAGAAGAGTGCAGCAGAAACTCAACAGACCTCTCTGAAAGTCAATGGTTCCTCAGTGTCGACATTTGGATCCTTCATGTGTTAAAAACAGAAGCCAAGAGGCAAATGTGACCAGAACCAATAACTGTGTTATTGAGGCCTTCTGAAAGCTTCTCAAACCTGATGGGGAAAAATTAACTCGAGTGTGAACAGAGCCTAGAGATGGCATTGCCCAGAATTTTCAGTCCAAGTTCTGTCCAGACATGGCTCATTCACCCCATCAAGTGGCTGCTGCCCAGGGTAGGAGCTACTGTATATGGTTGACTCCTCAATTAGGGGTGAATTGATTTCATAGAACCTGTTCTCTGTTGCCTTGTACATAGTGGACATTACACTACTTCCTTTGCGTTGTAGTCAAAACTTTGCCTTCTAGTAAAAGCCCCACCAGAAGCTGAACCTGAGAAGGTAACTCTATTGGAAAGGTCTTTCTCTCACTGCCCTGAGAGCTTGGCTCCAGCCGTGATCATTCTTGTGCAAGGCCCACTGGTGTCCCAGGAATCTTCCAACAAGCATAGCTGAAAAACTAGATTAATAAATCATCCATATCGTGCCACTGAGAAACTGAAGACCCAACAGAGAAGACAATCAGATGGTGGTCTCCTAGCTGAAGTTCTCCAGCTCTTCCAAAACCACCCCTCTCAACCTTTTGGGGCTTTCTAATTTCACAAGAGCTAGAAAACCACTGACACCGCAGCCAAAGGGCAGTAGACTATAGTCTAGGTTCAATGAGACACTTACTGTTGACTTTTTTTGGTATCTGGGGCGTAAATGTAACCTGAGCCTAAAACAGTCAAACCAAAGAGTACCTGATCTTATGTTTCATAAGTACTGTATATAATAGCCTCCTATTCCCTAGAAATGTATTAGCGATATGTGGTCCAAGTGTATGAGGTTTGAGGTCTGGGGAACCTGCCAAAGGATAAGGTCTAGGTTAAAAATGAGGAATAGAGAACCAGGACTCTTGCCAGTACAAACAAAGTCCAGTAGGAGGAGCAACTTTTCTTTGTGCTCCTACTAAACTCGAGGACTTGTGGGATTCTAAACACTCATCTGAGATGGAACAAATATCTATAAGGGAAGTTGCTGGCAAAATCTTGGCGTGGAACACCGGGGAAAGATTCCACCAGTGGCCACGTGGTGTCTGCCTCTCATTGTTTTCAATGGAAGGCAGCACTTCTGTTCACGGGCTGGCGATTTAAAGCTGCAACCATGCCACATTGGTGTGGCGTGAAGACAGCTGCTGCTTGAAGCCATGGCAGGTGTCCACTGAATGGAGCTACTGTAAGCCAGTGAGTGGATCTGAGGGATTCAAGCTGAACAACCGCGGTGGAATACATGGCGGATTTTGAAAGAGTCAAAACAGGCCCTTTTAAGGGATTCCCATAGACCAATGTTCACCAACCTGTGGCTTTCCAGCACTTGCAATACTACATCTCACATCATGCCTGACAGCCTGCAGCTATTAGGGCATGATAGGTGGTGTAGTTTTGCAACCACTGGAGAGCCACAGGTTGGAGATCACTGCCTTAGGGCTCATGCGTGCAGCCCTTGCCTATACAGGCTTCCATGGGGTTTCTGTCCGTGCCTCGGCACCGCAAAAAAACATAGAACTTGCTCTATTTTTTTGCGGTGCGGACGGATTCAAGTTGAATGGGTCTGGATCAGTCGTGGCAGCCGCACATATGGTGCCCGTGCATCGGGGACCGCAAATTGTGGTCCCCAATGCACAGAACGGCCGAACAACAGCCGTGTGCAAGAGGCCTTAGACCAGGGATGTCAAACTCGTGGCCCTCCAGCTGTTGCAAAACTACAACTCCCATCATGCCTGGGCATACTACAGCTATCAGGGAATGATGGGAGTTGTAGTTTTGCAACATCTGGAGGGCCATGAGTTTGACATCCATGCCTTAGACAGAAGATCCTTTGTATTCGTCCACTCTACAATCCTCCGTGGTATCTTCAATCAAAATATTGAAGACACGGCAGAAACATTTTTCTAACTACGAGTGACCAGATCAGATCGTTTTGACATCAGAAATGTAGGGATTCTGGTTCTTGGTCTTAGGATGCTAAATATTTACATTCTGATCATTTAGAGGGATTGTTCAGGATTCCAAAAACAGGAACAGCGCCACACCAGTCCGCAGGTTGTGTGCGGTACTGTAGCTGAGCGCCATTCAACTCAACGGATCTGAGCTGCAATAGCACACAACCCATGGACGGGTAAAGTGTTTTTCTAATCCTGTAATAACCCCTCCACCCCATTACTTTACTGGTGGGCAGGGTGGGCTTCCAGTGTCACTCCATCACATACGCCCGCCAGGTCGGAGTACACCTTTAAGTCTGAGCGTTGCTTTATTTAATCACCTATCATTGTTTATATAGGTGTTATACTCGGCGACTAATCTCAACATATTTGCTTTGTGTTGTCCGAGTCCAAGTTACCTACCTACCAGTCGTCGGTTTCTATGTCAAAGGGTAATTCCCATCTGGACATTTATGGCGTATCCTGTGCACCCCTGCTCAGCACTACATATGACGATGTAGCAGAGCTGAGTCTGACATTTGGATCCCCGTGACATGTAATTGTTGCATCGTGATTCAACTCGTTCCAATATCACATCGTGCGACCTGCGGCTTTTACTGCTGCTGTGTTATCTTAAAGGGGAATCCCCTTAAAATATTCCTACCACCTCCCCCAACCTAGACGATGCCAGGGATTTCACGTCCTAGATCCACGATGATCAAATATAATTGCAGGGGGAGACCTCTAGTTTCTATAGCTTGATGTAGCTTCGACTGACTCATAATACAGGGAGTTCTGTGCAAGGTACTTCAGAAGGGGTTGTCTAAAAGAGTCCTAAAAAGCTTAAAGGGGCAGTTCAGGATGGCTGCTTTCTTCCGCGAATTGTGTCTGGTATTGCAGCTCAATGCAACTGAGGTGAATGGAGCTGAGCTGTAATACCACACATGACCTGTGGACAGGTGCGGCGCTCTTTCTGGAAGAAGGCACAAATGTTTTTCTAATCCTGGACAACCTCTTTAAATTTACGGATACATGAAGCAAGGGATAACCCCTAGACTCCAGTAATTTGACCCCAAAACGTGGCAGCATCCCGTCAGTGTAATGGCCCTAAGCAACTATGGTATCACAAGTTAGGGGAGCTCTATTAACCCTTCAGTGAGATCGCTGGGGATGGTGATTTTAAGGGAACATCCTTGGTTCTCCAAAGGCGCCCCCAAGCGCTGTCCTGTGAGCATCCCAGTTCAAGCATGCCGGAAGTATGCCCACAGCAGACAATACAGCTATTCTAATACATCATAATAATACAAAGGAAAGTTAAAGAATATGAAATCAATTAAAAACCACACAAAATATACATATCTGATATTGCCTTAAAGGGAACCTGTCACTGGGACTTTGTGTATAGAGCTGAGGACATGGGCTGCTAGATGGCCACTAGCACATCCGCAATACCCAGTCCCCATAGCTCTGTGTGCTTTTATTGTGTATAAAAACTGATTTGATACATATGCAAATTAACCTGAGATGAATCCTGTCCCTGACTCATCTCAGGTTAATTTGCATATGTATCAAATCAGTATTTTTACACACTAAAAGCACACAGAGCTATGGGGACTGAGTTTTGCGAAAGTGCTAGCGGCTATCTAGCAACCCATGTCCTCAGCTCTATACACAAAATCCCGGCGACAGGTTCCCTTTAACCATGGGAGTCTAGAAAATAACATTACAGAAGTTGAGATTTTTTTTATGTGGATTCCTATTAAAAAAATCAACACCAATTTCTCTGTATCAAAAAATGACACCAAAAAGGTAAAAAAAAAATACTTTTTTGTTTATTTTTTTAATTTTTATGGAAATAATAAAATATGGAGCCAGACTTATACTATATGTTTGCCTACGGCCTCTTGCGGTCCGCAAAAAATGGATCAGCAAAAAATAGGGATGACGTCCGTGTGCATTCCGTATTTTGTGGAACGGAACAGCTGGCCCCTGATAGAACAGTATTACTCTTCTCCGTAATGTGGACAATAATAGGACATGTATTTTTTTGTGGAACAGTAATACGGACATACGGAAACGGAATTCACACGGAGTACCTTCAGTTTTTTGGGGGGCGTACCCATTGAAATGAATGGTTCCGTATACGGTCCGCAAAAAAAAGAACGGAGCGGAAACGGAAAGAAAATACGTTCATGTGCAAGAGGCCTACATCTGCACAGTATAGGTCTGGACATGTTTGAAAGACGCAACAAAAAAATTAATAAATCTTCACTTCCCTTAAAAAAAAAACTAAAAAAACATGTCAAATGGATGTCAGCTATACTCATGGATCTGTCTCAGAAATATATACAGATGCTTCCTAATTTTTGCACTTAAAAATAAGGTAAAAAGTCTGGTAAACCCTTTATATGATTTCCTATCTACAATTTACAAACAACTTATTTTAAAAACTAAAATTGAGCTAAATAATAAAGTAGAAATAATAATAACTAATAATGATAAATAATAATCTAATAAAAAATACAAAATAATCTAATAAATTATAATAATAATAATAATCTAATAATAATAAAAAGTAATAATCTAATAAATAATAATTTAACAACAATAATAAAAATTAATCAAATGAATAATAATCTAATACATAATCAATAATATAATTTAATAATAAAAATTATAATCTAGTAATAGGATACAGAATAAGGGCTCATGCACACAAAGGTTGTTTTTGTCTGCATCCAATTCTCATATTTTGCAGGTTGTATGTGAACCTGGAATTTTTTTATTTTATTCTTTGGATGTTGGATCGCTTCCGCAGCCACAGGCACCGAGTCACATTTACTCTGCGGTGCTGCTCACAACACTTGGACTTTATTCGATAGATAGATAGATAGATATGAGATAGATAGATAGGAGATAGATAGATAGATAGATAGATAGATAGATAGATAGGAGATAGATAGATAGATAGATACAGAATATAGATAGATAGATAGATAGATAGATAGATAGATAGATAGATAGATAGATAGATAGATAGATACAGAATATAGATAGATAGATAGATAGATATGAGATAGATAGATAGATAGATAGATAGATAGATAGATATTAGAGATAGATAGATATGAGATAGATAATAGATAGATAGATAGATAGATAGATAGATATGAGATAGATAGATAGATATGAGATAGATAGATAGATAGATAGATATGAGATAGATAGAAAGATAGATATGAGATAGATAGATAGATAGATAGATAGATCTTTTCTGACCCATCGTAATTTGAAACTAGACTCCACATACAATGTCTCAGCCTCAGATCCAACCAATCAAAGCCGTATTAGTTACCAGTTAGCAGCTATTCCTGACTGTTATATGGAAGGACTTGTCTTATCTGTCTTAGTTATCTGCTTATTTTTCTTAAACCTTCATTTTCTCTTATCTTGGATGACATTTTGGAGCTTTGGAACCGATTACTCAATTTACAGTGGTTTCAACATACAGTGGTCGTCCTGGAACTTCAGGGACCATTGTACAAACAGATGTAGCAGTAATGAGTTTGTAATTTGTCAAAACGTATACAATTGTTTCTGGCTTTACATAGGACTGCCAGTAAACCTAATCCATTGTCATTACAAAGAACCTTATTTTTTTACCTAACAATTTCAGAAGCAGCGGTACTGAGTTTGTACTGAGTAAAATCCCGAAGTGTTATCGCCCCCCAATGAATTGAATGACAAACCCAGCTCTGCTGCTTGTATCTGTATACTGTATGTAGTAGTATCGGGTTTGGCAAAGGCGATATCACTCTGTGTTATCTGTGGTTTGCAGGTAAATATACTGCATTCTTCTGAATTATTAATATTGTTACCATTACAGCGCCCTGGAGTAACAGTTTCAGCTCTGCTACATTTCTGTATTTTAGAAGATGCGGTTTCTAGATTATAACATTTGCAGAGTGGCAAAGAGCAGTACTTACCTGCCCGCAGGTGTGTATTGAGTGTCATCCACAGATAGCCCAGGCACTGTCACACCTGCCACAGGCAGACGCGCAGACAGAATAGCACCGCACACACACACACACGCTGACACTACTACCGCACACACGCACGCTGACACTACTACCGCACACACACACTTTGCATTGTTAAATATTTGTGCCAGACGCGCAGCAGCGAGGAGAAATCAGCCAATCAGGGTTTTTCCCGGTGTCACTTCCTTTTATATATCACTTGGTCATAGTAGAATAAAATACACGCACAACCATGTGCATTTGGCACCTGAAAGTGACACAAACAGGTTTGACTGGTGTCTGGGTAAAGTAACTGTAGATGGGAAGAGGAGGGGACGACGTGGGCAGCGAGCGGGAGGGAGGGGGGAGCGCAACTTTCTGGTAAACTTTAGATTTACTCGCCTATGAAAG
This sequence comes from Bufo gargarizans, assembly GCF_014858855.1. Classification (NCBI taxonomy): domain Eukaryota; kingdom Metazoa; phylum Chordata; class Amphibia; order Anura; family Bufonidae; genus Bufo; species Bufo gargarizans. The sequence goes on from NC_058089.1 coordinate 16,310,664, forward strand.
ATCCTTTATCTACAGAGATGCAGCATTCATGAGGACCTCCAGACTCTAATGCCTTTAACCTACAGATATCTCATGTATATGGCCAGCCTAAGGGCTCATGCACACGACCGCAAAACACTGATCCGCAAAAAACACGGATGACGTCCGCGTGCATTCCGTATTTTGCGGAACGGAACAGCTGACTCCTAATAGAGCAGTCCTATCCTTGTCCATAATGCGGACAATATTAAGACATGTTCTATATTTTTGCGAATGCATACGGAATCACTTCCAATTTTTTTTTGCAGACCCATTGAAATGAATGGTTCCGCATACAGTCCGCAAAAAAAAAAAAAAAAATAACAGAATAGACACGGAAAGAAAGTGCATTTGTGTGCATGATCCCTAACCCTGGGTTCACACCTGAGCGTTCTGAAAGGAGCGCTCTGTATGCGCGATTGTACCGGCGTTTACAATCGCGCATACAGAGACAGGCGAACACACATTGTCGCGCATTCCCGAATATCTATGTACGGGAACGCGCGACAAAACGCCCCAAAAAAGCTCAAGAACTTGTTTGAGCGTCGGGCGTTTTACAGCGCGATCGTACGCGCTGTAAAACGCCCAGGTGAGAACCATTCCCATAGGGAAGCATTGGTTTCTCCTTGTTGAGCGTTTTACAGCGCGTAGGAACGCGCTGTAAAACGCTCAGGTGTGAACTTAGGGTAAGACTGATGGTCTACATTATTAGTGATATATACCATATGCTAAGGGACCCTGGTGGGAATATGGTTGGCAATGAACTGCTTGCCATGACACTATGACAGAGGCTACCTCCAGCCACCACTAGATGGGGCTAACTGCATACTAATGTATACAGCTGCCACTGAGTTCAATACTAGTCCAATCAGCTCCCCCTAGTGGTGGCTGCATGCAGTCAGAGTTTTATCATTTATCAAAGTCAGAAGAACATTGCTGCCCATTCATATATACCATGACATGAATTAGAATCCAATATTGGCCCTAAAACCGAATGGCAACCTCCAGCCACCAACGGGGGATCTCACTGCATGGATTTATAGAGCTGCCATTTGGTTCAGCCCCAGATGCATGAACTGATATGCAGTTAGCTCCCCCTAGTGTTTGCCGTCGAAACCCAGAATTTTATCATTTATTAAAGTCAGAAGAACAGAGCTCCCCATAAAGATATACCTTAAAATTAATAAAAATATAATTTTGTACATAAAACTAAAGAGAAACTTCCAGCCACCACTAGGGAGATCTTATAGCATAGATTTATACAGCTTCCATTGAGTTCAATGATTTATACAGCTGCTATTGAGTTCAATTCTAGTTGTTCAAATCCATATACAGTTAGATCCCCCTAGTGGTGTTTGTATGCCTTCAGAATATTATTATTTATCAAGTTGGGGAAAAAACAGATCTCCCTTACAGAAGGGAGTCAATACAACATTTTATAAAATGGAAGACCAATAGGAGGACCCACTATATATTGATATATTCAGCTGCCAGTGAATTCAGTACTACCAGTATAAATCCCTAGCTAGTGGAAGGCACGATTTTATAATTTATCATGTCAGCAAAGCAGAGCTCCTCTGTACAGATAGACTACAAAATCTAAAAACAGATCTGAAACAGAATGGTAACCTTCAGACACCACTAGAGGGAGCTCACGTAATGATGATTTATACAGCTCCTGCCAGCAGTACAATTCCGTGTCGTTATCTCCCCCTAGTGGTGACTGCAGGCACTGAAATCATCATTTACCAAGTCAGAACAGAATTCTCAGGCAGATATATTATGAGATTAGTACAGAACCGTGAATTAATAATGACATTTTAGACTTTAGTTAAAGGGTTAGTACACTCAGTGGCGCTCTCAGTTGGGGGAGCGTCCAGTTCTGGCTTTTGATATAGGGTCCTCTGATTGCTGGACATGAATTTTTGGGTCATTTCGGAACATCCCTCCATAATCTTAATGGTCCCTTGTGGCTTTGGGAAAAACTGGCTCTATAATTATCTGATGTAATACTTTGCATCTCTCTAGTGTGTCTGCATTCCTTTTTTTTTTTTTCATTTATTGTTAATGTTTTTAGTGCTATAAAAAAGAAAAATGCATTGCTGTCTGGAAACCATCAACAAGCTGCAGCTGACGGATCTGCTTTTCTTCATATTCTACGATTGGTATGTATGCATTAATGAGGAGGACAGTCATCATCTCAGTGGGGAGCAGGGCTAGGGTGCAGAGGGGCCCTTACTACATTTTGCTATGGAGCCCGGTGTACTCTCCTGTCTCATGCCAATGAGACAGTATATGGCATCGGTGGAGTTGGTCTGTGATCTGGGACAATAGACATCTACAGGTGTATGTGGGACCTTTAGGACCATGGACTTGCTGTCTCCCCAGCCCTCAGCTTGACAAGTAGATATATCTATATTACTAAGTGCCACTGAAGGTAATGGCTTCTGCCCAAGTTGGCATAGTGTGGGTGTTGCCTCTTGGACTCCAGCACTTTCAAGTCACGCCAGTGGCATTATCACTGAAATCAACGTAACCATCATGTTAGAAATGGGAGAAGGTCCAAGCTTATACGCCTCAATGACATGTCCGAAAGATAGATTAGATAGATAGATCGATAGATTATAAATACTTAGATAATTAGATAGATAGATAATAAATAGATAGATAGATAATAAATAAATAAATAGATAGATAGATAATAAATAAATAGATATATCTATCTATTTATTTATTTATTCATTTATTATCTATTTATTTATTATTTATCTATCTATCATGTACACAGTGCAGAAATTTTCCACATAGAAACCTGCTGTCCTCCTTTGTAAGGCCTCTTTCACACGACATTTTTTTTCCCGTTTACGGGCCGTTTTTTGCATTTCGTATACAGAACCATTCATTTCAATGGTTCGGCCTAAAAAAATGGAATGTACTCCGTATGCATTCCGTTTCCGTATTTCCGTTTTTCCATTCCGTTGAAAGATAGAACATGTCCGATTATTGCCCGCAAATAACGTTCGGTGGCTCTATTCAAGTCAATGGGTCAGCGACAAAAACAGAACACATACGGAAATGTATGTCTTCCGTATCCGTTCCGTTTTTGCAGAACCATCTATTGAAAATGTTATGCCTAGCCCCATTTTTTCTATGTCATTACTGTATACTATATATGCCATGCGGAAAAGCGGAACAGAAACGGAAACAAAAAAACGGAACAACGGATCCGTGAAAAACAGACCACAAAACACTGAATAAAGCCAAACGGTCGCGTGAATGAGGCCTTATGCAAAGGGTGAGATCTGGGGTAAATCCGTGTCAAAATCCACAACAAAGTCTACAAGTAAGGCCTCATGCACACGACCATTCCGGGGTTTTTTTCGGTCCGCAAATTGCGGATCCGCAAAACACGGAAGCTGCCCTTGTGCCTTCCGCAGTTTGCGGAATGGAACAGGCGGCCCATTGATATAACTGCCTATTCTTGTCCGCAAAACGGACAAGAATATGAAATGTTATATTTTTTTTGCGGGGCCACGGAACGGAGCAACGTGTGCCGTCCGCATCTTTTGCAGCCCGATTGAAGTGAATGGGTCCGCACCTGAGCCACAAAAACTGTGGATCGGATGCGGACCAGAACAACGGTCGTGTGCATGAGGCCTAACAAATACTCTTTTTGGAAACACACCAAAAACCGCACACAAATCCACAAGGAAAGTATGCATAAACGACACTGCCGAGTGCCTCTACCCTTATCTTTCTGGCAGCTGACCGTGCTGGTGGCGGGTGTTGGACCCCCCCCCGATCTGATATTGATGACCTGTCCTGAGGATACATCTATAGGCGGACAGCCCCCTTAAATCTTTACCGTGCTGTGTATAAAGTTGACGTCTCACGGAACGATCTTACTGTTTTGTCAGCATTGAACATTTAGGTCATCCCGACAAAGAGGAGCGCTCTGTGAAAACCTGAGACAAATATGTACACAATATCTGGTGTCTGCTGAGACGTGCAGTATCGAAGTGAGATCTAGGATAACAGCTTCACCCCTATATCACCTGCAAGCAATGCTGGCACTGCCAGTCTCCCACGTCACTCCATGTCATAACCTGACACTGCAGATGTATACCTGAGAGCCCTGCCCCTGTGCAAACACTTCATTTACCGGGATAGGACTGAATGAAAAATTTACTGGAAGCAAAAATGAACTAGTATCAACAAAGGCGGCGAGATCTCTGCAAGCAACAATGTGCATGCCAGATACCAATCCAGATGTCTGGAACTAATCTCTTACCAGGCCATCACCTATACTAGGCATCAGAGACTACTACCATGATGGGGCCCCAATGGAACGTCTGTAACAGAACTGGGGTCTCCTTACATGGCAGAGAAGCATTTGGTCCCCTCGGGGGTGTGGCTGATTCTTATGCATCTCTTTTAGCCACACCTCTGCTGAGCATGATACTTAGAGATGAATGGTTCCATAATATATTGACTGGTTTATGCCACCACACTCTACATTCAAGGGCCTTGCTATTCTTTTCCCATAGTCTACCATCATCATGAGGGTCAGTAGGACCCTCAGATAAGTCCTTCTTGACCTTGTTTGGTGCACTGTATCTATAAAGTGCTGTACATGTTCACACCTCCCATGGAGAATGGGGGGTGAGGTCAACCTAAGCAGTTGGGTCCCATTTCATCTGCAAAGGGTCTCCCAATAGTATGTATAATACATCCTTCATATGAGGAATCAGATTTGATAGACTTAAACATTCAAGAATGGCAAATCTATGGCGGGCACCATTACTAGGGCACTACGGTTGACTAGCGTTTGGCAACTTTGGTTAATTTGTCCTGTCAAGGCAAATGTAATGTAACAGAGGGGTGTGCCTCACTTGTATCCTCCATTCATTAGCCAAAGTGGAGAGCGCCTACACGAAGAGTGTCTCTCTCTCTGGAGGACCCAGCCGGTCTATGCATTACATGGACGACCAACTTTCCCTGTGGTGGTGCTGCAAAACTGCAAAAAAAAAATTGGGCACTTATTGTCATACCCCACCCCACAGATTACAACTAATTGCTGGGAGCCCCAACAGTAGGACCCTTGGGATCAACGAACTGTTGGAGCCCCATCTAATTAAACGGATTCGTCCAAAGTGAACACCTCCTTTAAGACTCAGCTAGTGGACTGGAAGACTGAAAATCCCAGAATAGAATATAAATGAATAAAAGCAGCTCGCATCTTCTGATACGGACACTGGACCGTTTGGAATGAATTGGTTAAACAAGAAATTAATGATCAATATCAACTGGATTGATGGTTATGATGTCATTCAATGGGAACGGTGCAGCCTGAGGCCAGATGGACCAATCTAGGTCAGTGAGCCGTGACTTACGCAGATCTCAGAGATCAGGTTTACAGACTGAGCTACTAGAGGAGGGATCTGCTATTCACGATGATGTTTCCCTTTGGAGGTCCTGACAAATGCATTCATTACACAAAAAGCCCATTGATTTCATTGGGCACAGTGTAATACTTCATTTCACCTGCGGGGGAGCTGCAGGGAAATGATATAGTCTCTGACGGTTCCTCCTACAGATCACAACTGATTACTGGAAGTCTCCTCGTAATCAGTTTGACACTGAAGGACTAAAAGTCTTCAAACTAAAATAACTTTTTTCATAGTGAGCAATCCCTGGTCATTGTCGGGGGGTCCTCGAGGGTGTGGTTTCCAAGGAGGCATATTTTCTGTCAAATTTATCAAGAAAGTCTGAAAAAATAATATACATTTTTTTTTAAAGCTAAGCCTGCTCATGGTAGCGCAGAGTGATGAATTAAAGTCTTGTGACAGTTTTCTAAAATTATAAAAGTTGCACTCTGACCTTTGCCTTTAAAGAGATAGTCCCATCTTGACATTGATGGCATATCGTTAGGCTAAGCCACAAATGTCAGATAGGTGCAGGTCCCCCATATGGGCTCCTATCTCCGGAATGGGACCCCCGAAGTGAAGGAACGCAAGCTGCTCTTGCACAGCGTCTTCTCCATCCACAGCTATGGGACTGCCAGAGATAGTTGAGCGCGCGCAGGCGGGGAACGGAGGGTGACCGCTCACGCGCGGCTGCTCTCCCTTCACTTCGATGGGGCCCCACTCTGAAGATACAAAGACGTCCTAGAGGTGGGATCCGCACCTATCTGTCGTTGATTGCATATTCTAGCTATATACCATCAATGTCTGAGACGGGAATACTCCTTTAGGTCTCGAGGTCAGCCGCACTTTTTACAAAAATTCTGAATCGGAACTACACACGATAAGCAATTTGCATGGAATATTATTCATTTCTACAAATCTAAAAATTGCAATGTCTTATTTTTCGGATGTTCAGGAGAAGTTTATGGATCCACTCTGCACCTCCAGTTTGATCTGCGGAAAAAACACTATATTTATTTACGAGCCACCATGCTGGGTTTCATGGTGGCTCAGTGGTTAGCATTGGTGCCTAGCAGTGCTGGGGTCCTAGGTTCAAATCCAACCAAGGGCATGGAGTTTGTATGTTCTCCCTGTGTTTCCTCCCACATTCCAAAGACAGACTGATAGGGACCTTAAATTGTGAGCCCCATTGGGGACTGTGTGATGCTAATGTCTGTATAGCGCTGCGGAATATAGTAGCGCTATATAAGTGCATTAAACAAATAAAGGACAATGTGTCCATAATGCAAACAGGAGGAGAACCAGCAAATGTATAGGACTGATCGCAGGGATTTCAGTACTTTTATGCATTCTCCATTAGACGTATCGTATTCTGTTCCATCCTAAAGACATGGAACTAGGGACTAGGGCACTTGACTAGGGCATCTGAAGAGGTCACTGTCCTTCCTCCCATATGTGCTCTACAGCCCCCCAAGCTATAACTGTACCTCCTCTCTGTTAATGAGCCCACCCTGAAGCTGTTAGTCTCTCCATGACATCTGTACTTTGTATCAGTGTTGATCAAAGAGAAACATCGCCATCTAGTGTGGAACAAGTAAAACTACAACTGAGAATAGATAACCTCCAGAAGGTATGTCTGTGAAGGTTCTCATTTATCCAGGACATGGTATATCTGTAAAGACATCTTTACGCCGCCTGCACACGAGTGCGAGCGAACGCATATAAGATCCGAGCAAATTTCCGTGCGGATTTATGTATTTTTAACAATGCAGCATGCCATGAAAGAAGCTGGCAACAAAACAAAATTAATATTAATGTATCTGATCTCCAGCCGCACCGGGTCCGCCCCGCCATAACGGTGCAAGCCGCACCGGGTCCGCCCCCCCATAACGGTGCAAGCCGCACCGGGTCCGCCCCCCATATCGGTGCAAGCCGCACCGGGTCCGCCCCCATAACGGTGCAAGCCGCACCGGGTCCGCCCCCCCATATCGGTGCAAGCCGCACCGGGTCCGCCCCCCCATAACGGTGCAAGCCGCACCGGGTCCGCCCCCCCATAACGGTGCAAGCCGCACCGGGTCCGCCCCCCATATCGGTGCAAGCCGCACCGGGTCCGCCCCCCCATAACGGTGCAAGCCGCACCGGGTCCGCCCCCCCATATCGGTGCAAGCCGCACCGGGTCCGCCCCCCCATAACGGTGCAAGCCGCACCGGGTCCGCCCCCCCATAACGGTGCAAGCCGCACCGGGTCCGCCCCCCATATCGGTGCAAGCCGCACCGGGTCCGCCCCCCCATAACGGTGCAAGCCGCACCGGGTCCGCCCCCCCATAACGGTGCAAGCCGCACCGGGTCCGCCCCCCATATCGGTGCAAGCCGCACCGGGTCCGCCCCCCATAACGGTGCAAGCCGCACCGGGTCCGCCCCCCCATATCGGTGCAAGCCGCACCGGGTCCGCCCCCCCATATCGGTGCAAGCCACACCGGGTCCGCCCCCCCATAACGGTGCAAGGCGCACCGGGGTCCGCCCCCCCATAACGGTGCAAGCCGCACCGGGTCCGCCCCCCCATATCGGTGCAAGCCACACCGGGGTCCGCCCCCCCCATAACGGTGCAAGCCGCACCGGGTCCGCCCCCCCATATCGGTGCAAGCCGCACCGGGTCCGCCCCCCATATCGGTGCAAGCCACACCGGGTCCGCCCCCCCATAACGGTGCAAGGCGCACCGGGGTCCGCCCCCCCCATAACGGTGCAAGCCGCACCGGGTCCGCCCCCCCATATCGGTGCAAGCCACACCGGGGTCCGCCCCCCCATAACGGTGCAAGCCGCACCGGGTCCGCCCCCCCATATCGGTGCAAGCCGCACCGGGTCCGCCCCCCATATCGGTGCAAGCCGCACCGGGTCCGCCCCCATAACGGTGCAAGCCGAACCGGGTCCGCGCCCCCATAACGGTGCAAGCCGCACCGGGTCCGCCCCCCATTTCGGTGCAAGCCGCACCGGGTCCGCGCCCCCATAACGGTGCAAGCCGCACCGGGTCCGCGCCCCCATAACGGTGCAAGCCGCACCGGGTCCGCCCCCCATTTCGGTGCAAGCCGCACCGGGTCCGCGCCCCCATAACGGTGCAAGCCGCACCGGGTCCGCGCCCCCATAACGGTGCAAGCCGCACCGGGTCCGCCCCCCCATATCGGTGCAAGCCGCACCGGGTCCGCCCCCCATATCGGTGCAAGCCGCACCGGGTCCACGCCCCCATAACGGTGCAAGCCGCACCGGGTCGCCCCCCATATCGGTGCAAGCCGCACCGGGTCCGCCCCCCATATCGGTGCAAGCCGCACCGGGTCCGCCCCCCCATAACGGTGCAAGCCGCACCGGGTCCGCCACCCATAACGGTGCAAGCCGCACCGTGTCCGCCCCCCCATAACGGTGCAAGCCGCACCGGGTCCGCCCCCCATATCGGTGCAAGCCGCACCGGGTCCGCCCCCCATATCGGTGCAAGCCGCACCGGGTCCGCCCCCCCATAACGGTGCAAGCCGCACCTGGTCCGCCCCCCATAACGGTGCAAGCCGCACCGGGTCCGCCCCCCCATATCGGTGCAAGCCGCACCGGGTCCGCCCCCCCATAACGGTGCAAGCCGCACCGGGTCCGCCCCCCCATAACGGTGCAAGCCGCACCGGGTCCGCCCCCCATATCGGTGCAAGCCGCACCGGGTCCGCCCCCCCATAACGGTGCAAGCCGCACCGGGTCCGCCACCCATAACGGTGCAAGCCGCACCGTGTCCGCCCCCCCATAACGGTGCAAGCCGCACCGGGTCCGCCCCCCCATAACGGTGCAAGCCGCACCGGGTCCGCCCCCCCATAACGGTGCAAGCCGCACCGGGTCCGCCCCCCCCATAACGGTGCAAGCCGCACCGGGTCCGCCCCCCATATCGGTGCAAGCCGCACCGGGTCCGCCCCCCCATAACGGTGCAAGCCGCACCGGGTTCGCCCCCCATAACGGTGCAAGCCGCACCGGGTCCGCCCCCCCATAACGGTGCAAGCCGCACCGGGTCCGCCCCACATAACGGTGCAAGCCGCACCGAGTCCGCCCCCCATAACGGTGCAAGCCGGAGTGTGCATAGGGGAAAAAGGTCCATATTACAGAGCAGGTCACCAGCAGAACATAGATGGACTAAGCTCAGGGTCAGTAATCTTCAGGACTCCAGCTGTTGTAAAACTACAACTCCCAAGATGCTCCATTCACTTCAACAGGAGTTCCAAGAACAACCGAGCAAGTGTGCATGCTGAGAGATGTAGTTGCACGATAGTTGGAATGCTGGTGGTTGCTGATCCCTTATCGAAGAAGATAAACACAAAAACCTTCTTAAAAGATCCTAGTCCCAGTTTCTTGTGAAAGATGAAGCTATCCAAGGACACCGGCTTTGAGATTTTGTGTAGAGGGGTGGTTGACTGGACTGCACCTCCTCCAGCAGCTGTTGGCTTAGAGGATGAATCTTGGTTCTCTTGCCTACCTATCTTGATTATTTTATAAGATAGACCAAACCTCTCACCTCTGGAGGCACAATCTTCATGTTGTATCTCCCTTGTCCTGTCTCGTTTCCTCTTGATGTTTTTATTTCCTCATTGGTCTTCCCGGGGTTTCTTTGTGGCCAAGATTTGAGATTTGGCCAAACCCTCTTCTTGTTACACCTCCTCTTTCTACTTGGACTCTCATTTCTTATCTTTGATCCTCTGATCCTCATCATTTCCCTTCCATTTCTGAAGGGATTCGAGGCCACCACATGATGCCTAGCAGATGGTTCATTGGGCTGGTGTCTCTTTCTTTTCAGGTCCTCTCCAATGTTATGAGGGACCATGTCCTCTGATGTTATGAGGGACCATGTCCTCTGATGTTATGAGGGACCATGTCTTCTGATGTTATGAGTTTATCAAACTGGTGTAAAGAAGAACTGGCTTAGTTGCCCATGAAAGGTGGAACCTGATTGGTTGCTATGGGCAAATAAGCCAGATCTACTTTACACCAGTTTTGGTGATGTCATGAGGGACCATGTCCTTTATGTTATGAGGGACCATGTCCTCTCTGATGTCATGAGGGACCATATCGCTTCTGATGTTATGAGAATCCATGTCATCTCTGATGTTATGAGGAAACATGTCCTCTCTCATGTTATAATGGAAACATAGGGGACTTCTGGTCTCCTTAAACATCCTGGTTCAAGTACTCATGCTCAATAGAAAATGCCAGACAAAAATTTGCCAAGCACAAGAGAAAGAAACCGACTACCTTCACACTTTGGTTGGCGTAAACTCACAAGTGTCTAGTGGCTGCTGTCTATACAAAGCAAGACAAGTCCTATTGACATCGTCATCCACCATCATAACGGAGCACAAGGGAGGTTGATTGTTGAACCCTACAACCACCTGACATCATAAAGAAGCCCTGTGACATCATCAACCAACTTCACATTTGGGAAAATAAATCATGAAACAATGGTCCTCAATCTGTGGCTTTCCAGCAGTAGTGAAACTACACCTCCCATCATGCCATGGTAGCCTATGGCTGTCATGGCATCCAGCCTAAGATCTATATTGCTGTAAGTAGTCCATGTAGATACTTGGCAGGATCTCTGCATGCAGGGGTATTATTAAGCTAAATGTATAAACTGTATTCAGTAAGCTCCCCCTAGTGGTAGCTGAAGGTAGACAGCATGTTATATTTAACATGTATATCTATGCAGGTTTGGAGCTCTGTATAAGCACAAAACGAACGTTGACCACTATATTTAAGATATATTTAGAGCACGAAAGTAATAAAATTTAGTTTTATAGGGGGGCTTTCACTTTAGGTGTAGGGTCTTGCCGTCTCCAAACTTCCAAGGTGATAAAAACATAGAGGAGCCTTAGATGTTGGGGGCAGCTCCTGATGGACCTATTGCCGATGCAGCATACAGCCATGGTATGGCTTGCTGTTGTTTCATATGGTCCCAGCCATGATATTTTGCACATTTTTGCCAGGTGCAATGGATCGCAGTCACTGACTTGCAGTATGATTGAAAGCACATGAATTATGTTCATCAGTTACGCAAATCATCCCTCACAGCAATAGAAATATGACCTGCTGCTTCTGCAGAAGATGGTGCAGGATGCGGATTTATTGTTTCCGGTTTATGTACAGATTGTAGATGACATGTTGCTTTTTGTATCATCTTGTTTTAGGGTGTATCCAACCTGTAGGTGAGGTGTTTTATCTATAGATCCCTAGGGTGTTATTTCATGCACGTCTCTGTGTCATCGTACAGATCTATACACACTGATGTATAATGGATGCCGTCAATCCTGTGCAATTACAGACGTAGTATAGGACATTGGTCTCCAAGCAGAGACCTAAGAGTCAGCGCATACTGTTAGGCCTCATGCTCACGAACGTATTTTCTTTCCGTGTCCGTTTTTCTTTTGCGTACCATATACGGAAGCATTCATTTCAATGGGTCCGCCAAAAAAATGGAAGTTACTCCGTGTGCATTCCGTTTTCGTATTTCCGTTCCGCAAAAAAATAGAACATGCCCTATGATTGTCCGCATTGCAGACAAGGATAGGACTGTTCTATTAGGGGCCAGCTGTTCCGTTCCGCAAAATACAGAATGCACATGGACGTCATCCGTATGTTTTGCGGATTCGTTTTTTGCAGACCGCAAAATACATACGGTCGTGTGCATGAGGCCTTATAGTTTTGCCATAGCTGAAGCCATAGGTTAGAGATCACTGATATAGAGGCTGCCCCAGCTTGGGTCAGGTTACCTATAACTCCCAACATGGAATCCTCACCCTCATGATCTGTCCCGATCCTGACAAAGTCTCCTAGAAATGCACATTCTTGTGAGCCACACTGATATGTGGGTACTGTAGCTGGTTGGCACTGTAATGGTGCAATGTGAACAGCGCTGCTATGGAGGCACTGTAGGTGGCTGGCACTGTTATGGGGCATTGTAAATAGCACTGTTATGGGGGCACTGTAGCTTGCTGGTACTGTTATGTGGCATTGTAAATAGGACTGTTATGGAGGCACTGTAGCTGGCTGGCACTGTTATGGGGCATTGTAAATAGCACTGTTATGAGGGCACTGTAGCTTGCTGGAACTGTTATGGGCGCACTGCAAATAGCACTGTTATGAGGGCACTGTAGCTTGCTGGCACTGTTATGGGGCATTGTAAATAGCACGGTTATGGAGGCACTGTAGCTGGCTGGCACTGTTATGCGGCATTGTAAATAGCACTGTTATGGGGGCACTGTTGCTTGCTGGCACTGTTATGGGGCATTGTAAATAGGACTGTTATGGGGGCACTGTAGCTGGCTGGCACTGTTATGGGGCATTGTAAATAGGACTGTTATGGGGGCACTGTAGCTGGCTGGCACTGTTATGGGGCATTGTAAATAGCACTGTTATGAGGGCACTGTAGCTGGCTGGCACTGTTATGGGGCATTGTAAATAGGACTGTTATGGGGGCACTGTAGCTGGCTGGCACTGTTATGGGGCATTGTAAATAGCACGGTTATGGAGGCACTGTTGCTTGCTGGCACTGTTATGGGGCATTGTAAATAGGACTGTTATGGGGGCACTGTAGCTGGCTGGCACTGTTATGGGGCATTGTAAATAGCACTGTTATGAGGGCACTGTAGCTGGCTGGCACTGTTATGGGGCATTGTAAATAGGACTGTTATGGGGGCACTGTAGCTGGCTGGCACTGTTATGGGGCATTGTAAATAGGACTGTTATGGGGGCACTGTAGCTGGCTGGCACTGTTATGGGGCATTGTAAATAGGACTGTTATGGGGGCACTGTAGCTGGCTGGCACTGTTATGGGGCATTGTAAATAGCACTGTTATGAGGGCACTGTAGCTGGCTGGCACTGTTATGGGGCATTGTAAATAGGACTGTTATGGGGGCACTGTAGCTGGCTGGCACTGTTATGGGGCATTGTAAATAGCACGGTTATGGAGGCACTGTTGCTTGCTGGCACTGTTATGGGGCATTGTAAATAGGACTGTTATGGGGGCACTGTAGCTGGCTGGCACTGTTATGGGGCATTGTAAATAGCACTGTTATGAGGGCACTGTAGCTTGCTGGCACTGTTATGGGGGCACTGCAAATAGCACTGTTATGGGGCATTGTAAATAGCACTGTTATGGGGGCACTGTAGCTGGCTGGCACTGTTATGGGGCACTGTAAATAGCACTGTTATGGGGGTACTGTTATGGTGTACTGAGGATCTGGAATTTGGGAAATAAATACTTATACCTGTTCTCCATTTCGGGAAGTTCGGCTTCATTGTCTGGAGGTGGGATGAGTTGATAATAAAATATATTCCAGTTTCCTGGTTGCGGCAGACAGATCCGCCCGCTCCACACCTCGCTGAGTTCGGATGATTGCACAATTAATAAGAGATTTGCATTTCTTGTAAGATTGCTAAAAATGCCCCTCAGGAGTGATAATTACAAAAACTGGCAGATGATCGGCGCCCTGTTCTCAGGAACTGATGCACGTACCTAGAGCTTAAAGGGATGTTCCCATCTGGACATTTATGGCACCTCAGGGACCCACCTCATCTCAGGAACTTTGTGGCAGATATATTGTCTCCCTGTGCCTCTTATTTGGCACTTGGGTAAAATTTTGTTGCAATTCGCATTTCTGCGTGGAGAGCAGGTCCCGCACATTTTTTCAGGCATCTGCGGCAGAGAGTGTCGTAACCCACTGGTCTTTGATAAATCTCCTCCTTTGTGTTTGGAGATTTTATTTTGTCTTGTGGCGGTAGTATTTAAAGGGGGTTCTGCAGTTTTTTTAAACTAATGATCTATCCTCTGGCCTGGGCGCAGCTAAGCTCCATTCAAGTGAACAGAGCTTAGCCGCGCCCAGGCCAGTGATACTATTCGTGACGTCACTGGGCCGGCGGTAAACAGCGAGAAGGCTGCAGCACTACTGCCAGCGCTGCTGCCTTCTCAAACAGCTGATTGGCAGGGGTCCCGGGTGTTGGGCCCCAGCCAATCAGATGCTGATGATCTATCCAGAGGATAGATCATTAGTTAAAAAAACTGCAGAACCCCTTTAAGCACTGTATGATGGTTTTATTTGAGCACTGTATGGTGGTATTATTTGATCACAGTATGATGGTATTACCTAGGATTGTATGGGGGTATTACAAAAAGGAACAGTTCCATAAAAAATTCCTCTATCACATAATAACAGCCCATGTACCCATACAATTTCATATTTAACGCATATCTATCTATTTATCATCTGTTATCTATGTATCCATCAGTCCAACTATCCATCCATCTACAATGTGTGCCTCCCCCTAGGGCCCTCAATGTAATGTGACCCAGGTGTAGGAATGCCGAGTGGTATAGTGCGGCCTAAAATGTCCCTTTTATATGTGTCAAGGTGCTCCTACCTGGATATGGCTGGGCCCCAGGCTTTGGCTCCGAAGCAATAAATAGGGGGAATAATTGAGGAATTTGCAAGAAAAATTTAGTCCAGACCTTGTATATAGTTGAACAGCAGCTTTACTTGAATAAACGTTCATCAGAAACAATCTTCAAGCTTTGTCTTGGTCCCAGCAGGCTTTAGCATATAACTGGCAGGCAAACACAACTCTGCTACATCTGTTTCTCTCTGACTCTGTTTGCTCTACTGACAGGCTGACTGTATAACTCAGATTTTCCTGTCTGCTGCACCTTCTCTCTGTAGTATGACTCTTAAGTTATGCCAGGG
The DNA here is from genome assembly GCF_014858855.1 of Bufo gargarizans. Lineage (NCBI taxonomy): Eukaryota > Metazoa > Chordata > Amphibia > Anura > Bufonidae > Bufo > Bufo gargarizans. Next base: position 16,325,857 of record NC_058089.1, read on the forward strand.
AACTATGCTCCTGGCTTCTGAGGCTTTAAGCTTTGGCCTCCATGGCCAGCAGAGCTTAGGGTGCTCTGGCTGGCGTGGGCATGTCCAGCAGAGAGATGTGGCCCTGCACACCTTCCCCTAGCAGGGGGTAAGTTAGAGCTAACTAGAAACTGGGACCCACCCTTCCTGCAGGAAGTAGGACTCGCCCACTTCTCATGGGGGGGTTAGAATGGAATGGAAAACTCCATTCTACCTAACTATAGCTCTGCCGTGTTTGCTGTCACCTGCTGGTGAACTAGGCACATTACATGGGAACATAACAGTTACAAACATTAGAAATGCACAGTGTGGAGGACCTGAACAAAATACATAAGATGACGCTTTGTTAGCCCATTAGAGATAGTAGCAGGGTGCAGAAGTGGTAATGCCACTCTGGAGCGTTACACATCTATTATCTATCTATCTGTCTGTCTACCTGTCTGTCTATCTATATCTATCTATCTATCTCTATATATCAATTAGAGATGAGCGAATCAATTCATTTGAATCAAAATCCAACCCAAACTTTTCCCCAAAAATGTAGATTGGTCAGAATCAGAACTTCTTCAGAAAATATTTGAATGAATCTTACCTTCGGAGAGAGATTTTCACCCTATAAGACGCACCTAGGGTTTAGAGGTGGATAATAAGAAAAAAACAAACATATATATATTTTTTTTTATCAGACCTCAGAAGAGACAAAAAAATAAAAAAGTAACCTCTCGGGGGTGAAGACAGTACTGCCTCTCGGGAGATCCAGCGCTCTTCCTGCCGCGCTGTGCTGTGTCCGCAAGAGGTCACAAAGCGTACCTACGTCCTCACACTGGGCGCAGGTCACAGGACAGCGTGCTGAGGTGGCAGGAGAAGACCAGGGAGCAGTGCGTACAGAGACCACACAAGGAGCCCTGCATTCACTGCTTGCCGGTCCTACTGTACTAATGAGCGCTTCCATAACTTTTAGGGTGAAAAAAGTGCATCTTATAGGGCAAAAAACTTTTGATTCAGGTAGAATTGATTCTAGAATTAAAATTTTGGGGTCGATTTGGACACACTGACCCAAAACGTATTTTAGGAAATGTGCCTATCTATATAGAAAATGAACTCCACGGCACCAAAGAGTAAATAAGGCCTCATTCACACAGTCAGTGTTCGGTCAGTGATTTCCATCAGTGATTTTGAGCCAAAACCAGGTGCGGCTCTAAACACAGAACATGTGCAGATCTTTCCTTTATACCTTATCTCTGTGGAGGCTCCAATCCAGGTTTTGGCTCACAATCACTGATGGAAATCACTGACCGAACACTGACGTGTGAATGAGGCTTAAAGGTGCGTTTATTCACATTTCGGTCCTCTCTATGGAACCTTTCTCAAGCTTCACTGCTTAAAGGGAACCTGTCATGTGGATATTTGATTATAATCTAACTAATTATATACAATCATTAACTACTAAAAAGTGCCTTAGATGTATTCACTTACTGGTGTGACAGACGGTTACCTAATAATATACACACAAAGATGCCTCATGCCGCATGCTAATGAGCTGATTTGAGTCCAGCGTGATGTCATTGAGTCCAGCGTATATTTAATTCAGAGCTATAGCCACTCCCCTGCCCACCTGCTGCTGATTCATATGGAAAATAACTGTCAATCAGCAGCAGGTAGGCGGGAAGAGTCAGAAGCTCATAAATATTCATGACTCATCATTATCAGCTGGAGCTTTTCAATACAAGATGTTGGCAGATTGACTGGGTCAATTAAAGAAAGTGACCCAGCATTTTGCTAAGAAAATCAGTCACTTATTTATGTTGCCCTTAGGCCCCTTTCACACGAGCGAGTATTCCGCGCGGGTGCGATGCGTGAGTTGAACGCATTGCACCCGCACTGAATCCTGACCCATTCATTTCTATGGGGCTGTTCACATGAGCGGTGATTTTCACGCATCACTTATGCGTTGCGTGAAAATCGCAGCATGTTCCTCTTTGTGCGTTGCGGTGCGATAATCCACGCAACGCAGGCCCCATAGAAGTGAATGGGGTTGCGTGAAAATCGCAAGCATCCGCAAGCAAGTGCGGATGCGGTGCGATTTTCACGCATGGGTTCTAGGTGACAGTCTATTCACTGTATTATTTTCCCTTATAACATGGTTATAAGGGAAAATAATAGCATTCTGACTACAGAATGCATAGTATAATAGTGCTGGAAGGGTTAAAAAAATAAAAAAGTTAACTCACCTTATCCTCTTGTTCGCGTAGTTCGTTCCCGGTCTGTTCTTTGCTAGCTGTGGGCTTGGGCTAAAGGACCTTTGATGACATCAGATCACATGCTCCATCACCACGGTGATGGACCATGTGATTGGAGCATGTGATCTGACGTCATCAAAGGTCCTTTAGCCCAAGCCCACAGCTAGCAAAGAACAGACCGGGAACGAACTACGCGAACAAGAGGATAAGGTGAGTTACCTTTTTTATTTTTTTAACCCTTCCAGCACTATTATACTATGCATTCTGTAGTCAGAATGCTATTATTTTCCCTTATAACCATGTTATAAGGGAAAATAATACAATCTTCAGAACATCAATCCCAAGCCCGAACTTCTGTGAAGAAGTTCGGGTTTGGGTACCAAACATGCGCGATTTTTCTCACGCGAGTGCAAAACGCATGACAATGTTTTGCACTCGCGCGGGAAAATTGCGCATTTTCCCGCAACGCACCCGGCTCTTATCCGGGCAAAAAACATGACGCCCGTGTGAAAGAGGCCTTAGTTAGGACACCATAAAACTGGTGACAGGTTCCCTTTAAGAAAAGTTCCATAGAGTGGACCGAAACGTTGCTGTTATTTGGTGAATAAACGCACCTTTACTCTTTGGAAGTGCCGTGGAGTTCATTTTTTATCTACATTGTCGGGTTGGTGGATCGCCTCTGCAGCCACTGGCACTCCGTTTTACTTTTTTTTACTCTATTTTCTTTTTTCTATCTATCTATCTATCTATCTATCTATCTATCTATCTATGTATTATCTATCTCATAGCTATCTATCTATCTCCTATCTATCTATGTATTATCTATCTATCTATCTATCTATCTATCTATGTATTATCTATCTATCTATCTCATATCTATCTATCTATCTATCTATCTCCTATCTATCTATGTATCTATCTTAAATCTATCTATCTATCTAGTATCTATCCATTTAATATCTATCTATCAAATCTATCTGATCTATCTATTCTATTTATTATCTATCTATCATCTATCTAATTTCTATCCATTTATTATCTATCTTTATCTATCTACATATGTGAACACCAGACATTTATTTCAATATGAACAACTTGACAACCCTGGATCGTGGTAATATCCAGGCCTCCACTGGTTGTTGGCACCATACGCTTCGCTGACCATACCCTCGCCCATTATAGAGTCGGGCGCTTTCTCTTCCATGACCTGTTATTACTCCTGTTCCCAATAGCCCTTCTTCCCTGGTTGTCCAGTCCTTTTAACGGAAATGAGAATTCCCTGTTCAGTGTATGACACCTGTGGGCGAGGAATCATTCCAGGTGCAGGATCAGGTCCACCTCACCGGCCTCCCGTACTCCGAGAGACACAACCTGAACAATCCTGAATGGCTGTCAATGAAAGGGTTAAAAGGAGAGATATCATTGAGGGCAGGAGGTCTCCTTTGTTATAACGGTCATAAATGATCATAATAATCCTATGTAAGACCAGGCCGGTCAGTGGGAAATGCCATTCATCGTGTGTAGCAGGGCTTGGCTGTGCCCTCTGGAAAGAGTTAAAAATCTTCCAATATGGATTCCATTGGTATAATGGCTTCCAATGCTTATGATTGAAAGGGGTTGTCCAGAATTAGAAAAACATGGCCGCTTTCTTCTGGAAACAGCGCCACACCTGTCTTCAGGTTGTGTGTGGAATTACAACTCAGGTCCATTCACTTCAATGGAGCTGAGCTGCAATACCAGTCACAACCCATGGACAGGCGCTATGTCTAGAAGAAAGAAGCCTTTTTTTATTATTATTATTATTATTATTTTAGCTTTATTAACACCATCCTTTCCAGATTGCCAGTCTATGGCTACCAGGGAGTTGTAGTTTTACAAGCTCTAGGTTCGGAACCACCACCTTAAAGGGATGGGTAGCAGTGGTCCATACAGGTAATGAGCCTGTGTTTTGCATTGAGTAGTATCCAGAGTAGTCATCATGTTCGTCACAGAATGGGTGTGTTCCTGAACCTGAAGAACCAACCTAACCTGTTCAGATGCCCACAGTCGGCGGAGTCTTCTTCACTTTCCACCAGAGGAGTCGACTCGCACACAGTTCGTGTTTTCTTCAGGCTGTCCGGAAACTTTACGAACCACCATAAGGTGAGCATCTGGGTCCTTAATCCTGACCCCAGCAGCGGGGAATGTAGACACCCCCTAGTGGTCGATAAGGAGGGTGATTTCTGACTTTAAACCAAGCGTGATTGCTGGTTTTCAGCCACTGCAGTCTCAAGTGTAATGGTCCTAGTAAAACGTCCGCCCCGGTGCTCACTTCTTCATATACTACATCTCACGAGTCCGTTTTACATACTGCGGGCTCAAAGTTTTCTGTCCCTTTAAGAAAATTTTGAATGGTTTCCTATCAAATTATATTATTGTTCTGGTTTTCATGTTAATAGTTAGGCTTCATGCACACGACCGTATCCGTTTTGTGGCCCGCAAACCGCGAATCCCGGGCGATGCTGCCATTTTCGTTTTCCCTTCTATAGAAATGTCCATGGCACAGACCTATGGATGTGGACAGAACACGCAGTGCCGTCCGCTTTTTTTGTGGCCTCATTGAAATGAATGAGTCTGCTTCCGATCTGCGAAAATTTGGATCAAAAATACAATCGTGTGCATGAGGCCTTATAATAATGAATATATGAATTATAATGTTTTATGTAATAATAGCTATGTATATATAATATTTCATTTTGTATAGTTTTTATGTTGTTTTTTTTTAGCCCTAAAGGGGTAGTCTGGCCGTTTAGAATGAAAAAATGAGAATATAAATATTAAGATATGAAAATAATACTACTAATAAATTATTGTAAGAAAAACGATATTAATAATAACAACAGATGAGAAAACAGAGGGGATCCCTCTGTCATCTCATTGGCGTAACAGAGAAGTGATCATGGGGTGCCAATGAGTTTCCATGGCAGCCAGGGGCCTACAGATAGAAAACGGGAGGGAATCCCTGTGTCACCCCATAGGCACTACAGGTAACTGATCATAGGGTGCAAATGGGTTTCTATGGCAACCAGGGGCTTAAACTTAGAAAAAGGGGCCTACAGATAGAAAAAGGGAGGGGAGCCCTCTGTCACCGCATAGGCACTACAGGTAACTGATCATAGGGTGCAAATGGGTTTCCATGGCAACTAGTGTACAGATAGGAAAAGGGAGGGGATCCCTCTGTCACCTCATTGGCGTAACAGAGAAGTGATCATTAGGTGCCAATGGGTTTCCATGGCAGGCAGGGGCCTTCAGATAGAAAACGGGAGGGAATCCCTGTGTCATCCTATAGACACTATAGGTAACTGATCGTAGGGTGCAAATGGATTTCTAAGGCAACCAGGGGTTTAAACTTAGAAAAAGGGGCCTACAGATAGAAAAAGGGAGGGGATCCCTCTGTCACCCCATAGTCACTACAGGTAACTGATCGTAGGATGCAAATGGATTTCCATGACATCCAGTGTACAGATAGAAAAAGGAGCCTACAGATAGAAAACGGGAGGGGATCCCTCTGTCACCCCATTGATGCAACAGAGAATCGATCGCGGGGTGCCAATGCTTTTCCATTGCAGCCAGGGGCCTAAAGATAGAAAGAGTGAGAGGATCCCTCTGACACCCCATTGATGCAACAGAGACGTGATCGTGGGGTGGCAATCGGTTTCCATGGCATCCAGGGGGTTATAGTAGACGCCCAGGTCTGCCATCTGCCTATGCCTAAGAGGACCTAAACACTGACAGGCATAATATGCTGCAATACAGAGGTGATCAAGTGAACACATAGACAAGAGCATTATCAGGACAAAATAAAATGTGTAAAATATGTATTATAAAATGCTCAAAACTATAAAAAATAATGTGTTCTCCTACAATAGGGTACAAAAATATACACATAATTGATGTCACCTCAACCTTGACAACCAGAACTATAAACCTAACGCATTCTTTATCCTACATGGTAAACTGCCCCAAAAATGGAGCAATAGTGTTGTTGTTGTTTTTTTTATAGAACTATTTTTATTGTGCAAAAGTAGTAAAACATAAAAACTCTAATGATGCTATCATCGTAATCATGCCAACCCCAAAAATAAAATTAACATGTCATTTATACCATCTGGTGAACGGCATAATAACCCAATATGGTGGAATTGCATTTTTTTTTAAAGTTATAATTTATATGGTCCCTAAAATGGTGCTGGTAGCAAAAAAAAAAAAAAAAAAAAAAAAAAGATACCACACAAAAGACCCGGCATTCATACCTCTAGGTCGATGGAAAAAATAAAAAAGTTACGGCTCTTGGGATGCAGCGATGAAAAAAAAAAAAAAAAGGGCCAAAAACAGATGAGTCCTTAATGATTTAGGAACATTTGCATATTTGTGATTTACCTATTAAAAAATAAAAACTATCATGTGGATGAGCCGGGGAAAAAAAGGAGCGCCTCCTCGCTCCTAAAGAGGAGGGGGCCGGTAGGAGCATGTTCCTGGCTGTCATTGCTCCCTCCATTAGTCTGGGTGCTGTCTGGTTTCCAAGATATTACCACACAAAGCTGTGAATTATGTTGTCACTTCCAAATCCAGATAATTACCGCGTGCAGGCGATTTCTGTCCAGAATATCACAGGAAGGTTGGACAGAAAACCTAAAAAGCAGAAGCCTAGAAAGGATCAACTCTCCCATAGAGAAGAGTAACTTCTTCTCTAACAGGGACCAGGTACCTCCATTCTTGGGATCGGCGGGGGGTCCGAGCAGTCGAGCCCCCTCCATTGGATATTGAGTCTGGTCCATAGGCCATGGAGTCTTTTTGCAGGAAAAGCTGCAAAAACGCCAAGACGGTTATTATAGGAACCATTATAAACTGGCCATACACATTAGCAGGGACGGACTGGCTAATGCCCAGGGGGCCACCCTCCTTGTCCAGGTACATAACGATCTGATACTCTCAGCATTAATTAAAGTTAGGAGCATCAGGTACTTATCCCCCTGGCCAGCTAGGTGCTCTCCTGAATTCAAGCTGCGCTGTGGTATTTGGTTCTGCTGGGGCGGTACTTTACACTATTGCTGGCTCCGCCTTCTTCTGTTGTCCCTGCCTACTTGTAGCTTGTGTTGTCCCTGCCTACTCGTGTTGCTCCACCTTTTGTCAATTTGGACTCGCCTAAGACTTGGGGCCACTTTTAGTTTTTTTTCCAGGGCCACATTAAGTTCCCGGTCCGCCCCTGCACATTAGATATCGATTTGATTTCCGCAGGACTGGTGGCAGAGGTTTAGGGATAAAAAGGTGGGTCAGAGTTCAACATGCCTGATCCTTTAGTTCTCAGCGAAGATAAGTCACCACCAGAAGTGTCCGGAAGCAGCTGACTCTCCTCTCTGTTAACCCCTAAGTGACCAGTTTTGACCCCTAAGTGACCCTGTTTTGGGAAAAACAGCAACACCGCCGCTGACTTTTTGAGTTATAAATTTTGTGGCGTTCATTTTTCAGTATAAATAACATGATAGCGCTATTCTCTGGGTCAGTACGATTACAGTGATACCAATTTCATTAACATAGGTTTTTATATGTTTTACTACATTTACACAATAAAACTTGGAAAAAAAAGTTTTTGCAACGCCACATCCGAAAATCCATATTATATATTTTTTTTCATTCTATGGAGCTGTGTGAGGGCTTGATGTTTGCAGGATGAATTTTAGTTTTCATCGGTATCATTTTGGGGTATATAGAACAAACAGCAAAACAGGCATTTCCTTTTTATTATACCTTACACCGTTCAGGGTAAATTACATGATAATTGTGTAGTGCAGGCCATTATGGACACAGTGATACCAAATATGTGGAGGGGATTTTATTTTTCATTTATTATAACTTTATGTAAGTTTTTCTATCCATTTAATAGCTCCACGAGAGGTGATCTTTTGATCACTTCTATAATACACTGTAGTGCTCATGCAGTACAGTGCATTACACTGTTAGTGCTATACTGACAGGCACTGCAGGCAAGCCTGGGGGCTTCATTTGGCCCCCCAGATTGCCATGCGAAGACATTCCCGGGGTGCTGATAGAAGATAGAGAGAGCCCCCTCCCTCTAAACTACTTCGATGCCGCAGTTACTATTGAGCATCTGAGCTGTTAGAGTGCCTGGATTGGCACTTCTATCAATCCATGACTTTAGAACAAGAGTCTGGCTCCCATTCTCCGCCGCACGGGTCCCCATAAAAAGGCTGTGGCCTCTCCTTAGGCCTGTTAGTGATCGCATGCGTATGGGTGGTCACTAAGAGGTTAAGAACACATTCATGCTAAGCCAAGCCAAGTGTGCATGTGTATAGAGGATCCGGAAGACAATTTTATGTTTATACATGTAAATAGAAAAGATATACAGACAGATAGATAGAATAGACAGACAGTAAGATATTAGATAGATAGATAGATATTAAATATTTGCATGAATACATAGATAGATACATAGAAAAGATAGACAGACATAGATATTAGATAGATAAATAGATAGATAGAGGTACAAGCCCAGAGAGAGCAGACTGTGCCAGCAGTGCGACCAGGAGGCCGTGGAGGATGAGGCTCATTTCCTGCTGCGGTGCCCCAAATACTCAGCAGTGAGGGAGACTAATTTCAGGAGACTGTCTGATCTCTGCCCAGACGTCACCTCCATGGAGGAGGAAGAGAGACTCTCCATACTGCTGGGGGAAGAGGAGAACACAGCGGCCACAGCAGCACAATATATTACTGCCTGCCATGGACTGAGAGGAGCCTGATATACTATGGACTCCTATACCCCCACCCTGTATATGTCCCCCCCCCCCCCAACCCTACCCAATTATTTCCCACTTGCTTTGGCAATGCTAAAATGTACAGTATTTAGTCCTGCCAATAAAGCTTATTTGATTTGATAGATAGAAAGATAGATAGATAGATAGATAGGTGATAGATAGATAGATATGAGATAGGTGATAGATAGATAGATAGATAGATAGGTGATAGAAAGATATTAGATAGATATGAAATATTTGCATGAATACATAGATAGATAAATAGAAAAGATAGACAGACAAATAGATAGACAGAAGAGATAGATAGATAGATAGATAGATAGAGAGATAGATAGATGTGACACGGGATCTCCATGCAATCAATGATTCCTTTGTGACTTCTTTTCTCTTCTGTAGATGTTATTATTGTTTCCTGTCCTCTGAGATGGGACGCGCCGTTTGTCCCTTTAAGAAATTGACATTTCTGCCGTTCCCTGATATCAGGTCGGTTCCCACAAGTTCCTGTATTATTTTGGCAAGGATGGCGCCCACAGTCCTGTACACACTGACACAAAGCCCACCCTGCGCCATAGTGTTATCTCCGGAGCAGTGAGACCTCGTGCGGGGGCTCATTACACTAGACCGCTGTGTTCTGCAGATGTCTCCTCTTCTCTCCTCTGGGTGATTCTGGGTGAAGTGAAAGGGAGAACAAATGAACAATAGACGTGCGCAGAACAGATCTGCCGGGTAAAAAGTTCTACCGCAAGGGCGACTTCCATATTCTTGTCCATTTTGCGGACAAGGATAGGACATGGGGGCAAATGACACACTCTAATACTGACTTATTCCTAAATAAATAATTGACATCAACAACATAGTGGAGGAAATGGCCGCTGTGCTTTATTAAGGGTCACTTAAAAATATTTTACAACCATACGTTAAATAAATAAATGAATTTTAAAATACCATCATAACCGATACCATAAGGCCAATAATAAATTAACCATATAAAGACCAAGATCCACTGAGCATGAGCTGAGCGACACTACCCCTCTAATAAAGCCCAGCGACAGGTGACACAGTGAAAAAATAGGGGATGGGGGGGGGGGGGGGGTGGGGGGTGGGACGCTGGTCAGCTCTTCAGGCACTTCTGAGCCAGCTCCGCCGAACCTGGAAATATAAAGGGGAACAGATTCCCGCCGATAATCCAGCAACGAATCAGGGAGCTGGAAATCTCCCCCAGCAACAAGCAGCAACCAATCAGCTGCCTTCTTGACACGCAGCAGCTGATTGGTTGGAATGCAGGTAAGACATCTCTGAGGTGATTTTACCTGTAATAGAAAAAAGGGCGGGAAAAGAGATACAGGGAAGAGAAACAAGGCCCCTAACAACCTTTAACTTTCTGCCTACCAAAGGTGTCATTGCCCCCATGTCTCCCCCCAAGCTAGACGCTCTGGTGGGGTAAATTCATTTGTGAAGGAGTGAAAAAAATGGCGGCAGGCTCTCTGCCTGAAATCCGTGTTTTGCGTGTTTTATCTGTGCTTGTGCTGAATGTTGGGTCCAAAGCAGCGGTCACATGGCATGTGGCCACCCCCAGCTTGACTGTTTTGGAGGTGGCAGCCAACAGGGTCCACTGTTTACAGACTGAATCCATTGTCAGTGGGGGGCACAGAACCGAGGCGCTCTGCTAAGAAACTAGAGGGCTTGGGGTTTCCTACGTCATAACCAGCGGCGTAGCTATAGGGGGTGCAGAGGTAGCAGTAGCTACCGGGCCCAGGAGCATGAGGGGGCCCAAAGACCCTTGTGCCACATAAGAAGACACCGGTATTATAGAAAGTGCATGCTGGTCCAGTTACACCTCTGGCTGGAGGGAAGGGGTTAGGTCAAGAATTTGGCATGGGGGCGGGGGGGCAGTTTCAATTTTTGCCTCGGGCAAGCACGAAGGCTATGAGCTTCCTGCCCCTGACCACAAAGCACTGAAGGACGGGGGGCCCCAAGCTGAACTCCTGCACCAGGGTCCATGAGCCCTATAGCTACGGCCCTGGTCATAACCACGCAGATATCGTATTTTAGAGATTAAGTGGCCGTGTGAAATGAAGCTGAGGATTTAAAGCTGTGTATCAGCAGAACATCCTTTAAATAAAAAAATTCTGTCTGCCTGGAGCTACCACTAGGGGGAGCTCATTGCATATCCCATTATAAAGTTACCATTAGGGCTCATGCACACAAACGTATGTATTTTGCGGTCTGCAAAAAATGGATCCGCAAAAAATACGGATGACGTCCGTGTGCATTGCGTATTTTGCGGAACAGAACAGCTGGCCCCTAACAGAAAAGTCCTATCCTTGTCCGTAATGCAGACAATAATAGGACATGTTTTATCTCTTTGCGGAACGGACATGCGGAAACAGAATGCACACGGAGTAACTTTCTTTTTTTTTTGGCGGACCCATTGAAATTAATGGTTCCGCATATGGTTCACAAAAAGCACGGAACGGAAAGAGAATACATTTGTGTGCATAAGGCATTACAATAAGGCCCCTTTCACACAAGCGTGATTTCCGCGCGGGTGCAATGCGTGATGTGAGCGCATTGTGTCCGCACTGAATCCTGACCCATTCATTTCAATGGGTCTGTGTACATGAGCGTGTTTTTTTCACACATCAGTTCTGCGTTGAGTGAAAATCGCAGCATATTCTATATTCTACGTTTTTCACGCAGCCCTGGCCCCATAGAAGTGAATGGGGCTTCAGTGAAAAACGCATTGCATCCGGAAGCAAGTGCAGATGCGATGCGTTTTTCGCGGATGGTTGCTAAGAGATGTTGTTTGTAAACCTTCAGTTTTTTTATCACACGCGTGAAAAACGCATCAAAACGCATTGCACTCGAGCGGAAAAAACTGAACGTAATCTCAGACAAACTGACCGGAGTTGCTTGCACTGAAAGCACCCTGAACGCATCCTGACCTAACCCGTCCTGCTCGTGTGAAAGGGGCCTTAGTGCCGCTAGATACCTGGCCTGTACTCGACCTGCAATAGATTTTAAATTTGTTTGATAAAGGGGTCAATTACATCCAATTATTAAGCGTCTCAATCCTAAACCGGATTAAAACACACAATCCGAAATGACCTTTGCGTAGGCGTGAAAAGCAATGCTCTCTTTGAAATCGTAACAAAGTATCAGGCACTGTTTACCTTTTACAACAATGTTCTGGGACTTTATTTGTATCCATAGCGGATAATATACTATTGTGATTATAGATTTGGTTTTTGATGCAGTGCAGTACCTACCATAACCACCAGGGGTGACACTAGTCAACTGATATAGAAAGCAAAAAAAAATGTTAAAAATGTTAATAGTTTCTGAATCTTGCATTTCACAAAGCTATGATTATACACAGCGACTGTAGCTTTAACATGCAGATATCATTTGTATAGAGGATGAAACAATCCCTGTAAATGCAGCCTGCAACATAGGGACAGACATCTTGGCCAATAAGGTTCAGCAGAGTGCAGTGCCTTTGCAGATCAGTTGTTAAGTGCACCGAGGGCGGGCTCAAGCCATTGTGTGCACCCCTGCTCCTCCTGCTTTCGCTGTCAGACCCTCCCTCTTCTTCGTGATTGGCAAGTCTAGGTTGCAGAACAGTCGTCTTGCCAATCAAGAAAGAGAAGGAGGGGTTGAAGCAGGAGGAGCAGGGGTGCACAGAGTACCCGCCGTCAGTGCACTTAACTGTCCAGTTGCATGTGGATTAGGCCGCATTCAAACATATGTGGATTTTCACGGACCATGGTCCGTGAAAACCTGTCCTAGGTGCACGAGCAGGTGTGAATGCGGCCTTAAAATAACTTTTTCTCGTGAATGAACCAACAGATCGCTATGTATCATTATACTCAGCTGAGCAAGTCCTACAGAGAAGAAGGCATGATGGCGCCTGGTTTATCGGCAAATTTCCTTGTGACAGACTCCATTTAATATGAACACAACAGCATTTTAAAGCTATGGACCAGTGCTATATAAGTAATGTATGTACACAGTAACTCCCCCAGCAGAATAGTGAGTACAGCTCTGGAGTATAATACAGGATGTAACTCAACATCAGTATAAGTAGTGTATGTACACAGTGAGTGCAGCTCTGGAGTATAATGCAGGTTACAGGGGTATAATACAGGATATAACTCAGGATCAGTACCGGATAAGTAATGTAATGTATGTACACAGTGACTGCACCAGCAGAATAGTGAGTGCAGCTCTGGAGTATGATACAGGATGTAACTCAGGATCAGTACAGGATAAGTAATGTATGTACACAGTGACTGCACCAGCAGAATAGTGAGTGCAGCTCTGGAGTATAATACAGGATGTAACTCAGGATCAGTACAGGATAAGTAATGTGATGTATGTACACAGTGACTCCACCAGCAGAATAGTCAGTGCAGCTCTGGAGTATAATACAGGATGTAACTCAGGATAAGTAATGTATGTACACAGTGACTCCACCAGCAGAATAGTGAGTGCAGCTCTGGAGCATAATACAGGATGTAACTCAGGATAAGTAATGTATGTACACAGTGACTCCACCAGCAGAATAGGGAGTGCAGCTCTGGAGTATAATACAGGATGTAACTCAGGATCAGTACAGGATAAGTAATGTAATGTATGTACACAGTGACTCCACCAGCAGAATAGTCAGTGCAGCTCTGGAGTATAATACAGGATGTAACTCAGGATCAGTACAGGATAAGTAATGTATGTACACAGTGACTCCACCAGCAGAATAGGGAGTGCAGCTCTGGAGTATAATACAGGATATAACTCAGGATCAGTACCGGATAAGTAATGTAATGTATGTACACAGTGACTGCACCAGCAGAATAGTGAGTGCAGCTCTGGAGTATAATACAGGATGTAACTCAGGATCGGTACAGGATAAGTAATGTAATGTATGTACACAGTGACTCCACCAGCAGAATAGTGAGTGCAGCTCTGGAGTATAATACAGGAGAAAACTCAGGATAAGATGTAATGTATGTACACAGTGACTCACCTTTTTATATAAATTCTTTCACACAATTCTGTGTTGTCTGAATGTCAAACTTGCTCCTGACATCAAAATACCGTATAAACACAGCTGGATACATAAACCTGCAGACACCACAAGTAACAAATGTAGGGGATGTAATTACTATTGTGTGAGCCAAGTGACTGCACAAGCATTTGATAATCATATCAGGGACTGATCAGATTCATCAAAAAGAAAGGGGAGCTATGGGTGGGGGTTAATAGGAGGCAGCGGGTTCTAAAACACTGAAGCACCTGAGCCACAATGTGACTTCTATACCAGGGTCCCCCAAACCTCAGTTACTATTTATAATACTGCTGCCCTCTTAATAATAGCGGAGTCTGTGGGTACCAACCTCCATTATGGTGCCGGGTTTTACCTTCCGGGACAAAAGGGCCTGTTGTTTGCTATCCACACCTTTTCCATATGCCTCGGGCCAATTCCTCCGGAGAGGGTAGTCATGCAGAGATTTTTGCCACCCAGGGATAGGGACCACATGAGTTGCCTCTAATGGGAAATGTGTAATACTTAATTTCTCCTGTGGTGGCGCTGCAGAGAAATTGAACACTTGGTCTGAAGTCCTCCAGAGATTTCAGTCGATCGCTGTGATCACCGAATGCAAGGTGTTATTGACATATTGTTAAGGCCTCCTGCACACGAAAATGTGTGCGCCCCGTGGCCGTGCTGCGGCCCGCAAAATGTGTGCCGCAATGCAGGAACACCGTCCGTGGGGCAGCCGCAGCGGATCGCGGACCCATTCACTTTAATGGGTCAGCGATCCAGCCGTTCCGCAAAAGGTATGACATGTTTTATCTTTTGCGGAACGGAAGCGCTCCGTAGCAGAAGGAGAAGTGTCTGTACCTTTTATCATTGAGCACATGATAACAGATTTGCGTGTTTTGCAGGCTGTTATGCGGTAAACAGTCCTGACGTGTAAAATAGACAGCGTTCCTCTGTGCTTCTCGATAATCCTCCCAGGTCCTGGGACATTGTGACACTATTTTTAATCCAAATAGAAAAACATCTTCTCAGTGGGTGGATGCATGTGTGCGGTGACACTGGGCGGGTGATGACACAAACCATGTTGATGTGAGGACAATACAATGTTTGTGTTCTACATGGTAATATCAATTGTTGGGGAGGATTAATTAAGAGTCACCTTACCCCAAATACACCCTTGTTTGCCGACTCCATCAGAATCTCACCCTAAGGGCTCATTCACACGAATGGCCGTGTGCATTCCGCATCACGGAGCGCTGACCCATTCACTTGAAAGGGTCCGCAATCACGGAGATGCGGAACAGAGGCACGGATCGGAACCCCATGGAATGCTTCCGTGGTGTTTCTGGACGTGCCTCCGCACCGCAAAAAAGTAAAGCATGCACTACTTTTTTGCGGTGCGGATCGCGGACCCCATTCAAGTGGATGGGTCCGCGATCCGCATGCGGCTGCCCCACGTGCGCGGGTACGGAGCCCTTAAGTTCGTGGGCATGAGCCCTAAACAAAATATCTTGTGAAAACCAGCATAACGCAGATACCTGGGAACAAGGATTAGAAAAGAGGTCCCAAAAACAGCACCAATCTTATCCATGGCTGTGAATGAGCTGTAGCACCTGACACAGTCCATGGACAAATATGGCGCTATTTCTAAAAACCAAGCAGGTCTTTTGTTTTTCTGAATCCCAGACGATATTAACTGCCTGAATAAAGTACGTTTAAAAACATTTAATCCAACAGTTAATTTGAATCCCAGACAACCCCTTTATAAGATTTCACAGAAGAGGTCATACAGTCACCTCTTTGTATGAAGCTTGGCTCAGTCTTGGGAGATGGAAATGTAAGATAATATGTCTACATATTTACTTATGGCGGGATGTTGTCAGTGTTGACTCTTCTGCACCTGTAGCCCATAACTTGCTGTCACTTAGGAGTTATGGACACCTTTGGATCCTTTTTTTTTTCTATTAGTCTACATATATTTTTGGCTTAAAAATCAAGCCAAAAAGGCCACAAAACCTTGTGTAAATACATCCTAACTAGGCTGGGTCTCCAACCAGAATTGCCTACCTGGGATCATTATAATCCCATATAGAACCCTACTTAAAAGGAAGGCTCTGGTAAAATGTTTTTATCTGCCCAGGGTACCCCAAATAGACCATATTTTTCACTTGTATACTTGTATTTCATGTCATGTCATGTTTTCTTCCCGTGTTCTCAGCATCACTGCATCCTGGCAGGATGTTTACATGAAGAACTTCCTGTTTTCATTGGCTTCCTGATAGGTTTTCTAAACAGTCCTAGCATGTTTTGCTCTGTCATGTTTCGCAGGGATTTCTACATTGTTCCCACTGCTATTGAAATGTCCCCTACACCTCTCCTCGTTAGCTAGGTGGAGTAAGCCCTGTGAAATATTACATAGCAAAGCTCTGTTAGAAAAGTTACAGAACCCAACAAGAAGCTGAAGAAAACAGGAAGTTCTGTATGTAAACATCCTGCCAGGCTGCAGTGATGCTGAGAACAGGGAAAGCAAAATGTCCACATATTAAATAGGCACATGAGGAAAAATATGCAGTGTTTGAGTTACTCTGGGCAGATTTTAAAAATAATTATAAAGCTAGAGAACCCATTTAAAGTTAATCAAGATTTCAGGCTTAGGCTCCAGAACTTTGTGAGCTGCATAACAGTCTGCAGTAAGCTCCTTAGCTCCCCCTGGTGGTGGCTGCAGACAAGTAAAGAGTATTTAAAGTGTGACATTTGTGTATTCTTAATCATTTGATTTAGAGACTGATCTTTCATAAAAATGAAACTTCCACATTAACTTGTTGTTTGCACGCAATAGGTAATGATAGACTCTTCTACACACAACCTTGTTATGCCCGCGTATCATGAAGCCCATTTTTCATGGACAGACTTATTCTGCACTGACCTGTACCCTACATACAGAGACCCATCACCAGGTAAGGTGCCTTGTTTATATCTCATTTCAATCATAAATATATATGAAAAACTCGTAAAGATGTCCTCCTTACTATATGATATCATAAGAGGGAACACAGCAGCTTTTATAAAGTATCTTCTGAACATCAAAGATGGGGGCCAGGGCTGGACTTGTCCACCATAGTACAAGAAGATCCTCCAGTTAGTCAAGGATTGGTCACGTACTGGGACCCAAAGGTCTAGCAGAAGACAACCCCACGTGGAGGTGACTTTGGAGCCAATCAATTGCCTCTAGAGTCTATTACTTAATAATTTCAAATAACCTACTAGATCTTATTGAGATGGATACTGAGGTGGAGCTTCAAATCCCATTCCCACACTGATGGGAACGAACCAAGGGACATCTCTTACTGGATAATGAAAACCTTGGACAACTTTATTTGGGCACCAAATCATGAATCACTGGCCTAGAAGCAAAATTAAAGATGTTTGTCTACTTTTCATAACCCTTTTTTGTTAGACGGTTCCTCCAAAAAATAATCACAGTTTGGCCCACAAAAGGATCCCCCAGCAAGGCCAGCAATCATCTGTAATCTGCTGGTGATCCAGCAGCAACAGTTCAATTTCAGTGCACTGCCTCCACAGGGGAAATTGAGTATTACAGATTGTACCCATTGAAATCAATAGATTTCATCGTTATGTATGGCCGTGATGGGTCCTTCAGAGAGGGAGACACTCTATGTAGCATCTGCTCAGGCTGATATATGTCAAGGACCATGTTCATTTGCTGTGAGTATTTGAAAACTGGTTTTATAAACTGGACAATCCGAGTCACCAGAGACTGGGTCAGTAGAGCTGTGCATTTTGGACTGAAACACCCGACCATGGGACATCTGGGACTGCTGTTTAAACCCCCAGTACAAGGATATAAACTCCTAGTGGAAAACCGGAACTAGTGCGCTAACTCAGTGAATACCGTAAATACTAACTCAAAGCCAATGGCCACAGGTGATCAGGACTTGATGCCTTGGACTAGATGACTGAACATATGAGATTGCTCCATTGAGCCACTTGGAAGAATGACTGTAAGGCAATAGACACAGCCAACTGGTGCTCCAAGTCACTGACCAGCTGGGACTAGATCACTAACCCCTGGACAAACGCCATTGCTTAATAAATCAATTTAACACATGGAATATGAATTTTAACCCAATGGACACAATAAACCACTGGACAGCTGGGACTAGAATACTCACCCGTAGACATCAGAGACTGATATAGTAAACCTCTTACCACCAGAAAAAGGCTATGTTTGCCAATTTTCACAACCACCTGGTGCTCTAGACCACTGGACAACCCTTAGACTCCAGGCATTGATACACTTAAACTATGAACAGCCGAACACCGGGGACAGAGGCTCTACGCCCTATAGACACAATCAAATGGGCAGCACACTCCTGGACACGAAGGATTAAGATACAAACCCCCAAACACCAGAGACTAGTACAGTCACTGAAAACCAAGAATAGGATAATGGACACCATCAACTGGGACTCACTGGACATGTAGGGTGACAATAGAAGCCATTGTACTAAGCCACTGTCCCCACATCGTGGGAACTGGTAGTCTCTGAAGAGGTTTCGACTGGTGGATTTATTAGCCCTACTTCAATTTTACTGTCATTTTGTAGATTTCTTTTAGATTAATATATTTTTGTTAGGATGAAATCATTTTATATTGTGACTGTAATTAGTAGGTTTATATTAATGTCTTTTCTAGAGACTTTTAGATAAAATGTAATGACTAGTGTTGATCGCAAATATTTTAATCGCAAATTTTTATCGTGAATATCGGCACTTCCAGAATTTGCGAAGATGTAGAGTATAGTGCTATTTCTTCGTAATTGCGAATATTCTAGATTTTTTATTATCAGTAACCTCGCTGCTTCTTGCTTGTGGGCCAATGAGAAGGCTGCAATGTCTTTGTCACAGATCAGCAACATCCCTAGCAACCAATAGGAAAGCTGCCTGCCCCTTACTATATAAGAACCTCCCCAGCAGCCATTTTGTGCTGTTTTTTTTGCAGTTGTGAGAGAGAGCAGTGACATTGCTGCGCTCTGTGCTTTGCTGAGTCATCTGGATCCATATTCAATTGCATTAGATAGTTAGTTAGTTAGTTAGTTAGTTTAGTTTAGTTTAGTTAGTTAGTTTATATATATAATACAGATAGTTAGTGGGAGATAGTCAGTGTAGGTTATATCCTGAGATAGTGCAGGGTGTTAGGTAGTGTGATAGGGATTACTGTACTGTGCATTTTCTCCAGTCTCAGGAAACTTCTAGCAGCTTGAAAAATGCACCAAAAGTCAGCGACGCCTGTATTGCACACGCATATTACATCGCCAATTTTTGCAATTAAGAATGACTGGAGATCACGAATTCTAGAATTTGCAAATTTATGGAGAATATTATGCCAAAAATGTGGGAAATATCGCCAAAACGAATATTGCATATGCTGCTCATCACTAGTGATGACATTATCTTTATGTTTGTGCACATTGATTTTGGTCAATCCACATGGGAAATGTCTATATTTCACTGTATACTGGGTGTATTCCCATGTCCTGTTTGTAATTTATTTTAGCCAGGGAGTCTTTATTGAGCACATTCCCCTGGACCTCCACTATGTTCCCACCCGGTAGATGCAAGGGAGCCTTTAGTAATCTCCCCCACCATTCACCTTGTAGGCCACAAGCAATTTTTAGGCTGCGGCCTTCCACACACCCACTCCTATAAGTGGCTACAAGACAACATCAGGTGGAATCTTGGTCCATCAAATGGACTCAGATACAAAATAGGCCAAAGGGCCCCCATATATCACACATCACTCCTAATACTGGTCTTCTCCTGCTACAGGGCCCTATAGTTAGGCCAGTGGCTTCTGCCATCTTGCTTTTTGCATTGTTTTTTTTGGCCATGCATTACTTGAAGTATAAGGAATGACCTTTAGGAAGTTCCTTCACAAGCTCTTCTCCAGCTTGCATCAAAGACTTCCAGACATTGCTGTGCCAGTCTTTGAGGGCATGTCTCATCAGAACCTACCTTGTTATTTCTAGGTTATTTGCATACTGTACCATCAGATAGGGTTTAATTATATGTTCTGTGAAGACTGGCGCATTCTTGGAGATCCATGTGGTGATTTGGCAGCTGGCGACATCTTATAAGCTCCGGATCTTGGCCTACAGCCCAGGTCAGGTTCATCAGTCAGGTAGCCAGTTCTTAAAACATGAAATCTATGACAAAGCCTGCCAGTAAGGACCCACTGGTCGCTGTCCCACTCATGGCTCATTAGTGGAAATAACTATCATTCCTCCGCCATGATTAGGAGTTGCTGTTAATTAGTATGCAGGCGTCATTCCTTCTTAATGTAGCTACATACGCCGCACTTCCCGGTTCAGCTTGTTAATGTGGATGGAAAATAATTGCAGGGTTTTCATTTTTCACTTATTAACATAAAATTATCGAATAATGATTTAATTAGGGCATCACTGGAGGCTAAATGTAAAGAAAATTAAGACTTTTCAGTATATCTTGCGAGAAGAAGCCTTCAGAAAAATTACCTTCATCAGGACCAACCTTTAAGGTGTGCGACCTGTGCAGTTGCAACCCCCCACTCCACTGAAGGGGGTAGCAAGGATGGTCTAGTACCTGAGGCTTGTGATCACCACGAATCGTGATATTAAAGGAGTATTCCAGTAGTCACTTTATAGGGGATCACTATAAGATCGGTGGGGGTCAAACCGCTGGGACCCCCATAAATCACGTGCCCCCCTGTATGAATAGAGTGGCAGTCGCCCATGCACGCTATCACTCCATTCATCTCTATGAGACTTCTAAAGATGGCGTTTGGCTATCTCCAACTGGAAGATGGAGCCGCAGCACACATGCTTGACCACCTCTCCATTCGAACTGAGTTGTCGTACCCCCACCGCTCTAACAGTTATCCCCTTAACGTATTGTTACTAAAATATCCCTTTAAATCGTTTTTCTGGGAGTACATTATTGATGTTCTGTCCTCAGGATGGGTCATCAATATCTGATTGGTGGGGGTCCAATCATATATCAGCCATTCCGGTGAGCACTGCGACCTATTCCTAGGCCATTGACGTCACGTTCATTGGTCACATGGTCTAGGCACAGCTAGGTCCCTTTCAAGAGAGTTGCAATACCAAGCACAGCCACTATACAATGGACGGCGCTGTGCTCATTATGATCACCCAAGCACCGGCTTCTTCAAACCGCATGTCCATGTTGCCGCTAGCAACCTATCACAGTGCAGCTTTCTTTTCATATTCTGCGCTGTGATTGGGTGCTATGGGCAAAAAGGGCAGTTTACACTAATCTGCCCAATTGTATAGCATAGTAGTTAGGTTACTTTAAAGGCTATCTATACCTCCTGGGGCAATTTTTTTATGATTGCATTTTATGCATTTTGGACAAAAATCATCTCTAAATTACTAAAAGGTCATAAACACTTATTTAGGCCACATTCTTATTAGTAAGATACGAATTGAGCTACAATGAGTGTTTATAAGCTCAGAGATCAGAGATAAGGAGCCATCAGCTGAGCTGGCTGACAGAACAGAGAGAAAATTCAGATCCTGCTACTAGAGAAACTCAAGTCTGCACAAAGACAGTGGTTCAAAAATAAAATTTTAATAAAGACCAACTGAAAGTGATTTTTAGCTCAAAATGAGTACAATGCAATAATAATAAATAAATAAATAAATAAAATGACCCCCAAAGGTGTACATAGCCTTTAAGTATGGAACTGTTACTTGTTTACTGTATTGTGTATGGAGGATATTGTGTGGCCAGCAAAGCTTCTGCTCCTCTGCCCATAGATTATGCACCCGCACTTCCTTCAGCTCATTAAGAGTCAGCGTTTGTCCTAAGCAATAGGTTTCTAAGCAATAGGTTTCTTAGTGTTCTAAGTTCGTGAAAAGCTTTCCATTCTTTTATCTTCCCGTGTACCGACCTCTGTCTGTTTACCGTATTCTGATCCTCCGCTGCCTGACAGGACATGTCTGTTATCTGTACTACTTCTACTCTGCCTGCCCTGACCTTGGACTCATTCCTGCTTTGCATGGACTCTAATAGCCCTGACCTCTATTCTGCCTGACTCCTCAGGGCCCTACACCTGTGCCTCTGTCCCCAGTGGGTCAGATGTGAAACACATAGAGACTACTCTAGGACGTACAGACCTGGTGGTTCCCCTGCAGCGGAGTTCAGATCCGTGTATAGGGCGGGGTTAAAGAGTGAATTCCAGGGAACTGCCAGGATAAAGCCCTTAGGATTAGCCCTATGCCAATTCTGTTGGTTAACACAGTGGTTCCACAACTACTACTGTACTTTGAGTTTTACAGCATTTTTTAAAGAAATTTTTTTTTTTCATTGTCGTTTTTTATATAAAATAAGCCAAAAAGAATGCAAAGGTCTTATGTGTGAGCAGGTGTTATCAAATTAGCTCTTTTGGAGAAGCAAATAACTACAAAATAATCAGGAAAAATACATGCTCTCCCCATATTTCAGTGCAGCCCCATTGCCTGAGCAGCCCTATGCAGAAGCCCACTTTGTCCTGCTTTGCCAGATTTTTTATTTATTTTTTATGAATTGAAAACAGTCATTCACTGTTACAGTCAGTGAATGAAAATGTCTTTTTTTTACTGACGGAAAACCTATCCATCTGCCAGAAGTATATGAGATAATCCTCTAAAGTGATAGTCAATATCACCATTACTGTAGTTCATAACGGGTATCGCTAGAGAAGAGGTCTGTATATTTTATACTAAAGATCCAGTATGGACAGGGCAGACAATGTAAAATGTAAAGTCTATTCATGTTAGTTTGTGTGTAGTACTGCCTGTCAGCACGTTCCCTACTGGGTCACCGCATGGATGAGATCACAGCCAGCTAAAGGGAGAGCTGCTTTAACCTGCTCTCTCTCAGGCTGTATAGCAGCTAGAGATACGAGACAAGTCGTGTTTTAAGGCTGACATTCTCAGAAATTTAAACAACATTGGTGATACCTGCAGATCTCATTCCCGACCTAATTTCTAAAAAATTCAATTTCTGGCTGTATGTCAACTAGCATTGCAATCCCGGTCTTGTTTAAAAACTTAGAATGTCAGCCTTAAAACAAGACCTTAATACAGTTTGAGACAGAGCCATAAGGAGCAAGTAGGTGTCTGATACCTCCTTGGCTACGTACAAATTAAATAGGGCAAAGACCTCTTGGCGGTAATACCAGCTAGGTTGGGGGTATACTGACCAGGTGGTAACTCTGTGTGGCACTGCTACTATTATTTTTAAAGTGTCTGGTGGTGACAATGAGGTCTATTATCCAATTGCATTGATCTTGAGAAGAAACTATTGCTAAACATCCATCCAATCTCTGTGAGAGAGTTTCTGCAACACTTTACGATATGGATGTGTCATGTCTTGGTCATTGGGCTGAGCAGTCTTATGCGCTGATGTTCTCTGTTACCAGGAAACTAGTAGATAATATTCTCTTCCCATTACTAACACATCTCTAATTGCTAGTCTGTCATTAGCATCATAGCTCTTCTGCATTAATCATCTTACTGTCTGGACTTGCAGATATATTTCGGGGTTTTCCCTTATAGCAAATAGGCAAATGAGCAAGGCAGGCCCAAGCAAGCAAATACCAAGGTAACATTGAAACCTTTCCACTAAATATCTGGCTGCGGACTTCCTAAGGGTACATTCAGATTGTGCAGTTGTGCTGCGGCAGCGCACCACAGGTGCGACGTCAGCCAGGGGCCCCTTTAATATGTTAATAAAAGTTTAAAGTTTGTTGTGACGCCAGTTGTATTTCAGCAATGAGGGACTGGGTCCCTCTAAATAGGTGGTGTTGGTGGTACCTAGGTGTAGGAATGCCAGGGTGGTGTAAGGGTTACCTATAATGTCCATTCAGGTGTGGCTGTGCACGTGTCACGGTGCTCCTACCTGGATATCCTGGAACCCCAGGCGTAGTTGTCCGCAGTCATGCAAATAAAGGGTGGTTAGTTGAGGGATTGCAGAAATGATGGAGTCCAGACTTTTATTAACGTTGAAAATGGCGTTACTTGAACAAACTTGCATTAGGAAACAATCTTCCAGCTTTATCTTAGTTACCAAGAGGTTTTGGCTTAAGTTTTGGCAGGCAAACACATTCGGCTCTGCTACATCTGTCTCTCTTTCTTTGACTCTGCTGACTCTGCTGTGCTAACAGATTAAATAGAAAATTGTCCTTTCTGCTAAACATAGCTTGGTAGTCTGACTCTTTATCTCTGCCTTAGTATCTTTAGATTTACCTTTCTTTTCGTCTCTGTATCTTTATTCTTGTCTTTATTCAGCGAATCTTTACTCTCAACTCTGGAGGCATTCAGCTCTGCTAGCTGGAACACAGCCTCCCCCTTGCAGGGGGTACACTCAACTAACTCTAACTAACACCTCCCTCTCTAGAGAGTGCTAGAATGGATAGAAGGTTCCACTCTAGGAAAACTAGCTCTGCCATCTGCTGGTAGATCAGGTACATTACACTTAAACAGTTGCATTACAGGGAAAAGAATATGCATATTATACAGGACCTGGCAAGTAATATATAAGATGACATTGGGTCAACCATAGGCGATAGTAGGGGGCACAAAGAGGTGGTAATACCACTCTGGGGAATTACACAGTTTTTGCCAAGACCCATTTAATCTGTTTTTCACCATGAATTGCAATGGTTTTCGGGTTCCTGGCTACATAGTACTTACAGTTGTAACCAAAAAATTGAAAAATTGTGCATCCAATAAGTGCAAGGTTCAAAATCAAGTGTTTTTAGGAGCCGGACTGGAATTTATTGTCTCGGGACGCCAGTCCATGAGAACAGTTCCCGCAGAGGTGCTGCATCGGGACCGGTGGCCTCCTTTTGTCCTTGATTAGCCAAGCCCTAAACAAATCTTAAGATAAAAAAAAACTAAGCAACCTTGCAAATCATCTTCAGTAGAAAAAAATAAATAAAAATACAGTTTTGTGTATACAGCTGCTATCCCAAACTATGTGTTTCCATGGTAACAGGAGGTCACTTTAACCCCTTTCCCCTTGTATGTAATTTGGCCGTTAGTGACCAAGTAATTTATTTTTTATTTTTTCATTACCACCTTCCGAAAGCTATAACCTTTTACATTTCTCTGTCAATGCAGCCGTATGAGGGCTTTCTTTTTTGTGGGACAAGTTGTGGTTTTTAATGGCACAGTTTGGGGGTACATATAACTTACTGTTTTATTAACTTTTTCTTAGGGTGGAATGGAAAAGTTTTTATGTTATAAATTTTTCGTCTTTCATTTTTCAGCATAAAAAACACAACTTTACTCTCTGGGTCAATACCAAATACATAGAGCTACTTTTGCGCAATAAAAACAATTTTTTTTGTGTGACGACTTGCAGGTATGATTTGGGGATACATAACACTTCTTGATTGCTTTTCATTCAGTTTTTTGCTGGCAGAAAACAGCAATTCTGACCTTTTTTATGGTGTTCTCCATACAGGATAAAATGACATGATAAATGCGTAGTGTTGGTCATTACAGGTGTGGAGATACCAAATATGTGGAGGGGATTTTATTTTAGCAATTTTTTCTATTCAAAATAAAAACATTTCAATGGAAAAAGGTGTATATTTTAACTCATTTAATAAAACTTTTAAAAACTTTTTTAACCATTTAATACTCCCACAAGGGGACTTTAATAAGCAATCTTTTGATTGCTTCTATAATTCTCTGTATTGCTTATGCACTGCAAAGAATTATACTGTCATTGCTCTTCTGACAGTCACCAGCAGGCTACACCAGAGAGGCACAGCCTGCTGGGATCCACTGCAGGCAGGGCTGGGGCTTTCATTAGATTCCAGCCTGCCGAGCACAAACATTGGCACCCTGTGATCACATTAGTGGGGTGCTGACAGTAGGAGACAGATGGAGTCCACCATAGCTGCTTAGATGCTGTGGTCACTATTGACCGCAGCATCTAAAGTGTTAAATGGCCCGGATTGGCACTTCTGCCGATTCGGGCAGTTAGAGCAGGAGGCCAGCTCTCATGTGATGTGTCGGTCATTAGGGGTTAAGATACTATCCACAACCTCTTCTCTCAGTCAGTACCACAGAAGAAAACTTCTTGGAGCTGCTAATAGACAAGGTTTTCTGGGACTTAGCTCAGGGTAGGTCATCAATATCAGATCAGTGGTGGTCCTACAGCCAGCACATTCACCGATCAGCTTGTTTGGGCACTATACAGTAGATGGAAGGGGGTGTGGGGTGTCGGACCCGACTCACCAATCTGATAGTGATGATGTATCATGTGGATAGGTCATGAATATTTAAGTCTTGGTAACTGTCTTCTTTCTTGGTAACTGTATAGACATTTATTATAGAGTCTGGTCACTGTTTTCACGTCCTGTATCTCGTTCTCATCAGATGTCCCTTCCCAGTGGTCGTCTCTACCCCCAGAACATTGGACCAAGTACCAGGTGTGTGAATGGCTTCAGTACTGCTGTGACAACCACAAGCTGGACGCCACCTGTATACCCTTCGCCCAGTTCAATGTGACCGGCCTGGAGCTCTGCAACATGAGCAAAGAAGACTTCACAGATTCGGCAGGAGCCTGCGGTCATTTTCTCTACAGTCTTCTGCAAGAAACTCGAACACATGGTAAGAAGGAACTTACACTGAGCAAAGGAGGCCCCCTAAGAAAAAAGAAAACTAGGGCGTCTCATTCCACCACCACTGTCCTATTTGGGGGCTGGAGGTCAGCACTTTTACCACCCCTCTCATTTAGGAGATGAGGGTTAGCATGACCATTAATGTTAGAGGGCTATCCCCATCTCGACATTTATAGCAAATGTACAGAAAGTTCCATACATGTCTGATGGATCTGGGTTTCACTTTTGGGACCAGAGCCTCTCGAGAACGGGAACCCCGTCTTATGACCACTGGGAACGGAGATGTGTTTTCTCTCCATTCACTTCTATGGGAGTTCCATAAATAGCGCAGACTGTGGGAAACCAAGTCATGCCCACTTTCTGGAAAAGTTGAGAGAGTGATGGCAAATGCCCAAATTTTAACTAAAAAAATTGCAACTTTTGTATGCCAGTTCCCGGGAAAAGCCATTGATAAATTTCCCCCATAGAGTTAAATGAGAACAATCTGGCTTAATGCAGCCACCACTAGGGGGAGCCTCTGTCACGGATGTTCCCGTGAGAGGTGCCAGGAGATAAGTGAGACTGGCAACACGTGGTTTGATCTGACAGGTTCCTTGTGTTCGTGTCTGTGTTGTTTCTGGTAATGGCCACACCCTTTGCCTAAGGCGTTGCTAATGTGGTCATTTAACCATCCCTATTTATTGTGGCTTCTCCCACCATGCTGTGCGGTTTATAGCTTCAGTCTTGTTGTGGATTGCTGGTGCTTGGATCTCGGCAGCGTTCCTGTGCTTCCATAGGCATTTGAAGTTAAGTGTCTCCTTCCCCTGTTTATTGTTGGTGTTTTCTTGTTTTGTTCTTTTCCCTGCCATTCGTGTTTTGGCCTGAGGGAGACTCCTGTTCTTCCTACCGTTTGGAGGAACAGGTTGTCTCTTGTCCTGGCATTAGTACCAGGATACTACAGGGTGAGTTAGGACTTTAGGTTCCTGTGTATGAACCCAACTGCCTCTGGGCTCAGTTCATACTTGCAGTCAGTCAGGACTTTGATTAGGGTTTCTCTAGGAGGTGACCGGCTCCTTTTCCTAGCTACCAGGCCTTTTCCCCTCACCCCCTTTCCCCCCTACGTTCGTTGTGGGTTTCCCTCCCAAAACGAAGCGTGACAGCCGCTTGTGCTGAATGTATTATGTGGCATAGTTGCATCGAAGCTCAATCTTCAAACCTATATGACCTTCTTAACATATCTTCTCTGTTTATTTCCCTCCCCCAGGCATTCCATTACTTACTGGTTCAGAGGAAGTGCCGCCCCCACAAAGCGCTGACCGTAAGTGACACAACTTGTTTGGGGTTCTTAGAAATTTTTTTTAGTCTTTTCTACTCTAAGCTGAGAAAAACTGGTATGACTTGTATTGTAATTTTTTTTGTTTGCTTAAAGAGGAACTGCCACCAGTCTAGATAGGGTTTGAAAGTCCTTAGAATTCCTCTGTTAATCCCCCTGGAAATGTATGTATAAACTGACAACTGGATGCTACCGTTCCCCTTGTCAGTAGAATGTTTTCCTATAGGGACACATCCCCGTTGACAAGGGGAATGTTAACATTAGTTTGTAAATTTATTAATACATTTCCCAGAGGAAGAACAGAGGAATCTCCCAATGCATGGGTGATGTATTGCACGTCTGTTTGAGCCATAAAAGCTTTATTCACATATTCCTTATATTTTACAGGTAATGATAAAGTATTCTTAAAATCAGAACCGGTGAAACGAAACCGAGCCACCAACCAGCATCGACATGGTAAGACCGAGCGCTCACCTCTGCCAAATGTCCCCACCAAAAAGTAACATACCTGTCCAGTCTTTGATAGTGATGACCTATCCTTAGGGTGACTCCTGACGCCCCCACCGATCAGCTGAATAAGGGGGGCTGCGGTGCTCTGACATTCGCCTTGTCCCCGTCATTATCCGGCCTATGGCTCCATACATTTAGGAGCGGCTGTGCCTAGAATAGCAGCCCCACTCGAATGATGTGGATCTCATCAAAGTGCCATCAGTCAGCTGAACGGTGACAGGAGTCAGACCCCCACCAATCTGATAACAATAGACCATCAATGTTAATGGTGTCTTCCAGGGGAATCCATTTTCATTTTAAAACAAGGGGCAGAATAGGTTAAAAGTCAAAAATAATACTCACCCCTCACCAATCCCCCACCGCTGCCATTCCTGGTCCGGTCCATTTTGCTGGTCAGCTAAGGGGGGGGGGGGGGGGGGGTTACAGCTGCAGCCAGGGATGCTCAAGCTGCGGCCCTCCAGCTGTTGTAAAACTACAACTCCCACCATGCCCTGCTGTAGGCTGTCCAGGCATGCTGGGAGATGTAGTTTTGCAACAGCTGGAGGGCCGCAGGTTGGGCATCCCTAGGCTAAGCCATTTCCTATGTGTTCAGCCCAGGAAAAGGAAGCCGAGAAAAGCAAGGATCAGTGAGGCTGGGAATGATATATATATATATATATATATATTATTATTATTTTTTTTACCCATTCTATCCCTGTGACTTTTTTTATTTTAATAAATGATCCCCAGAAAATCCCTTTAATGGCATTAATAAAAAGAACACCAGACCACCAGCTTTATTAAATCAGTTTTCCGGAACTTTTATACTGATGACTTATCCTCTGGATAGGGATCGGTGGGGGTCTTACACCCGGGACCCCCGCTGATCAGTTGTTTGAGAAAGCACTCGCAGTAGCGCCAGGTCCTTTTACAGCTTTGCCTAGGTCATGTGATGTCACGTTCATCGGTCACATGTCCTGAGCCCAGATAGTGAATGGGGCTGAGATGCAATACCAAGCACAGCCGCTATAGAATGTACAGCGCTGCACTTTGTGAGCTGAGGAAGGCTGTGGCGCTACTGTGAGTGCCGATGCCTTCTCAAACAGCTGATCGGTGGGGGTCCCGGGTGTCAGACCCTCACCAATCAGATACTGATGACCTATCCAGAGGATAGGTCATCATCCTAAGGCTTCTTTCACACGGGCGAGTTTTCCGCGCGGATGCGATGCGTGAGTTGAACGCATTGCACCCGCACTGAATCCGGACACATTCACTTCTATGGGGCTGTGCAGATGAGCGGTGATTTTCACGCATCACTTGTGCGTTGCGTGAAAATCGCAGCATGCTCTATTTTGTACGTTTTTTCACGCAACGCAGGCCTCATAGAAATGAATGGGGCTGCATGAAAATCGCAAGCATCCGCAATCAAGTGCGGATGCGGTGCGATTTTCACGCACGGTTCCTAGGAGACGATCGGGATGGAGACCCGATCATTATTATTTTCCTTTATAACATGGTTATAAGGGAAAATAATAGCATTCTGAATACAGGATGCATAGTACAATAGGGATGGAGGGGTTAAAAAATAAATAAAAATAATTTAACTCACCTCATCCACTTGTTCGCGCAGCCCGACTACTCTTCTGTCTTCTTCTTTGCTGTCCAGGAGGAAAAGGACCTGTGGTGACGTCACTGCGCTCATCACATGGTCACCATGGTGATGGATCATGTGACGGACCATGTGATGAGCGCAGTGACATCACCACAGGTCCTTTTCCTCAAAGAAGAAGAAAGAAGAGAAGCCGGGCTGCGTGAACAAGTGGATGAGGTGAGTTAAATTATTTTTATTTTATTTTTTTAACCCCTCCATCCCTATTTTACTAAGCATTCTGTATTCAGAATGCTATTATTTTTCCTTATAACCATGTTATAAGGGAAAATAATAAAATCTACACAACACTTAACCCAAACCCGAACTTCTGTGAAGAAGTTCGGGTTCAGGTCTGGGTACCAAACATGCTGATTTTTCTCACGCGCGTGCAAAACGCATTAAAATGTTTTGCAC
This sequence comes from Bufo gargarizans, assembly GCF_014858855.1. Taxonomy (NCBI): domain Eukaryota; kingdom Metazoa; phylum Chordata; class Amphibia; order Anura; family Bufonidae; genus Bufo; species Bufo gargarizans. The sequence continues at coordinate 16,356,530 of NC_058089.1, forward strand.
TTGCGTGGAAAAATCGCGCATTTTCCCGCGACGCACCCGCATCCTATGCGGCCCAAATCCATGACGCCCGTGTAAAAGAGGCCTAAAAGTCAGAGAAAACCCCTTTAATTTCCGTTTAAATCCTTGGAGGAGAAGTTAGCTACTTCCTGATCTCACTCGTGAACTACACTTCCCAGTCTTCCTTGTTTTTCCACTGATAAAACTTTATCACCCTACAGGCTATAGACACAGGTGAAGGATATGCTCTGTATAAAGCCTCCTGCACACGAACACGAGCAATATGGTTGCATTGCATTAGGGTTAGAATGCTAAATTGATAGGGTCATTTCATGCGCTTGTGTGCATGCGCCATTAGGGCGGCACAGTGGTTACTACTGTTCCTTTGCATCTGGGCCAGGTCGGCCACCTTCCCCATAGAGGTTGTATTTTACGTGTTTGTCTTCTTCAGGTGGCTTTTCTTCTATGTTCCAGGCGTGCACAATTCTCATTTGTGGGAATTCCTTCGTGATCTTCTCCTGTCACCTGAGCAAAATGATGGCATCTTAGACTGGGAGGATCAGGAGCAGGGAATCTTCCGCGTGGTGAAGTCCGAGGCGCTGGCACGCATGTGGGGCCAGAGGAAGCGCAACGACAGGATGAATTACGAAAAGCTCAGTAGGGCTTTGAGGTGGGTACTGGCCATACGGAGTAGTCCATATGTTTATAAAGAGCATAGATGTGTAAAGTTTACGGACCACCAATCATCTGACCACCCCTTCCCATACTATGCATAACCTCTCTTGGAAGCCCATAAATTTTCAACAGCATTGCTGGCAATGTTCCCTCTAAACCTCTGTATCCCTGGTTGGCTAGTAGGGCTGCGCATCTTCACTCGTCTCACGATTCGATGCGATTACGATTATCAAGTCCACGATTCGATTCGGCGATGCATCACGATGCATCAAGATTATTACCCAAGTCCCCTTGTTTTTCAATTTTACATCAAAAAATTAATTCAATCAGTCAGAAATTGCACAAAAATATTTATTTGTATCTATTGTCAGGCGGATCCGTCTGACAAATGCATTGAAATACCGGATCTGTCTCTCCGGTGTCATCTGGAAAAACGGATCCGGTGTTTATTTTTTTCACAGATTTAAAGGTCTGCGCAGATCGGAAGAACGGATCCGTCAATGCAGCAATTTTAATGCCGGATCTGGCACTAATACATTTCAATATGGCCTCGTTCACACTTCAGTGTTTGGTCAGTGATTTCCATCAGTGATTTGTGAGCCAAAACCAGGTGCAGCTCTAAACATAGAACAGGAGCAGATCTTTCCCTTCTACCTCATGTCTATGTAGGCTCCACTTCTGGTTTTGGCTCACAAATCACTGATGGAAATCACTGACCAAACACTGAAGTGTGAACGAGGCCTATAAGTTTAAAGCTGGATCCGGCAAGTGTTCAGGATTTTTGGCCGGAGAGAAAACTGCTGCATGCTGCGGTATTCTCTCCGGTCAAAAAACGTAAGAGGGACTGAACTGATGCCTCCTGAACGGAATGCTCTCCATTCAGAATGCATTAGGATAAAACTGGTCAGTTTTTTTCCGGTATTGAGCTCCTAGGACGGAACTCTATGCCGGAAAAGAAAAACGCAAGTGTGAAAGAACCTGAGAGACCATCAGTATTAGGCTAGTTTCACACTAGCGTTCGTCGGTCCGTTCGTGAGCTCCGTTTGAAGGGGCTCACGAGCGGACCCGAACGCCTCCGTCCAGCCCTGATGCAGTCTGAATGGAGCGGATCCGCTCAGACTGCATCAGTCTGGCGGCGTTCAGCCTCCGCTCCGCTCGCCTCCGCACGGACAGGCGGACAGCTGAACGCTGCTTGCAGCGTTCAGCTGTCCGCCTGGCCGTGCGGATCCGTCCAGACTTACAATGTAAGTCAATGGGAACGGATCCGCTTGAAGAGGTCACCATATGGCTCAATCTTCAAGCGGATCCGTCCCCCATTGACTTTACATTGAAAGTCTGGACGGATCCGCTCAGGCATCTTGCGCACTTAGAAAATTTTCTAAGTTATTAATGCAGACGGATCCGTACTGAACGGAGCCTCCGTCTGCATTAATATGATCGGATCCGTTCAGAACGGATCCGATCAAGCGCTAGTGTGAAAGTAGCCTTAGTCCTGGAGGTTTCAGGTTGATAGATACTGTGTATGCTACATTCACATTGTATCCACAATAACCATCCTCTCAGTAGGGACTGATACACGTGTGAAGGGGCTCTGATGGTGCAGGATCAGTAACTGTCAGTAAATCTGACACCCCAGCAGTTTCAGATCCCTGCCCTTAGCTGAGAGTTGTCAGTGTGGATCACCTCCTGCTGGGAGCAATCTCCTGAATAGTGTGAGATAAATGTAGACATTCCCAGACTGGCCACTAGGGGCCGCTGTTTGACCGCCTTTCATAGACCCGGAACCTAAAGTTCCGTCCACTGTAGACGGAGGGGAAGAATAAGAAGATACACAACCGGAAAAATAAAGAAGAAACATGGCGCGGGCGGCAAAGGTATGAGAAGCGGCAATATGAGCTGTGTAGGTGGCAGGCGGTAGGTGTATATGCTGTGTAGGTGGCAGGCGCTTTGGAGGTAGATATTACATAGGTGACAAAACTCACCTCGCCGCCAGCCACCGCACGTCCGCACTGCCGCCTGCTTCTGAGTGTCTGACTGGGAGCCGGAGATGCGCGGAAACCACGCCTCCGGCTCCTCCTCACTCAGTCAGACCCGGCTCACTCAATGTTGTGGCCACCCCCTCTGACACGTCAGCGGGAGGCGGGAAAGAAGGCGCAAAAACTTTTTTCCGACTCGGCTGCACGGCGGACGCGACGCTGACGTCATCAACATGCATCGATTATTTAAAGCAACCGCATCGATGCAGAATCGCCGGGGGTCGAATCGCGATGCATCGCTGCATCGATTATATTCGACAGCCCTATTGGCTAGGGTAGGGTTGATGTCTGTATGCCTGGTAGTCTAGGGCAGTGAAGGGGTTAATGTCTGTACACCTGGTGGCAGTAAAGGTTTTAGTGTCAGCATCCCTGGTAATCTAGGGAAGTGAATGGGTTAATGACAATATAGCTCTGGCCTAGAGCAGTGAAGTGGTTAATACCAGAATCCTCGGTGATCTAGGGCAGTGATGGCTTTAAAGGAGATGTCCGGCTGATACATATATTTTTTTTTAAAGCTCAGAATGTCATAACAAAAGAAAAAAGTGATACCACATCCCCTGCAGCTCCTGGTCCCATTCTTACAGGGTCCCCATAGCTCTCTGTTTCCTGATCCCTTCTAATACACAGGTAATGTCCACCCAGCCAATAACTGGCTGAGGTAGGTCACTGCTGGGCATTCCCTGCTTGTCAAGAGGGACCAGGAAGCAGAGACCAGTGGGAACCCACTATGCATCACTTTTATTTTTATTTTGTTATGCTATTTTGACCATTCAAAAAAGAATTGAAAAAATAAATAAAAAATATATCGGAGGAAGCCTCTTTAAACCCTTCACTGTCCTAGACCACCAGGGACTCTGAGCATTTTTTATTTACTATGCCATTATGGCCTTTTTAAAAAAAATACTCTTTGACCACCGGAAGTGAGTATATCTGGTGGTGTATGGTAGTGAAGCGGATGATGTTAGTATATCTGGTGGTCTAGCGCAGTGAAGGGGTTAATGTCAGTATTCCTGGCTCTGTAGTGAAGTTAGGGAATTTATTCCAGTATCCATGGTGGTCTAGGGCAGTAAAGAGATTAGTGTTACATATCTGGGGTCTAGTGGTTACTCACCTACTCAGACTCGATCATCACCATGTTCTGTAAATTGTTACTTCCCCGCAGTGATCTGAGTGCACGGGGGGCACTGAATGGCAGTTCTCTCTTCGATCAGGTAGTGCTCTGCCCAATACCTAAAAGGAAAGCCAGCATTTGGCGATGGGAGCCTGTGGACCCCCTGGCTTAGGGAGCAGACACAACTATTAGAGCTATGTCACTGTCACTCGGCCAACTCTTGTCTACCATCTGACAAAATGTATTTAGCAAACTTCCTTCAGATAGATTCTAAATCTCCCGCCGCCCCTCTTCAGGCCCATGACCACCCTCTGTAGATATTGTCTTTCTACGTTAGAAGAGATACTACAAAATCCCCTTTAATTTCTTCACAGGCACTACTACAAGACGGGCATCCTGGAGCGAGTAGATAGGCGACTGGTCTACAAGTTTGGCAAAAGCGCTTATGGGTGGCACCGTCCCGTTACGCATTGAGTGACCCCTCCGATGGCTGCTCCGGGGCAATTCTCGTAGATTCCATGAATCAAATTTCAACTTCACTGTCAGAGGATGAATATTCTCTCTGTGCAGAACTTGAACTCATCACAGAATCTGAATCATGAAGCAAGTTAATCAGTATTAGCCCAAATAATCACCCTGGATTATAAAGGTACTGTAAATAGGGGACCCACATGGGGGCCACAGGTTGTGTCGGGTATGTCAGGTAACTGAATAGGGCTGAGCTGCAATACCAGACACAACCCGAGGACGGCTGTGGCGCTGTTTCTATAAGAAAGCAGCAATGTTTTCATCATCTCCTACAACCCCTTGTGAGTGCCTACAGGAGCCGACACTAGAGGCCAGGGGGCAATGTTGGCTCAATAGTGCCCCTGCCTCAAATATGTTCTGAGAAATGTCTCCTGTTCATCACCTCCTGAAATCACGTCTTTGTGCAACTTAGTCCCTTGCAAGTGAATATGCCGCAATACCAAAAAAGGCCACTATACAACGTATGGCGCTGTTCGTACAGCTGATTAGTGGGGTGTCAGGAGTCAATCAGATATTGACTATAATGACCTATCCTGAGGTCATCAATATTTGCATCCCGGATAACCCCTTTAAGCTTGACCTCTTGCTCCTCCTACCTGACTTATATTAATTGTTGTCTTTCCCATACCTCTAAATATTTTAATTCTATATCAATTTAAAGGGGCTGCCCAGGATTTTACTACTGATGGCCTGTCCTGAGGATATATGTGGTCGGTGGGGGTCCGACACCTGCCAGCCCTGCCGATCAGCAGTAGCTCGATTACACAGCGCCATCCTCTGTGTAGTGGACGGAGCTGGTAACTGCACCGCTGCTCCCAGCAAAGTCAATACTGCCGTAACCAGCTCCTTACACTACAAAATGGACAGGGCTGTTTAGTTCTGGAGCTGACTTCCAGCATCGGGGCCAACCCGAAATAGCTGATCGATAGGGGTGCGGGGGTGTCAGCATCCTGTCGACAATGCCTTTAAGCTCCACCCTGTTCCACCAAGCAACGCCCTCAAATTGCATAGAAAAACTCATTTGAATGTGTGAATGGTTGTATGTAAAAATGTGAATATATACGTGTCAATAATATTTTTATGCCAAACCAAATAAATATATATTTAACATCCAGGAGTTGAATTCTTGGCTTCGCACTTTGGGTTTCATGCTCTACGCGGCAGAAAAATTCACATACTTCTCACAGCTGTGGGACTGCTACAATTGTATCCAGTGTGGACAATCCCCCGCGAACACAGCAGTGTGCAAATCCAATGCCCGTGCTGAGTGTTTGCTGCAATGTGTTAGTAAATGTATCAGCCCTAGACCATTGTCGACTGGATACAACGGTACCAAACCCTCAACAGCGAGTAGGACTAGGTCAACACTATTTTCAGCTTCTGGATGTAAGCAAGAATGGTCCCATTACCAGGGCCGTCTTTAATACTGATTGGACCCTGGGCAAGAATTTACTTGGGCCCCCTGGATCCCGCCTTTCCACACACTAGCATGCAATCACGCCCTCCACACACACACACAAAAAATCCACACACCTCGTAGAGTAGTAAACTTTAAGGCCTCTTTCACACAACAGTTTTTTTTCCGTTTACGTTTTTGCGTTCTGTATACGGTCCGTATACGGAACCATTCATTTCAATGGTTCCGCAAAAAAAAACGGAATGTACTCCGTATGCATTCCGTTTCCGTATCTCTATTTTTCCATTCCGCTGAAAGATAGAACATGTCCTATTATTGCCCGCAAATAACGTTCCGTGGCTCCATTCAAGTCAATGGGTCCGCAAAAATAAAACGGAACACATACGGAAATGCATCCGTATGTCTTCCGTATCCGTTCCGTTTTTGCGGAACCATCTATTGAAAATGTTATGCCCAGCCCAATTTTTTCTATGTAATTGCTGTATACTGTATATGCCATACGGAAAAACGGAACAGAAACGGAAACAAAAAACGGAACAACAGATCCGTGAAAAACAGACCGCAAAACACTAAAAAAGCCATACGGTCTTGTGAAAGAGGCCTAATAATGATTCGTGGCCACTAGAGGTGTAATGTAAATACTGACTTTTTTTTCTGAAAAGGCAGTGTTTCCATTAAAAAGCTTGCAGAGACGCGCTATAGACACCAGAACTACTACGTTTAGCTGTTGTGGTTCTGGTGACTATAGTGTCCCTTAATATAGAGGGGAAAAAAGAATCAGCACAAAAGTATCAAATAAAATGGCTGTATCATTATTCTAAAAATTAACCACTTCACATCCAGGCCATTTCCCCCTTCCTGACAGAGCCTAATTTTGCAAATCTGACATGGGTCACGTTATGTGGTAATAACTTTGGAACGCTTTTATTTATCCAAGCCATTCTGAGACCGTTTTCTCGTGACACATTGTACTTCATGACAGTGGTAAATTTGAGTCTATATATTTCACCTTTATTTATAAAGTAATCCAAAATTTACCCAAAATTTTGAAAAATTCACAATTTTCTAAATTTACATTTCTCTGCTTTTAAAACAGAAAGTGTTACCTCATAAAATATTTATTACTTACCATTCCCCATATGTCTACTTTATGTTGGCATCATTTTGGAATTGTCATTTTTTTTTTTTTAGGACATTAGAAGGCTTAGAATTGTAGAAGAAATTCGTAAAATTTTTAAGAAAATTTCCAAAACCCACTTTTTAAGGACCAGTTCAGTTCTGAAGTCACTTTGTGGGGCTTACATTGTGGAAACCCCCCATAAATGACCCCATTGTAGAAACTGCACCCCTCAAGTTACTCAAAACTGATTTTAACCATGTTATAAGGGAAAATAATAAATCTTACACAACACCGATCTCAAACCCGAACTTCTGTGAAGAAGTCTGGGTTCGGGTCTGGGTACCAAACATGTCGACTTTTCTCACGCTCGTGCAAAATGCATTAAAACGCTTTGCACTCGCGGGGAAAAATTTTGCATTTTCCTGCAACGCACCCGCATCTTTTCCCACACGTCACCCCCAACGCCCGTGTGAAAGAGGCCTTACAGTAGAAACTCCCAAAAAGTGACCCCATTTTAGAAACTAGGGGATAAGGTGCCAGTTTTATTGGTACTATTTTGGGGTACATATAATTTTTAATTGTTCTAATTTTCATTTTTTGTGAGGCAAAGTAACAAAAAAATTGCAGTTTTGGCACTGCTTTTATTTTTTACAACATTCATCTGACAGGGTAGATCTTGTGCTATTTTTATAGACTAAGTAATTACGGACGCAATGATATCAAATATGTCTACTTTCTTTGTTTGTTTGTTTCAGTTTTACATAATAAAGCATTTTTGAAAAAACTAATTATGTTTTTATTTTTCTGCCGATCGTCTGGTGCAGGGGCTCGTTTTTTGCAGGAAGAGTTGATGTTTTTATTGGTTCCATTTTTGGGTACATATAATTTTTTTCATCATTCATTATCAGTGATGGCCAGTTTGCATTGTTTGCCCGCGAACATATGCGGGCTGCCATCTTTTTTTACAAGTCCTTACCTGTGTCTGTGCGCGAGCCGGTCTAAAAACAAGTGCAATCAGCGGGAGCAGGCAGTACCGAGAACAGCCTGATGAAGCCCCCGGTGGCTGTTCTCGGAACTGCCTGCTCCCGCTGACCGCACTTGTTTTCAGACCGGCTCGCGCACAGGCACAGGTAAGGGCTTACCTATGTCTCGCCAGACTTGTGAAAAAGGATGGCAGCCTGCATATGTTCGCGGGCGAACAATGCGAACTGGCCATCACTGTTTATAATTTCACTTTATGGGGCAAGGTGACCAAAAAAATTGGTTATTTTATGACAGTTTTTATTTATTTCTTTTTACAGCGTTCACCTGAGGGGTTAGGTCATGTGACATTTTTATAGAGCTGATCGTTACGGACGTGGAAATACCTAATATGTATACTTTTTCTTATTTATTTAAGGTTTACACAATAATAGTATTTTTGAAACCAAAAAAATTGTGTTCTAGTGTCTCCATAGTCTGAGAGCCATAGCTTTTTTAATTTGCTCCTCTCCCCCCTTCTTCCTAGTGCCTCCCATAATGTACCAGTATAAAATGCCCTATATATAGTGCTCCAGTAGATGCCTTCAGTGTCCCCCATAATTTGCAAGTATAAAATATCCCTTCTTTGTGCCCCCCATAGATGAGCCCATAGTACTCCTCTCTCCCCTTTCCTATAGTACCCACCATAATGTGCCCCAGTATGAAATACCCCTTCTTTGTGGCCTCAGTAGATGCCCCCAATAATGTGCCAGTGAGAAGTGCCCCCATAGATGCCCCCACAGTGTCCCTCAATAATGTGCCAGTAAGATGTGCCCCCATAGATGCCCCCCAATAATGTGCCAGTAACAAGTGCCCCCATAGATGCCTCCCAATCATGTGCCAGTAAGTAGTACCATATAAAAAAATAAACACTCATACTTACCTCCATCAGGCTGGCAGCGATGCGATGCAGGCCTCTTCCGGCCTGTACGCTGCCTGCATCGGTCTCTGATAGGCTGCAGGCGGAATAGGGAATGGAGACACCTCTCCCTCCCCTGCCCCGCCGCAGCACATCTATCTGTATCGCTGTCCTGGGCCGCGCCACCAGGGGCCACCCCCCCCCCCACGCTACTTCACTGGCCAGCGGGGCTCAAGAGGCAGCTGCCTTGGGCCCCCCAGGAGCAACTGGGCCCGGGGCAGCTGCCCCTTTTGCCCCACGTTAAAGACGGCCCTGTTCCCATTCACTGGCAAAAAGCAGAGATCTTAAAATCAGTGAGGAGCTGAAACAAAGATAGAAAGTGGCAGATTTATTTTCCATATTGCAATGGTTCAGCTTTATTTAAGGGTGGGAAACCCCTTTAAGGGAACTAAATCTGGGTTTGAGACTTTAAAGGGGTGTGAAATCTGGACAACCACTGTCAACATTTGACTGCAACGGAGTCAGTGTTAGAGGGGATTCGGTGCTGGATTGCTTCCAGTGCTTCCAGTGCCTCCTGTCACATTGTCCTAGCGTTTGCCTCTAGCTTCCACCAGGGGGAGCTCAATGCACATCGATTTTTACAGTCCCCGATGAGTTCTGTAGTAGCTGTTTATATCCACAGTGAAGCCTTTGGTCCTTAGAGCTGGCACAGAGGGTACAGTGAGGTGACAAGTTTAGCTCTGCTGCATCATTAATGTTATACCAGTTGTGAGGCTGGACAGTATAGAAAAACGCCTTGGCCTCTCTGGTGGCCTGGACCAAGTGCGCATAGACTGATGCTTTTTCCTATAGTGTGCAAGCACGGCCATGCTGCTGGATCGCAGGGTGGTCGTAAGCCCTGGATATGAGCAGTGTATAACGTGATGGAAAAATGAATCCAGCCAGCAAAGGAAGCAATATGGACAATCACAATACATTAGTAAGTGTCTTGTACTAACTTTCTCTACATGATAAATGCTACTTGCTCAAGTGAGAGAACCCCTTTAAGGAGGATCTGTCCCCTCTCCTGACATGTCTGTTTTAGTAACTACCTGCATTCTCCATGTAATAACTATTCTGGAGCATCTATACTTATGACTGTGCTGTGCATTCCTTTATTATTCCTGCTAGAAGTTTATGAATTTATTGCTAGCAATTTGCTATAAAGGTCCAGCTGGGTGTTTTCAGTTGGGGGGGAAGGGGGTGTCCCTGCACAGCCGGACACTGGCAGCACTGATTGGATAATGACACCCCTCCCCCTAACTGGTAGCACCCAGGTCGACCTTCATTGGAAACTGCTAGTAATTTATTCAGAACTTTATAGATGGAATAATAGAGGTTGGGTAATAAATGCTCCAGAATTGTTATTACATGGAGAATGCAAGGCAGACAGGGTGCAGCTCCTCTTTAAAGGGGTATTCTGGTTAAGATGAGTTATTCCCAGTTTGACCCTCACCGATCATGAGAACGGGGGTCTTATGTCCACCATGTAGATGGAGCGGTAGGTCGAGCATGCACACTGCAGCTTGAGTCAGAGGTCATGGGACTGGATCTGGATAGCTAAGCGCACACTCACATGGGGGCATAGGATTCTTGTTCTCGTGATTGGTGGGGGGTCCCAGCGGTCGGACCCCCACGATCTAACAGTTGGGTCAGAGATTAACTGGAATACCCTTTTACTGGTGATATTGGAGCTCAGACAAAAGACCAGTCATATGTCTACCTTACACATATAAAAAGAAGCATAAAAAAGATTCCATCCTATTTTTAAAAAAAATATATATATATAAAACTTTTTCTTCCAAGTAAATCCAGTAAAACAAGCTGAGGCCGCGTCAGCAGCCCGGGACGTCTGGTGAGATGATCTGTGGTTCCAATATTTCCATAGGTACGGCAAGGGTTAAATTTGTCGGGAAACTGTTATCTTCTATCTGAGATCACCTTCACAGTCCCCATGGTCCATTCAGGAGGAACATCGATTGTAACTATGCAGCGGTTCCTAAAGAAGGGATAGAAAAACACTTTAGTGCAGGACTAATTAATTTTTTTTTTTTGCTTTATTAAAGGAGCTCTCTACCCTGGACAATCCGTTTATTTTTTTGCTAGGAAGGTCTCCTGGCTAAAGGTTAATCATAGAGTGTCCTTCTGCTGGAGATCTGAGCAACTGGCAGTAGGCGAGAAACATACGAGCACATGTTCAATTTCCCTACAGCGCACCTACAGGGCAAATGGAGCATTACACCCTGCTCATTGAAATCAATGGGCTGTTTATGTAATGCAATGAGACGCTGGGTCCTCCAGACAGGGATGCTCTCTTTCGCTTTCTGCTATTAACAGTGGAGATTTTGGGGGGCTCAGGACAGGATTACAGCCATCGTCTCAGTGCACATTGGGGGCTAATATTGTGTATTATGAGCGGCTACCTTCTTTCCACCAGCCTTGTTGTGCTTGTCCAGCAGAGTTTGGATACGGGCACCATAGTCTGGGTCCACATCTCGGAAATTTTTCACCTTAAAGAAAAAATAATAATAATAACATTTAATTCATGGTGCAGGGTCGGCACTGAGAGAGATGAGCGAAAGGAAATCCTAATAAATTCAAAGGCACACTGAGATGGAGCATGACTGCTGCCAGGCGGCTCAGTCACAGCTCATTTTTTTTCTGATACAGAGCACCAAATCCCCTGCATAGAGTTTAAAAGGGTTGTGCAATAAATACATAAAATACAATAAAAAAAAGTAAAAATAATGTTTTAAAATAAAATAATAATAAAAATAATAAAACTAAAATTTTCCTAATATAATAAAAAATAATAAATACATAAAATACAATAAAAAATGAAGTAACATTTTTTTTTAATAATAAATAATAATCTAAATAAAAATAATATAACTTAAAAATAATAAATACATAAATAAATAAAATAGCAATAAATTAAAAAGTATAAATAAATAAAAAAAATAATATAATAAAATAAATAAAAATAATATAACAATTTTTTTTATAAAAAAAACATACTCACCCCTTTTCTCCTCGGCTGATTGCTCCAACCCTAACGTGACTGACATCATGTGTACACCAAGTCACCATGCATCCAATCACTGTTCTCAGCAGTTTTTTCGGGATGTAACTACTGAGGCCAGTAATTGGTGAACATAGAACAGCCAGGAAGGGGGTGTGTGACTTTTTTTTTTTAGGACATTTACTGCTGCCCCCCCCCCCCCCCCCTCCACCCAGTATCTATTTATATCAGACAATCCCTTTAATAAGACATTTCTTGCAGTCTGTAGCCACCACTAGGTGGAGCTGACGAGCTTACTGCATATTATTTTTTATTGAGTTCAATGTCTACACAGTATGCCGTGAGCTCCCTCTAGTGGTGGACTGGGTGTTACCAATTTATTCATAAATATACAGGAGGAATTACAGAGGAACAGCACGACACAGAGTTACTGGATATGAGAACTGTGCACCAGAATACAGGAATGTACTAAAACAGACATGTCAGGGTCTCATCGAGTTCTGTCATGGACACTTACTGCTCTTTCTTGGATGAAGATCTGTGCATCCTTCAGGCTTAGGGCGATGTTTTCGCACACTCTCTGGCGCTCGTCTTCACTCAGCGTTTTATTGTAGAAAATTCTTGCCTGAGAACGAACGTTGATGATGTCACTAATGATGGCGAGATGTTCGCCTCACCCATATTTACATAAAAGTTTGTAGGTGGCAAAGCCTTCTGGGACTATGGGAGTCATTCACAGCAGTGGGTAGCAGACCTGAGTTCAAAAGATCTGAACCCTGCATGAATAGATGTCAAGTTGCGGCTTTCTCTCGTCCCCATGCTTTACACTGCAGCTCATTTCACATTCAGATAGACCTAGAATCCATCCGTTCTATACATTAATGACAATGACTTATTATTTTACCACCCACATGATAGTACCACTCAATGACCCCCTTCTCCCTCACCTGAGACACATTGTCGTCATCACAGCTATCATGGCGGGTGATGTCTCCAGAGGTGGGGAAGGCACTTTCATTGCACTTGCGATCATCTCGAGGAGAACTGAAGCTGTTTGGGTAATAATTTGGGACAGAACCTACAGAAAAAGATTTCAGGGATTTACAGCATTTGATTGCACAGATCGTATAAAGTCTAGCAATATTCATTGTATGATGCAGGATACAGAAGCAATGATCTGATTGGTTGGTATGTAAGCAAGAATGTTCCCATTCGCTGACAGCTAGCATTGGTCTTGCAAATGGTGAGGAATCGAACCAGAAAGTACATTGGAAAGTTGTAGAATTGTTAAAGGGGGTATTCCCATCTGATACATTGATGCCATATCACCAGCCTATGCCATCGATCTCGGATAGGTGCGGGTCCCACCTCTGGGAGCAGCTTCTATCTCCAGAACGGAACCCCTGAAGTGAACAGAGAACAGCTGCGCGTGTGCGGCCAACCTTCGTCCACCGCTATGGTAGTTCCGAAAGATGGCGAGCGCTCACTCGGCTATTAACGTCAGTCCCATAGCGTTGAATAAAGAGGAAGCCATGCTTGGGCAGAGCGCTCGCTCAGCTACCTTCACAGCCCCAATGGAGAGAACGCTGGGCACGGTATGCCCGTTCTCTAGATAGTAGAGGTGGTACCCTCCCCTGTCTGACATTGATGGCATAATCTAGCAATGTCAATGCCCATCAATGTTTCAGATGGGTCAACCCCTTTAATTACATAGCAATTAAAGGGGTTATCCAATTCTAAAAATGCCCCCCCCCCAATAGATCATACTTACCCCGCTCCCCGACACCCGCGTCAATCCAGATCCCAGCACGGCCGCCACTGCGTCTCCCCGTCGCTCTGATCAAAACCTCTGGCGACGGGGAGGGGGTGCAGCGAATAGCAGGCCGCGACAGTGACCAGCCTCCTTGCATCATGGATGACATCACCCGCGATGCTAGGGAGGCTGGTCACCGTCGCGGCCTGCTATTGGCTGCACCCTCATCACTGGATGTTATGTTGCGAGATGCAGCGGCGGCCGTGCAGGGATCCGGTGTGACGCGGATGCCGGGGAGCGGGGTAAGTATGCTCTGGAGCAGGGATGCTCAACCTGCGGCCCTCCAGCTGTTGCAAAACTACAACTCCCACCATGCCCTGCTGTAGGCTGTTTAGGCATGCTGGGAGTTGTAGTTTTGCAGCAGCTGGAGGGCCGCAGGTTGAGCATGGCTGCTCTAGAAGAAAGGGGGGTGCATTTTTAGAATTGGATAACCCCTTTAAACTTTATTACATAAAACTGGAAAATCCCTTTAAGAATCTTCTGTTATAATCATACGGAGCCGGAAACTGCCAAAGGCTGATCCTGATGTGTGGAGGGCAGATGACAGCAGCAGCAGCGGGGAGGGGGCAGCATGTGACAATCATGAATGAAAGAACAGGCGAAATCTGCTGACTCTTACATAACACGAGGAGGAAGGTCATGGAGACAAAAGCTAAGGTTGTGAAGGGGCCATGAAGGAGCATACACTGCCAGGGGGGCTAGATGCCAACGAGCCCCCCTGTGTTGTTTAGGGTGTTTAGATACAAGGCTAGGACAGCAAACTGAATCTATACCCTGGAGCAGCGGTGGGCAAACTTTTTTGTCAACTGAGCCAAATATCGCCAAAACCACGATTGAAATTTCTTTCGAGAGCCACATTTTTAAAACCTAAAATATTGCGTCAACAGTACCAGTGAGGACTATTAGGGCTCATGCACACGACCGTGTGCCCGCCATTGCCATATTGCAGGCCGCATACGGCGGGTCCGCAATACACGGGCACTGGCCGTGTGCAGCCCGCATCAAGGACCCATTCACTTCAATGGGTCCAGGATCCGGGATAGGAGTGCTACAGTGTGCTTCCGTGGTGCTTCTGGCTGTGCCTCCGCACCGCAAAAAGGTAGCGCATGCACTACCTTTTTGCGGTGCGGAGGCACAGCCAGAAGCACCACGGAAGCACACTGTAGCACTCATATCCCGGATCCTGGACCCATTGAAGTGAATGGGTCCATGATGCGGGCTGCACACGGCCGTGTGCAGCCCGCATCATGGACCCATTCACTTCAGCATGCTCTACTTTTTTGCGGTGCGGGCAGTCGGATGCGGATCGCGAACCCCATTCAAGTGAATGGGTCCTCGATCCTCATGCAGCTGCCCCATGGTCTGTGTCCCATGCACGGCGCCCTTACATTCGTGGGCATGAGCCCAGAGTGTGTTTTTACATACTTTTATATGTACTTTCTTTTATTTGGATCTTGATTATTATTTCATTTTATCGTTATCATTTTTTACTTTTATTAAACTTGTCTGCAGATGTGGATGACGCACTTATGGGGGATATCTGTGAAGGGCACTTATGGGGGATATCTGTGGATGACACATATATAGCATAAGATGCTATATAAGTGCCCTCCACAGATATCCCCCATAAGTGCCCTCCACAGATATCCCCCATAAGTGCCCTCCACAGATATCCCCCATAAGTGCCCTCCACAGATATCCCCCATAAGTGCCCTCCACAGATATCCCCCATAAGTGCCCTCCACAGATATCCCCCATAAGTGCCCTCCACAGATATCCCCCATAAGTGCGTCATCCACAGATATCCCCCATAAGTGCGTCATCCACAGATATCCCCCATAAGTGCGTCATCCACAGATATCCCCCATAAGTGCGTCATCCATAGATATCCCCCATAAGTGCGTCATCCACAGATATCGCCCATAAGTGCGTCATCCACAGATATCCCCCATAAGTGCGTCATCCACAGATATCCCCCATAAGTGCGTCATCCACAGATATCCCCCATAAGTGCGTCATCCACAGATATCGCCCATAAGTGCGTCATCCACAGATATTCCCCATAAGTGCGTCATCCACAGATATCCCCCATAAGTGCGTCATCCACAGATATTCCCCATAAGTGCGTCATCCACAGATATCCCCCATAAGTGCCTTCTAGTAAGTAAAGTAATGTATTAGTGGGGGGAAGGGAGGAGGCAGGACACTTGCAGGGGGGCCGGTGCAGTGCCCGGCGCTGTGCACACACCGGGGGCAGCTCCTACCTTTCTGCTGCATTTCGCTCCAAGTCTCCTGAGCGGCGGCCTCCTCACCACTCCTCACATGGCCGGCAGTGGGCAGCCGAACTAGAGCGCCGCTGCCCGCCCTTCTGCTGCTGTGCGCAGCGTGACATCTCACCCTCCGTCATGCGCCTCCTGCCCCGCCTGCCTGCTTCATTCATAAAGTGGAAGGAGCAGACACACGGGGCAGGAGGCGCATGACGGACATTTTACAAGCAGCTTGAGCGGCGCGATATGACTGCGCGGCCGCCCACCCGCACCTAAGAGCCGCATTGAAGGTTCTAAAGAGCCGCTTGTGGCTCGCGAGCTGCACTTTGCCGACCACTGCCCTGGAGGAAGTTAAGTCTGCGCACGACCAAGGGTCCATTCACACGACCGTATCCGTTTTGCCGCGGATCCACAAAATACAGATGCGGTCTGTGGGCATCCCACACATTTTTGCAGCCCCATTGGGAGAAAAAAAAAAAAGAGAGCTGCAAACAGACAAAAATAGGACATGTTCTATAATTTGAGGCTCGGCCTCACGGATGTGGACGGCACATAGATGACATTTGTGTACTGTCTGCCTATTTTTTGTGGCCCCATAGAAATGAATGGGTCTGCATGCAATAGCCAAAAATGCGGATCGGATGAATACGGTTGTGTGAATAAATAAACCCTAAGCCCTATATCACAAATCCTACCCCCCCTATAGGTCTGTATCTATGGATGTCTCAGCGTAAGCTTCACTGAAAGAATGTATGACAACAGCCCTGCCCTAATTTACTGAGTGTTACTTTTCACAGCCATAGAAAAGGTAGGCGAGTTATCAAGTAACGGGCCTACCTTTTAATAAGGAAATGGGGTACTAATGTATGGTTACAACAGAAGAAAATAGAAATTACTGCTATACACCTTTCTACCACCAGGTGGCATGCAGAGTATTATGATGAGCTTCCGAAAGATTTGGTGATGGAAATGTTTCACAGCACACCTTGTGGCCAAGCACAGTACTGCAGATAGAATGGTTTTTCGGGAAACATTATCATTACTTATCTATTAGGACAAAACCTTGTCAGCAGGCACGTCCCTGACAATGACATGTCCCTAACATCTGATTGCTAGGGGAGCAGTACCCTCAAAGCATAGTCTAAAGCTTCTAAAGTCTAGTGTAATACATGTACGTGGCTCCAAGGCGTATGTAGCATATGGCCTCAAGGGATGGCTAACCTCCGGCACGCCAGCAGTGGTGAAACTACGACTCCCAGGATACTCCATTCATTTCTATGGCGTTCTGAGAACAGCCAAGAAAGTGTTCATCTTGGGAGTCGTAGTTTTACTACAGCAGGAGTGCCGGAGGTTAGCCATTACATCCTTAAGATGAGGGTATAACTATTCCCTCTGCATCGGCTAGCTACACAACTGGACACAGATCCATGCCATACACCTTTCTACCACTAGGTGGCGAGCAGAGAATTATTGGAGAAACCTATGTATGATTTGGTTATAAAAAGGTTAACAGCACTGCTTGTGGCCAAACTTAGTACTGCAGTTAGAATAGTTTATGGGGAAATATTCCCATTACTTATCTATTTGGACAACCCCTTGTCAGCAGGCACACATCTGATTCTGGCATGAGGAGCCACTAACATCTGATAGTAAGGGCAGAGTAGCCTCAAAGCAAAGACTATGGGGCAGCATGGTGGCTCAGTGGTTAGCACTGGCCTTGTAGCATTGGGATCCCAGGTCAGCTTGATGCTAATGTTGTAAAGCGCTGCAGAATATAGTAGTGCGTAAAAAATTAAAATAAAAAGCCTCTAAGGCAGGCATCCTCAAACTGCGGCCCTCCAGCTGTTGCAAAACTACAACTCTCACAATGCCCTGCTGTAGGCTGATAGCTGTAGGCTGTTCAGGCATGCTGGGAGTTGTAGTTTTGCAACAGCTGGAGGGCCGCAGTTTAAGGATGCCTGCTCTAAGGCCTAGTGTAATACACGTATAGTATCCCAAGGCATGTCATGTATGTGACATATGGCATATGCCCTAAGGTGAAGGTACCATTATGCCCTCTGCACCCGCCGCATGGCTACACAACTGGACATAAAACCGTGCACCATATTTGTCGGAGAATCCCTCCCCCCCCCCCCCCATAGCCCCGGCAGAAGCCCCCTTACATGGAGCACTGAAGAGGCACATAGGACCATCCTGCTGATAGTTGGAGACATGTGCAAACTTCCTGGGGCAGTTGACAGGTAGATGCAAATAATTAGCTCCAAGGCGATGTCTGTGTGTATCTGGGTAGGAGAAGAGACGTCCCTGTGAGAGGATACAAGACATTGTTACAGACCAGGTATTAGTGCTGCAGAATGCCAACGGCTGCCATAGATGCACACTTGCCGCCAGGGCTGGATCCAGATACAATGGGGCGACACGTATGGTATTGCATTACACTAGGTCTCCAAAAGCCCGCCCCAATGTTACCAGCCCATAATAGTGACATATTCTAAAAGTCAGCTAGGTACGGTAGCATTGTACACACAGTATATTGGGCTTCAAACAGTGGAGAGGTGGCTGAACATTCTCCAAAAATAGGGGCACATCTTACAACACTGTTTAGCCTGGGCCTCAGAAAATTTGTATGCTAATTATATTTACTAAAAACTAGTATGAAATTTGATGTTTTGCCACTAGATGGCGACATACCACCACCTCCTATTATCAGCTGCCCTGATACTGGATCCAGTGGCTGCACCATTGTCTGTCATAGTCACTAGTGTTGAACGAATCGAAGTATCCGAAGTAGACTTCGATCTGAATTTCAGGGAAAATTCGATACGCCAAATTTCCTCATGCTTCGTGGTAAGGAATCATTTTTACCTGAAATCGCCTTAAAAAAACCATAATACTCGCCTTATCCATTTGAGCATGAAGAGGCCGCCGCAGCCATCTTCCTTGAAGATCCAGCGCGAAATCTCATGTGCAGTGACGCAGGACGTCGCCATGGCAGCCAGCGTGATGACGTGATCACGCATTGTGTGAGATTTCGTGTTGGCTCTTCAAGCAAGATGGCCGCGGCGACCTCTTCACGCTCAAATGGATAAGGTGATTTTTTAAAAGTTTTTTTTAACTGATTAACCCCTTAAAGGCCTTAAAGGGGTTCTGCGGGCTTTTACTATTGAGGACTCAGGATAGGTCATTAATATCAGATCGGCTGGAGTCTGACACCCGGCACCCCCGCCGATCAGCTGTATGAGGAGACGGCGTCCGCAGCATGCGCGAGCCGTCTCCCTTCTCTCTTCCTGTCCGCTGCTACTGTCTAGGTCTTTGCGATAGACAGCCGCAGTGAGCAGGAAGAGAGACGAGAGGCGGCATGTGCGCAGAGTGGACGCCGTCTCCTCATACAGCTGATCGGCGGGGGTGCCGGATCTGATATCATGAGAATAGGTCATCAATAGTAAAAGCCCGGACAACTCCTTTAATAGTAATCTCAGATGCCGCGATCAGTGATGAACGCGGCATCTGAGGGGTTTAATGATGGGGGGGGGGGGCAGCACAATCACCGTTCCCCATCATTGCACCCACTAGTTGCAAAGAAATGCAAAGTAATTCATTACAAAGCTTATTTTTCTGTAAAATTAAGAACTTTGCTCATCTCTAATAGTCACATCTCCTGACAATTGGATGGAAAGCGTTGGGGTTTACCAGATCTTCCCAGTGCATAATATAATAAAGTATAAAATAATAAAAGCCTGTGTGCTCTGGAGCAGATTGTGGCAAGGCATACGGTCAGCTGTTCCCACCGAGGCACAGTAGTTACTAGCGGCAAGGAACTCCGGCAGGCTGGCGGGTGACAGGTCGTGCTTGTATTCCGGCCGCCTCTCTGCAGGTTTGCCGTGCTGCCGCCAGAACTCCGGCCCACCCCCATTATAGTCAATGGGGCCGGAGCAGTAGTCCGGAGGCTCGCGTGCACTAGCGGAAGCACGGATCCGACAGGCTGTTCACCCGCCGGAACAGCCTGCTGGAGTCCCTTGCCGCTAGTGTGAAACTACAGGGGTGCAGAGGCAGCAGTTGCACCGATCCCTGGTGGCTAAGGGGGTCCAAAACCCTTCAGGCCACATGAGAAGTCACCAGCATTTTAAATGGCACGTGGTGGGGCCCCTGTTCCAGATTTTGCACTGGGGCCCAGGTACTACAGTGAGCTGATCACAGTTTAGTTTAGTGAATGTTCCCACCTGCAGCATTTTATCCGGGCTCGCCTCAATCCCCGGCGGCATGTTGCTGGGGTCAAATGCAATCTGTTCCACTTGGGCAAAGTAATTCTCAGGATTCCTGTTGAGTACCAGCTTACCCACGGGGATCAGGGGGTAATCCTTATGAGACCAGACCTTGGTAACAAAAAACAAAACAAAAAAACAAGTTCAATATGGCGAATCCTACATTTCCCTATCATTCTAGCCATGCCCCCTTTGTACCTATCTGATCATCTCACAATTTTCTATTTTTCCATAAGGAACACGATCAATGCCCAAGACGGCTGTTTCTTCCTTAATTAGCATAGCTGCCAACAGTTCAGAATTTGCAGGGAGACCCCGGGCAAATTCGGCCGTCCTGGGGCAAAAATGGTTAGGGCATATGTAAACCTCCCCAAAAGTAGATGCTCCTGGGCAGGGCTTACATATCCCAAATTTATCAACTACCATGTTATATATGAGTAAGAGATAGCACCATACCTCTCTGAGCTGTAACACCATATGTGCCCTGTTCTTGAGGAAAGCAATCCTCGACAGCCACTCAAACCCCTTTGTTTCAAAGGTTGGGTCTTCTATACATTACAGCTTAAACCCTACTGAAATTACTGGGATCTGAGTCATTTAACCCCTTAGAGGCACATGGCATCTGGGAGGTTAGCCAGAGGCAGGAGGTGGGGGGGGGGGGCTTCTCTCTGTCCTCCAATCGGCACCTTCGTGGCAGAATCACGGGATGCCGATCGGCTGCTATGGCAGCTTGGGACCTTCTGAAGGCTCCTAGGTCTGCCATAGTAAGCTTCCTGTTGAGCACTGTCAATCAAGGAGGAGAGGGAGGGGCTGGCAGAGGGAAGAGGAGAAGTAGGGGTGCACAGAGTGGCTTGGGCCCGCCCTCAGTGCACTTAACTGCTCATTTGCATATGGATTAAAAGTACCCAGAATGAAGCAACGGATGGGTAATTGAAAGGCATCGTTACATTCAGCTGAGCTAGCCCTAGAAGGCATTGTGCCTGAATTTCCAGACTTTAAATGGTGGAGACCCCAAGGCGATTGCCGTTATTGCCTAGCGTCACGCCATTAAAGAACTACGTGACCTTAAGGATGTCGTGATAAAACTGGCGGAGAAAGGGGGAAATGTTGTGTTGTGGCCGGCACAGATGTATGAGAGGGAAGCCTTCAGACGGCTATCCCAGAAGGAATGGAGCTATAGACGGCTGGATAGCAACCCGACCGTCAAATTCAAAAGCGAACTGGATCATATCTTACAGTCTGGGGCGGCTAATAACATACTCACACCAAAACTGAAAGATGGCCTGGTTGTTGACCATCCAATAACACCTACATTTTATCTATTACCCAAGGTTCACAAGGACAAGACCAGCCCTCCAGGACGTCCGATTGTGTCCGGAATGTGGGGTCTTTGTGAGCGGGCTAGTAGATTTGTGGATTTCTACCTGAGAAGTTGTGTGAAGACCCTGCCATCTTATGTAAAAGACACATCTGATGTCCTAAGGAAATTCAATGGGGTCTCTTTAGAGGATGATATGTTTTTTTCGTCACTTGTGACGTAGAGGCCTTGTATACGTCGATATGCCATGACCACGGGATCCGAGCAGCCAGGATTTTTTTTTTTACAAATGACGGATTTTGATCCGGATCTGATACAGTTTGTCATCAATATTCTGGACATTGTACTTAAGCATAATTATTTCACCTTTAAAGACCGCCTCTTCCTACAGCTCCGGGGCACGTGCGCCCTTACATGCCAACCTGTTCCTGAGGCTGTGGGGAAGAGAGACGGTCCAGAATATACCTGGCCATGGTGATCTCGTGGTCTAGGTATATCGACGACATCCTGTTCATCTGGTGGAACTCAATGGCTTCCTTCAACAACTTAAAGGGAACCTGTCATGTGGATATTTGATTATAATCTAACTAATTATATACAATCATTAACTACTAAAAAGTGCCTTAGATGTATTCACTTACTGGTGTGACAGATGGTTACCTCATAATATACACACAAAGATGCCACATGCTAATGAGCTGATTTGAGTCCAGCGTGAGGTCAGTGAGTCCAGCGTGATGTCATTGAGTCCGGCGTTTTTATAATTCAGAGCTATAGCCACTCCCCTGCCCACCTGCTGCTGATTCATATGGAAAATAACTGTCAATCAGCAGCAGGTGGAGAGTCAGGAGCTCATGAATATTCAGGACTTATC
The DNA here is from genome assembly GCF_014858855.1 of Bufo gargarizans. Lineage (NCBI taxonomy): Eukaryota > Metazoa > Chordata > Amphibia > Anura > Bufonidae > Bufo > Bufo gargarizans. The sequence goes on from NC_058089.1 coordinate 16,378,888, forward strand.
ATTATCAGCTGGAGCTTTTCAATACAAGATGTTGGCAGATTGATTGGGTCAATTAAAGAAAGTGACCCAGCATTTTGCTAAGAGAATCAGTCACTTATTTATGTTGCCCTTAGTTAGGATACCATAAAACCGGTGACAGGTTCCCTTTAAATATTAAACTGACATAAAAATATAGCCGGGAACACATTGAGTTCCTGGATATCCTGTTACGTAGGGAGATGGATGGCGGAGTCTCCACAGACCTCTTCAGGAAACCTACAGCAATAAATGCCTTGCTACATGCTAATTCCTCTCACTAGCCACAGATTATAACCATGGGCCAATTATTAAGATTACGCCAGATCTGCTCCAGTGACGAACGCTTTGATACCCAATCTGGAGATCTCTCTAACAGATTTTACAATAGGGGCTACAATCAACGGGATATAAGAAAAGCTTATTCAAGAGCAAAAACCATCCTTTTTGGTGAGTAAAACACAGACTAGGGGAAGATTCGGGACTTCATGACCCAATTCTGGCCCATTCTACTGTCAGACTGTGATCTTAGGGGGTCACTTTCCGAGTACCCTCTTATCACGTGGAAGAGGGACAAGAATTTGGGGGACCTGCTTACAAGAAGCCACTATGTCCCACCTGTAACGCACAATTTTTTCGGTAGCAGATGGTGTTCTTTCTCATGTGGTAGCTGTCAGGCTTGTGGGTAGATGATGAGAATATCCACTTTTAAAGATTCTAATGGGATTAAAGAATATCAGATTGTACATCACATCAACAGCGGTCGTCCACCTGATAGCATGTCCTTGCAATCTGCTATATGCGGCCATGACTACTGGAGAGCTTCGGGTGAGAATTTTGGAACATGCCAGCAAAATTTGATTGGCAGGTACAATGAGGATGGAGGATTTGGTGAAGCTGCAACCTATAGCTCTGCATTTCAAGGAAAAACATAATGGTGACCCGAGGGGCCTGAGAGTCAGGGGCATTGACAGGGTGACTCTGGGTTGCCGAGGTGGTGATATCAAAGGGTTTCTACCACCAGAAATACCGACGGATATAGCGATGCGCTAATGTCAGCACTACACAACAGTATGTTTCTAACATTTCTCCCTGCAGCAGTTTTGCTAAAATACACACTTTTACAATATGCTAATGAGCCTCTAGGTGCTATGTGGGTGTAGAATCAGCACCTAGAGGCTCCGTCCACTCACCCTCTATCCCGCCCAGGTCCTCCGTTCTGCCCGCCCCGCTCCTCTTGATGGATGGCACGGTCCGCCGCATCGCCGCCGAAATCCCGCGCCTGCGCCGTTCACTTCTGTCTTCGGCGCAGGCGCAGTGAGTGAATGATGCGCTCCTGGTGCCAGATTCCTCACTGCGCCTGCGCCGACTATGTCACAGTGAGCAAGCCGGCATCAGGAGAGCGGCCTTCACTCACTGCGCCTGCGCCGAATACAGAAGTGAACGGCGCAGGCGCGGGATTTCGGCAGCGATGCGGCAGACCGTGCCATCCATCAAGAGGAGTGGGGCGGGCAGAATAGGGGACCTGGGCGGGATAAAGGGTGGGTAGACGGAGCCTCTAGGTGCTGATTTTACGCCCACATAGCACCTAGAGGCTCATTAGCATATTATAAAAGTGCTTATTTTACAAAAACGGCTGCAGGGAGAAATGTTAGAAACATACTGTTATGTAGTGCGGACATGGGCGCATCGCTATATCCGTCAGCTACATAACGGTATTTCTGGTGGTAGAAACCCTTTAAAAAATGATTGCTACAAAGGGAAACAAAATGGATAGTTCTGCTCAATACTGAGATCCCCCAGGGATTAAATGAAGCAGTTAGTTTCAGGTCCTTTCTATAACTGCGCTCTTTTATTGTTATTTGTGTTTTTCTCGATTTGGGTAGAAGATGGAGTGTGGGTATTTGTTATTTGTATTTTAACCTTATGTTTTCTTCTTTAAAGGGAACCTGTCACCAGTTTTATGGTGTCCTAACTAAGGGAAACATAAATAAGTGACTGATTTTCTTAGCAAAATGCTGGGTCACTTTCTCTAATTGACCCAGTCAATCTGCCAACATCTTGTATTGAAAAGCTCCAGCTGATAATGATGAGTCCTGAATATTCATGAGCTCCTGACTCTTCCCGCCTACCGGCTGCAGATTGACAGTTATTTTCCATATGAATCAGCAGCAGGAGGGCAGGGGAGTGGCTATAGCTCTGAATTATAAAAACGCTGGACTCACTGACATCACGCTGGACTCACTGACATCACGCTGGACTCAAATCAGCTCATTAGCATGCGGCATGTGGCATCTTTGTGTGTATATTATGAGGTAACCATCTGTCACACCAGTAAGTGAATACATCTAAGGCACTTTTTAGTAGTTAATGATTGTATATAATGAGTTAGATTATAATCAAATATCCACATGACAGGTTCCCTTTAATGTCATGTCACTCTCCAGCGAGATGCGGTACACCCCCTTGAATATGAGGCCTGATGTGGAAAAGATCTTTCTCATATAATGCACTTGACACTTTATTTTTTATGAACTGTATTGGTTTTGAAAGATCTTTCTCTCTTTTTATTTTTTAGTACATTTTTTTTTTATATGTTGCACTGAATACACGGCTACACAGAGTTTATATGTATTTTTATTACACTTTGCATCAATGATGTTGACTTATTATGTATTGGATTTGGCCCTTATTTTTATAAATGTATAGACAATACACAGTATTATTTGAGGTTAAATGAATTATTATCATGTATTTTTTACACTTGGATGAAGCATGATATCTATGTATGGACAGTATATAATTCTATTCTGTAGAGGGTATATATATATATACCGGCTACATCACATTATTATTAGTATGGTATTGGATATACCTTCTGTGATACTTCCAATTGATGGGGGATCTGTACACTTTCTTTTCACTGCAGTGCCTCTGCTCGACTCTGGGGTGTACGCATTCCGTGCATGCGCTGGGCGGGCGCGTCATGTAGTACTCCGCGTTAGCTCGTTACGCTAGCGACCGATGTGGGCGGTGTCTTGCGCCCCCGCGTCATCCATGACGCGGGGTGACGAGTGGCGCGCTATGATGACGCGGCCCTCCTAATCATGCCGGACATGCGTCAATGATTGACTCCAGGTGCATTTGTATCATATATACCCTTATCGTAACCTACCTGTTTAAGCCTCCTGACGAAGCCAGTGGGTTTGCGAAACGCGCGTTGAGCCTCGGGTCACTTGTGTATTATGGGTAAATTATTCATGCTGTTTTATTTGCCTGTGACATTTTAATGTGATGCAGCTTGTGCGTGTACGCCTCATTGTACGGATCGGCTATTATGCACTTTTGATATCGGGCACTGGTTACCGTTTTATAAATGGTCCTCATACAACGCAGATTACAAGATACTTACGTGTTTAACATTTGTCCTATCATGTTCAATTGTTGTATTTATCCAGGCCGCAGATACAGTAATTGTTTGCTGGCCCCATTCATTGTATATACCTTGGGCCTGTGACCTGTAGCTGCTCCTGTGTGGTCCCTACTATCAGGGGTCCTCGTGGCCTTCTTCTTCCCTTGTTTTCACCTATGTCATGTATTTTAAATACCAATAAAGATTTTTGCTATATTTCATATGAGATTATTTCCATATTTATTAGGGGCTATTAGTTAGTTCTGTTGTAGGAGTTGTATTGTATGAGTCTAGGCCCCTGTGACTAATTCTTGACTATAGCGGAGGTATCTGTTGGTTCTATCTGGGAGGTTAGCCAGAGGCAGGGGGGGCTTCTCTCTGTCCTCCAATCGGAATCACGGGATGCCGATTGGCTTCTATGGCAGCTTGGGACCTTCTGAAGGCTCCTAGGTCTGCCATAGTAAGCTTCCTGTTAAGCACTGTCAATCAAGAAGGAGAGGGAGGGGCTGGCAGAGGGAAGAGGAGAAGTAGGGGTGCACAGAGTGGCTTGGGCCCGCCCTCAGTGCACTTAACTGCTCATTTGCATATGGATTAAAAGTACCCAGAATGAAGCAACGGATGGGTAATTGAAAGGCAGCGTTGCATTCAGCTGAGCTAGCCCTAGAAGGCATTGTGCCAGGTGTAACACTGAATTTCCAGACTTTAAATGGTGGCGAGCCCAAGGCGGTTGCCGTCATTGCCCATGGCATCATCCAGCCCTGAAGGGCAATGGAGGGATGTGATCTGTATTGAAGCAAGGTTATGTTGAGGACAACCACGGGGCAGATCTCGCTAGTGACACACAACAGAGCCGGGCCTCCCGAAGTGCCCAGTGAGGCAGGGAAAATGGCTGGTCTGTAACCTGATCTCCTCCGTACCCCCTTGAAGTCCTCATTCGAGGGGAGGTCTATAGCACAGGAAGTGCCCGAGTTTAATACGTCAGGGGGGGGCGGGGCTTTTTAGTGCTGACTCCCAGAGACGTTCTTATGGGGACCACCCAATGGGCTATAGTTCTGGTTCCCATCAGAGGGGTGAAGCACAAGTGAAAAAGGAACCTGATGGCGAAATTTGAAAGATGAGAATCCGCAGGGATTAAGATCTAAATCCTTCATTGGGCTGGATACCATGCAGGTTCCTGGCACCAGGAGCTGGCACCAGGAACGACTGGTGGTTTCATAATCAGAAATCCTACAAGACACAACGCAGCGATATCAGAAAGATCTAACTAGGACGGAATCTAATTACCGATGACGATAAGACTGACACACTGGGAGGACACATTCACATCTGGACTCTCCAGCTTTGGGATATCATGAATGTTGTCACCTGATGCACAGCGCACAGTAAAGGGATGCTGTACAGCCCCTGGCTCCAGTGCTTCACTGCACATGCGCCTGCGCGGGATCTTGTCAAAATAAGAGGTAACATGGGGAGGGCGGTGGGTGGCGAAAGCCTGACTTCCAGCCTCCTTGACTTACGGTAATTTACATATGACAAGAACAAGAATCAAAATGCATTTTCTGCAAGTTACTCAAAAGAATTAAGAGGGTGGCTTCTGGAGCACCGCACCCTGATCTGTGGGCAGTATCAAATATGAGATCTCAGGTTCCGTTTACATATTTTAGACTGTTGGACTACGTGGTGGCACTGTATAGAAGTCAGAGCTACACATGAGCCGTCAGATGAGGGGATTCAATGGAAACAGACTGTGACAGCTTGCAAACAGACTGATTTTTAACCCTTGTATCTCAGAAACGGCTAAACTTTAATAAAAGGCTGATTTTGAATAAAGACCAATTTAAAAAAAAATGTTTTTAGCCAAGAAGGAGTAAAATGCAATCATTAAAAAGAAAAATGGTGACATCTTAGGTTGTTTTTTTTTCTGACCCAGCCTTGTTGTGCATGATAGTCCAAGATGGGAATACCCCTTTAAGAATCTTCATACTAATCTGGAGGATTTGGAATTGATCTTACGGCTGATATCCAGTTCCCAGTCTGACCAGTCTGTGTTTACACAGGTGGGCATTACACAATCTTATTGTAACGGATCTCCTGGCACCCCGACTGGGTATGTCCTAGTGCATCCATCAACGGAGGTACCCAGTCGGGGTGCCAGGAGATCCATTACACTTATTATAAAGCCGTAGCTCTTCGCACTGTATACAAGCCTCTAACCTTACCACCGTAGATGGCAGTATTACTATCGACCATTATTATAATTCAGTTTGATCGAAATATGCCTCAAATAACAGTGATCATATTCGGAAACAATGCATTCGATCCTTAAAGGGCATGTCTAGTTTTTGTCACCATGTCAGAGGTTCATGTCTTGGTCTAAACCAGGCATGCTCAACCTGTGGCCCTCCAGCTGTTGCAAAACTGCAACTCCCAGCATGCCCAGTCTGCCTACAGCTATCAGCCTACAGCAGAGCATTGTGGGAGTTGTTGTAAAACTACAACTCCCACAATGCCCTGCTGTAGGCTGATAGCTGTAGGCTGTTCAGGCATGCTGGAGAGTCGCAGGTTGAGCATCCCTGGCTCTAAACCATTATATGGTATCTATAGGTCAAAAATACAAAGCTTTCTGATCAGCTGTTTCTTCCTTACTTTTCGGGGAGCTGAGTGACAACCAACATAACTGCTATGACCGCCGTTACAGAAGTTGTCACCCAACGTTTTCTGGCTCCTTCATTCCAATCTGCTGCAGTATGAGATCTCCTGCCCCCATGTTCCTGCTTTACTAGGCAGATCTGTCATTTAGGCAGAATTTTTTAGCCGCTGGCGTCCCTTACCTTGGTGAGGTCGAAGGGATTGAAGGGACAGATCTCGGCTTGCTCTAATGTCATGACCTGGATTTTTAAGGTCCATGATGGGAAGTCCTTTTTAGCAATAGCTTGGAATAGGTCCCGAATTGCGTAATCGGGGTCTTTGGCCGCCAGCTTGTCTGCTTCTTCTACTGTCAGATTCTTGATACCTTGATCAGACTGCAGGAAATAAAATACTGCATCTTAATTATAAACTTCAAATATGGTGCCCCAGTAATAGTGCCATACGGTTGCCCACATATCAGTGCTATACAGTGCCACTGATGCCATGCACTACAACCGTATGATACTGTAGAGTGCCACACAAAGCCGGAGTACACTGTAGGTCACCATACAGGGCACAAATAATACCACTAGTGTTGAGCGAATCGACGTAGACTTCGATCCGAATTTCAGGGAAAATTAGATTCGCTGCAAAGCCAGATTTCCTCATGCTTCATGGTAACAAATCGATTTTCTCTGAGTGGCGCCATCTTGATTGAAAATCTCAAAATCGTAATTTGTCACAAAGCAAATTTTTGGGTAAAATTCGGCAAAGCAGCCAAATCAAATTTTCCAAAACTTCGCTCATCACTAAATGCCGCCATACAGTGACCAAGTAACAGCTCCATACAGAAAGTAATAATAGTTGTGTACATTGCCTAAATAATACTGCTATAGAGGTGCCAGTCTTGTACCAGGGCAGAAGTATGGTATTCCAAGTCAGTGCCAGGAGTTTTGGACACCTGTTTGTCATGGGGTTGAAGTGCCCCAGGAAAGAGGCCCACACTTTATATAAATGAATAACTGATCTATTGCAAATCTGTTTTAAAGGGCATCTGTGTTGGTGCCATGTTCCTATATATATGCAAATTAGCATCTAGGAGCAATGGGGGCGGTGCCATTACACCTAAAGGCTCTGCTCTCTCTGCAACTGCTGCGCCCTCTGCACTTTGATTGACAGAGCCAGGTAGTGTAAACATGATCACGCCTGTCCCTGTCAATCAAAGTGCAGAGGACGTGGCAGTTGCAGAGAGAGCAGAGCCTCTAGGTGTAATGGTAACGCCCCCGTTGCTCCTAGAGGCTCATTTGCATATATTAAAACATAATTTTTCTCAGCAATGCAGGCACATATGAACATGGGACCAACACAGATGCCTTCAGCTGCCAAGAGCACATGTAACAGGTCAGCCAGTGTCATAGGTACAAAACTGCTGACAGATGCCCTTTAAATCCCTCACACAGGAAACTTACCTTAAGATGGAATTTACAATACACGGCATTTCCTTTGGGATCCACCAGTTTGAAGGTGTGAGATCCATAGCCGTTCATAAACCTGTATCCATCGGGAATGCCACGATCACTAAACAAAAACGTCACCTTAATAACGAGAAGGAAAGAAGATTAGGTTGCAAATATCAGTTTTGTCTATGACCTATGTGTCTCCATGGTTACAGACTACAAACAAATCTTGTGTAGCCTGATCCTGCAGTCATGTGTAAATTGCTTCTTTCCCTCCTTCTACTGCCTGTAGGTGACTAAGAAGAAGAGTCAGGGGGAAGAGGAATAACACGTGACTGCAGGATCAGACTACACAGGGTCTGTTTGTAGTCTGTTACCATGGAGACAGATAGAGCTGCATAGGAGCTGTATACCACTCATCTGCGTTTGGGACCTTTTCAAAATTGAATACCAAAATAACTGATGTATTGGAGAGATATACGGGGTGGTGACCCAATAACAGGGTATCGAGCCTCTGGAGTAAATGATATGTTGAATCTGGGTGTGACAAGTGGCACTCTGCCAGCCTAATACATGTGGTGGCAAGTGCCGGTCCTGGCGGTGTAATATTAGCTGGAGAAATACACTATTATAAGACTGATGGATACTCGTAGTACCGGACAGTATCGTCTGATGACAGGACGGCCTCTTGCTCTGACTCTCTGCAATCATTTTTTATTTGTGGAAAATCCAGCGACAAGGGCGCAATTCTCCTTCAGAGCTACCGCAGGGCAAATGAAGCATTGAACATGAGCTCTGCCTATGATGCGGGACATGCGAAGTCCTCCAGGGTGAGAGGTGCGGGGTCTGAATGAGGAACTTCCCTCCTCCCTCCAACATTTACAACGGCCTAACAGGTTAGGGCTCGCGCACACAAACGTATTTTTTGTCCGTGTCCATTCATTTCAATGGAGCCGCAAAAAAACCGGAAATGACTCTGTGTGCATTCCGTATCCATAGGTCCGCAAGTCCGTTGTGCAAAAAAATAGAACATGTCCTATTCTTGTCGCTTTTGCAGACAAGGATAGGCATTGTTACAATGGATCAGCAAAAAAACGTATGTAACACGGACATCACACGGATGTCATCCTTTTTTTGTGGATCCGTGTTTTGCAAACCGCAAAATACAAACGGTCATGTGCACGAGCACTTATTTGAAAACTTCCCTAATATCACTGATCTAGTACTCCATTTTTTTCTTTAGGTATCTCTAATTTATTTAACTATTGTTAACCCCTTAATGACCAGGCCTGAATCCAGGTTTTTATACAGGTAAGATTTTAAAGAGAGACATTTGTGGCAGAAAGGACAAGCCCCCCGAGCTGTGATAGGGAGAGAGCTGCAGCAGAAAAGACACACCCCCTGAGCTGAGATAGGGAGAGAGCTGCAGCAGAATAGACCCCCCCCCCCCCCCCGAGCTGTGATAGGGAGAGAGCTGCAGCAGAATAGACACAACCCCTGAGCTGTGATAGGGAGAGAGCTGCAGCAGAAAAGACACACACCCTGAGCTGTGATAGGGAGAGAGCTGCAGCAGAAAAGACACACCCCCTGAGCTGCAATAGGTTGAGAGCTGCAGCAGAATAGACACCCCCCCCCCCCCCCAAGCTGTGATAGGGAGAGAGCTGCAGCAGAATAGACACACCCCCTAAGCTGTGATAGGGAGAGAGCTGCAGCAGAATAGACACCCCCCCTGAGCTATGATAGGGAGAGAACTGCAGCAGAATAGACACACCCCCTAAGCTGTGATAGGGAGAGAGCTGCAGCAGAATAGACACAACCCCTGAGCTGTGATAGGGAGAGAGCTGGAGCAAAATATACACACCCCCTGAGCTGTGATAGGGAAAGAGCTGCAGCAGAAAAGACACAACCCCTGAGCTGTGATAGGTTGAGAGCTGCAGCAGAAAAGACACAACCCCTGAGCTGTGATAGGGAGAGAGCTGCAGCAGAATAGACACACCCCCTAAGCTGTGATAGGGAGAGAGCTGCAGCAGAATAGACACACCCCCTGAGCTATGATAGGTAGAGAGCTGCAGCAGAATAGACACACCCCCTAAGCTGTGATAGGGAGAGAGCTGCAGCAGAATAGACACACCCCCTAAGCTGTGATAGGGAGAGAGCTGCAGCAGAATAGACACAACCCCTGAGCTGTGATAGGGAGAGAGCTGGAGCAAAAAAGACACAACCCCTGAGCTGTGATAGGTTGAGAGCTGCAGCAGAAAACACACAACCCCTGAGCTGTGATAGGTTGAGAGCTGCAGCAGAAAGGACAAGCCCCCTGAGCTGTGAATGGAAGACAGCTTCAGCTAAAAAAAGACACCCCCCCCCCCCCGATCTGTGATAGGGAGAGAGCTGCAGCAGAAAAGACACACCCCCTGAGCTGTGATAGGTTGAGAGCTGCTGCAGAAAGGACACTCCCACTGAGCTGCTAGCTTGAAATAAATCTAGAAGAGCAATTGGAGCAATGAATGGGGAGATCTTTGGATCCATGTGAGGTGCAGGGCTGGTTCTAGCTTTGTTAGAAATAGATTGTCATGCACTATATGATAATAGTCATAGGATAACCCCTTTAAATCCTAGATAACCCCTTTAATCAAACATCCAAACTCTGCTCATGTGCCCCCTCCCTCTATTATTTCAGTAAATGGTTGGTATTACTTTTCCAATATTCCAATCACTTGCCGGATATGATACCGCACCTGATGCAGTGACTCCGGTCTCAGGCTCCAGAAGTCCCACACCATATCAGGGTCCTTCAGATGTGTCTGCGGGTTCCTTTTCTGGCTGTGGATGAAGGACGGAAACTGCAGACAGAACAGATTATAAGTACAGGTTATACCAGGATACCTGATGACATTGGTCATGCCAGGACTCTCCGCTGGGCAATGGTTCCAGTATGAGATTGGCTTCCTTTTTTAGATGCAGTGCTACAGGTGCCAACCTTTGCAATCTACAGAAGGGCACACGTACCACAGAGGCAGGCCGTGCAGATGCTTGGGGCCCTTAAAGAGAGGAGGCCTAGACCTTTATATACAGAGTATATACAGTACAGACCAAAAGTTTGGACACACCTTCTCATTCAAAGAGTTTTCTTTATTTTCATGACTATGAAAATTGTAGATTCACACTGAAGGCATCAAAACTATGAATTAACACATGTGGAATTATATACATAACAAAAAAGTGTGAAACAACTGAAAATATGTCATATTCTAGGTTCTTCAAAGTAGCCATCTTTTGCTTTGATTACTGCTTTGCACACTCTTGGCATTCTCTTGATGAGCTTCAAGAGGTAGTCACCTGAAATGGTTTTCACTTCACAGGTGTGCCCTGTCAGGTTTAATAAGTGGGATTTCTTGCCTTATAAATGGGGTTGGGACCATCAGTTGCGTTGTGGAGAAGTCAGGTGGATACACAGCTGATGGTCCTACTGAATAGACTGTTAGAATTTGTATTATGGCAAGAAAAAAGCAGCTAAGTAAAGAAAAACGAGTGGCCATCATTACTTTAAGAAATGAAGGTCAGTCAGTCCGAAAAATTGGGAAAACTTTGAAAGTGTCCCCAAGTGCAGTCACAAAAACCATTAAGCGCTACAAAGAAACGGGCTCACATGCGGACCGCCCCAGGAAAGGAAGACCAAGAGTCACCTCTGCTGCGGAGGATAAGTTCATCCGAGTCACCAGCCTCAGAAATCGCAGGTTAACAGCAGCTCAGATTAGAGACCAGGTCAATGCCACACAGAGTTCTAGCAGCAGACACATCTCTAGAACAACTGTTAAGAGGAGACTGTGTGAATCAGGCCTTCATGGTGGAATATCTGCTAGGAAGCCACTGCTAAGGACAGGCAAGAAGCAGAAGAGACTTGTTTGGGCTAAAGAACACAAGGAATGGACATTAGACCAGTGGAAATCTGTGCTTTGGTCTGACGAGTCCAAATTTGAGATCTTTGGTTCCAACCACCGTGTCTTTGTGCGATGCAGTAAAGGTGAACGGATGGACTCTACATGCCTGGTTCCCACCGTGAAGCATGGAGGAGGAGGTGTGATGGTGTGGGGGTGCTTTGCTGGTGACATTGTTGGGGATTTATTCCAAATTGAAGGCATACTGAACCAGCATGGCTACCACAGCATCTTGCAGCGGCATGCTATTCCATCCGGTTTGCGTTTAGTTGGACCATCATTTATTTTTCAACAGGACAATGACCCCAAACACACCTCCAGGCTGTGTAAGGGCTATTTGACCATGAAGGAGAGTGATGTGGTGCTGCGCCAGATGACCTGGCCTCTACAGTCACCGGACTTGAACCCAATTGAGATGGTTTGGGGTGAGCTGGACCGCAGAGTGAAGGCAAAAGGGCCAACAAGTGCTAAGCATCTCTGGGAACTCCTTCAAGACTGTTGGAAGACCATTTCAGGTGACTACCTCTTGAAGCTCATCAAGAGAATGCCAAGAGTGTGCAAAGCAGTAATCAAAGCAAAAGGTGGCTACTTTGAAGAACCTAGAATATGACATATTTTCAGTTGTTTCACACTTTTTTGTTATGTATATAATTCCACATGTGTTAATTCATAGTTTTGATGCCTTCAGTGTGAATCTACAATTTTCATAGTCATGAAAATAAAGAAAACTCTTTGAATGAGAAGGTGTGTCCAAACTTTTGGTCTGTACTGTATATATATATAAATATATATATATATATATATATATATATATATATATATATAGGCCACCAACACTTAAAGAATGTACATACTGAATAGCATAACAAAAACACATCACCTATACAAATATTTACAAAGTACCAAATGTTAGAAAAATATCAAAGCTTCAATTAGTCTCAAATAATTAGACAATAAAAAGCAGGACATCTCGTAGAAAGAAAGGAGGGACCTATTCTATACATACAATGAAATACATTAAAAAAATATGGCAATTATTTAGCCAAGCCTAATTCAGGCTAAACAAACTATTATTACTGCATGAATAAATAGACAATTCAGTAATAAGACCATATAATAAATGGTACTGTATGTGTAACACCCCGAGTGGCATTACCAGTCCTACGCCCTGCTTCTATCTGTGAATGATAATATACTGTTATCTTATGCATTTATTTCCATGCCTCTAGACACTGTGCATTTATAATAATGTTATATAATTGTTCATGTAATGTGCCTGGTTCACCAGCAGGTGGCAGCAACTATGGCAGAGCTACACTTAGAGAGAATGGAACTTACCATTCCATTCTCCCCTCCTTTCCTGGTCAGAAGTGGGCCCGTCCTGTTTGCTACCAGAAGGAGGTAGGGAGTTCTGGTTGAGACTCCATGTTTTTGTGTGCGACGTGGGAAACTGAACATGCCAGGTCCGGCACTAAAACCATTGTAAGTCAATGGTGCCAGATCCGGGGGTTTTTTTGGACACGAAAAAAAAACGAACCCGCCGTCCATTGACTTATAGTGGCGTTAGTGCCAGATGTTCAGTTACCCATTCCGCACACAAAAACGCTGTGTCCGGCATAGGAACGCAACGCATTCTGGTGAACTCCATTCCGGTTTGTTCAGCTTTGTCCCTATTGACAATGAATGAGGACAAAACTGAAGCATTTTCCGACGATTTTTAGATCCTCTGCCGGATCTCAAAACCGGACAGCACAAGGCAGATGTACTCATTTATACAGCGCTGACATATTCCGTATTCCGGCATGTTCATTTTTGATAGAATATAACCGGATCCGTTCTGAGCGGATGCAGCTGGTTGGATAATCTTCTGCCGAATCTGAAAACCGTACAGCAAAAACACGGATGTGACAGTAGCCTAAACAGCAGATAATACAGTAGCCAGGTGAACAAGCCCCGACACGGGTTTCGCTGCGGCTTCTATCCCTTGAAAGAATCCCCAGCTAAACACATCAGGGGTGTGGGGTTATTTACTGCGCCTAGGCGGATTATTATATAGCAATAATAATAGTTTGTGTGGCCTGGATTCGGCTGGGCTAGATACAGTGCAGTTTTACAGTATGTATCACCGTCTGCACAGTGCGGGTTCCTCCTTTTATTGTCTGAGATCTGCCGTCTTTTATTAATTGAAGCGTTTATATTTTTATAACATTTGGTACTTTGTAGATATTTGTATACGTGATGTGCAAGAGTCACGATGACAAGGGCTTGCAGGGTGAAACAAATACCGAAATGGAGGGGGTCACTTTGCTATGGGGTCCCCTCTCTTGTACACCACTGAGTCTACAACTTTGTATTACATTACAGTGTTACATCCTTCACAAGAGTCCCGAATTTGTGGGGACTGTCCCCAAGCCATAAATAGTAGGAACTTATGTAAGCCTCTCCCAGAACTGGCAGACCCGGGCAGGTTTCGGCGTTCCTACCCAAACACTTGAGTTTACCAGCTTGGTATGTATGCCTTTACAATGGAATAGATGGACGCTGTTGTGTGACCCGCTAGGCCCACCAGTGGAAATGATTCTGGGGGCCCACCCTCTGTGTATATAGGATCATTATTGTCAGAGCTTGGGCCACTGGAGGATCCTCTGGTACTCTGGTGGGCCAGTCCGACCATGGTTATGTCTAGTGCCGGAGTGAGGCCTGACCCTCTTCAGGTACCTCCCGCTCAGGCCCTGCAATAGGCATAACCTAATGAATCCGGTGTTCTGCCAGATTCCTATACCTTGGCAGAATGCTATACCCGGAAGTGACGCGGCCGCAGCGGAATCAGCTGTGTCTGGATCTGGATTCATAAAAATAATTGCACCGCCGCGGGAGAAGCACCTACTTCATTTGCATGCGTGAAACCAGACACTGCGCGTGCGCACTCAGCTCTGCTATGTGGTGACCCCACCACCCCAATATCCTGCAATCACCTCTGCTATGTGGTGTCCCCAATATCCTGCACTCAGCTCTGCTATGTGGTGTCCCCAATATCCTGCACTCAGCTCTGCTATGTGGTGTCCCCAATATCCTGCACTCAGCTCTGCTATGTGGTGTCCCCAATATCCTGCACTCAGCTCTGCTATGTGGCGAGGCTGAACTGCTGTATATGTGTCGATGTGTCCGCACTTTACCTACCCCTGAGTGCGCACACGCGGTGTACGGTTTCGTGCATGCAAATAAAGTAGGTGCTTCTCCCGCAGCGGTGCAATTATTTTTTACGAATACAGTGGATCTGCCCTTGCGCAGATCCACACACACCCTCCTCCAGCTGATTCCGGTGTGTCCGCGTCACTTCCGGGTATAGCATTCTGCCTGGTATAGGAATCTGGCAAAACACCGGTATTATGAGATTTGAAGGAAGGCGCCACTCTTGCTACAGGCTGTGCCTGGTATTGCAGCTTAATGTCTAGGAAATGTCTAGGAAGAAGTGCCCCCCCCCCCCCTCTCTTTCATATTTGTTGCCATCTTTTTATATGTTTCAAAAAATTTATAGTAATTGATATTGGACTCGAGGGGAAAAAAAAAGTTCATATGACTTTAAGACTTTTTCAATGGGAGTCAAGAGCTTGAAGTCAATTTACCATAATGGGATCCCGAATAAAGAATATCGGGATGTTGTTACCGACCAGGTCCCAAATTCCTTCGTCCGTGTAGAACTTCACTGCAAATCCCCGTGGGTCGCGGACGGTGTCGGCGGATCCTGCTTCTCCGGCTTTTGCATGCAAAGAGAACAGGACATTGTGTTATGAACAAATAAAAAAAAACACACAGGGTAACTTTATTCATTTAAAGAGCTCCTGTCAGCAGGATCAACTCTACGCAACCAGGTACGGTATCTGTTAGGGTTGGTCCTCCTGATTGATAGCATTACCTTTGTTATGTAGACCGGTTGCAGAGAGAGCAGAGCCTCTAGGTGTAATGGTAACGCCCCCGTTGCTCCTAGAGGCTCATTTGCATATATTAAAACTTCATTTTTCTCAGCAATGCGGACACATAGGAACATGGGACCAACACAGACGCCTTCCGCTGCCAAGCGCACATGGAACAGGTCAGCCAGTGTCATAGGGACAAAACTGCTGACAGAGGCCCTTTAACATTAAGATCTTCTTACCTACAGTAGAAAACCTGATAGCGATATCTGTTTTCTTCCCAACGCGCTCAAACACTTTGGCTTTCGTGTACTGGGTGATGTCATGGGTGACTTCAAAATATCCAAATGCTCCTGCAGTGAAAAGAAGACGCCAAGTAGTGATATTTGACAAGCTCAGCTTAAGGCTACGTGCGCATGAATGTAAGGGCTCTGTGCCCGTGCCGCGGACCGCAAATTGATGGGGTCTGCGATCCGCATCCGACGGTTCCGCACCGCAAAAAAAGTAGTGCATGCGCTACTTTTTTGCGATGCGGAGGCACGGCCGGAAACACCGCGGAAGAACTGACAATAAACTCTTTTAGTCCTCCTCCTAGGTGGGCCCCTTCTGAGCTCGGGCCCCCAAAGCAGCCACTTCCCCTATAGCAGGGATCAGCAACCTCCGGCACGCTAGATGTTCTGAAACGACAACTCCCAGAATGCTCCATTCACTTCTATGGGAGTTGTGAGAACAGCTGAGCACGTTTGCATGCTGGGAGTTGTAGTTGCACAGCAGCCGGAGGTGGCTGATCCCTGCCCTATAGCTACGTCCCCGGCTGATACCTTTTATTGGAAGTTTTCTGGATGACTCCGGCCTCTCCCTCGGGCGTGTTAGAACACGGTATCTGAAGACTCACATAGTTATTTAGTGTCTGACCGAAAACAGAAAAGAAACATGTCAGTCTTCAGGTTCCGTGTTATAACGTGCCCGAGGAAGAGGCCGGAGTCGTCCTGAAAGCTTGCCGTTTTCTCATCGTCTTTTAGGTTAGCCATTAAAGGGTATCAAACACTGAGGAATCTCATGTTCATATCTTGTATGTAATTAAAAATGTAGTATAGCTACTGAGTCATTCAATAATCTGAATAGCACTATCTCTTCCTCAGCTCTCTGTCCATCTTGCTGAAGTGGTCGCACATGCTCAGTTCCATCCTTCAGCTTCCACCAGCTGCATCTTCTGTTAGGAGCTGTGAAAGTTACACGGAGAGAGCTGCAGCGGAAAGGACCCCCCCAGCTGTGATAGGGAGAGAACTGCAGCAGAAAGGACTTGCCCCCTGAGAAAGGACACCGCATCCGGAGCTGCCATTTAGAGCAATGAATGTGGAGATCTCTGGGTCCATGTGAGGTTCAGGGCTGGTTCTAGCTTTGTGAAAAAGAGATTGGCAGGTTCTATATGATTTTTACTGTTTTACATTAATCGTCAGGCCAGCAATATAGCTGTCAGCTGAATAGTTCTAGTGGTCCAAACACCAGCTGGGACCTCGGTGGCACTAACTAACTTTAAAGGGGTTCTCTCACTTCAGCAGATGGCATTTATCATGTAGAATAAGTTACTACAAGGCGCTTACTAATGTATTGTGATTCTCCGTCTTGTCTCCTTTGCTGGCTGGATTCATTTTCCCATCCCATTATACACTGCTCATATCCAGGGGTTACGACCACCGTTCAATCCAGCAGTGGTGGTCGTGCTTGCACACTATAGGAAAAAATCACCAGCCAACAGAGAGGCCAATGCCTTTTCTTATAATGTGTGAGCACGATCACCGCTGCTGGATTACAGGGTGGTCGTAACCCCTGGATATGAGCAGTGTATAATGGGATGGGAAAATGAATCCAGCCAGCAAAGGAAGCAATATAGACAATCACAATACATTAGTAAGCGCCTTGTAGTAACTTTCTCTACATAATAAATGCCATCTGCTGAAGTGAGAGAACCAGGGGTGTAGCTAAAGGCTCACGGCCCTGGTGCAAGAGTTCAGCTTGGGCCCCCGTCCCTCAGTGCTTGTTGGAAAGGGGCAGGGGAGCACATAGCCTTCCTGCTGCCAGAGGCAAACATTGAAAGGGCACCCCCTCATGCCAAATTCTTGACCTAAGGCCCCATGCACACGGCCGTTGTTCACAGCCGTGTGCGGGCCGTGGAACCGCGGCCTGGATCCCTCCTGAGAGCAGGAGCGCACGGCGTCACTGGTTGCTATGACGCCGTGCGCCCCCTGCTGCCGGCACAGTACAGTAATACACTGGTATAGATCGTACCAGTGTATTACTGTACTGTGCCGGCAGCAGGGAGCGCACGGCGTCATAGCAACCAGTGACGCCGTGCGCTCCTGCTCTCAGGAGGGATCCAGGCCGCGGTTCCACGGCCCGCACACGGCTGTGAACAACGGCCGTGTGCATGGGGCCTAACCCTAACCCCTTCCCTCCAGCCAGAGGTGTAACTTAACCAGCATGCACTTTCTATAATGCCAGTGTCTTATGTGTCACAAGGGACTCTGGGCCCCTCAGGATCCTGGGCCCGGTAGCGACTGCTACCTCTGCACCCCCTATAGCTACACCCCTGGAGACAACCCCTTTAAAGTTTAATATTGAGAAACAGCTTGTCATTAAAGGGTAGGGAACAGTGACGTGCTGTACTCTACCCGCACCTCTGCCCCCTAAATAACGGCCCCCAAGTTGGCGGTAGTCCCTGACTTGACTAAGTGCAGGGGCCTAAACCTAAATGGGTAAAGAGTAGACAGACGGAAAGAGGTGAAAACCGACACTGGATATCAAATGCACAGCAGAGTGAAAATAATAGTGTCCGATAAGGTCAAATAAAGGAGGTCGCGACAGAAGTCCGAGAAACAGGCAAAAGGCGATAACGAGAAACAAACAATAGTGAGGCAGGAATACAAATCACAGGCAGCTTCCTGTTTAAATAGCGCATCCACAGGAAGCATGTGACGCCAGCACGAAGCCTGATTGGTCTGCGTCCTTGCACCCTGATAGGTTGACCAGCCCCACTGTCAGCGGGACTGGTTGCTGTAGCAACACAGAAACACTAGTGGCGCCACCACATTATGGCCAGGGAACGCAGACGGGTGAGTACGTGACAAAGCTTCGAAGTGCATGTCCATTGGTAGCGCTGTGCCCAGTCCCCCCCATGTCTTCCCCCTCTCACAGCATGGACTGAAGGAGAAGCTGCAGCTGCATCTCCCTCCTCTCCTCCCTCTCCCTCATTTAATGTTTTACACTAGAAGGATATTTCAGTGACTGAGGAGGTTTGTGACATCTACAAAGAGCCTGCAGGCCATAAAAGGGGAACTACAGGATGCTGGACGTCACAGATGGGTTCGCAATTTTACAAATGTCCACCTCTAGACATGTGCAACCCTCTAGGACCCCGGGCACGTGGACCACCTGGCTGTTTTACTCACCTGCTCCTTTAGCGTGCACTACTCTTTCAGGGATCCTTTCCCTGTCAAAATGGGCCATCTCATCGATAAATACGGTGTCCTGGACCAACAGTGGCCCCCGGGGGCCCACAGTTAAGATATTAAGCTTGTCTCCTGTTGGAACGCCTGCAGCGGTGGTGAGGACACAAGGATCCTGAAGGCAAACACATTGAAGTTGGATGAGATTCTAATATCAGTTTTTTAATGATTGAGGACCAGAAAGATCATGAACATCTGGACACCACAAGATTTACTGGCTCTACACAGTTCTGTGACATTTTGGTGAGTGTCCCATTTGCTGACAGTAAGCAGAGGTCTTGAAAATAGTGAGAAGCCTGAATACAAAGTATATTATCAGGATGCAGAACTTTATTTACACAAATGATCCTCCTACATGCCATGTAACTGGTAACTGTAGACTTCAGCTTCTGATAGGCCCTGTCACCCTCCACCAGTTTTACCAATGTAGCCCCCTCCCCAGTATTCACATCCCTCCCCAGGTGATTATTTCCTCTATATTGATGTCAGAGCTCTGCTTTTCTTTTTCTTTACTGAATTACAAATTCCCTGCAGCCACCACTAGGGGGAGCTTACTGTATACAGGGTTATTCTCGTCACATCCAACTCAATGATAAATATGTATGCAGTAAGCGCACAGGCTCCCCCTAGTGGTGGCTAGAGGCAGCTACAATTTCATCAATTAACGTTGGTTATACAGGGGATTTGGAGCACAGTATAATGCCCATTAAGTGACCCCCCCCCCCCCCCCCCACGTTAAGTGACCCCACACACAGTATGAATATGGTATACATGGCATCCCCCTTTTTTTTCAGAGCAAATACACTTGAACAGTAGCAGGTTTGCACTGATAAATCTCCCCCCTAAGCCCATGACAAACGCAGCTCTGCTACACCCGTACTTCACTACAGACTAGATAGTTGTGGTTATTTCTATATCCACCGTCCCATGCATTTGTCTTCCAGCTTCTGCTGTTTGCCTCCTTAGATAAATAAGCTACAGTGACTTTGCAGTAATGGTCTTAAAGGAGCCATGCAGTATTAGAAATACATGGCTGGAAAACAGCGCCAAACGTGTCCACTGGTTGTTTGCGGTATTGCAGTTCAGTCCCATTTACTTCAATGGAGCTGAGCTGCAATACCCCATTGACTTTAGCGGAGACAGATGTCCATAGGTTTGCAGCATAGAAAAGCTTTGTTGTACATGTTGTCCTCTAAGGGCAATCTCACACAAGCGTGTCCAGTGCATTAGCTATGCTCGGTGTGATAGCAGTATTTCCCGGACTGAACGCTGCTCCTATGACACGAACTCATGGCAGTACAGTGATTTATAATGCTGTGTGTTTCTGTCTGACATCAGCCTCGGGAACACACAGCATTATAAATCATTACAAGGCCTCCTGCACACGACTGTATGGCTTTTTCAGTATTTTGCGGTCCGTTTTTCATGGATCCGTTGTTCCGTTTTTTGTTTCAGTAGTGTTTCCGCTTCTGTTCCGTTTTTCCGTTTTTGATCCGTTTGTTGCGGATCGCAAACAGAAACGGAAGCATACAATAATGTTTAAACAGTAAGTACATGAAAAAATTGGGCTGGGCATAAAGTTTTCAGTACATGGTTCTGCAAAAACGGAACGGATACGGAAGACATACGGATGCATTCCGGATGCATTCCGGATGCATTCCGTTTTTTTTGCGGACCCATTGACTTGAATGGAGCCACGGATCGTTATTTGCGGGCAATAATAGGACATGTTCTATGTTTGAACGGAACGGAAATACGGAAACAGAAAGCATACGGAGTACCTTCCGTTTTTTTTTTTTGCAGATCCATTGAAATGATTGGTTCCGTATACGGAATGCAAAAAAAAAACGGAACGTAAATGGCCTAATGACGTAGGAGGCCTAATGCTGTGAGTTTGTGTCACAGGAGCAGCGCTCAGTCCAGCTGTCACACATGGCGTACTCCAGGCATGCTCAACCTGCGGCCCTCCAGCTGTTGTAAAACTACAACTCCCACAATTCCCTGCTGTAGGCTGATAGCTGTAGGCTGTTCAGGCATGTTGAGAGTTGTAGTTTTGCAAGAGCTGGAGGGCCGCAGGTTGAGCATGCCTGGCGTACTCGTATTTCACTGACTGAATACACTTGTGGCTCTCTAGCTGTGGTAAAACTACAACTCCTAGTGTGTCTTGGGTGTCATGACATGCTGGTTGCTGTAGTTTCGTCACATTTCATCACACTGGTTTCTTCAAAAAGAGGAAGCGTCTAGCGAGGGTAGTTCGTCATTATCTTCGGTTGCTCCACAGCACTCGGATTGCTTAAACTTGCTTGCGCCGTGTGCAACTACACAAGTCGCACAAATAGCCATACAATTTAGGCCTCCTGCACACGACCGTGTGGCTTTTTCAGTGTTTTGCGGGCCATTTTTCGCGGATCCGTTGTTCCGTTTTTTGTTTCCGTTCCGTTTTTCCATATGGCATATACAGTATACAGTAATTGCATAGATAAAATTGGGCTGGGCATAACATTTTCAATAGATGGTTCCGCAAAAAACGGAACAGAAACGGAAGACATACGGATGCATTTCCGTATGTGTTCTGTTTTTTTGCGGACCCATTGACTTGAATGGAGCCACGGAACGTGATTTGCGGACAAGAATAGGACATGTTCTATATTTAAACGGAACGGAAAAACAGAAATACGGAAACCATTTTTGCAGAACCATTGAAATGAATGGTTCCGTATACGGAACGCAAAAAACGCCCAGTAAACGGGGGAAAAAAACGGTTGTGTGCAGGAGGCCTTATATTGTAGCTTGTTCTGCCAACAGCTATCCCTCCTAGGACCCTCATACACAAGCATGCAGGTGTCCTGAATGGCTAGAGGTAAGTAAGACTCCACTGGCTGCAGCATGGGGCCCCTGAAAACAAAAGGACTTTTGGGCTTTTTGGGCTTCCCCCCAGCGAGGCACCCTATACACATAAGATGGTTGGCCTGCCAAAATCAGTAGGTTCATCTGACATTGATTGTATGTGTATGGCCGGGTTACGAGTAAATGGGGAACGACTGTTAGATTGGTAAGGAACCAAACCGCGGGGAACGGGGGGTCAAAAATGTGCGCTGCCTCCCTAGTCAAACTCTACAGATGAAACTCGAAAAATTAGAATATCGTACAAAAGTCCATTTATTTCATAATGCAAATTAAAAGGAATTGTTTTTCACAGATCCGTTGTTCCTTTTTTTTTGTTTCCTTTTCGGTTCCGTTTTTTCCGTATGGCATATACAGTATACAGTAATTACATAAAACAAATAGGGCTGGGCATAACATTTTCAATAGATGGTTCCGCAAAAAAACAGAACGGAGACGGAAGACATACGGATGCATTTCCATATGCATTCCGTTTTTTTTGCGGACCCATTGACTTTAATGGAGCCACGGAACGTGATTTGCGGCCAAATATAGGACATGTTCTATCTTTGCACGGAACGGAGATACGGAAACGGAATGCATAAGTTTTTTTTTGCAGACCCATTGAAATGAATGGTTCCGTATTAGGAATGCAAAAAATGGCCCGCAAAACGGTAGTGCATTACTGAAATAAATGAATTTTGCACGATATTCAAATTTTTCGAGTTTCACCGGTATAGGACTGTCGAAGGGTAGCCGAGCAGTCCCATAGATACTCAAGTATCTTTAACAGTCCCACAGAGATGCTGCAACCCATTCCTAGCAGCCCATCACGCTATAAAAAAAAAAACATTACATGGACTTGTTTTACTCTGTAACGAACAGGGCTTCTGCCATGTTGCACCCTGCACCACCGATAACACGAGTCTTGGCAAAGATATGCGCACGGTCCATATTACGTGAGGATTTTCCATGCAGATTTTCGTGCAGAACATCCACGGCCCCAGCCACGTAGATAAGATCTTCAAAATTTTCATCTACACGGCAGGGAGAGCGACCTGCCTCGTGGATTTAGAAATCCCCCTTTGCACTGCAAATCTGCGACTATACCACACGGTTGCCCAGGGTCAATTTTAATTGATAAAATCCGCAAGTGACACCTGGAATTGGCACAAATTTGTTGCGGAAACGGGAAATCCGTAAATCCATAAACGACACTGCCATGTGCATCTGCCCCACTCACATTACTCTCACCCCATGGCTTGAAAAAGACAGTAGAACTACAAGTCCCAATATTACTGCAATCTATATGCCAGGGATAGGCAACCTGCGGCACCCCAGCTGTTGTGAAACTACAACTCCCAGCATGCATACTTGCTCTGTTCTAGGGAGGCTCAACCTGCGGCCCTCCAGCTGTTGTTACGCTACAACTCCCATCATGCTCGGCTGCAGGCTGATAGCTGTAGGCTTTACGGGCATGCTGGGAGTTGTAGTTTTGCAACAGCTGGAGGGCCGCAGGTTGAGCATCCCTGTTCTAAGAACTCCCATAGAAATGAATGGAGCATGCTGGGAATTGTAGTTTCACAACAGCTGGAGCGCCGCAGGTTGCTGACCCCTGCTATAGACTATGCCCTCCTAAGAGATGACTCTCCCCCGATCCGCAATATTATCCGAAATAATGAACGTTTCAAGCCAGCCGCGCCGCGCCCTGACTCCACGCCCCTACGTTACCCTTCACCTGATCTGTTTACTGTGGCAGAATAAAGGCTCCATTCTTCGCCGGTTTATTAACACATCCTCTGTGATCCATAAACTATTAACCCCTGCCGTACAAAACTATTTTATACCATATATTAACCCCTTCTAATATGCCAGTCAGTGGTCTGTAACCTATAGCATTGTAGAACTAGAACTCCCAGCATGCCCTGCTGTCGCCACGCTGGGTGTTGTAGTCTCTGTACGTGTATAATGCATTGCGTACAGGCCTAATTCTTAGTGGACTGAGACGCCCTTGGCGCAGCAAAGTGATGTCCAACATGTGGCTTTCTAGCTGTTCCAAAACTACAACTCTCAGCATGCCCCGACACCCTGCAGCATACTCTCTGTTCACATCTCCCCTTCCCCCTGGCCTCCTAATACACTTGGCATCTTCAAGATGCAGGTGCGGACATTCCAAGGGCTCAAGTATCAGAAGGCATTCCTACCTAAGCAATGCTTGCCTGGCACTTGTGTAACTACCATGCCCTACAGATACCCCCTGGTACTGGTACCTTGGTCTGCTGCCTGAAATGGTCCATGGTAACGGTGGTTGGGTCGCCGTCTGATTCTCGGTACTTGGCACTTGCTAAATTGAGAAGATATGTCCTTTTGAGTGACTTTTGGCGTCTCTTTATTGGATCCTCTACCCCGCCCTCCCTGCTGTCAGCTCCACTCCCTCCTCAACATCTTAATGGGGCTGCCAAAAAATGTCGCAACCTTCCTCTGGTTTACAGAAAATTCCTTGCACAAGACCTTAGTCAGGATGAGAAAGCACAGTGCCTTGAAGACCTGATGCAGTAAGGCCCCTTTCACACGGGCGAGAATTCCGCACGGGTGCAATGTGTGAGGTGAACGCATTGCACCCGCACTGAATCCGGACCCAGTCATTTCTATGGGGCTGTGCACATAAGTGGTGATTTCCACGCATCACTTGTGCGTTGCGTGAAAATCGCAGCATGCTCTATATTCTGCGTTTTTCACGCAACGCAGGCCCCGTAGAAATGATTTGGGCTGCGTGAAAATCGGATGCGGGATGATTTTCACGCATGGTTGCTAGGAGACGATTGGGATGGGGACCCGATCTTTATTATTTTCCCTTATAACATGGTTGTAAGGGAAAATAATAGCATTCTGAATACAGAATGCATAGTACAATAGCGCTGGAGGGGTTAAAAAAATAAAAAAAATAATTTAACTCACCTTAATCCACTTGATCGCGCAGCCGGCATCTCCTTGTGTCTTCATCTTTGCTGTGCACAGGAAAAGGACCCGTGGTGACGTCACTGCGCTCATCACATGGTCCATCACATGATCCATCACCACGGTAAAAGATCATGTGATGGACCATGTGATGAGCGCAGTGACGTCATCAAAGGTCCTATTCCTCACAGATGAAGACAGAAGAGATGTCGGCTGCAGGAACAAGTGGATTAAGGTGAGAGTTAAATTATTTTATTATTTTTTTAACCCCTCCAGCGCTATTGTACTATGCATTCTGTATTAAGAATGCTATTATTTTCCCTTATAACCATGTTATAAGGGAAAATAATACAATCTACACAACACCTAACCCAAACCCGAACTTCTGCGTGCAAAACTCATTAAAATGTTTTGCACTCGCGCTGAAAAATCATGCATTTTCCCGCGACGCACCCGCATCTTATCCGGGCCAAAAACATGACGCCCGTGTGATGGATTGGCTCCGGATGCGTTCAGTGAAACTCGCACTATTTTGCAAGCAAGTTCAGTCAGTTTTATCTGCGATTGCGTTCATTTCTTCAGTTTTTTCCGCGCGGGTGCAATGTGTTTTGATGCGTTTTTCACTCGCGTGATAAAAAACTGAAGGTTTACAAACAACATCTCTCAGCAACCATCAGTGAAAAACGCATCACACCCGCACTTGCTTGCGGATGCAATGCGTTTTTCACGCAGCCCCGTTCACTTCTATGGAGCCAGGGCTGCGTGAAAAACGCAGAATATAGAACATGCTGCGATTTTCACGCAACGCAGAACTGATGCGTGAAAAACAACGCTCATGTACACAGACCCATTGAAATAAATGGGTCAGTGCGGGTGCTATGCATTCACCCGCGCGGAAAACTTGCTCGTGTGAAAGGGGCCTAAGGAAACCTATTGCGTCTTATTAAAGAGGGACACCTGCAATATGCAAACAAGAGTTACATGACGGGCTCAGCTCTGCTACATCTGTACATTGGCAGACACATTACAAGTAGGGTTTCCTGAAACTACAACTCCCAGCATGCACACTCGCACAGTTGTTCACAGTAATAAATGGAGCATGTAGGGAGTTATAGTTTCACAACAGCCGGAGATTGCCGGATCCTTGTCCTAGCCATGTAATATATACAGGACAGGGATCAGCATTGTAGCCTTGCATCGCTAGGGTCCTGCGTTCAAATCCAACACAAGGAGAACGTCAGCATGGAGTCTGTAGGGCCTCCCTGTGTTTGCGCAGGTTTCCTCCAAGAAAACCCATACTGATTAGTGTGTGAAAATTAGATTGCAAGCTCCACCGGGGACAGGGACCGATGTGACTAGCAACAATCTGCACAGCACCATGAAATATGTGAGCAGGTAATGTGCAGGATTGCCCTGTGGCGTCAGCGCTATGAAAGGGGCAGGACAGAACAAGTCGACAAACAAAGATTATTCCTCACCCTGGGAAACACGGAATTATGAAATAATGAGAGGGTAATAAAATGTGCTGAGCGCCACATCACTGCAGGATCACGATGGGGCAGCCTGAGGTGGCGATGCCAGGGACATAGGTAGTGGAGGCCATTGCTGCTGCTAGAAACACAAAGGGGGAGATTTACTGCGCAAAATTTGTCAAAATGTTTGTTCAAATCAAACCAAAAGTCAGACGTGCGGTACATGCCGTGCGGTCAAATATTCCATTTGAAATGCAATTTTTTTTCTGCCTCACTTTTGCCAGTTTTGAAAAAAAAAAATCGGTCTGTAAAGTCATAAAAGGCAATAGATTTATTAGTGCTGTACGCCATGTATTCTGCCCGCCGGGGCATACGGAAAAGTCTGACACATCTAATAAGGTGCGCCACTGTATAGGAGCACACGGGAGACCATGGGCGTCACTACAGCCATAGCATTTGCTAGGGGCCCTGAGATTCGGGGGCCAAATCAGGTGCAAGAACTCTTGTCGTTTTCTGTGGGGAAATACAATATGGCGGCTTTTTTTTTTTTTTTTTTTTTGCTATCATGTGGGTTTTCTTACATTTAATTTTTTGCTACTTATGTTGCTGTTTTAATGACACTAGGTCAGGGATCAGCAACCTTCTGCATTCCAGCTGCTGTGAAACTACAACTCCCAGCATGCAAATATTACATAGAAGTGAATACCCCATAGAAGTGAATGGAGGATTATGGGAGTTGTAGTTTCAAAACAGCTGGAGTGCCAGAGGATGCTGATCCCTGCACTAGGTGGTGGGGGGCGGGGGCCCCCATCGCGCTTTTGCTTTGGGCCCCTATGAATTATAGTTACAGCCCTGCAGAAGACTATGCTTTCACGTACAATTAAAAGAAAAGACAGCGTTCCCAGACCGTACCCCTACAGTATGTACAGTGCAAATACAGTCTTAGGGCTCATGCACGCGGCTGTTTCCACGCCGTGGATGTGTTGCGGCCCGCATACGGCGAGTCCGCAATACACGGGGCACTGGCCGTGTGCACCCCGCATCACGGATGCGGACCCATTCACTTAAATCCGGAAGCACGGATTGGAGCCCCACAGAAGCACTACGGAGTGCTTCCATGGTGTTTCTGGCCGTGACTCCGGATTGCGGACCCCATTCAAGTGAATGGGTCAGCAATCCGCGTGCAGCTGCCCCACGGTCGGTGTCTGTGCATTGCGGTCCTGGCCGGCACACGGTCATGGCATGAGCCCTTAGGCTGCATTTACATCATGATTTTGTTCCACATTTAACATATTTGCATTTATCTGGCAGAATGCAGCAAAACAACAACACAAATACATATATTTTTTTTAAGCCTTGGGTGAAAGATCGCCCTGAATGGCATCCTTTTAACACATACGCCATGTGGATATGTTAAAGGGGTCCTCTCACTTCTGAAAATGGCATTTATCATGTAGAGAAAGTTAATACAAGGCACTTCCTAATGTATTGTGATTGTCCATATTGCCTCCTTTGCTGGCTGGATTCATTTTTCCATCACATTATACACTGCTCATATCCAGGGGTTACGACCACCCTGCAATCCAGCAGTGGTGGTCGTGTTTGCACACTATAGGAAAAAGCACCAGCCTATGAGCACTCCCAGCCACCAGAGAGGCCGGCACTTTTTCCTATAGTGCACGACCACCACTACTGGATTACAGGGTGGTCGTAACCATAGAAACAAGCAGTGTATAAGGTGATGGAAAAATGAATAAAGGAAGCAATATGGAGAATCACAATACATTAGTAAGTGCCTTGTATTAACTTTCTCTACATGATAAATGCTATTTTCTAAAGTCAGACAAACTGCTGTGAACATAGCTTGAATAACAAGTTCAGCACTGCTACATCTGTAGTTGCTTTGTCATGCCGGGTTTCAGGAACGCTGTAATGATATTGTGCGATGATGGAAACGCAGAAACTTGGTCTCTTCCCTTTCTTTCGGCAGCTTCATCTTCAAAACAGGAAGCAGAGCTAGTGAAATCAAGGTGGCCGCCCGGCTTACACAACAACCACTTCTCTCAATTTACAAGGAAATAAATCCCATTACTGCTGAGTCACGGTGAACGCAGGAAACAGGTCAGATCAGGTGGGAATTTATTGTAGAAGTGGAGGCATTTTCTCTGTTTATTGTACACACAAAGGGGATAGGCGTGCGCAGCCTATTGCATTAGGGTGTGCACCCTACCTACAGCACAAACACACACGCCGCGCGCGCACGTGTGTATGTATGTATTATATCCACAGATCCAGTGTTGGCCAGTTCGCAGTGTTCACCTGCGAACACATGCCGGCTGCCATCTTGGCTCACCCGTCCGGCGATGCACAGGTAAGCCCTGAATCCGGACCCATTCATTTCTATGGGGCTGTTCACATGAGCAGTGATTTTCACGCATCACTTGTGCGTTGCGTGAAAATCGCAGCATGCTCCTCTTTGTGCGTTTTTCACGCAACGCAGGCCCCAAGGAAGTGAATGGGGCTGCATGAAAATCGCAAGCATCCGCAAGCAAGTGCGGATGCGGTGCAATTTTTACGCACGGTTGCTAGGAGACGATTTGGCTGGGGGCCCGATCATTATTATTTTATTTTCCCTTATAACATGGTTATAAGGGAAAATAATAGCAAATATATAGCCCCCCCCCCCCCAGGGAGGAGCTTCAGTGCCACGGCCAAGGGATTCTGGGAAAAGCTTAACCCCAAAAATCCCTGGTGCAGGGACGATACAAAGGGAGGGATAAAACGATACCCCCAACATATGAGGCCACCTGCAGTCCCACAGCACCAGCCCTAGGAGGACTGGCGCTGAACATCTTAGACAATGGGGGCATATCGCTAGGATATGCCCCCATTGTCTGATAGGTGCGGGTCCCACCTCTGGGACCCGCACCTACAACGAGAACGGAGCCGGGGAGAGTTGTGGCTGGAGGACCCCGGGTTTCCCAGGGTCCGTCCACCACCAGGCACAGCTCCCCGCCTCTCCCATTGAAGTGAACGGGAGCGCACCGCGCATGCACGGCCAACGCTCCCATTCATTTCTATGGGGCCGATGGAAATAGCCGAGCCAGCGCTCAGCTATTTTCGGAAGCTCCATAGAAATGAACGGAGGGCGGCTGCGCATGCGCAGTGCGCCCTCCTCCACTTTCTCTGCTCCGTTCTCCTTGTAGGTGCGGGTCCCACCGCTGGGACCCGCACCTATCAGACAATGGGGGCATATCCTAGCGATATGCCCCCATTGTCTAAAGATGGGATAACCTCTTTAAGCATTCTGTATTCAGAATGCTATCATTTTCCCTTATAACCATGTTATAAGGGAAAATAATACAATCTACAGAACACCGATCCCAAGCCCGAACTTCTGTGAAGAAGTTCAGGTCTTGGTACCACATTCAGTTTTTTATCATGTGTATGCAAAACGCATTGCCCCCGCGCAATAAAAACTGAACAACGGAACGCAATCGAAGTCAAAACTGACTGAAATTGCGTACCTACTCGAGCGGGTTTGCCACAATGCACCCGGGACGCATCCTGAGCCAAAACGTGGCGTCCGTGTGAAAGAGGCCTAAGGGAAAACTATAAATAGAAATTAGCGATTCCCTTACGTCTAAACAGCAGCACAACTGGAGATTTAGCAAGAAGAAACCCTAAGAGGGAGGGTCCTCCAGCTGAACTGAACTCAGGACAGACCTGCCAAAGGTGGCATGTTCTGAACTTTTTAGATCAAGCCTATAATGGCCTACAAATGTAGCATGGGAACTCCATGAGGCCGCAGCGCAAATGTGCTCCAACGGTACTAGGCTTCTCTCAGCCACCGAGGTAGCGATGGCTCTCGTAGAGTGAGCGTGGAGAAAAGCCGGGGGAGTCAACCCCTGAGCGACAAAAGCTACTCTGATTGCCTCCTTGATCCAGTGGCTTAATGTCGGTTTGGAAGATTTAAGACCTCTGTTCCCTCCGGCAAAGAGAACAAACAAATTCTCAGATATCCGAAAGTTCTTAGTTCTTTCCAAGTATACCTTCATGCTTCTGGCAACATCTAGGGTCTAAAGCACCTGTTCTTGCTTCGATACTGGAGCTGGATAGAAAACCTTTACGTTGTGGAAGGAAGGAACCTTAGGAACAAAGGTCAGGAGAAAACGCAGGAGGACTCTATCCGGTAAGAAGAGTGTGTATGGCTCCACCGCAGCCAAGGCCTGCAATTCTCCGATTCTCTTTGTTGACGTAATAACCAGCAGAAAAACAGGTTTTCCAGGATAAGAACTTTAAATCCACGCTCTGAAGGGGCTCAAAGGGGGGAGAGCATAACCCCCTGAGCACAACTGACAGATCCCACTGGAGGTATAGAGCTCAGGATCCTGGGATGTAGTCTTTCGGCTACCTTAAGGAACCTTTTGACTAGAGGGTCCTGAGAAAATGGTTTCCCCAAATTTGAAGACAGAGCTGAGGTATGTACCCTTAAGGTCGATGGTCTGAGACCTTTGTCTAATCCATCCTGTAGAAACTGGAGTACGGACATAACGGGGGAATCCCAAGAGGACATCATATTTAGGTCACAACACTGAAAAAAAGTCCTTCAGATTTTGGAATATGCTCTGTTGGTAGACTCAGCTCTAGAGTGAGATAAAGTCCTCAGGATCCCTGCCGAAAACCCTCTAGATTCTAGAAGGGGTCGGGGGGGAAGGGGGGGGGGATCAACCTCCTGGCTGTCAAGTTGAGACTCTTCAAGTCTAGGCAGGACCCAGCTAGATGAACTAGGTGCTCTGTCAGGGGAAGCTTCCAATATTGTCCCTGCCTCATCTGCATGAGCTGGGTGAACCAAGACCTCTTCGGCCAGAAGGGTATTATGGCGATCACTGAGGTCTGGTCCTGCTTGAGTTTCATCAATACAGTTGGTATCATGGAAACTGGAGGGAATATGTAGGCCAGCCTGAACCTCCACGGAATGGACAGAGCATCCACTGCCCAGGGATTGTCCTCCCTGTATAGGGAGCAAAGCCTGTTTATCTTGGCGTTGAACCTTTTTACCATAAGATCGATAAGTTGCAACCGCAACTGAGGTGGAGGCAGCAGAATAGCCTCTTCTTAAAGTGCATTCCACTCTTCTATCTAGTGGATCCTGGAGATTAGACCCATCCCCAGAGGGGACCACAATGCGTCTCGACAGCTTGGCTATGGCTAAATCCACCTTAGGAGGCGGACCCCAGTCATCCAGTTAGTCCTGGATTAAGGGGTATAAGGTTTTGAATCTCTTAGATATCACTGGTCCCTTCTCAGGATGCTTCCATTCAGTTGTCATCAGACTCCTGAGTGACTTTGCCACCTTGAAGGCCCTAGGCCCCCTAGAGGTGGATGCAGAAGCTTCCCCTTGATCAACATCCTGGTCCCTTGACCTGATGGATCTTAAAAGTCGCTGCACCTTTTCCCACCAGAAATATCTGGGTGGTAGTGTTCTCCTCTTCCTCGATATCCGAGTGGACTTCATCGATAATCATCAAGTCTTCTCCAAGAGGCGACAATTTCCTAGGAGAATTCTGTCTAGGTCTCCTCTGGGCCAATGCATCAGCTATGGACTTCCCTACAAATTCCTTTACCCAGGATATTATATGAAGAGACTGGGTCTCAGTCTCAGGAGGGGGGGCGACAACTCTGACATTTATTATAGAGATAATCGTCAGGCAGCCGAGTGTCACATTCCCAACATGACAGGTGTCTGCGTTTGGAAGAAGTTTTGCGTCCCGAAGAGGGCATTTGCCAGAGCCTGGAGAGGACATCTGCAAAATATAATAGATGGATGCTTACAGCAGCAGAGATGGCAGGACAATCTAGCGGTGAGTAACCGTCTGTAGTACTCACTAGACTGCACAAAGGTGGCTGAGAGACAGCTGAAGGGAAGGGCCACTTAATAGGTTAGAGGGGAGGAGACAACTTTTACTGCTGCTTCAAGTTCCAAATACAGAGGAAGGAAAAAAAATTGTGCCTACAGCTGACAAAAAAGTGTAAAGCTCCTAGCTACGTGTTAGCTGGAACTAAGGATTAACAGACTCCTTAACCCTTGGTGTCGCTCTGCTTTTGGTTCGGCGGTGACCGGAAGTTGGAAGATCACTGGAGCCGAGACCCCCTGGACTGCAGGTATAAGGTAGAAATTGGTCTCAAGAGACCACCACCTGTCCTTTCTATCTGCAGTACAGGAAAAAAACAAAAAAATAAAACGCACAGTCTGTGTATTGGGGGGTGGGCTTTATAGGGGGCACTCCTGGTTAATTACCACTTTGTTTTGACTTAATCAATAAAAGTTCCACCTGTCCTGATTGTCCACAGGGGCAGTAATACCCCAGTTGTGCTGCTATTTGGACCTGGGGGAATTGACTTCTATGACACCCACAAGTCAACATTTAACCCCTTTAAGGGTTTTTCTGAGATTTTAAATACTGATGACTCTGCCCCATTGAAGTGAATGTATGGCACTGTGCTTGGAAAGCTGCGAGAAGGCCAGGTCTCTAACAGGAGTGCTGGTGCCTCCTCAAAATAGCTGATCGGCGGGGGTCCTGGGTGTCGGACCCCCACAGATCAGATACATATGAGCTATCCTGAGGAAAGGACAACAGTATAAAAATCTTTAAAAAAAAAAACTTTAAGGGGATTTTTCACACAGCCATCTAGCCGACTTTTGATGTTTTTTTTTTTTTGCACCAAACCACCAATTCCAGATGTTAGCTAAAGGTTATGGGAATTATGAAATGCATAGCGGCTTTTTTTATTGTGTCCCTGCATTTCTGCATGGTTAGCGATGGTAACCCCAGTAAAAAACCCTCAGTAGTCACGTGCCATTCCTGCACAGGTCACCGCTCAGGCAATTGATTGGCCTGCAGAAGTGACGTGCATGAAGTTTTCATTTTTCTCATGTTAGATTGGGGTCATAAGAATACAAGGGAAAACAAATTTAATCTGGGAGTTAGAATGCACGAAAACAAAAAAGCCATAATTTTACAGTTTTGGTCGAGATGAATGCGGCAATTTATGTGGACACTTTTTTTTTTTTTTTGCAACCGAGTATTGGTCTGACGCAGTGCAGTAACTTCTCTTAAGGGTAACTGCAGAGGATGTGGATTTTCATTCGGGAAAAACCATAGCATAAGGCCGAATGCGCCACATTTCGCAGTCCGCAATACACAGATACCGCTCATGATGGAAAGGCCTATTCTTGTCAGCAAAACAGACAAGAATGGGACATGTTCTATATTTTTTTTTGTGGGGCCATGGACCGGAGCAATGGATGCGGACAAGACACGGAGTGCTGTCTGCATCTTTTGCAGGCCCATTGAAGTGAAAGGGTCCACATCTGACCCGCACAAAAAAAAAAATGCCGCTCGGATTTGGACCCAAACAACGTTCATGTGCATGAGCCCTAATACAGTACTAGCAAAGTTAATGAGATTTCACAAATCTCATGTGTAAACTTAGCTTTTTTTTCCTTTTGTGTGAAAATTTAAAACGAGGAATTTAAAAACCTGCATCGCCAGTTGTGTGTGCACAATTCTGCGCCTTCTGCACAGATATCCACACAAAAAATAAAAAAAAAGTGATAATAGTGCAGATTTATGTGAGTTTTTCTTGCCAATTTTCTACATAAAAACCTGCACAGTGCAGTGCTTAGGCATGATGAGTGTGTCACACCAGACTGCAGCTTAAAAATTCAACAAAATCGCCATATAATATAGCGATTTTATTTGTTAATAAATGTCAGTTTGGAAGACAGAAACTTTGGAACTTGCCTTTTTCTTTGGATTGATTACTGTGTCCATTATCCCTGCGCTGTGACATCACCGTCTGTATTATCCCTGTACTAGAATAGTATATGGGGTGATCCCTGCTGTAATACCTTAGTGTATAAATTGAAGGATAGGGGTAATCGCACCTTACTAGATAACGTTGTGCATCCTAGGCAGAACACTAGATGAAAGCATAATCATTCCCATATGTGCGGGATCCCTGGCTGCTGAGCTCCGCTGCCGGCCGGGCCTCTCAGGACGCCAGAATAACCATGTGGAGGACAAATTTGCTCAAGGAGTAAAATGAAAATAAAAGTGCACTGCATTAAGGGAATCTACAAAAAAAAAAAAAAAAAAAAACATTTAAAAAATAAAATAAGGTCAAAGCTACCAGTTTCGGTGATTGTCGATCACCTTCATCAGGCTGAAAATTGGTCACAAAACAGTGGTGAGAACCAGAAGTTACACTCAAGCAGCAATATTGCATAATCCTCCGACATTTAAACAACGTAAATTGTTACCACTGCATTACCCTCCAATTTTTACACTAAGGTATTACACCAGGGAGCGCCCCTATAAACTGTGCGTATTGTCCCTGCACTGTGACATCACTGTGCGTATTGTCCCTGCACTGTGACATCACTGTGCGTATTGTCCCTGCACTGTGACATCACTGTGCGTATTGTCCCTGCACTGTGACATCACTGTGTGTATTGTCCCTGCACTGTGACATCACTGTGTGTATTGTCCCTGCACTGTGACATCACTGTGTGTATTGTCCCTGCACTGTGACATCACTGTGTGTATTGTCCCTGCACTGTGACATCACTGTGTGTATTGTCCCTGCACTGTGACATCACTGTGTGTATTGTCCCTGCACTGTGACATCACTGTGTGTATTGTCCCTGCACTGTGACATCACTGTGTGTATTGTCCCTGCACTGTGACATCACTGTGTGTATTGTCCCTGCACTGTGACATCACTGTGTGTATTGTCCCTGCACTGTGACATCACTGTGTG
The DNA here is from genome assembly GCF_014858855.1 of Bufo gargarizans. NCBI lineage: Eukaryota > Metazoa > Chordata > Amphibia > Anura > Bufonidae > Bufo > Bufo gargarizans. The sequence goes on from NC_058089.1 coordinate 16,413,894, forward strand.
TATTGTCCCTGCACTGGAATCAAGAGCCCTCTACCAGAAGACTTCAGATGAATAAAAATTTATTGAAAACATTTTTACTCATCTGAAGTCTTCCAGCGCAGTTCTTTGGTAGAATGTTCCTGTATCCAGTACTCTGACCTCCAGTGCAGCGGCAGCCTGGTCCAGTGTGGGGTAGACCTTCGCTTTCACCTAGTCTTGCACAACACCAGTGGGTAAGTTACCTTCTGCAGTGGCCTCAACCCTATTTTAATGAAGATATTACACAGGGAGTGTCGTTTTCACCATTATCCCTACACTATGACATCAGAGTTTATTATCCCCGAGGTGTCACTGCATTATCTCTGCTATACTGTAACATCCGTTTCCGATCCACACAACTTTGGAACGTTTTAGTACAAACTTTCTTCTAGTCAGGTGTTCTGTGTAATTGAGGCAGCTTCGGGGGACCCACTGTGAAAAGCTCATTTAAAGCTATGGCAACCAATCACCGTTCATTATTACAGGCAACAAGGCCAGGTTTTCTGTTAGGCAGTTTTGATAAATCAGGTCCACGTGTGATATTGCTCTCTGGTAGAAGGGGTACGTGCAGCACAGTGGTTACCCAGCCACTTTGTCTGTTCCCCCCCCCCCCCCCCCTTTATTTGAACAGGACTCCTGCCGTATGAGAAACATTCCACGTATTAACTGCGTATAGGTTTATTGTAAAAACAAAAAAATGATATAATTAACATAGGACGGCGCCTTTCCAGTTACAGAAAAACCAACATCTAACACAACAGATGAACAACCACCATAATGGACACGTACTGAAGTGCTCCACTAGACAGACGTAGCCCTGGCGAAGTGCATACCCCATGAGATTTGTGCACCGTGGGTAGTTTACTGCAACGCCACATTCCAGTCAATTACTGAGATCTGTCATCTGAAGGCACGGTGTAAACGATTACAGGAGCTTATAATAACTTGTATTAATACTTGCTGAAAGGTTAGTTGTATAAAACTGTGCAGCACCAATGGCGGGGTCTATAGCCTGACCCCTCCGCCTGTCTGCAAACTGATTCAAGATCACTGCACTGTTCATTGTATTGTAATAAGACTTATCAAAAATTAGCTTATATTGTGTGATCAAGTGCACATAACCTTTGCAGGTTTGTGAATCTGTTTAAAAAAAAAAAGAAAAGAAAAGATATAATAATTTGAAAGCCTGAGAATTGCAGTACATTCGATATGGTCTTTAAGCAAAATGCTACAATTAAAAGGCAGGTAAAGATGCTTTGGACGGATCCTCCCGAGGAAGGAGTCTACAAGTTGGACTTGTCCTTTGCAGTCACATGGGCGGAATGCTGGGTGTAAGTCTTCACGGTTCTCTGTATAATAAAAAAACAAAAACAAAAATTTAAATACTATAACGTAGTGTGCTGCACCAGGTTGGTGTTATGTCTGCCTTGTGACAGATACACTTCTACAAGACCACGGTGACATCACACTTGCTACTCCCTCCACTTCTGCCCATCACACTGAAAACAGTTTGCTTAGATTTTCATATTGATCATCTATCCTCAGGGAAGGTAATCAATATCTGATTGGTGGGGTTCGGCAGCCAACCGATCAGCTGTCTGAAAAGGCCATGGCACTCTAGTGATCACTGCCTCTTCCCAGGCCGTATGAGGTCACGTTCATTGGTCGCACGGCCTAGGCGCAGCTCAGCCCCATTCAATTCAATGAATCTGGGCTGCAATAACAGCTGCTATCCAATGTGGATGGTACTGTGCTTTGCAAGTCGTGAGGAGACTGGCGCTCAACGGAATGCCACAGCCTCATTAAAACAGCTGATAAGCATGGGTGCCAGATGTAGGACCTTCACCAATCCGATATTGATGACTAGGGCTGCACGAAGTGAACTTTGGATGCTTCATTCGAAGTCACTTTGTTCAAAACTTCAGAGCAATACTGCACAGAGACAAACCTCCGTACAGCATTAGAACATATGGACCCCGATAAGCCGAAGTTAGTTATTCACAAAGTCGTGCGTGGATTCGTTAAATAATTGATTTTTATAGTGGAAAACCACTTTAAAACTTGAAAATTAACTCTGCTTCGGTTCTGACTAGTACCTTGGAATCAAAGCTAAGTTCGGTTTTAAGTTTTAAAGTGGTTTCCAATCAACTATTGAAGTTATTCAACAAAGCCCCGTGTGACTTCATGAATAACTAACTTCAGCTGATCGGAGCCCACACATTATAATACTGTACGGCGTGCTGATGATTCTATAATCACTGGGTTAGCACAACTTAAAGGACAGGCTCACACACTGAAGAACCCAACCGATTATCTCACACCTTTTACAGGTGAAACTCCAAAAATTAGAATATTGTGCAAAGTTAACTTATTTCAGTAATGCAACTTTAAAGGAGACACTAACATATGAGACTCATTACAGGCAGAGCGCGATATTTCAAGCCTTTATTTGTTATAATTTGGATGATTATGGCTTACAGCTTATGAAACCCCAAAGTCACAATTTTGAGGCCCCCTTTGCTCAGGGGATATGGATTAATTAGCCGACTAGCGTGTGACACTGAGCCTAGAATATTGAACCTTTTCACAAAATTCTAATTTTAAGCTGCATTACTGAAATAAATGGACTTTTGTACGATATTCTAATTTTTAGAGTTTCGCCTGTATATAGGCATTGTCACACGTGCATGCACCTTCGAGCATACTGCAGGTGTCAAATATTGGGATCCATGTTTTGGGGTTATAAATCGAGACTGTTCAAGCGCTTACTACTACACCAGCATTATACCAATGGGTTCATTCCTGTTTTTTTTGCCTCTGAGTTGAGGTGCTGGGTTGAATTCTCTTAATACGATGCACATCACTATGGGGAGACTACAGCTGTCCACAGAACTACAAAGTGAAGGCTGACGTCTCACTCCTCTAAAAGGACTATGACTGAAATTATAAGTGAGTCAATCTAAATATCAGATTGAAGAGATAATTACTAGGATTATTTACATGCATCAAACCAGCAGAATAAGGAGATACAATCATAAGAATGCCCAGTGTGTGAATGGGATCGTTCACGGGGGGGCGTGTCCGGATGTGGAGCTGAGCGGACGCTTACCGCGCTAGCTCCGTGACCTGTGGCATAAGAAGCGGCTCACAGCGCAGTACAGTGTACCCCCACACACTGTAATTTAACAGAGGGTATTGCCAACCCACCCAGCACCCGACAATATGGGCCGCAGCAAGAAAAATGAAGGCCCGCCGAGCAAAATCACGGCATTCAGGGCCGCAGGAGGAATCCAAGATGGCGCCCGCTCCCTGCACCATGAAGCGCCGGAGGCAAGTTACTCCACTGAGACACCAGCAAGGCGCACTAGAAGCGCTAGTAATGTCAGCCCACGAAGCGCAAGTAATGTTAGCCAACGAAGCAACTCACCCTCCTCATCTCCTGTTAACTCCTCACCTCGTAAGCTGCAGCTTGATTCACTGCCTGCTAGTTATAGGCATACTTTACAAAGCTCAGCAGCTCCATCTACTGGTCAGAATATGTATCAGCACCCAAGTGAATGTAAATCACCATCTTCCCTCACTACTACTGATGGTCACTCTGTTCCTGTTACTGAGGCCACATTAAGGTCCTTATTAGGTGACCTAAGGCATTCTATACAGAAGGACATTTCCTCTGCATTTTCAGCATTACAAAAAGATATAAGCCAGATCGGAGAAAGAACTTCCCATATTGAACAAAAGATGGAAGAATTCACCAACGCCCACAACCAGCTAGTGGACGCCCACAACGACGCAGATGATGAAATTTCTGCCCTAAAACTTAAACTAGCGGACCTTGAGGACCGTTCAAGACGCAACAACCTAAGATTTAGAGGAATCCCAGAAACCGTCGAACCTGACAAAATCAAGGACTTCCTCACAGATTTCTTTGTGGCCCTAATGCCAGAAGCGGAACAGAAAGATCTACTAATTGACAGGGCGCATAGGATCCCAAAACCTAAAAGCGCCCCTAACGCCGCTCCCAGAGACATCATCGCCAGACTGCACTTTTATCACTTCAAAGAATTAATCCTCAAGACGGCGAACTCAAAACAAGATCTCCCGGATCGTTTCAAAAATATATCAATATTCTCCGACCTCTCTGCAGTCACCTTAAACAGACGCCGAGAATTCTCAACCGCCACTAAAATCCTCAGAGACCACAACATCCCTTACAAATGGGGATACCCAGTGAAACTCCTAATCTTCAAGAATGGGACAACACACGTAATCACGTCTCCAAGCGACTCGATGAAGCTTCTCCAGAAATGGTCCCTAGCTACGGTGGACGAAGACACCATCTCACCGCAGAAGAAAAGACCCCCTACCCTGATCAAAGAGTGGACCTGAAACTTCTTCCTGCAAGAAAAGAGCACTCCTACCCTCCAGAAGGACATATCCTTTCTACTGTGCAGGGTCACTAGACTGCTATAAATGTTTTACATTTTGTGCCGCAGGTTCTCTACGGAGATAACTCACCTGCTTTTCTAACACCACCCCCAAATTACCTGGATAAATTTTGGTATCCAGTTGGTTCTCTTTGAACCGGACTTTGTTGTTTCTACTTGTTTTAGATAAAGTGACTTAATTTGGTTTTACTTTATCTAACCCCTCCTATCCATCCTCCCCTCTATTTCTTACTTCCCTTACTCCCTCACACCACTATTACCACTTAAGTGACAAGTGAAATTGTTCTTCCTGTATCTCTATGTGATTTATGCTGAGGAGCATCTGCGGTGTCTCATTAAGACTGCGCGCTCTTGCTCTACAGCATATTCTACAATTTACAGCTTTATCTAACCTGCAACTTTTCATTACTGGAGATGGTCATAAAAATCTCTTCACTCAATGTTAACGGACTAAATAGTCCAATTAAAAGATCATTACTTTGGAAAGAAGTACTTTCTCTCAAAAGTGATGTGATCTGTGTTCAAGAAACCCACCTGAATGAGTCTGATACATATAGGCTTAAACATAAGAAATTCACTAACCTATTTGTTTCACCGGCTGTGAACAAGAAAAGAGGAGTAGTCATTGCTATAAAGGACTCCCTCTCTTTTCAACTAATTCAAAGTATCAGTGACAGTGAGGGGAGATATGTTATTTTAGTGTGTAACATTAATAATGCTCTATATACACTAGTCTCCCTATATGCACCAAACACAAACCAACTCACATTTATAAAAGAAGTTTTAACGTCTGCCTTAGCCATTAAACAAGGATCACTGGTTGTATGCGGGGATTTTAATTTACCTCCTTCACCAATAATTGATAAATCTAACCATGTCACCTCTCAATCTCCCTCACAATTTGCACAATACTTGCTATCTGAGGATTTATATGATACATGGAGAGTCCTACACGCATCAGAACGTGACTATACTTTTTACTCTCATCCTCACAAACAATATTCAAGAATTGATTTGATACTAGTGGACAAATGGACTCTTCAAAATGTCACATCCTCTAATATAGGATCCATAACATGGTCCGACCATGCCCCAATATCTTGTCAAATTTCAGAACGTTTCAACCATCGCTCTTTTATTCCTTGGCGTATCAATAACTACCAAATATCCCTACCTTCTACTCAATCACAAATTACAGAAGCACTCCTGGAATATTTTAAACATAACTCTACTTCAGACGTCCAGCCCACCACAATATGGTGCGCCCATAAAGCCTTCATAAGAGGTCATCTCATTCGTATTTCATCTTATATAAAAAAGCAAAAACGCATACGTACAGAACAGTTATGCGCAGAGATAATACGGTTAGAAACTTTAAACAAAGCAAATCCTTCCCAAACTATTAGTAACCAACTCAGAGACCTAAGATTCGAACTTTACCAACTCTACCAAAATACATTTGAACACAATTTGAGACGGTCAAAAGCGAAATTTTATGCGCAAGGAAACAGAGCAAGTAAAGTACTAGCCTACAAAGTCAAATCCCAATTAAATAGGAAAAAACTACCATATGTATATAATTCCAATAAGGAAAAGGTAATTAACCCTCAAGGAATAGCTAACACTTTTGCCAACTACTACTGTAATCTATACAATCTTAAAGACCACAAACTAACTCCGCAACCAACTCCGGATTTAATCGATAAATTCCTAGCGGATATTTCATTGCCCAAACTCTCCCCAGTACAACTAGAACAGATCAACAAACCAATAGATATCAATGAAATACTGCACGTTATAAAATCATCCAAAAGTAATAAATCCACAGGCCCGGATGGACTATCCAATGAATATTTTAAAACCTTTGGAAATATTTTATCTCCTTTCCTTTTAAACACATTTACCCATATATTGTCCACCGGAAATATACCTCAAGAAATGCTCCAAGCTACTATTGTAGCTATACCCAAACCAGGGAAATCTCCCGATGTCCCAGAAAATTTCCGTCCGATCTCCCTTTTGAACGCCGACCTCAAACTTTACTCAAAACTACTAGCCAATAGATTATCGTTACTTATTCCCCATCTTATTCACCATGATCAAGTGGGTTTTGTCAAGTCAAGACAGACCCTAGATGGCACCAGACGTATAATTGACCTCATCTATTTTTCCAGGGCAAATCGGATGCCTTCTCTGCTTCTGTCTCTAGATGCGGAGAAGGCATTTGACCGAGTGCATTGGGGGTATTTGAGAGCAGTCCTAGCTAAGTTTGGCATACATGGGCAAATTAACAAAGCAATAAGTGCATTATACTCCAAACCATCCGCTAATGTCCTTATAAATGGAATGCTGTCTAATCAGTTCTGGATTAACAACGGAACAAGGCAGGGGTGCCCCCTATCTCCCATCATTTTCGCACTTGCTATTGAACCCCTAGCAGAAAGTATCAGGACCCATACACAAATAACAGGTATAAAAATTGGAGAAACAAACCACAAAATTGGTTTATTTGCAGACGACATAATACTGGCACTAACCAATCCAACAACATCCCTGCCTATTGTCATGCAAATATTAAAATCCTTTAGCTATATTTCATACTATAGCTTGAACGTAGCTAAATCTCAAGTCCTCAATCTAGGGCTAGAGGCTTCGGACCTTAATTCGCTGAAATCTAAATTCCCCTTTAAATGGAATTCTGAACATATCACTTACCTCGGAATTAAACTAACCCCATCACTCTCTGATCTCCTAACAGTAAACTATAACATCCTAAAAGAAAAAATCAAATTGGACCTAAACAAAATGAAAAATTGTGAAATTTCTTGGATGGGAAGAATAGCGGCCCTAAAAATGTTCATCATCCCACAAATACTATACCTATTCCGCAACCTCCCAATCTCTATTCCCATAAAAAACTTAAAAGAAATCCAAACACTACTTCTTAAATTTGTATGGCAAGATAAAAAACCAAGGATTCAGGCAGATGTAATGTATCTACCCATTGCCAAAGGAGGACTGGGATGCCCCTCTATAATCAAGTACTATAGGGCGTGTATTTTAGAACAACTGAGATACACTTGGTTAAACCAGACTAACAAGCACTGGGTCACAATCGAAAACTATATCATGGGTGTTAAAAACCCCCAATTATTTTTCTTCTCCAACTCCCTATTGGGAAACATTCGCATCCCAAATTTATGTCCCACAATTCAGGCCGCTTTTGAACTCTGGATCCTATTGACGACAAAACTAAAACTTATTAATGTCTCATTTACAGACATCCCCTTGGGGACATTGGAGAGATGTATCCCACACTTAAGGATCTCTAATTGGACCGACCTAGGGATTAAGAACCTAAGTCAACTCTACACCAATAAGACTTTAAACTCCTTTACAGACCTGGCAGGAAAATTTAAGGTTCCCCATAGAGATTTTTATAAGTATTTACAAATCAGACATTTTTTGTCTGGGGTAACCCTCCCCACTTCCTCTGACACTTGTAAAATAGTGGGAATCTTACGAAACCCTCTAAGTACCCTCAAGGCCCTATCTCTCAGCTATCACCTTATGGCGGAGAGATCGGACTCACCACTGACCCCTTTACTAAATAAATGGGAATCAAAATTAAGCTTGAAGATTTCCTCAGAACAATGGGAAACTGCATTCTCTATTATACGGGCTTCTTCTAAATGTATTAACCATCTTGAAAACTCCAGGAAAATGCTTTATAGATGGTACTATACACCCTACAGATTATCCAAGATGTACCCTCTATCATCCCATGTCTGCTGGAGATGTTCTGCAGCTGAAGCCGACATGGAACACATATGGTGGGAATGCGGAGACATCAAACCGGTCTGGAACTCAATTAATCGTATCCTTACTCAAATATGTAATATCCCAATCTCACTATCTATAGCTCAGGCCTTACTCTCCGTGGATTTAGACTTATTTCCTCATACTATTAGAGTAGTTGTTACTCATGTAATTGTGGCCACTAGAATGAAAATTGCCTACTTTTGGAAGAATCCAAACCCCCCTCCACTAGCGGAAATTATAAATGCTGTTAATAACAACTGTCTATGTGAGATGTTCAATGCTTCCATATCCAATAAACGAGCCAAGTTTAAACTTGCATGGGATTGTTGGCTTCACTCCAAATTTAACACAGTCCTAACAGATAGGTAAAGCTCAGATGTACTTAACACTCCTTGTCACTCCCCCCCCTCCCCCCCCCTTACTCCTTTATATCCATTTCCTTTCCTCTATTCTCCCAATGTTACTTATAGTAATGTTTATATAACCTGCTCTGTTAATTATTATGTTAAAAATGATAACACCATACAGAGTATATTAGAAGATTTATAATGATTCTTAATGCTGCAGACAAAACATACATTTTGGGCTCTGTATGTGACACTTACCTGTTCTTTTTCTTCTGAAAACAATAAAAATTATGTTCAAAAAAAAAAAAAAGAATGGGATCGTTCACCTGCATTATGTACCAAGGCTTATAAAGAGTCATATGGAAACCTTCTGTTATACAGGAATACAGGAGAGAGCAGCGCCTGACTGCCAAATTATGGCAGCATTTACATAGCATTGCCGCAAAGGGATTACCTTACTGCAGCCTTCTGCATTGTACTTGTCCAGCAGAGCCTGGATACGGGAGCCGTACTCTGGGTGCACGTCACAGAAATTTTTCACCTGGTAGAGAAATGAAAATGGAATTTTACTTTTTAGCACAATAGATTTTATATACAATATGCGCGTCCATGCAGCTGCAGCCCTCTCCTTATTTTAGCTTAAGGGGCATGCCTTCTCTGCCTATGAAAGCTCGGGGGGGGGGGGGGGGGGGGGGGGGTGTCATCTGTGTCCTTTCTGCTGCAGCTTCCTCCCTGTAAGGCGCCCTGCACATGACCGTACCGTATCCTTTTTGCGGTCCGGAAACTGGATCTGCAAAATATGGGTACTGGCCATGTGCATCTAGTTTTCTTGGCGCCCATTGTAGAAATGACTATTCTTGTCTGCAAAATGGGCAAGAACAAGACATGTTCTACAATCTGCGGCATGTCTACACAGATGACATCAATACGGAGAACGTTCCAATAGAGCCATATTGGTCCCATTTTTAGTCCATGTGTATAGGATTATTTTTATTTTTTTTATTACAAAAACACTGCAACCAGTCAATTCTTTAAAGGGGCCCTAAACTTAAAGAGTAGATGTCCAACATACAGTTCTGAAAAGGTCCATCTATATAATTGGGGGGGGGGGGGGGGGCAGAATATACTCACAGCTCTCTTTTGGATGAACAGCTGGGCGTCCTTCAAGTGTCCAGCAATGTTCTCAATCAACCTCTTGCGTTCTTCTTCACTCAACACTTTGGTGTAAAAGTCACGAACCTGCGGAGGAAAGAAAAATAAAATATAAGTTAGGCGACATGTCAGAAAGAAAACAGACAGAGCACAGGCGTTACCTCATCTTAATCTCCGCTGGAAGCGTACACTAGGTTTTAATGATGTGGGGCAATATTGTGCCACGCAGCAAAACCACAGTGGTTTATATAGGTTTCCCAAGAGGGGGGGGGGGGGGGGGGAATTTAAATCAAATCAAGCCAGATATTTTTCCTTGGCATCAGCTATCTAGGAGTTAAATATTGAGCAGATTGCTGGGGACCCGACTCCCAGCACCCCCTTCCTCGTGCATGAAGCACAGCGCCATATATAGTATAGTAGCTGTGTTTGGTATTGCGGCTCTCATTCATTCGAATAGGAACGAGCCATAGAAATACTACGAGACCGATTGACTTGAGGAAGGGCCCATTCCCATACCGGATCGGTGGATGTGGTTAAATAGGTCATCAATATTTGACCGACAGTATAAGTTCCAGAAAACCCCCTTTAAAGTTTCATGCACACAACCGTTGTTTGTTTTTAACAGATCCGTTGTTCCATAGCCGAGGTTTTTTTTCCCTTCGATTTAAGTCCTCTTCCGCGCCGTTAGGCCACAAAACATCCATATGCGATCCGTTTTTTTGCAGATGGAAAACAGTAACTTATTAAATTAAACACATGAGCAATATGGGCTGGGCATAGAATTTCTACAGTATGGATCTGCAAAATACGGATGTATTCCGTGTGCGTTCCCCAAGGGATCATGCACACAAACATTTTCTTTCCTTTGCAGACTTGACCGTATGCGGAACCATTCACTTCAATGGGTCCGCAAAATCAACGGAAGGTACTGTGTGCCTTCTGTATTTCCGTTCAAAAAAAAAAAAAGAATCGCATATGGATAGGTTTTGTGGAATAATGGAGCGGAAGGGGACTTAATCAGAAAAAATAAAAATAAAATATGGGGAGTGGGTTTATTAATCACTTTTTGAAACAGGACAAGCAGCCAACCCACAGACCTCATTCGTCCCTGTGGCAATGGCCCCTGCAGACTGAGATAGCGCACCCCCTCCCCAAACTCCTCACCTGTGACACATTGTCATCATCACTGCTGTTGTAGCGATACACATCAGCAGACACCCGGAATCTGCTTTCTCGGGCAGAAGGCTGAACATCAGGAGCAGAGAAGCTGTTGGGGTAATAATTTGGAGCTCCACCTGTATGGGGTAAGATATAAAAAATAAATAAAATGACAAATGCCATTGAGCATTATCCACTTAGGCTACATGCACCCGACCCAAAAAACCTTAAAGGGTTTTTCCCCATACAACAATCCAGCATTATCCGATCCATGGGAGTCCAACTGCAGTCAGAGGTAGCCACCATCCAGGTTACAGCACATTCAGTCAATGCATTTTCAGGCAAGGACGGCCACCGGTTCCCAGCACCATTTTCATGCAGTGTGACGGGTTAACACTTACCCTGGTTGTCAGAGAAGCACATGGGTCCGTCCCGTTGGTAGTTGGCTACACGAGCCCTGTAGGGGCAGTTCACAGGTAACTGGAGATAGTTGGCACCCAAGCGGTGTCTGTGTGTGTCTGGGTATGCGAAGAGACGACCCTGCAACATACCAAGAGCGTTACCTTTACTCAAGGAGTTCTATGTGAAAGGAAGACCTTTAATTTCTTAAAGGGGCTGTTCAGCAAGGTACTGTGATGAGAAACTGTTCAGTTTCCCTACAGCACCACCACAGGTAAAATATAGAATTACACAGGGTAATGCATGGACATGGCAGGTCCTCACATTAAATTAGAAATGTCTAGTAGGCGCCTACTTTAACGGCTTACACAAATCTCAGACATTTATAGCATATCCACAAGATATACTACTATTAAAAGATTTTCTTTTAATATCTTAAAAGAAAATCCCCTCCCCCCCCCCCCCCCCCCCCAACTCCCAGCACGCCCATAATCAGCTGATTTAAAGGGGCACAAAAAGCTGTGGGCCTCTCAGATGGTTTACCAGGTACAGCTCCATACTTCCCATAGTGGCCGTATCTGGTATTGCAGCACAGTCCCATTTACATGGTACTAAGAGCAGAACGCTGCAAGACCAGACACTACAAAAGGTAGAGAGCTGTACCTGGGTAAAGCATAAAGGGGGCACAGTTTGCTGGAGTGCCATGGCCCCATTAGTAAGCAGGAGGGGCCAGAAGTTTGACCCCCACAATCTGATATTTGCCATCTGTTCCACAGTCCAGGTAAACTGCTTTAACTTAGAGGACCTTTCACCAGAATAAAACATCTAAACTATACAGACATGGAGAGCGGCGCCCAGGGATCTCCCTGCACTTACTGTTATACCTGGGCGCCGCTCCGTTCTCCGGTTATAGCCTCCGGTATCATCATAGTTATGCTCCACCCAGATGAACCTGCCGGCATCTCATTCTCCCATGCTGTAGCGCTGGCCAATTGCAGCGCTCAGCTCATAGCCTGAGAGAAAAAAAAAGCTGAGCGCTGCAATTGGCCAGCGCTACAGCATGGGAGAATGAGATGCCGGCAGGTTCATCTGGGTGGAGCCTAACCATGAAGATACCGGAGGCTATACCGCGAGAACGGAGCAGCGCCCGGGGATAACAGTAAGTGCAGGGGGGTCCCTGGGCGCCGCTCTACAATTCTGTATAGATAGTTTAGATGTTTACTCTGGTGAAATGTCCTCTTTAAGTTTGTCCCGCCTTTGGGAAGTGCCACCCATTTTGAGATCGGTGGTCCTTGGCATAACCGCACGTTATTTGTGCGTTTTAGGTTTGTCCATTCCATAAACAAGCAGAGTTTTAAAAAGGAGGTCCATGCAAAAATGATCCCAGAGCTCACCTGCAACATTTTATCTGGGCTTGGCTCTATCCCAGGAGGCATGTTACTTGGATCAAAGGCAATCTGCTCCACCTCTGCAAAGTAGTTGACTGGGTTACGGTCCAGGACCATCTTACCCACAGGGATGAGAGGGTAGTCCTTGTGAGGCCAGATCTGAAAGAGCATGGAATAAACACGAGTTACAATATGAAGGCTATACAAGGCTACTTTCCAGCAGGCTGTAGTTTTTTGTCCGTCCAGTTTGCCACGCTGCGGCCGGACCTCCAGCCCGCCCCCATTATAGTGAATGGGGCCGGAGCAGACTTCCGGTGGCATGGTGAGCTAGCAGGCTGTTCCCCTGATGGAACAGACCGCTGGACCCTGCCGTCGCCGCCAGTGTGAAAGTAGCCTAAATGGTTCATGGTCATCTACCTGAGGTTACTACTCACCTTAGTTAAGTCAAAAGGATTGAATGGGTATTTCTCAGCTTGCTCGAATGTCATGACCTGGATGTAGAAGGTCCAGGATGGGTAGTTTCCATTGGCAATGGCGTCATACAAGTCATTGATGCCATAGTCGGGATTTTCGGCAGCCAGGCGACCGGCTTCCTCCACAGTCAGATTTCTGATGCCCTGATTGGTCTTAAAATAACAGAAGAAACAAATTATTGCAGCATGGTATGTCACCTTCAGCGAATGCATTCTGGGAAAATAAGCAGCGTTGGGTCTTGCATACGGTAACATGTACCTAGGTCATTGATTTTACTGTACCAGGAACAATACAGGCAACAATCTTAGAACTGCTACATGGCTGACCAGACTGAGGTGAAAGGAATACATAGCAATAGGTTTTCCAGATTGCCCTTCAGTACTTTGAAGGTTCCAAATCAAAAGTTCCAATCTGGGATGCCGGCTAAACTAAATTGCTTTAAAAAAAAAAAAGATTACATTTTTTAACTTTAGTTACAGGACCAATATTAATAAAAATTGGGTGCATCAGCCATACAAGATGACTGCACTCTACGCAACCATTCCAGATCATCCATACATGTCTCTAGGGGTGACATCTAGTGGCAGAAAGGTGTACTACATGACTTACAAATAACTGGCGGTATGGTATCTCACAAAAATAAAAAGAACATTTCGCTGGTGCCTCCCTTTGGAGTCAGTGTAACTTTTTAACAAGCTTTGGAAAATGACAAGGGTCTGTGCTGACGAGAAGCAAATACCAAGAAACAGCCATCTGCAGAAGGATGTTCGGCTTTGCTACTCTCCCTTGTCATGTTCCAAATCCGTACGATCAAGCCTATTCAACCAAGCATTCTGCCTGGTGAGGTTGACCTTAGAGACTGCAATACTAGCAGCCTTGTGTGGGGGGGCGCGTTCAGGAGCACTGAAGGGCCAGGCCCCGATGCTCTCCCCAGCATAAAGAATAACTGTCATCAAGATGCTGAAACCTATTTTCATAAGACAGATGTCATTTTAACCAGCAGGATTAGCCCTACTTGGCAGTATGCATGGTTTCATAGAGTTTATCCTTCTGACGGGTAACCTTATGCTGCATAGGAAAGCAGATCTATTTAAAACCTGTTTGGAAAACCAATAAGGATTAGAGATAGATTCCCAGTTATGACCTGATTGGGGAGGGGTGGGACAGCTTAAACACCTTTAAAGGGGAAAGGGCTTTTTTCAGCAGACCTGGTGATGTCACTGGCACTAAAGCCCGTCCATTAGTGCTGGTGACATCACCGGGAACACTGCTAGGCAGAAGCCTCCGCCTAGCAGTGAAGGTTTGAAAACCAAAAAGCCCAAGCACAGCACAGGGCAAGGGAACGCATGAAAGGCTTCCAAGCTCATCTCAAAGGGGCTGTCTGAGTGAAGGGGTTATTTTCAAGTTCAGCTCTGAACCCGGGCAACCCCTTTAAGACATCCCACCCCAACATCGCACCACATGATAGATTCTATGTATCTGGGGTGCAGTCTAATACATACAGGGAGTACCAGGACCAACCTTATAATGGAATTTACAATACACCGCCTCATCTTTGGCATTGACCAGTTTAAAGGTGTGCGATCCATAGCCGTTCATGTGTCGGTGACCATCAGGAATACCGCGGTCGGAGAACAGGAAGGAAACCTGGGAGGGCAAAGGCATTAAGTGTTTAAAGGAGTGTTAAAAGCGGTCATTTACATTACTATTAGATCACGCACATCAAAGACTAAAGAAACAAACTCCTGCCCCACCTATTTTATCCCAAACGTCATGAGCTGTAATTACAATTAAATGGGGATTTGCTCACTTAGAGAAGCAACTGCTATGTTAATAACAGTCAGCACCGAGTAATCCTGGGGCAGCACCATGACCATTGACGCATGGACGCCAACCTAGAAGCGTCTCACAATAATAAACTGTAGTGAGAGGTCTACTGAACCCAGCATTCACGTGCTGCCTCCCACCGGCATAGCAGAGCTGCTAGGTCCCAGCACACCCAGATCAGCTCTAGATACAATATACCTTTGTAGTTCAGCTCACCACAATATATCCTAAAGGGGTTGTCTAAGAAAATGTATCCCCTTTTCACAGACAAGTGTCTGATTAGCGGGGCCCCAATGGTCAAACCTCTTTCAATCTAGAAAACAGAGCCCCGTTCAACCCCATTTTATCTAAGCAGCAGTAATGCATCAGTGCAGCTGCTTCATTCAACTCTATGGGTCTGCCAGAGAGCACAGCACTTGGCCATCTCAGGCAGCCCTACAGAGCCAAATGGAGCAGCAGCACGCATAGTGACTAGCGGGCATCCCTGCCCATTAGTCCACCCAACCCCCCCCCCCCCTCCCAACTGATGAAGGTGCGCCAGGGGAGATAGGGAGTTGAGCAAGAACACCCTTTTAGCGACAATGGGGCTGGTAATCAAGAACATTTACCTGGTGGAGAGACTCAGGACGAAGCGCCCAGAAATCCCACACCATGTCAGGGTCTTTCATGTGAGTCTGGGGGTTTCTCTTCTGAGAGTGGATGAATGATGGGAACTGAAATAAAAAAATATATATATAAGCATATAAAAACTGTGCACCTGAACGAGACTTTATTCACCAAAACCTCTCCCAGTCCTATATAAACATGTATGTTATTACAGCCATTTCAACAGGGGCAGGGGGATAACTCTGGCGCCACTTATCTCTTGGAGCTGCCCCAATACACATTAGGTTGTCAAGAAAGCCTGTTGAAATTGGTGCATTACGTGGAAAACGTGATCAGAGCAGGAGGGGTTAATGGTCAAAAGACGGAGGTTATATAACTATACACGGTGCAAACCTCAGAATCACATCTTCGGTCACCGTCAATGACTTTGTATGGGGTGGGGGGTCCTTAAGCCACATGCAACTGCTGCAGCAGCCAATAACTGGCCTCAGCAGTTTAATGCCCTATGCCATGTCAGTGATTGGTTGCAGTCATCACTGCAGCAGTCAAACAATGCATGAGCAATGCCGCTATTATCTATGGGACTACCACAGAGAGCGGAGTATGGTGCTCGCGCCTATCTTTAGGAGTGCCACGGTGCATGCTTAACACAAGCGGTTGGGCCTCCACCCAGTAGACACTTGTTGCACGTCTTGTTCTGGGAGCTCGCAACACTATAGAAAACTTACCAACATCGCATCACGGATGAAAAAAATTGGGGTGTTATTTCCAGTCAGATCCCAGTTTCCATCCTCGGTGTAAAACTTCACGGCGAACCCGCGGGGGTCACGCACGGTGTCTGCCGAGCCAGACTCTCCAGCTGCGGGAGGGGAGATGGTAAATCACTGAAAAATCTTCAAAATCTCTTAACTCAGATTCCATTGACAACCATGAAAAAAATAAAATAATCTTACCGACGGTGGAGCAGCGCACGGCAATCGGGGTCTTCTTCCCAATGTGTTCAAATACTTTGGCCTTGCTATATTTGGTGATGTCATGAGTCACCTCAAAATAGCCAAAGGCCCCTAAAGAAATAAAAGCAAAATGAAGTCTGCGCTTAGAGGCTCAGTCAACCAGGATCAACCCTAATAAACCAGACATACTGCCTGGTAGGGGGGGGGGGGGGGGGTCATTAAAACTATACCTTTCTTAATCAGCATGATGACCCCTACCAGACAGTATGTCTGGTTTAATAGGGTTGATCCTGATGACTGAACCGCTTTAAAAAATTTCAGAATTAAGACTATTTGCAAAGTAATTTAAATTTGGTTTTAAAATTGTCCACTAAAAAGGGAAAAAAAAAAAATTCAAACTTGCAAAAAGTGTTCTTACTCTTTAAATTATACTACTGGCTGCACACAGTCACCACTAGGGGGAGCATAAGCGCTTAATGAAGACAGATTTACTATGGAGTTCAATGTATAGCAAGTCTGTCTAAAAACCTCCCCTTCATGATGGATCTATGGCTGCATGGAGGAAAGCAGAAGATTGGGAGCTCTGTATCGCCAGGGCCCGATGATGGCAAATTAAACATGATGTATCGGACCCCCTCCCCGATTAGCTAAGGACCAAGCCCAACCCTGCGGCAGAGGGATGATCTCTGGAGGGCTCCTCACCTGCTCCTTTGGCATGCACCACTCTTTCAGGAATTCTCTCCCGGTCAAAGTGCGCCATCTCATCTGTAAACACCACATCCTGAACCAGCAGGGGCCCGCGGGGTCCGACTGTCAGGAGGTTCAGCTTATCGCATATGGGATTCCCACCGCCTGTCGTCAGGACGTCCTGCTTCTGAAGAAACACAAAACAGAGACCGATAAGACATGAGGATCTGCATACCACACGCATGAAGAGGCGCTTGTACTGGAGTAGTCACGTGGACAAAAACATGGTTTGACATCTGGGAATTGGTATAGTATGATCCCTTTACATGAAAGATGTCCTTGGCCCCAACACCTAGCATGTCTTCTACTAAATAATTGTATTCCCCATGACCCAAAAAAAACAAAACAAAAAAAAAAAACAACCACACACTCTCTGTATGCTGTTCCCCAGGTACTCCTCCTGGAAATCACGAGTAAAAGTTGCAACTGGGAAGGTGTGCCTACATACACCGCCGACAGACCAGTCAGTGCTGACTGTAGTAAGAAATCGGTAACACCCACTTGTCAACTTATTTATACATTTCCATGGGGAATAGCAGAGGAACAGGCCAATGCAGAATGCTCTCTCTCCATTCAGTCCCCACCTAGATGTGGAGCATTGGTCATGGTCAGAAGACCCCGGTTCTCTGGGGAACCCCACCTAGATGTCATTTATGGCATATCCTGCAAAATGTATTCCCAATTCAGACAATAGGGCCATATCGCTAGGGCAGCGGCGTGCCCTCCTTCACTCTGACGGCTGCGTTCCACCTCTGGGACCTGCATCTATCAGACAATGGGGGTAGATTCTAGAGATATGCCCCCCCCCCCCCTTCATTGTCTGAGATAGGGGAATACCCCTTTAAGGGATCTACAGATCTGAGGAAGATCTGCCTTAACCGTGTGTGAAGGGGAAAAGGATTCAGCATGGCCCCTGCAGAATGTCCCATACACTGGCCGTTCAGTCCCACCAAGAACTTGGCGACACCACAGAGGACACCCCCCTTCTAGGGTGCAATACTTTGGAGTCGCCGACACGTGAAATCCCTAAGGGGGTCTCACAAGTATTACAGCTGCATTGTGTTACCATAAGCCTTGGGATCTATTGGTGGGTCAACGCCACCAAGTAGGACATTGCAGCGAGTTATGCGTCATCATTTTATGGTCGCCCCATCCATTTATATTTCTCAATAGCTGGCTCAGGCATCGCTGCGTGTGCGCTAATTCTTCCCTTATGTAAGCAGCCCAACCCCCTAGGGCTCCACGTTGAAGCCTGGCTGACTGACAATCATGAGACTAGATCCAGTCATCTGATGGCCCCGGTGGGAGCCGCACTTCATGTGATCACGGCGGCGCGCGCTGCTCTGTGTAAACTGCCCCAGCTATAGGATTACACCCAGTCTGTACATTCAGGGTAGAGGTCGCCTGCCATCTCTTCTTTATTCCTAAGACTTCTTCACCAACTGCACACTTGGCTGGACCGAGCATGCATGTATCAGATAGGGAGAAAGCACGAAGCCACCTCTGGCCACCGCTTGCCTGCCTTCAAACCATAGGCTGTGACGTATTAAACTCCAACAAGTCTTTCTAGTTCTTTGCTACTGGGAAGGAGAGACAGGACGCCGCCATACGCGTCAGCCAACCAGTCCTACAGATTTACATCTAACCCGTATGGGCTCCTCACCTGTCCCCTTGTATTAGAGGAGCATAGATCAGTAGGGGCATGTCCAAGTACAAGCTTGGTGTCCGGCACTCATCTGACATTGGTGGCATATCCTAGCAATATGTCAGTGTCTGGGATGAGACAACCCCCTTAAGGCCTCTTGCACACGGTCGTTGTGCTCCTGTGGGCATACTGCGGGCCGCATACGGCGGTTCCGCAATACACGGGGCACCGGCCGTGTGCATTCTGCATCTTGGATGCGGATCCATTCACTTGAACGAGTCCGCAAATCTGGAGAAGCGGTGCGGAAGCACGGAACGGAACCCCACGGATCCATTCAGAAAAAATAAAATATAGAACTTGTTCTATCTTTTTGCAGACCGGACCCATTCAAGTTAAAGGAGTTTGGATACGTCCCGGCGGCGCGCATGGACGTTGCCTGTACATTGGGGGACCGCAGACTGCGATCCCCAATGCACGGAACAAATACATTTGTGATAGAGAGGCCCAAGGATGATTTTACACTAAAATGCAGCGGAGCCGTAATTCTAGGAACAGCCTGTGGACAACAGTGGCGCTGTTTCAAGGGGAGGAGGAAAGGGAATCAGACCCTTATTCCAATATTATCAATGCCTTTACTTAGTTTACTAGGAAACGGTCCCTACTAGGTTATGAGACGCCTGAACTGCGTGCTGCGCGCTGGATTGCGTTCAGATAAATCAAACATACCTAGGACAATCTGCATTAGAAGTGGAATTAGAGCAAACGTCATGGAGAACAAGCACAAAAGTCAAAACATCATGGCAATTGGGGGGCGTTGCAGGGGCAGAGTCCTCCAGACCTGGACCGCCGTTATCAGCCCAAGGTCTGGAAGAATATTTACCAGCGCCCTTCCCCCATACCGCTGGGTAGTGCAGGGTTTACCATGATGCAGCAAAATTCACTTTCCCTGTCGTTAACGCTGGATTAGCAGACGTTCCGGTTTATTGGACCGCTAAAACGTTACTTCTAACAAAGAACTCCTGGATTAATAGAAATAATTACACAGAATAAGGTCATAATGTTTATTATACCGCACTGTGCCAGGAGTCAGGCACCAGAGGCGATAACACCTGCTGCGACAGCAGACAAAGTCCAGCGCACCGATGATAGGGAGACGGCTGCCGACTGGTGTCAGTGACCTCTGCCCTCGCTAGATTCTCCGAACTGGGGGCGGATTCCCAGCACCAGAATTGCATTTTTTGATCACCTCGCCACTCCAAAAACAAAACAAAAAAAATCCTCATGCACCGCCATTAACGTGAAAAATAAATAAGTTATCATCAAAATATGTGGAGGAAAAAAAAAAAAAAAAAGTTCTCCGTTATGCACATTTGGCATCTGTTTGAGCCATTTCCATCTCAAATCCTTGCACGCAATACTTTTTTCGCCAAACAGAACTGACACGGAAATGGCTCAAACAGATGCCAGAAGTGCATAACTGAACTTTTTTTTTTTTCCCACTGATGACCAATAGGAGATTCTTTGAAAATTAATTTTTCTGCTGAGCAATGTCAGTGAATTACGGTTGACACACGGATGGTAAAAACGGACACACGGATGAAACCCATACGCTTTTTTTTTTTTTACGGATGTGACAGACATGGAAATGTGGTGGGGTGCCTAACGATAGTATGAACTCGCCCTAAGGGCTCATGTATTTGTCCACATTTTTTGCAGGTCAGATGCCGACCCATTCAACGAGGACGCAAAAGATAAAGAACATTTCCTGTACTTGTCCGCATTACAGGCAAGGATAGGACTGTTCTATGGACAGCACAAAGTTCCTATCTGAAAAGCGCACACGGCTGGTATCCGTATTTTGCAGATACGCAAAACAGGCTACGGTCGGGTGCATGAACCCCCCCAAAAAAAAATATACAAAAAAATAAACCTGAAGGAGTCTGGTCCCAAAGTAGCTAAGGGCCACACAGCCCTGAACAATGACTGCTGCATGGGTACAGAGTTGGGGTGCTTCTTGGCTGTACCCTTAGAGTGTCACCGTTACCCAATATTCCCCTTCCTCACCGAAGCCCCCCCCCCCCCCCAGTAAATGCAGTATCTTGTATTATGGACATTAGAGGGGGGCTCCAATGTCCATAATACAAGATACTGCGTTTACTGGGGGGGGGCTTCGGTCAACGCGTTTCAGGCTCAATTTCCTACCAGGAAAGGAGGGGAGAAGGTCATTGATCCCCACCAACTACACCATTTTTAACAGCGCTGCTCAAAATACTTTGCCGCTGGCTTTCAGCAATTTCCGTGAAAGTTTCTAAACTTTCAGCTGCAGATCCGCAGGCAGCAGATCCCATGCGCCACCCTGCCAAATATTACAGGCTTTACAATAATCCACCCTAAAGGGGAACTCTCACATGAAAGCGCTGGTATACCGCTAGTGTACGCCGTGAGTACATCTGTGGGACTCCGACCAAGTTTTCCCTGCACATTGACAACCCCAGTGGACCGGAGAGGGTCTTAGAGGTCGGACCGCCACGTTCATAAAGTGATGGCATATCCAACACTTTACAAGACGCAATTAACCGTTCAAAAGAGGGTGTTTCAGGCTAAAGTAATGGAAAGATAGGTCACTGCCTAATGAAACAACCTGTAAATGAGTCTTCCTCTCATTTATAAGATCTCTGCTTGCTGTCTGAACATGGTAACATTCTTCTTTACGTCTAGAGGCTGAAAACTTGCATCCGTCACTGCTGACTGTTTCCACAATCCTGTGTGCAAAATGGGCCAGGTTTACACCCTCGGTGTTTTTAAATGCAGGTGTGGATGAAGTAGTTGACAATTTTTTTTTTTTTTTTTTTTTTTAAACCTATTCCAAAAATTGCACCAGGAAACAGACAGGTGTAAACCGAGCCCAACAGATTCTGCATGGTGCAACAAAAATGAGAAGAGGGGACAGGTAACACCAGAGGACTGGATAGGACTGTCACAAACTGTCAACTGTGAGAAGTGTAAAGGTCCACAGGAGCCTGGAGGCAAAGAAGGTTCACATTCACTGGCAGTAAGCAGAGATCCTGAAAGCAGTGAGGAATTAAAACACAAAGGAGGGAGTTTTATGGGACATTTAGCACATGCCGGCAGATGAAAGGTCACTTACATCAGCTTTTCTGGTGTAAATTAATCCTGAAACCTACACCAGCACCCAGCTGGCATACATTTCAGATTCTGGCGCTGCCAAGATATCTTCAGAAATGATCGAAAAAATGGGCACCACCTCACATCACACCATGTAGACCAAGGCTGCCATCAGAAACACTAGTCTTGATAAATGAACTCATCAATATACAACAATTAACCTATATGTAGGATAAGAGGCAAGGGAGTCACTAAAGTCAGTGCAAATGTCCCCTTTAAGTGCAACTCACACACCACTGACTTCTATGGGGTGCAACAATCCTCCCCCCCAATTAGGGTTTTCAGTGGTCTCCACTATGTGGTCTTCTAGCTGCTGCAGAACCACAGGTCCCAGCATGCTCTGACAGCCTGCAGCTGATAGAGCATGCTAGGAGTTGTAGTTTTGCTATAACCTTTAAATACCCAGGCAGTATATCTGTCAGCTCCACAGACACAGGAGACAGCTGGATGCCAGGGATAACAGCCAGCCCCACTGCAGGTCACTGGCAGAGGTGTGACAAGCTGGGTACCTGGTTGCCCCGGCCCTCCTTCCAGAGCTTCATCTGGTCAGTGCTCTTGTCCCTCTGGTCCGCCATGATGCCCCCAAAGCGCTGGGGCTGCGCAGCTGCAGGATTTTATAACGAACTGAGGGACGCCCCGCCCATGACATGAGGGTTGGGCGCTGATTGGACGAGAGCGCTGGGAGTAGTAAGCGCTGATTGGTGGAGGGGAGCTGTCTGGTGAGAACGCCAGGAGGCAAAGAAAAAATAACGTCTAAAGGTCAATAGATGGAAGGAGCGGAGAGGTGACGATAGAGAGGAGGGATAGAAGGGAGGAGAGGATGACCGAGGGTGGGGGGAGGAGGGATAGAGAGGAGGGGAGAGGATGATAGAGAGAAGTGGGGACAGTGGAAGGGAGGAGAGGAAATGATAGAGAGGAGGGATAGAAGGGAGGAGAGGGGATGATAGAGAGGAGAAGTGGGGATAGTGGAGGGGAGAAGGGAGGAGAGGAAATGATAGAGAGGAGGGATAGAAGGGAGGAGAGGGGATGATAGAGAGGAGAAGTGGGGAGAAGTGGGGATAGTGGAGGGGAGGAGAGAGGATGATAGAGGGGGAGGGTTGGAGGGATAGAGAGGAGCAGAGGGGATGATAGAAGCAGGGGCGTAACTATAGTGGCCAGTGTTGGACTGAGGTACTTAGGGACCACCAGTAAAATTTATTTTGGGGGCCCACTGTACGGATACATTTATATATGAACATAAGCTGGTTGAGGTGCTGTACATGAAATATATGTATATAGTGTACTAAATCTAATGTGTTATGTGCCACTTGTGCAGGGGGTGAGAGACTAGGGGCCCACCTTGCTCAGGGGCCCACCAGGGGATTCCCCTGTACCCCTGTGGGCCAGTCCGAGCCTGTTTGGGGCCCTTACCCCGAATGGGCCCATCCAGGAGGAGGAGGACTAAAAGATTTTGTCAGGGCCCCCTCAGCAGTATTACAGAATGAAATTATATCAAGTGACAGTATAGACATCGTAGAAAACGGCTGCCGGGCCTGGTCTGAGAGAGCATCGTCACTAGCCACAGGAATGGGGGCGGCATGAAAGGAAGGGGTTGCGAAAAAATTACTGGGGGAGAGGGGCCCCATTCAAAAATATGCTGTGGGGCCCAGTCATTTCTAGCTACGCCACTGGATAGAAGATAGGGGAGAGTATGACAAAGAGGTGGAGAGGGAGGATGGAAGTAATAGACAGGATAGTGATAGAGAGGAGGGGAAGAGTGATAGGAGGGATGGAGAAGAATAGAGAGGAGGGCAGTGAGTGACAGAGAGGAGGGGGGTAGTAGTGGTTGCTGTAGTTGTTGTACTCCCTATCCAATAGGACCTGTCGCCGCTCCTGACACACCTATTTATTAGCCTTATGCATTCCCCAGCGTGCGCTGTAGTAGGGGTGACCCCAATCTGATAAAGACATTGACTCACCCCACATTAAAGAGGACCTGTCACCGCTCCTGACACACCTATTTTATTAGCTTCATGCATTCCCCATGTAATAACGATTCTGGAGCCTCTATTCTTACAGCTCTATGTTGTGCCGTTCCTTTATTATTCCTGCTAGAAGTTCTGAATGAATTGCTAGCAGCCTGCAGTAAGGGTACAGAGGGGTGGTAACCAGTTGGGGGCGTGTCCCTGTCTGAAAATGGCAGCTCTGATTGGATAGAGTGAGTCTGTGCAGGGACACACTCCCGACTGGTAACACCCATCTGTGCCCTTACTGCAAGCTGCTGACAATTCATCCATCATTTTTTTTGTAGAAATCTCAGAGGAATGCCACAACATGGAGTCATAAGAACAGATGCTCCAGAATCGGGGAATGCATGAAGCTATTAAAACAGGTGTGTCGGGAGCGGAGAAAAGTCTGCTTTAATGTGGGGTGAGTCAAGGTTTCTATCAGATTGGGGTCACCCCTTCTACAGCGCACGCTCTGCTGTGTGTATTAGTAGACTTCCGCCTTCATGTCCCGGTGGGTTCGTCGCCGCTCTTGGGTAGATAAGATTTGAGCCCCACAGGGGAGAGATGGAAGCGACCACCATCGGTGTCCAACCGATGGGAAATAAATCCCACTGGGATGTATATTGTCCATTGTCAGCCGACCATCTTATGTGCATGGGGGTCTCCCGACTGTCCTCTAATGGCAGATGTTGGGGGAAGATAGGGGTCGGGTTGTTGGATTTCAATTTGTCCAATCCTCTTGTTCAGCTGTGCTGCTGTCAGAGTCTGGTAGCAATGAATTCCCTTCTTCCTAACGAGAACACAGGCATGCTCGGCTGAACCTAGCATGTACAATATGGGGAAGGAATAAGCGTCGGCCAAATGGGCTTCCAGCCTAAAACCAGGGCGTGTGGCCGGCTGCACAAGTGCAGATGTTTACAACGGGAGACAGTTATTTCTATAGGATTATGCCATTGACTAGTGCGCCACCTGCTGGACAGCATCGTCATTTCAGTGCAAATGTAATCCCTTATTTTTTTATTTTATTTTTTTATACTTTTAAAATTTGCACTGTATGTCAAGTTATTTGCTGTTTCTGGTGCACACGCTCTCCACAGCGCATGCACGCAATTTTTTAAAATCTCATCTACCTTAGAGGGGTTTTCCACTTTGGACAATTGCTTTTTACTTCGAAGGGTCCTTATACGATTCGCTGATCCGAGGGATCTCCGGGGGGGGGGATCTGCAGGAAGTGTTTGAATCCCCTGCAGAGCCCCCACAGGAACTAAGAGGTATTACACAGTTCCTATTGAACTCTGGGTCCTGTTTGTGTCAAGCAACTGTAACTACATGCTGGGAGTTGTAGTTTCCCCGCAGCACTGGTCTAATGCATCTCGGCGAGACATGCTCTTTGTAGCTCCGCTCTACGGGAAGGGTTGAGGTTCGTGAACAGATTTGCACAGACATCGAAGACCAAGTTGATTGCAATGCAGAAGTTTATTCTCGGTCAAAAAGCATTAAAAGCTCAAAAGACACCGCAAACCCACAGCCCATGAATCGCAGGAAAGTGCAGGGAAGTGATTGTGGCAGCAGAGTTGCGTCACACGAAGCAGATGTATGTCCGGTAGAGTCACCGCCGCGCCTGGTGCCGGATCTCTTTGCTTTGCAGCTTCCTGGAAGGATGAAAAAGGGTTAAAAAAGTTTTTGGCTTAATTGTCCTCTAATGAATAATTCTGCAATTTCTTATACACGTTTTGCATTTCAATTCCTTGTCATCTTCAAGGTGTGTGCTTGTTGTCAGTGAATAGAAGCATTTTATTTATTTATCTATATCCATAGGCTGAAAACCTGCCCTGATTATGTGATACTCGAGAGATCTTTGACATACTCTTACCCTAAGTTCACACCTGAGCGTTTTACAGCGCGTTCAAACGCGATGTAAAACGCTCAACACATGAAAAGCAATGCTTCCCTATGGGAATGGTTCTCACCTGGGCGTTTTACAGCGCGTACGATCGCGCTGTAAAACGCCCGACACTCAAACAAGTACTTGAGCTTCTTTGGGGCGTTTTGACGCGCGTTTGTGGCCATAGGACACTGCAGTCAATGACACAAACGCGCGTCAAACGTGCGTTTACTATTACAAAAAACGCGCGTCAAAAACGCGCGTTTAGGAAACGCTCAGTTGTGAGAAAGCAGGGTTAAAGGTTTTCCGGATGGGTTTTCCGGATGTTTAATATTGATCAGTATCTGAACGGTGCGGTCTGACTCCCAGCACCCGGAGACCTGAGGATAGGTCTTCAATGTTAAAAGCCTGGAGAACCCCTATCCAGTCAGTGAGGCCAGTGTCGGACTGCAGGGGCACCCCCCCCCCCCCGACTGGTAACACCCAGCTGGACCTTCACTGCAGACTGCTAGCAATTCACTCATGATTTCTAGTAGAAATAATAGAGGAACAGCACAACATAGAGCCATAAGAATAGATTCTGTGGAATCGTTATTACATGGGGAATGCAAGTCGTTACTAAAACGGACATGTCAGGAGAGGGGGCGGGTCCTCTTTAAGGCAACTGATGATGTCACTGGGATTTTCTTAGTGATGTCAAGGGTGGAAAAACATGTTTGACTCCCAATTTGTGGTATATTTTAAGCCCTGTCTTGATCCACCCACAAAGCCTCCCATCAGTGCCCACTTTGGGGGGAGGGGGGGGGCACATATTACAAGTCACGCTCCTCTGTGGTCCATTGGTGGACCTATCCCACATTAAAGCCTCATTCAGTGATGTCCAGGATTGGAGCCTCCACAGACATGAGCACCTGTTCTGGGTTTAGTGACACACCTGGTTTTGGCTCAAAATCACTGATGGAAATTACTGATCAAAACACTGACGTGTGAATGAGGCTTACAAGGTACAGTTTTTAACCACACCCGTCATTAGGTGCTTCTATGGATCTTTGCTGTTAGGCAGGGTGATCGGGTGCAGATGCCAAGCAAGCTTCTAATCTTGCGGGCTAGTGCCAATGAGGGCACTGGGTGTACATGTATGAAATGGGACAAACTATCTCTGCAGACAGGAGACCGCCAGCGCTAGAACTCCCCTCCCTGCTACCATAAGCCCCTTGAGCTCAGAATGAGAACGGGTCACTACCCCCGAAGCCAGCCTCTGTGTTACCACTCCCAATGCCAACCTCTATGTTACCACCCCTGATGCCAGCCTCTGGGTCATCACCCCCGATGTCAGCTTCTAGGTCACCACCCCTGATGCCAGCCTCTAGGTCACCACCCCTGATGCCAGCCTCTAGGTCACCACCCCTGATGCCAGCCTCTAGGTCACCACCCCCCAATGCCAGCCTCTGGGTCACCACCCCCCGATACCAGCCTCTGGGCCACCACTCCCTATGCCAGTATCTGGGTCTTTATCCCCAATGCCAGTATCTGGGTCTTTATCCCCAATACCAGCCTCTGAGGTATCATCCCCAATGCCAGTATCTGGATGACCATTTTGCACCCTTTATACACGGTAGTAATCTCACGCAATGCAAATATCCATGAGGTTGATATCACTGTCCCCTTATCTGATGTGGAATTTGATTGCGTGATCAGAAGGGAGCAGAGTCCTCTATGTTTGTCGGGTGAAAATCCTAATTCTGCCAAGTTGGCGCTCTGCGCCGCTGGTTAATGTGTTTCTTAATCCGCTTTGTTTGAGCAGTGGGATTGCGCAGCACAGTCTGAATTATTTATTAACCTCTATCTGTTTTGTAGGTTGGCAGTTTGGACACTGACGAGGTGAACTGTAGACTGGAAAAATCCAAAGGGGTTTGCAGGTACTGTTATAATACTGGCCTTTTTATATCTGATTAGCGGGGGTCTGACACCCCGCACCCCTACTGATCAGCCGTCCTGTAGTCACTACAGCTCTGTCCACTGTGCAGCGGACGCAGCCGGTTACCATTCACTTCAATGGGCGCTGCACTGCAGTAACCAGCTCTGACCACCACACAGTAGACGGAGCTGTAGAGTTCCGGCAATGCAGCTACTGCAAAACAGCTCATCGCTGGGGGTCTCGCCGGACCCCCACTGCTTACATATTGACGGCCTATGCTGAGGAAACCTCATCGAGACAGACCCAAAGGGTACTAAGAACAATTTAAAGGAACACTCCAACGTGAGGGGGTGAAGCATGAGACAATCAAAGAATGGCAGAATCCTTGTGTCGCCCTGCGCTAAGAATAACAATTCTAGGCATTAAAGGGAGTTGTCGAATTTTTATTTATTTCCCTAAATCTGCCCCCCCCTTCAGCCGTTGGTACCTGTAGAGCAGGGATGCTCAACCTGCGGCTTTCCAGCTGTTGTAAAACTACAACTCTCAGCATGCCCGGAGCGCTTACAGCTATCAGCCTACAGCATGGCATGGTGGGAATTGTAGTTTTACAAAAGCTGGACGGCCGCAGGTTGGGCCTCCCTGCTGTAGAGAAATCCATACTTACCTGCTCCTCGTTCCGTCTGGACTCTTTATTGGACTCCATCTGTCAACTTCCGCACAGACGGTGTCACGTGTGCCACTGCAGCCATTGACTACAAGCAGCATGTAATACTTGGCCACGTGTCACCGCTGAGGTCAGTCATTGGCTGCAGCGGAGCCTGTTGACCCACATCCTTGCGGAAGTTGGGTGATTGGGCCCAGAAGTCCATTGAAACTAGTTCAGGGGCCACGATGTTGGAACGGAGCGGTGGGGAGCAGGTAAATATGGATATCTCCACAGGTAGCGCTGGCTGGGGGGCAAATTTAAAGGGGTCGTCCCACAAATTATATTCTACAGTTTTCAAAACCAGCAGCTGGATTTGAATAGTTTTGTAATTGCATGTAATTAAAAATTGTATATAGCCGCTGAGTTATTTACTGAAATCTGTGAGTATAGCGCCACCTGCTGTTTGCTCCTTTTCTAATTTCTCTGTCCTGCTCACTGAGATGGAAGCACATGCTTAGTTCCATCCTTGAACTGCCACCAGCTGCAGCAGAAAGGACACAACCTCTGAGAAGGGACGCGCCCTCTAATCTGCCATCTTGAAATAAATCTAGCAGAGCAATGAACGGGGAGATCTCTGGATCCATGTGAGGTGCAGGGCTGGTTCTAGCTTTGTTAGAAAGAGGTTGTCATGTACTAGATTTATGGGATAAACCTAGACCACCCCTTTAAAGTCTGCCTTCCGTGGTCATTTTCACGTTTCTTTCCATATTGTGTTGCAGTTTTGGGTTCAAAACAAGAGCCAGATTGGCAGATTGTCTGGATTATCCTGTGCCAGAGTAAAGGACTTTCACTCGCACGGTATTCTGGAGGGTTAATGTTAACACTTGCGGCAGAGGGATCCGGCAAGCAGTTCCCGTCGTCGGAACTGCCCGCTGGATCCGGCGATCTGGATGCAAACTGAAAGCATTTGTAGACGGATCCGGATCCGTCTCACAAATGCCTTGCGTGAACGGATCCGTCTCTCCGCTTGTAATGCGGATAGACGGATCCATCTTGTATTTTTATTTTTTACAGTATTAAAGGTCTATGCATGCGCAAACCGGAAGGACGGATCCGTCATTCAGGTATTTCTAATGCCGGATCCGTCACTAATACATTCCTATGTAAATTAATGCCGGATCCGGCATTACAGCAACTGATCCGGCATTTTTGACGGAGATAATACCGCAGCATGCTGCGGTATTTTCTCCGTCCAAAACGACGTTCAGTGACTGAACTGAAGACATCCTGATGCATCCTTAACGGATTTCTCTCCATTCAGAATGCATTAGGCCCCTTTCACACGGGCGAGATTTCCACGCGGGTGCAATGCGTGAGTTGAATGCATTGCACCCGCACTGAATCCCGACCCATTCATTTCTATGGGGCTGTGCACATGAGCGGTGATTTTCACGCATTGCGTTGCGTGAAAATCGCAGCATGCTCTATATTGTGCGTTTTTCACGGCCCCATAGAAATGAATGGGGCTGCGTGAAGATCACAAGCATCCGCAAGCAAGTGCGGATGCAGTGCGATTTTCACGCATGGTTGCTAGGAGACGATCGGGATGGAGACCCGATCATTATTATTTTCCCTTATAACATGGTTATAAGGGAAAATAATAGCATTCCTAATACAGAATGCATAGTACAAAAATGCTGGAGGGGTTAAAAATAATAATAATATTTTAAATCACCTTAATCAACTTGTTAGTGCAGCCCGGCTTCTCTCCTGTCTTCTGTCTTCTTTCTTCAGGACCTGGGTAAAGGACCTGTGGTGACGTCACTGCGCTCATCACATGGGCCGTCACATGATCCATCACCATGGTAAAAGATCATGTGATGGACCATGTGATGAGCGCAGTGACGTCACCACAGGTCCTTTACCCAGGTCCTGAAGAAAGAAGACAGAAGAGATGCCGGCTGCGTGCACAAGTGGATTAGGTGAGTTAATTTTTTAGTTTTATTTTTTTAACCCCTCCAGCGCTGTTTTACTATGCATTCTGTATTAAGAATGCTATAATTTTTCCTTATAACCATGTTATAAGGGAAAATAATACAATCTACCCAGCACCTAACCCAAACATGCCGATTTTTCTCACGCGAGTGCAAAACGCATTACAATGTTTTGCACTTGCGCGGAAAAATTGTGCATTTTCCCGCAACGCACCCGCATCTTACCCGGGAAAAAACATGACGCCCTTGCGAAAGAGGCCTTAGGATATAACTGATCAGTTCTTTTCCGGTATTGAGCCCCGACGACAGAACTCCATGCCGGAAAACAAAAACGTTAGTGTGAAAGTGCCCTGACATTGATGAAACACTATTTTTCTACTTTACCTATGGAGTTCCACACTCTGGAATCTGAGTGACCCGTGCAGCCACTCTGCTCATGAGGTCGGGATCTATCGAATTCAAGTATTCAAGCTAAAAAAAATAATATAAAATTAACATTTTACATGTATCACCCACAAGTTATCAACATTATCAGATATGGCTGGTTTCCCCTAGGTGTAACAAAATAATATTAAAACCATTTTATAAACTTTAAACTTAAAGGGGTTGGCCCATGTCGCACTTTGTTGGCATAATGTTAGGATATTCCACCAATGTCCTCTAGAATGGGGTCTCCAAAGCAGAGAAGACATCCCCGCGCAAGCACAGCTACCCTCTATTCACTTCTATGGGAGTGCCAAAAAATTTCCGGAACTCCGGATGTAGAGGGGGCAGCGCATGTGTGGTGCGCTCTCCTTCACTTCTATGGGAGTTCCATTCTAGAGATCAGTGCAGGTCCCACCTCTGGCAATATGCCACCAAAGTGCGAGATGGGCCAACCCCTTTCAGTGCCTGATTGGTGGACTCCAACTGCTGGGACTCCCACCGATCACGAGAAAGAATTTCCTTAAACGGAGTGGTGGAGCACGCCCACTACGGCTGCATTAGAACTCTACATCGAATATACCTGAGCAATATTTTGAACGGAGCGGCAGTGAGCATGCTCGACCACCGCTTCATTTGAATGGGGACATTGGGGCGCTCATTCTTCTAACCATGATATTGGTCGGTTCAACGGTTGTAAGACAATCCCTTTAAGGCTACTTTAAAAGCCCATTAGTAGCATGGTGATCGTGAAGGATCTGCTCATCAAAAAAACAATAGAAATCAGATGGCCCTGACCTAGCGCCAATGTGAACAAAGCCTAACTGATCGTATTATGTCAGGTGGAGGACAATACCCAGATTCTAAGTCAAGAGAAAGTGGGCGGGTCCGTGACAACGTTACATGAAAGAGTCAATGAAGGACTAGACAGAACAAGTAATGGACGAGCAATGTGATCCCGTATACATTCTATACAATATGAAGGGTCTGGTACTCACCGTCCGTTCCTGTATTTCAGGGCTTGCCCTAGAAATACTATCTGCAAAATTTTGTGCAGTTCTATCCTTGTGATCTTCTTCCATTGCGTTATAGAAGGCCTGAGACTGTGGAGAAAGCAGCAATGAGAGTGGAAGGAGGAAGATGCCGTAAGTTCCCCATGCACTGACCACCTGGTGAGCTTGTGCTTATACACAGGAGCCTATCCGAGCAAGCAGAGCTACAAATCACTGGGAGAGAAGAGCGCATCCGTCTGAGGTTTTAATTAGTGTTGAGCGAACTTGCAATTTGCAAGTCTGGCATTCGGGTTATCTAAGAATCCCGTTATGGATTCTGCTACCAAGGACCATAACAGATTTCGATGACGGCACACACCACGGAAGCCTATAAGAGCTATGCTGGCCATAGACTTCTATTATGACGGAATGCCTCTTATAGGCTTCCGTGGTGCGTCCCGCCATAGAATTCCGTTATGGTCCGTAGTAACGGAATCCATAACTGGATTCTTAGATAACCCGAACGACCGACTTGCAAATCTCAAGTTCGCTCAATGCTTTATTAAAGGCTATGTACACCTTTGGGGACAATTTTTATATGATTGCCTTTTACAAATTTTGTGCTAAAAAATCATCATGCCTTCATGAGGGATCGGTCTTGTCAAACTAATTTAATCAGTTTCTTACCTCATTTACCCCTTTCCCATATTTTTTTTTCAGTTTGGACCCTCCTGACCCGTTTTCACCATGTAAACCGTCCTCTACGTAGCACTTCCTGTGGCTGCATCCAACCAAACCCATGATGCACTTCTCCTTTCTTTGCCACAGCTCCAGCACCGCCCCTAGTTCATATCTCCTCCCACCCCGCTAGTTCCATAGACACTCCCCTGTCGCTGCCCCGCCCATGGACATGACATCACAGGAAATAAGAGAGAGTTGCATGGACATGGTCAAAACAGAAGAAAATAAATACATCAAACAGGAAAACCGCAGACAACGCAGCTAAGGCTACTTTCACATCTGCGCTTTCCCTTTCCGCTATTGAGATCCGTCATAGCGGGGGGGGGGGAACGCTTCCGTTTCTTACTGATTCATTACTCTGGTGTGAAAGTAGCCTAAGCTGGCGATCAGAGCAGCACTGAAGATCAGCGCTAGCATGTAATACCTGGCTGAAATGATCCTCACAGCAGTCGTATCTGTCCACATCACCGCAGACTTTGAACACAGTCTCCTTGAATTTTGGGTTAGGTTGTGGACCTCTGGTTGTGTTGGGATAGTAATTGGTTTTGCCCACTGCATGGAAGTAAAAGAGGTTAGGTAAATATGCCCTCCACTGTGTGTAGCAATGGAAAACGATTCTGATCACATTTTGTCGCACCAATTTTTTTAATGGAAGTCTATGGTGTAGCGCTGCGATGCAACAGTCTCAAAAATATCCATTGGAGATGTCGCATGTTGCAGTGCGACACCATAGACTTCCATAAAAAAAAATGTTGCAGCGTCGCTGTTTGTGCTCTATTTGTCGCGCGACTTACATGTCGCCGTGTAGAGCTAGCGTTGAAGGAGAGGGCACTGATACACTGTAACGAGCACTGCACCTATGTATGGCTCGGATTACACTATATCTGGTGGGTACATTGTATCCATAGACTTCTAGGAACCAGATGTATGCCAAAATAAGCGTCCTTAAGGCCTCATGTACATAGGCATTGCCCGTCGGTTCCGTCCACAATTTGCGATCCCCAACGCACAGGCAACATCCGTGCAGCTGCCGCAGACGGATCCAGACCCATTCAACTTGAATGGGTCCGTGATCCGTCCGCACCGCAAAGAAATAGAACAAGTTCTGTTTTTTTTGCGGTGCGACGGCACGGAGAGAAACCCCACGGAAGCACTCCGTAATGCTTCCGTGGGGTTCTGTGCCTCCGTTCCGAACGGCACTTTCCGGATTGCGGACCCATCCAGGTGAATGGGTCTACATCCGTGATACGGTGCACAAATGGCAGGGGCCCGTATACTGCGGACCCTGATCACAGTACGCGCACAGGCCAGCCGCGTGCATGAGGCCTTAGGCGGATGTCTAGCTGCCAGCTACGCTTTCCAATACAATAGCATCTTAAAAACTTTGTATATGTTTTTTTTATTTTATGGCAGAGATATTCAGCTGTATGGAGTACATTCCTTTGGGCTATGCATCTTGCCTATATATCATAAGTCCATCCAGAACATGATTCGGGGGTGTTCACATTCAATGACAGCAAGAAGAGATCTTGAGAATGGTGAGAAATAATAACCCACAGTATATTAGCAAGTTGCAGAACTTTCTAGCATAAAAAGGGGTTGGGTATGATCGCTGGGGGTCTCCTACAAATCACTAGAATGGGCCCCCCTGATTCGCCTGTGTAAATGGAGTGGAGTGGTAGTGGCTATGCGTGACCACTTCCATGGGCCTGCCGGAGCGAGTCGGACGTGGTCCAATAGAAGTGAATGGAGCACTGGTTACACAGGTGACTTGGAGACCCCCGTTATTGTAATTAGTGGAGAACCTACCCCCAGCAATCAGACATTTATCACCAACCCCTTTAATTACATAAATACCATGAAGCCCTTTATACGTGTAACATTCCCCCACAAACGTATATTAAAGGGGTTATCCAAGACCTATAATGCTTCCCCCCCATATGCTGGGGTCCCTCACAGAGATTGTACTTACCTTGCTTCCCGGCACCCGTGTCACTTCTGATGCCGGCATGGCCAGCACTGCATCTCTTGGGTGGGGGGGACGCAGCCAATAGCAAGCTGCGACCTAGCGTCACCCAATATGCAGGAGATGCAGCAGCGACTGTGCCGGCATCAGAAGCTACTGATCATCTGTTTGAAGAGGCCACAATGCTCCCGGATCCTCGACCTAGGCCAGTGACATCACATTTATCGCTCACATGGCTTAGAAATGAATGGGCCTGGGATGCAGTACCAACCACAGCCACTATACAATGGATGGCGCTGTGCTTGGTGAACTTCGAGGAGGCTGCGGAGCTCACTGGAACGCCTCAGTCTCTTCAAACAGCTGATTGGCAGGGGTGCCGGGCGTCGGACCCCGACCAATCACACACCGATGACCTATCCTGAGGATGTGTAATCAGTATTAAACACTCGGAATACCCCTTTAAGGCAGTGTTAGAAGGTAGAAAAGTCAGGCAAGATGGTTAAGACTAACATACCTTGG
Organism: Bufo gargarizans; assembly: GCF_014858855.1. Taxonomy (NCBI): domain Eukaryota; kingdom Metazoa; phylum Chordata; class Amphibia; order Anura; family Bufonidae; genus Bufo; species Bufo gargarizans. Next base: position 16,449,136 of record NC_058089.1, read on the forward strand.
TGGAAGGCCATGAGTCCATCCTGCTGGTAATTGTTCACACAAACCTTGGGACGATTCACTTCCAGTTGTGCAAAGTTTGCTCCCAAACGATACCTCTGCGCATCAGCGTAGGCAAACGCACGAGCCTGAAAGGATATAAAAAATCTGCTAGCTGCAGGGACTCTCCAGCAGGCTCGGACTGGCCCACCAGGGAGGCGGGGGATTCCTCGGTGGGCCCCCAGTCTCCTGCGCCCGAAGATAAGACGGAGGAGTAATTATTTCTCTTGTTTCTGAAGAGAAACCTTGGAACCGAACATGTTTTTTTACAGTGCATCTTAAAGGGAACCTGTCACCGGGATTTTGTGTATAGCGCTGAGGACATGGGCACTGGCCGTAGTGGGCACAGTGCACGCTGTAGGCCTGACACACACGCTCTGTGTGCTTTTATTGTGTCAAAAAAACTATACATATGTAAATGAGGCTACTAACATTTCCGGAGCCCAGCCACGCCCACTGTGATGGAGCCCGGCACCACCCCGCATACTCCGAATCTCCTCCTTGCTCCCCGACGTCACAAAGCTAGTGCGCCGTAATCTCGCGATGCGCGAGCTAGCGCATGCGCAGTGTCGGCATAGTGTTCCTTCCCTGTGCTGGCATCAGCCTCAGGGAAGGAACTGCGCATGCGCTAGCTCGCGCATCACAAGATTACAGCGCACTAGCTTTGTGACGTCGGGGAGCAAGGAGAAGATTCTGAGGATGCGGGGCGGTGCTGGGCTCCATCACGCTGGACTCATCTCAGGGACAGGACTCATCTCAGGGACAGGACTCATCTCAGGTTAATTTGCATATGTTTTACACAATAAAAAGCACACAGAGCTATGGGGACTGGGTATTGCGGACGTGCTAGCGGCCATCTAGCAACCCATGTCCTCAGCTCTATACACAAAATCCCGGTGACAGGTTCCCTTTAAGAAAAAAAATTAAAATAAAAGTCGCTTTTTTTCCTCCCAATATTTTGCTCTCCCTTATGATCATACAATGACTTTTTTTTAAATGTATCAAGAAACTGAATGGAAACAGCAAATGTGAGAGCCTAACCTTTACAGCTAGATCGCATGGCTGACAACAGGTGGAGCTGAAATGTTGACCGTTTCCAATGGCAACCAGAAGAATTTTTAAAGCAGCTCTGGATATGCGCTGAGAGCCTTCCACAAATTAACGTGAAGTTGTTACAAGCAGAATTCCGTTTTTCCTTTTACTTACCTGGAATGTTTTATCCAGGAATCCCTCTATTCCTGGACATAAGTTACCCGGGCAAAAGGCCGCCTGTTCCACATCTAAGAAATGGTTATTAGGGTTTCTATCTAAAGTGAGTATTCCTACTTCCATCAAGGGGTGAGTGATAGGATCCCATTCCTGAAATGAACAAAGTACAGAAATGTAGACCGAGAAATACTTTATGACCTACAGTAATGTCATTTTAAGGGGATGTCCATGGCACCATGGCAGCTCATTCCCTCTATGGGAGGTGCCGGAAAGGACATGGACAATTTGGTGGGACCATGCATTATGCATTTTCTTTGGTACTGCTTCCAACGGCTGATAGTCACTTACCCTAGTGATGTCAGAGAAGCAACAGGGCATTGCCTCGCTTTGTTCCTGGGTCATAATTTGCATTTCCAGTTTCCATTGTGGGAAATTTCCATTCTTTATTGCACAATACAAATCCCTGGTCGCATACGATGGATCAACTCCAGCTAATCGAGTGCCTTCTTCTGTGGTCATGAATAATTCACTGGTCTTAGGCTATAGCAATTCAGAAAAGAAAAAAAGTCTTTGATCGTACACATAGCTAAATGTACAGTAATATCCATTGGCCTAACCTCTATAAAGGCAAGCACCTGCCTGCTGTGGGCTGCCACTGAATTGCTCCCTATGCTACCATGATATTGTCATAGTGGCTTCCTGCAAATGCCACTAGGGGGAGCCCTCCGCATACAGATTTATTTAGCTCTCCCTGACTTCTATGGACACAACTGTGTTTTTCATCCTTGTCTTGACCAGCATTTTTTGCGGATTTGACATGGGCCCATTCATTTCTATAGGCCCACAAGAAAAAAGGACAGCACACAGATGTCATAGCTTGACAAGAAGTGTAGCATGGGTGAATAAAGAGAACTTCATATATTTTTCACCATGGAATCAGGAATGCTGCCTCATTTTTTGGGGACATATACTGTACATGTCGGCACATTAGAGATGGCCATAGCTGCCAGGTTTTTGCTGTTTTACACAAGAGATATCTAAGGTCAGCGATCGGCACTAAAGCCAGTGGCAGACCTTTAAGCCCTCAGATGCTGTGGCCAATTCTGACCAATGCACCTGAGGTGGTTTTCCCCGGGAAGGCTGCGCTCCTAGGGTCTGGACGACTTCCCTGCGCGGACATGGCAGGAAACAGTTTGTTCTCTGTAATAACCTGGGACTCTCTGAAGGAACCCAGGCTATTTCAGCTGTAGTTCCTATCTAGGCCTGCAGGTGGCGGGGCTGCATAGGAAGATAGTGAATCTCCTATACACTGCAATAGTAATTCATTGCAATGTTAGGCGAAGCAATCGGAAGTGGACTTAAAAATGGTAAAAAAAATATATATATTTTAAATATGTAAAAAATACAAATCGGCTCCCTTTTCCCATAATAAAAAAAAAGAAAAAAAAAAAAAAAAAGATCATAGGCATCGCCGTGTCCCAAATCGACCGGACTCTTAAGATGTACAGTATATGTATTTCTCCTGTACAGTGAATGCTGTAATGGGGGCGGGGGGGGGGGGGGAATAAAAAATGTGCAATTTGCAGTTTTTTCGTTGCTTCACCTCCCTCAAAAAAAAATTATTAAAAAATCGCCCCACAATAAATAAGCCCACCCACAGCTCACTAGACGTAAATATTAAAAAGTTATGTGGCTAAGAATATGGTAATGAGAAGAAAAAAGTATATTTTTTAAGTATTAACCCCTTCTAGTTTTCACCCTCCTGCCCAGGCCATTTTTTGCAAATCTAACATGCGTCACTTTATGTGGTAATAACTTTGAAACGCTTTTACTTATCCACGCCATTCTGAGACTGTTTTCTCGTGACACATTGTACTTCATGTTAGTGATAAATTTGAGTTGATATATATTTCACCTTTATTTATAAAAAGAATCCTAAATTTATAGAAAATTTTGAAAAATTCACAATTTTCTAAATTAGAATTTTTCTACTTTTAAGACAGATAGTAATGTCTCATAAAATAGTTATCAGTCATCATTCCCCATATGTCTACTTTATGTTGGCATCATTTTGTAAAGGTCAGGGTCTGGGCAGGGGGCGGGGCCAGCAGTCCGTTGTGCTCTTCCTCCTCGGCGAGGATCCTAGGCGAGTATGTAGAGGGTTTATTTTTAACTTCCTGTGAAGGGGGCACAATCCTGGGCATATTACCCTATTACTGTGAGAGGGCACATCTGGGCATATAACCATATTACTCTAAGGGGGCACAATCCTGGGCATATTACTGTGAGGGGGCACATCCGGGCATATTACTGTGAGGGGGCACATAACTGGGCATATGACTGTGAGGGGGCACATAACTGGGCATATGACTGTGAGGGGGCATAACTGGGCATATGACTGTGAGGGGGCACATAACTGGGCATATTACTATGAGCGGGCATATGACTGTGAGGGGGCACATAACTGGGCATATGACTGTGAGGGGGCATAACTGGGCATATGACTGTGAGGGGGCATATAACTGGGCATATTACTATGAGCGGGCATATGACTGTGAGGGGGCACAACCGGGCATATTACTGTGAGGTGGGCATATATCAAGGCACATATCTGGGCATATTACTGTTAGGGGGCACATATCTGGGCATAGTACTGTGAAAAGGGCACATATCTGGGCATTGCCACTGTGAGGGGGCACATATCTGGGTATTGCCACTGGGAGTGGGCACATATCTGGGCAGTGCCACTGGGAGGGGGCATAACTTGGAGTATTACTGTGAGGGGGGCATATATCAGGGCACATATCAGGGCATATTACTGTGAGGGGGCACATATCTGGGCATAACTACTGTGAAAAGGGCACATATCTGGGCATAATACTGTGAAAAGGGCACATATCTTGGCATAACTATTGTAAGGGGCACATATCTGGGCATAACTATTGTAAGGGGGCACATATCTTGGCATCGCAACTGTGAGGGGGCACATATCTGGGCATAACTACTGTGAGGAGGCACATATCTGGGCATAACCTGTGAAGGAGGCACATATCTGGCCATAACTACTGTGAGGGGGCACATATCTGGGCATAACCTGTGAAGGAGGCACATATCTGGGCTTAACCCGTGAAGGAGGCACATATCTGGGCATATCCTATGAAGGGGGCACAATGTGGGCATAAATACTGTGTGGTGGCATAAAGGAGGAATAATTACTATGTGGGGGCATTTACGGGACTGGGTTGGTTTAGGTGTTTAGTTACGTTTTGGGCGGAGTTATAGGCGTGGCCTAGTACAGAAAATATTTGCCGTGGTGTGTTTCGCGCGAGGCACATAGTGTCGCTCTGCCTTCTTTTCAAAAGATGTGAGATATGAATCTGTGTTTTCACCGATGCCAGCGCATACAGCAGGGGCTCGGCTGTCAGTGACTGCCCTGACCGGGCAGGTGCTGGGGCTTAAGTCACGTCTCGCGGGAAGGGGTGAAAACGCAAGAAAAACTATGCAAATATGGCATCGCTGTAATCTTACTGACCCAGAGAGTGAAGGCCGCAGGACAGTTTTAGCCCATAGGGAACACCGTAAAAACAAAACCCATGGCACTGTGACAGAATTGCGCTATTCCATTTGGATTTTTTTTGTCCAGCTTCCTACTACATTGTAGCAATATTAAATGGTGACAAAAACAAACAAACAAACCTTCATACGACTATGTGAATGGAAAAATGAAAAAAGCTATGGCTCTGGGAAGGAAGGGAGTAAACAAGGAAAATGCAAAAAACAAGGCTAAAAGGGTTAAACAGCACATCATTTTGGACTTAAAACTGAACGATGGATACCTCTCTATGTAAAGAAAATAAAATTGGGGGTCAGCCAGCACATCCCAGCACGCAGGTGCACATCGCCCTGGCTGAAAGCACAAAAGCAAAAAAACAAACAATGCAACAGCACTCTGCAAACACAAATAATAAAGCAAATACAATCGTGCCATACTCACTATAGAAAATGTAAAATGCTGAGTTATAAATGTGAGATTCTTGGCAAATACAGTTTGGACAAAATTATTTGTGGCCGTTTGCCAGCATCAAGGCGATCTCATTAAGACGTCTTAAGGAGATCTCCTTGACGGCGGCAGACGGGCACAAATAATTTTGTACAAAATATATTTGCCAAAAATTTCACATTTATAACGCAGCATTAGCATTTTACATTTTTTTTATAGTGAGTATGGCACGATTGTATTTGCTTTATTATTTGTGTTTGCATTGTTTGTTTTTTGCTTTTATACCTCTCTATGTACAATTTCCTGTAGTTTTCACTCTGACACGTACGGCACTTTTTCACTTAATTTCCCCAGGCCAACATAAGGAAAGAGTGTATGAGATACCCACCGTAAACTGGAATTTGCAATACACATGATCTCCAGCAGCATTGACAAGTCTAAAAGCATGACAAGCATAAGCTTCCAGGGTTCTGTATCCTTTCGGAAGCCCATCGTCGGAGAACAAATGCATATTCTAGAGGAGAAGGCAAGAGCAGAGAGTCACTCATACGTAGCCTCTGTGACACTGAGAAGCCAATGTGGTGGCCCAAAGATTCTAGTTTACCAAAGCCTAGTGTTCTTCCCCCCGCAATGAAGCATTTGGGTTCACATAACCCAAAGGTTGGCAAGACATCTTCCCAAAGTCATTACCCCTAGGTGGCATCTGTCAGCAGTTTTGTACCTATGACACTGGCTGACCTGTTACATGTGCACTTGGCAGCTGAAGGCGTCTGTGTTGGTCCCATGTTCCTATGTGTCCGCATTGCTGAGAAAACTTATGTCTAAATATATGCAAATGACCCTTTAGGAGCAACGGGGGCGTTACCGTTACACCTAGAGGCTCTGCTCTCTCTGCAACTGCTATGCCCCCTGCACTTTGACTGGCAGAGTCAAGCAGTGAAAATGTCATCACACCTGGAACTGTCAATCAAAATGCAGTTGTAGAGAGAGCATAGCCTCTAGGTGTAACGGCAACGCAGCTGCCAAGCGCACATGTAAGGGTACTTTCCCAATGCAAACCGTATGCAAACGGAAATCTTTTTTTTCCGGATCCATCCAGGCATGGCCAACCTGTGGCTCTCCAGCTGTTGTAAAACTACAATTCCCACCATGCCCTGCTGTAGGCTGATAGCTGTTGGCAGTCCGGACATGCTGGGAGTTGTAGTTTTGCAACATCTGGAGAGCCTCAGGTTGGCCATCCCTACATTAGACCGGTACCGGATCCGTCATTAAATTTTTTTCAAAAATTAAAATCGAAAATAGCTCCTCTTATATCCCGGCGCAGACCGGAAAACCGGATCCGGCAACGCGGCAATTTCCCGAACACTTGGTACCGGATCTGGCAAAAATACATCTCAATGAAAGTAAATGCCAGATCCGGCAATTGCGGTAGTGTTCCGAGATTTTGGCCTCGAAAAAATACTGCAGCAAGCTGCAGTATTTTGTTTGATCAAATACCGTACGAGGGATGGAACGTAAGACATCCTGATGCATACTGAACCCATTGCTTTCCATTCAGAATGCATTAGGACAAAACTGATGCGTTTTTTTTCCGTTAATGAGACCCTTTACCGGATTTCAATACAGGAAAAGAATAACGCTAGTGTGAAAGTACCCTTACAGGTCAGACGGTTTCATAGGGACAATTCTGCTGACAGATGCTGTTAAAAATGGTTGTCTGGTGGGAATCCAATTTTTATAAATGGGGGGTTGTCCAGGTTTAAATAAAAAGGTTTTGTTAATTTTTTCCCCAGCGCCACACTTGTCTATGGGTTGTGCTAAAGGGGTTTTCCTCTGGATAGGTCATCAGTATTTGATCAGGGAGGGTCCGACACCCTCGCAGTAGTGCCGCAGTCTTCGCTCTGCTTTTCTTAGGCTGAGTGACGACACATTCATGGGTCCCATAGACGCGAATAGGGTTATGCAATGTACGTTGCTGTGTCCTTGGTAAGAGAAGACCATGGTGCTCACAGGAGCGCTATTGCCTTCTCAAAAAGCTGATCGACAGAGGTCCCGAGTGTTGGGCCCCCGCCAATCAGATACTGATGACCTATCTTAAAAATCTCAGAAAATCCTTTGCAGCTCAACCCAATCGAAGTGAATGGGTCAAAGCTGCAATACCAGAAACAGCCACGTCAACAAGAGTGGTGCTGTTTCTGAGGGGAAAAAAAAGTCAGGTCCATTTATCTAATCTTAGACAATTTTTCTTTCGATATATTGATATTTGTTATATAAATTATGTACCGCAAATGCAGACTCTGGGGTCAGGGTCATAAAATCCCAAAAGCTGTTGTGATTTATAAGATCAGTCTTCGGATCGGGTTTCATGGCATGATTGAGAGACGCGAACTGTGGAGAGACGGAGAAGAGGAAGGATCTAGTAACACAGCCATAGGTTTGTATTCACATTACTGAACCACATTTACTGTATATGTGTAAGTGGAGGCCCTGCCACAGGACAGCCGCTCCGTCCTCTCTGTGATTGGCTGATTGTATGGCACTCTCTTGTTTGTGGCGGTGAAATGTTCAACTGGTTATTGCCCTGGCATTTCCAGTTGCTGTGATGAGCCAATTCAGGGCTTCGGCTGAAAGAAGTCCTCGTGAATAGTATATGCGTGTACTGACCTTCCTAGGATCACAGGTGAAGAATACTGGAGAGCTGATGCAAACAAAATCGACGTTCCCTTCCTTTGTATAACACTTTGCAGCCAGTCCACGAAAATCTTGTACAGTATCCGCAGATCCTTTTGACAGAGCTACAAATGAAAACCACATACATGAAATGCAACGTGTGGACGATAGTAAAACGATATTGTCATTGCATAAAGCATTCAGTGGGTTCCTAGGCCAACAGTTTCAATGTTCATTAAGAAAACAGGTTCATGTACAGTAATACATATGGCTGGACCTAGAATGCTTCTTTAATGCTTCAACTTGCATGTAAAATGCTCTCTGTATGGCACTACAGTTAAAAAGCCTGTCTTTATTACACAGATGTCATTAGAGTGCTCTATGTACTGCACCGATGTCATTAGAGTGCTCTCTGTATGGCGCAGATGTAATTAGAATGCTCTCTGTATGGCCCAGATGTCATTAGAGTGCCCTCTGTATTGGATAGAAGTCATTAGAATGCTCTCTGTATGGCGCAGATGTCATTAGAGTGCTCTCTGTATTGGATATAAGTCATTAGAATGCTCTCTGTATGGCGCAGATGTCATTAGCGTGCCCTCTGTATGGGATAGAAGTCATTAGAATGCTCTCTGTATGGCGCAGATGTCATTAGAGTGCTCTCTGTATTGGATAGAAGTCATTAGAATGCTCTCTGTATGGCACATATGTCATTAGAGTGCTCTCTGTATGGCGCAGATGTCATTAGAATGCTCTCTGTATGGCGCAGATGTCATTAGAGTGCTCTTTGTATGGCGCAGATGTCATTAGAATGCTCTCTGTATGGCGCAGATGTCATTAGAATGCTCTCTGTATGGCGCAGATGTCATTAGAGTGCTCTATGTAATGAGGAGGTGTCATTAGAGTGCTCTCTGTATTGGATAGAAGTCATTAGAATGCTCTCTGTATGGCGCAGATGTCATTAGAGTGCTCTCTGTATGGCGCAGATGTCATTAGAGTGCTCTCTGTATGGCGCAGATGTCATTAGAGTGCTCTATGTAATGAGGAGGTGTCATTAGAGTGCTCTCTGTATTGGATAGAAGTCATTAGAATGCTCTCTGTATGGCGCAGATGTCATTAGAGTGCTCTCTGTATGGCGCAGATGTCATTAGAATGCTCTATGTAATGAGGAGGTGTCATTAGAGTGCTCTCTGTATGGCGCAGATGTCATTAGAGTGCTCTATGTAATGAGGAGGTGTCATTAGAGTGCTCTCTGTATTGGATAGAAGTCATTAGAATGCTCTCTGTATGGCGCAGATGTCATTAGAGTGCTCTCTGTATGGCGCAGAAGTCATTAGAATGCTCTCTGTATGGCGCAGATGTCATTAGAGTGCTCTCTGTATGGCGCAGATGTCATTAGAGTGCTCTATGTAATGAGGAGGTGTCATTAGAATGCTCTCGGGTCATTTAAATGCTTTGCGCCTATTACATTTGTTTCTAGAAGGCCATCTATGAAGTACAGAATAAAAAATATATATATTTTAGGAGAATGTTTTCTGTGCATGAGCCTCTCGAGTGAGCTTCGTATTTAGAATGCTCACTTTAGGCAGACCGGGATTTGGTGGACCCTGAAGTTACTGCTGATACCATTGGCACAAGTATCCTGCTCCTGTTCCAATACGTAACTTACTTGTAGTGGAGAATCGAACACACACTGGCATTTTCTTTCCAACTTCACTGAACATTGCTGCTTTGGTCAAATGAGTGATATCACGAGTGATCTCAAGTGTTCCGAATGCTCCTATAAAGACCAAAAGCGCATTGATATTTAGTCACATGGATGAATGTTTTCAATTTTATACACAGAAAATCCTCCTGGTGAAATGCTACACAATAAGGCTCTGTTCATACTAATGAGGCCCTTCCGCTCCTTGTGGAGAGTGCCAGAGCTGGCAGACGGAGTGCTCCCTGGGAATAAGGATATGCAGTTTAGCTGGAGCAGGGGCATACACAGATCTCACAGGGCCCTATAGCAAAGCTTAGCATGGGCCCCCAACCCACTTTCCCATTTTCCTTGTGACAGCCACACCCAGCCAACGCCAAGTGCAACGCATCAGATTTCTGCAAATTTACATTTCATTTAAATTAAGCGGAAGATATTTCTCCTGCTTCTCTTCTATTATAAAGCTGTCTGCCTGCAGCCACCACTAGGGGGCGCTCAGTGCATAGGAATTCATGCAGCTGCAATTAAAGAGGTCTTTCAAGAATGAAATACAACAGTATCTGATCAGTGGGGGTCCGAGACCTGGGACTCCTGCTGTTCAGCTTGTAGTAGCGCCGCAGCCTCCTCGCTGCTTTCCCTAGGCTAAGTGATGACATGTTCACATTAGTCACAGAACAGCTCATAGAAGTGAATGGGACTGAGCTGCAATACCAGGCACAGCCACTATACAATGTATGGCTGCGGAGTGTCGGCCCACCACCGATCAGGTACTGATCACCTATCTAGAGGGTAGGTAAGGGTACTTTCACACTTGCGTTGTTTGATTCCGGCAGGCAGTTCCGTTGCCTGAACTGCCTGCCTGATCAGGCAAACTGTATGCAAACGCATGTCATTTTTTCTGACTGATCAGGCATTATCAGGATCCTGATCAGTCAGAAAAATGCCTGATCAGTCAGAAAAATGCATTGCAATACCGGATCCGTTTTTCCGGTGTCATCAGGCAAAACGGATCCGGTATTTATTTTTTTCTCATTTTTAAAGGTCTGCGCATGCGCAGACCGGAAGGACGGTTCCGGCATTCCGGTATTTTGAATGCACTAATACATTCCTGTGGAAAAAAATGCCGGAACCGGCATTCAGGCTAGTCTTCAGTTTTTTTCGCCGGAGATAAAACCGTAGCATGCTACGGTTTTCTCTTTTGCCTGATCAGTCAAAATGACTGAACTGAAGACATCCTGATGCAAACTGAACGGATTACTCTGCATTCAGAATGCATGGGGATAAAACTGATCAGTTCTTTTCCGGTATTGAGCCCCTAGGACGGAACTCAATGCCGGAAAAGAAAAACACTAATGTGAACATAGCCTAAATAGTATTTAAAGAGTAACTAAACCTTTGTATCAAATTTTACTAAAACTTTTTCTAATATACTTTATTAAAGGGAATCTGTCACCTGCTTTTACCATTTTAAGCTGGCACCATCGCTATGTTGCCTGCGGCCTGCGCCTGCGCGATCATCAACCTCCTGAGGGCAACAGCCTCAAAAGTCTTACTGGGCATGCGCCGAGCCCAGTGATGTGACCTGAGCGCTGTTGCCCTCAAGACGTTGCTGATCGCGCAGGCGCAGGCGGTACTGCGCCTGCGCGAGTTTTCTGGCCGCAGACAGGAAGAAGGACGGGGCATTTCTATAAGGTAGACTATGACGTGGGGAGGGGGCACCTTGGACCCTAATTAGTATAACATAAAAATCGCTTTTATATCAAAACTACAAAACGAAAATAAGTAAAAAGAAGACTGCAGGGAATAAGGTACTTTAGTCAACATAGCGACGGTGCCAGCTTAAAATGGTAAAAGCAGGTGACAGATTCCCTTTAATTAATTTAGTATTTTTACTACACTTTTTCCTCCCTAATGCTACATTCACACAACCGTATTTTTGGCTCCTCATCCGTTCCGCAATTTTGTGGAACGGGTGCGGACACATTCATTTCAAAGGGGGCGCAAACGATGTGGACAGCACACAATTAGCTGTCCGCATCCGTAAATCCGTTCCGCGGCCCCGCAAAAAAGATAGAGCATGTCCTATCCTTGTCCGCAATCGCGGACAAGAATAGGCATTTCTATCATAGGGCCGGCTACATTCACACTGCCGGTATCCGTGTTTTGCGGATCCACAATTTGCAGACTGCAAAACACATACGGACTGTGAAGTTTATGAATAGGGCCGCAGCAGGGGTGTACGGGAAGGAGCGCACATTGCTGTTCCTGCCCGTGCCCCCCGGAGGTTTACTAAGAGAACTGCATGTCAGCTCTTAGCTTAGCGGAGCAGGCAGAAGCAGGAGCCCGCTCCACTACGCTAATCCTGGCATAGTACATAGGTACAGGGTACCCATGTGCTATGCCAGGTGTTAGTAAACCTCCGGGGGGGGGGGGGGGGCACGGGCAGGAGCAGCAATGTGCGCCCCTGCCCGTACTCCCTGCGCTGCTGAGGCCCCATTGATAAAATGTACTCCGTACACTGATGAGCCGTCAGCGGTGTACGGAGAACTGAGTTTTAAGCGCACAGTGGATGGTGCGCTTTAGGGAGGAAAAAGTATAATAAAAAAACAAAATTCATTAATAAAGTATATATTAGAAAAAGTTTTATTAGGGCATTAGGGACAACATATTAGAATCTGATACAAAGGTTTAGTTACTCTTTAAATTTCGGGGGGAAAAAACTTTTAACTGGAAGCTGAAATAGTCTCTTTGCATTGAGCCCCCCTGGTGGCCACTGTATGAAAATGCAGTTTACAGAAGGAAGTACAAATGGTAGAATATATTGATTTATTAATTTAATATATTAATTTGATTCCTTATTATTTATTATTCTTTTACTAATTTATTTTTTTCTTTATTTTTGGGTGGAATGCAACAAAAACCACTATTGATTTTCTTTGTGATTTTTCTTTGCTTCTCTTTTGGTAAAAATCACATTAACTTCATCGACGTATTTGGGCTTGTTTTTTTTTTTTTTTTTTGCAAGACAGGTTGGAGTTTTTAGTTGTACTATCTTGGGGTACATGTAATTTAAAGGGAACCTGTCACCAGGATTTTGTGTACAGAGCTGAGAATATGGGTTGCTAGATGGCCGCTAGCACATCCGCAATACCCAGTCCCCATAGCTCTGTGTGCTTTTATTGTGTCAAAAAAGCGATTTGATACATATGCAAATTAACCTGAGATGAGTCCTGTCCATGAGATGAGTCAGGAACAGGACTCATCTCAGGTTAATTTGCATATGTATCAAATTGCTTTTTTGACACAATAAAAGCACACAGAGCTATGGGGACTGGGTATTGCGGCTGTGCTAGCGGCCATCTAGAAACCTATGTCCTCAGCTCTATACCCAAAATCCCGGTGACAGGTTCCCTTTAATGATTAGTTTTTGTTTTTTTTTGTACATTTTTTAGGGGATGCAAAAACAACCCAGCAGTTTTACTGTTTACTGTTCAAATATCAACTTTATTAGCGATACCAAATATGAATATGTGCTTTAAAGGGAGCACTTCTATAAATACTATGACATACAGCATTATTGCCTGTCATTGCTAATGCGCATTCACACAACCGCTCCGTGTTTTGCAGCAGTCCACAAATTGCCGCGATTGTGGACAAGAATAGGACATCATGCTCTATCTTTTTTGCGGGGCCGCAGAACGGAACAACAGATGCGGACAGCACACGGTGTGCTGCCCACATCTTTTGCGGCCCCATGGAAATGAATGGGTCCGGACCTGGGTGCGGACGCATTCATACGGTCGTGTCAATGAGCCCTTACACTGACAGGTAAGCTATGAGACCACACTTTGGGCATAGCCTAATGGGAATATACTAATGGCAAACTGTGGCATCTAAGGGGTTAAACTATCAGAGACCCACCTTAAATGGTCTCCTATCAGTGCCCTTTCCTCCAACCTCGTTGACCAAGGCTATTAGCAACATCGGGATTGCAAACAGCAATCTAAAGTGCTGGAGTAAGGGCAAGGGTGCACCTAGCCTTTCTGCTGCCTGAGGCAAGAACTGAAACGGCACTCATTGCCTATGGCCCTTCCGCTGCCCCCCTCTTGCCCCTACCTGGTGTGATCGCCTCACCTGGCCTCATTGATGGTGCGCCCCTGCGTAAGGGGTTAAAAAAAATACATAAAATCAGGGTAGACTCCAGTAATGCCTTTAAGGAATGGAAGCTGGACTCTGTTAGATCGGTAGTCTCCAGCCACATGGCTAGGATATGCCAGAAATGTCAGATAGGTGTAGGTCCCCCCTCTGGAACCAGCGCCAGAACAGGGCCCCCAAAAGTGAAGGGAGAGCAGCAGCACATGCGCAGCCACCCCCCACGGGACCAGTGAAAGGAAGGGATGCCACGCATGAGCGGTGCTCTCTCCTTCACTTCAGGGGCCATCATGGAGACAGGAACAAGTCCCAGAGGTGGGACCCGTACCCATCCGACCTATCTGGCCTATCCTAGCATTTTGCCATAAACGTTGAGATGGGGGGAACTTATTTAAGCCGTTGGAAAACTACAAGTCCCAGGATGCAACAAAAGTTGGAGAGCGTCATGCTTAATTTTAGACATTCATATGCGGGGTAAGGATCGGGGAACTCGCTGCTCTTGGGTCTCCGGTGGTCTAGTAGGGTCACTTACCGGTTCCCCTAGCATGTACAACTCTCTCTGCAATCCTCTCTCGGTTAAAATGGGCAATTTCTTCCATCAACAGATGATCAGACATCACTAAGGGCCCACATTTGCCCACGGTCAGAGACCTTGATCCATCTGCAATGGGGGCCCCAGCACTGGTGGTCAGCAGAGCGGGCTGCAGAAAAGAACAATGGAGGAGATGTAGTCAACATGGCCACAAAGGAAAATTAGGGCAGTTGCCTATCGCAACAAATTTTATGGAAGCTCTCATTTATCAGGTCTGATTGGTTGCTGTGGGCAACTGCGCCGCTTCTCAAGTCTTCTTTGGACAGGACAACTTACGTATTCCATTCTATTCTATGGAAGTGCCAAAAATAGCTGAGCGCTGGCTGTGCTATTTCCGTAGAGCCCCATAGAAGTGAATGGAGGGCGGCAGCGCTTGCGCAGTGTGCTTCCCATTCATTTCAATGAGACTTACTATGGGTGCGCTTGGCTATTTTCAGCAGTCCCATAGAAATTAATGGAGGGCGACTGTGCATGCCCCCCAATGTGCAAGAGGGGAATACCCCCTTTATATCTAAAAAATATATAGATATAAAAATACTGAAATGGGGTTGTTCACCTTTCGTGACCTTTCCTACGGATCACCTGGCGGTGGTAATCATAATTACCTGATCCCTGCTCCATCGCCGGTCACTAAAAGTCAACAACCCCTTTAAATACAATTAGTTAAGCATGAAGCCCCCCCTCCTTGGCCAAAAAGTTCCAAAACAATCATTTTCTACATTACCTCTTCAGAATAACAGGTTTCTTCACAAGTTTGAGAACCAAACATCGACAGGGGACAACATTGGCCCTCGGTCAGACACTCTGATCCGTCTCCAAAGGGGGCCTCATCACTGGTGGTCAGCTGAGCTGGCTGCAGAAAAGAACAATGGAGGAGATGTAGTCAACATGGCCGCAAAGGAAAATTAGGGCAGTTGCCTATCGCAACCAATTTATTGGACGCTCTCATTTATCGGGTCTGATTGGTTTCTATGGGCAACTGCGCCGCTTCTCAAGTCTTTTTCGGACAGGACAACTTACGTGTTCCATTCATTTCTATGGGAGTGCCAGAAATAGCAGAGCGCTGGCTCTGCTATTTCCGTAAGCCCCATAGAAGGCAATGGAGGGCGGCAGCGCTTGCGCAGTGTGCTTCCCATTCATTTCAATAAGACTTACTATGGGCGCGCTTGGCTATTTTCAGCAGTCCCATAGAAATGAATGGAGGGCGACTGTGCATGCCCCCCAATGTGCAAGAGGAGAACACACCTTTACATATAAAAAAAAAATACTAAAATGGGGGTTGTTCACCTTTCGTGGCCTTTCCTACGGATCAACTCGCGGTGGTAATCTTAATTACGTGATCCCTGCTCCATCGCAGGTCAACAACCCCTTTAAATACAACAATTAGTTAAGCATGAAGCCCCCCTCCTTGGCCAAAAAGTTCCAAAACAATCATTTCCAACATTACCCTTTTAAAATGTACATAAAATTAGGATTTATCTAAATTCTTTGCTTTCTGTATCTGCGAGTGTTATGATGTTTCTCCTCTATTCACATCTAAAGCTAAGTTCAGAATCCTGCTGCTTTTCCTGTTACCAGAGAACGTTGTGGATAGTTACATGCACTGGTGTTCCCATTACAATAAAAACCAAACAAACCAAAAAAGAATGCTGCATTATTGCTGTACCTCTGTTATTCCTCCTGGAAATGCATGAATACATTGACAGGGTACGTCCTTACACGTGTGTGTGAGAATGTACAGGGACCCGTCCCATAGATGGGGAGAGAACGGTAATTCCCAGCGGCTAATAGGTTCATACCTTTCCAGGAGGAAGAACAGAGGGACGGCACAAGTCATTGATTCTAAGAAAAGATGGTGCAGAATTGTTATTTCGTGGAGAATGCAATCGGCTAGTAACACAGACACGTCAGGAGGGGTCATTTAAATTAAATCGAAGCATAAGATACATAAATCATACAGACGGTGTAATATTACCTTGGTCGTCATGGTGCTGGAATGAGTGGTTGCGCAGATTGTCTCCCTGTATTTATAGGACCATACAGCGGAGGTGCCCCTGCCCCATCCCTTGGGCACGCTTCTTCAGGACATGCTTTGTGTGTTTATCCTGTGACCACGCTGGCACATGCATGCATAACTAAACAGCGGACTTGCCCCACTCGCCCGCCGGCAGTATGCACAGATCATACACCTCGGGGGCAGTCACCGCTCTACATGGCTCTGTCAGTCTACAATATTTCTGTCCCCTTTTGTCTCTGCACTCGCCATCAGAATTAAAGCACCTGACAAGGTGACCTTGAGACAGGGGCGTACATAGCAAGAATCTAAATTGGGTCCCCGTGCCTCATTCTTCCCACCAGCCACATATGATACTGCATAAGAATAATGGTGAACACTGCGGAGGTGAATTTTGCTTTTACTTGGTCATGCCCCATCAATACCAGAAAGGAAATTAAAGACAAAATAAAACACAAAACTGCCTAATCATGTGGTCAGGGACATACGTTACCTCCCCAACAGCAACACATACCAAAATGAAGCTCAAAGTACCTCTGAGCAGCATCTGGTACTAGCGTGCGTTGCAAAATTACCTCCCCAGTTTCTCCATATAAATACAACATTGCAGCACAAAATATCTCCCAAACAGCACTAAATAAATACCACCCTGAAGTACAAAATACCCCGCATTTTTGTCCCCTCACAACCCCTCCTCCACTTGCAGCAGTATTGTCCCCGTTTAAATGTCTCACCTCAGACTTGCAGGATAGGAGCAGTGAGGCTGGAGTTAAAGGGAGAGAGCCTTCTGGTAGAGGGTAGAATGGAGTGGGTAAAAGGGGGTTTGACGTCACAGGTCACATGATGCTAATGGTTAGGTAGTAAGAGGTATAATAGATGCTGTATGTACAGATATATAGTATATACAGCAGTGTACTGATATGTGAGGTATGAGGTATAATAGATGCAGTGTGTACAGATGTATAGTATATACAGCTGTGTACTGATATGTGAGGTATAATAGATGCAGTGTGTACTGATATGTGAGGTATGAGGTATAATAGATGCAGTGTGTACAGATATATAGTATATACAGCAGTGTACTGATATGTGAGGTATGAGCTATAATAGATGCAGTGTGTACAGATATATAGTATATACAGCAGAGTACTGATATGTGAGGTATAATAGATGCAGTGTGTACTGATATGTGAGGTATGAGGTATAATAGATGCAGTGTGTACAGATATATAGTATATACAGCAGTGTACTGATATGTGAGGTATGAGGTATAATAGATGCAGTGTGTACAGATATATAGTATATACAGCAGAGTACTGATATGTGAGGTATAATAGATGCAGTGTGTACTGATATGTGAGGTATGAGGTATAATAGATGCAGTGTGTACAGATATATAGTATATACAGCAGTGTACTGATATGTGAGGTATGAGGTATAATAGATGCAGTGTGTACAGATATATAGTATATACAGCAGTGTACTGATATGTAAGGTACGAGGTATAATAGATGCAGTGTGTACAAATATATAGTATATACAGCAGTGTACTGATATGTGAGGTATGAGGTATAATAGATGCAGTGTGTACAGATATATAGTATATACAGCAGAGTACTAATACATGAGGTATGGGGTATAATAGATGCAGTGTGTACAGATATATAGTATATACAGCGGTGTACTAATACATGAGGTATGGGGTATAATAGATGCAGTGTGTACAGATATATAGTATATACAGCGGTGTACTAATACATGAGGTATGGGGTATAATAGATGCAGTGTGTACAGATATATAGTATATACAGCGGTGTACTGATATGTGAGGTATGAAGTATAATAGATGCAGTGTGTACAGATATATAGTATATACAGCGGTGTACTAATATGTGAGGTATGAAGTATAATAGATGCAGTGTGTACCGATATGTGAGGTATGAGGTATAATAGATACAGTGTGTACAGATATATAGTATATACAGCAGTGTACTGATATGTGAGGTATGAGGTATAATAGATGCAGTGTGTACAGATATATAGTATATACAGCAGTGTACTGATATGTGAGGTACGAGGTATAATAGATGCAGTGTGTACAGATATATAGTATATACAGCAGTGTACTGATATGTGAGGTATGAGGTATAATAGATGCAGTGTGTACAGATATATAGTATATACAGCAGTGTACTGCTATGTGAGGTACGGGGTATAATAGATGCAGTGTGTACAGATATGTAGTATATACAGCAGTGTACTGATATGTGAGGTATGAGGTATAATAGATGCAGTGTGTACAGATATATAGTATATACAGCAGTGTACTGATATGTGAGGTACGAGGTATAATAGATGCAGTGTGTACAGATATATAGTATATACAGCAGTGTACTGATATGTGAGGTATGAGGTATAATAGATGCAGTGTGTACAGATATGTAGTATATACAGCAGTGTACTGATATGTGAGGTATGAGGTATAATAGATGCAGTGTGTACAGATATATAGTATATACAGCAGTGTACCGATATGTGAGGTACGAGGTATAATAGATGCAGTGTGTACAGATATATAGTATATACAGCAGTGTACCGATATGTGAGGTATGAGGTATAATAGATGCAGTGTGTACAGATATATAGTATATACAGCAGTGTACTGATATGTGAGGTATGAGGTATAATAGATGCAGTGGGTACAGATATATAGTATATACAGCAGTGTACTGATATGTGAGGTATGAGGTATAATAGATGCAGTGGGTACAGATATATAGTATATACAGCAGTGTACTGATATGTGAGGTATGAGGTATAATAGATGCAGTGGGTACAGGTATATAGTATATACAGCAGTGTACTGATATGTGAGGTATGAGGTATAATAGATGCAGTGTGTACAGATATATAGTATATACAGCAGTGTACTGATATGTGAGGTATGAGGTATAATAGATGCAGTGTGTACAGATATATAGTATATACAGCAGTGTACTGATATGTGAGGTACGAGGTATAATAGATGCAGTGGGTACAGATATATAGTATATACAGCAGTGTACTGATATGTGAGGTATGAGGTATAATAGATGCAGTGGGTACAGATATATAGTATATACAGCAGTGTACTGATATGTGAGGTATGAGGTATAATAGATGCAGTGTGTACAGATATATAGTATATACAGCAGTGTACTGATATGTGAGGTATGAGGTATAATAGATGCAGTGTGTACAGATATATGCGGTCAGGTAATAGTAGTTGGAACTGTCTGCAGTATTATATATAAGTGAGATATGAGTAAAAACAGGGAATGAAGAATAAAGAGAAAAGGGAGGACCTCCTCTTACCGTTCCATTCTAGTCTCAGCGGGGAGCTCATACCTATGTAACGGGGAGCTGGCGACGCGCTCTATCCTTGCAGCCCGTGTCGGCATCCCGCTTGTGTGGAGCGAGGATGTGTCCAGCGTCCTCGTCTCCATGGTGACGGCGGGGCTGGGGAGGACGTGGCCACGCACAGCCTCCTCAGAGTGGCTGGCGTCCTCCATCCCCTAGACAACGAGCAGCAGGGGAGCAAATCGCCGATAGTAATGAATCGGCACTCAGCTGCATTGAGGTACGTGACGCTGGCCACGTCACGTGACTCATCAGTTGGGGCTATTTGACAGGCAGCCTGCTGGCCACAGGTTGCCTGTGATTGGTCTTACCACACTAGTGTTTGTATATCGTGCCTACTGTGCTTTTGGACCTCGGCTTGTTTTGGACTTCGTCTCTGTGACTTCCCTGATACTTACGTGACCTCTTGGCTTCTGACCTCGGTTGGTATCTGACTTTGTTGTTGTTATTCCCCTTGAACTGTTGTTTCTTCTTGGTTCTTGACCTCGGCTTGTTTTGACTTGGATTTAGTATTTTCCTGTGTCCCTGCTTTCCTCCTGGCTTGACCTTTCCTTCCTTGATTCTAGTTACGGTAGTTTTCTTCCTTCTTTAGGCTCCTGCATGTATTTAAGCTAAGGACTGCCGCCCAGTTGTACACCGTCGGTTAGGACGGACCGTGCAAGTAGGTAGGGATAGAGGTGCGGGTGGAGTTCAGGGCTGCACTTATCTCCACCGAACGTGACAGAATCACAGGCCTACCTAAACCATGGACCCTATGTGAGTCCTTATGGATCAGGTACATAGTCTCGCCCAAATGGTGCAGGATTTGGCAGAGAGGATACAGCAGCAGGAATTGCAGTCCCCACCTGTAGCGGCTTCCTCCGCTCAGAATCTTGAACCCCATGTCAAACTGCCTGATCATTTTTCATGGGACAGGAAGCATTTTTTGACCTTTAAAGAGAGCTGTAAGCTGTATTTTCGTTTGCGTCCACATTCTTCAGGTTCCGAACAACAGAGAGTAGGCATTATTATCTCTTTATAAAATAATCAGTAGCAAATGGCTCACCTATTGTCCAGTGAATGGAAGGGTGCTCCCACTAAAAAGATTCACCCAATCTTCAAAAAGTGATAAAAGCTATATAAGAGGGGCTTATTATCTCTTTGTTGCAAGGAGACCCACAAGAATGGGCTTACTCTCTTCCCTTGGGTTCTCCTTGTCTAGCTAATGTTGAAGCGTTTTTTCA
Source organism: Bufo gargarizans (assembly GCF_014858855.1). Classification (NCBI taxonomy): domain Eukaryota; kingdom Metazoa; phylum Chordata; class Amphibia; order Anura; family Bufonidae; genus Bufo; species Bufo gargarizans. The sequence goes on from NC_058089.1 coordinate 16,470,130, forward strand.
GGCCTCAAGTGTGCTTTACGATGAACCGGATAAGTCGGCCGTAGCTGAAAGTCAATTAAGGTCTCTTAGTCAGGGAGACAGACCCGTGGAGGAATATTGCACTAAGTTCCGGAAATGTTGCGTTTCCTCTGGTTGGAATGATCCAGCGCTTAGAGGTCAGTTCTGGTTAGAGCTCTCAGAAGACTTGAAAGATATGTTGGTCAGTTACCCCCTCTCTAACACTTTAGAACAGACTATGACTCTAGCTGTTAGACTGGACCGACGAATTAGGGAAAGACAAAGGGAACAACTGACCCCTCACCCTCAAGACTCCAAGTGGAGAATCATCCAGAAGAACCCATGCAGCTCGGAATAACTAGGAGGGTGCCTGCTTTTATTGCGGAGAACCGGATCACTGGTTACGGCAATGTCCTAAAGTTCCTCCTTCCAGGAGATCTTCATGTCCTGACGCCCAGAAGGATAAGGTACTTCCCAAGGTGGTTAAAGAGAAGGTGTTGTTAACGGTGGTTATTTCTTTTGGTTCTAGTAAGGGTTCTGGGAAGGTATTTGTTGACTCTGGGTCTGCCTCTAATTTTATTGACCATAACTTTGCTCTTTCTCTTGGTGTGCCCATGTTGTCCCTTAACCTGATTCATATTATTGCCATTGATTCCACACCTTTGGTGGGTGGGACAGTAGGATATTGTACTCCGGAAGTAACCTTGACTGTGGGGGTCTGTCATATGGAATGTACTTCTTTTTTGGTTCTAAAAAATTTACCCGTGGAGGTAGTTCTGGGTCTACCTTGGTTTCAGGTTCATAATTCAGTCATCCACTGGTCCACCGGCGAATTAGAGAAATGGGGGGTGAAATGTGATTCTTGCTGCCTACCTGTTATTCAGGCTGGAGTCCCTGCGGAGTCAAACTCTCTTCCCACATACATCAGTGACTTTGCTGATGTTTTTTCCAAGTCCGAGGCTGATTTCCTTCCCCACTCATAGATCTTATGACTGTGCCATCGACCTTGTTCCGGAATCCAAGTACCCTAGGGGTCGTATTTATAATTTGTCCGGTCCAGAACAGAAGTCTATGAGGGATTACTTGAAGGAAAGTTAACAAAAAGGGCATATTAGACCCTCGGTGTCTCCTATGGGGGCGGGTTTTTTTCTTTGTTCAAAAAAGGATGGTGGTTTGAGGCCATGTATTGATTATAGAGAATTAAATAAGATTACCATTAGGAATCAGCACTCTTTGCCCTTGATTCTAGACCTGTTTAACAAAATTCTTAGAGCTCTCTGGTTCACTAAACTCGATGTCAGGGGGGGCCTATAATCTTTTTCGTATAAATGAGGGGGATGAGTAGAAAACGGCCTTTAATACCCCTGAGGGTCATTTTGAATATTTGGTGATGCCGTTTGGTCTAAGTCAGTGGTGGGCAACCTTATTAGTAAAATGAGCCAAATATCGACAAAACAGCGATTTTTTATTTTTTTGAGAGCCAAAGTTTTTTATACTTCAAATATATAGGAAGGTACATTGTTATTTACTTCATAAGGGTATTCCTAACCATCTGAACATACCTTTCTCAATCCTCGACACTACATCTTCTTTCACTCCACAACGTTTTACCCTATAAGACGCACATAGGTTTTAGAGGAGGACAATATGGAAAAAAATATTTTTAATTACACCTCAGGTCAGACCACTAATCAGAACCTCAATGTTTGAAATCTCTTTTGAAATTTGAAAAAAAGGAACTCGGGGGTTCTGTACCAACGCAACGCTGTCTTAACAGAGTTTTCTTGAATTTTTATGCACTTGGAAAAGCCGTGCGAAGATTTCTGAATCCATTTACTGTCAGTGTCACTGAATTCAAGGTGGAGTTCTTTTCCCCACTCAGCAACCCAGGGCGGTACGCTAGAATAGCTCTCACTTAGAATCTGCCTATAAATGAGGGTGGTGCATTTATGAGGTAAATTTGGCAGCAGAACATAATTCTCCAACTATGATGGATCAGGGAGAGGGGTAAATTTGGAAATCATAAACTGCCTACAAGCATTCTCAAAGACATTTCTTTGAATAAAATCTTTACCAGGGGCAGGTACACCCGAGAGGGCAGTATAGAAGTCGGAAGTGATCTGTAACCCTTTCAAATAACCTAATCTGTGATGTGACATTGATAGCCAAATGTCTGATGGAGATTTAATTTGTGGGAACAGTAGTGTGGGGATAACTGAGATGGGAGCTAAGGGAGAAATCTTGTCCTGAGCAGATGTTAAGACCAAAGACTTATGGCAAATATGCAGCATTCCTCTGGTGAGTACGCTATCTACTTTGGTCCCTTCTCCTGTCCTCTCAGGTGTCCATAACCTATGGAACAATTCCTTACCCAACAGGGCCAATTCTAAATCTACATGCATACAGAATGTCTCTTGTCTGGCCAGTTTAAGCCACCTTTCCAAACTAATAGCCTGTATATAGGTTGATAGGTCAGGGAGGGAGATACCCCCATGTTTCTTTCTTCGGGAAAGAAGGCGAAAGGACATTCTTGTCATGGTCTTACCTTCCACTGTTCTCCTTCGTTTGACATGTGCTGGCGGCCATCTTGGTTTCTGGTTTTTTTGTAGCCTCCCACCCTGCGGCTTCTCCTTCCCACTGGGAGGAGCTGGATGCCTAGCTCATATATATAGGAGGTCTGTGGCTTCAGTTCCTTGCTTGGTCCTCCTGTGTTCACATGCTTCTAAGACTGCTGCTGCTTCTGGTTCCTGATCCTGGCCTCGTCTGACTACCCCGTTGGTTCCTGATCCTGGCTTCGTCTGACTACCCTGCTGGTTCCTGATCCTGGCTTTGTCTGACTACCCTGCTGGTTCCTGATCCAGGCTTCGTCTGACCACCCCCCTGGTTCCTGACCTCTGTCCACGCAAGACCCTGCTTCGGTTTAGCCATCCGTTTGGACTTTTGCTCACAGCTTGATTTTCAATAAAGCCTTCTTACTTCCACTTATCTCTTGTTGTACGTCTGGTTCATGGTTCCTTGACAATTCTAGTGCGCTTCTTATCCCACAAATAACTGCTCATGATGGATTGTAGTTTATTAATGAAACTAACAGGTACCGATATGGGTAGGGCTCTCAAGGTGTACATTATCATCGGCAGGATGTAGGTGGTGAGGACATTTTTCCTGCCTAGCCAGGTTAGGAAAGGAGAGCTGCTCTTAGAGAGAATAGAGGTGACTTTGGAGAGTAGCGGGGGGAAATTAAGACTAAACAACAACTTGGGGTCCATCGGGATCGTCACCCCCAAATAATTTATTGCTTGAGTAGGCCACTTGAATGGTGTGAGGGCTTTGACCTTAGTACGCAGGACAGCTGGGAGGGAAACGCCAAGGGCCTCCGACTTATCGAAATTTATCTTAAAATTTGAGATAACCCCAAAAGTTTCGAAAATCTGCATAACCTCCAGCAAAGCCTCTTCAGGATTTGACAACAGGAGCAGTAAATCATCAGGAGCAGTAACTCTGCCTAGTTTTACTCCTTTGATCGTGGGGGATTGGCGGAACTTAAGAAGAAGCGTCTCTAGGGTGAGTACAAACAAGGTGGGGGATAATGGGCATCCTTGACGAGTACCGTTTCTAATTTGGAAGGCGTTCGATAGGGTGCCGTTGACTAGTACTCTCGCAGATGGTGCAGAGTATAGAGTATAGATAGCTCTGATGAGGCCTTCAGGGAAGCCAAAGGCTTGTAGTACTTTCTCCATATAGGCCCAGCTAACCCTATCGAACGCCTTCTCCGCATCTGTGCCCAGGAGTACAAGAGGGGACTTAGATTTGATGGCGTGGGTGATCGCATGTATGACTCTACTGATATTATGCCTACCCTCTCTACCTGCAACGAAACCTACCTGTTCTTCACCCACAAGCCCAGGGAGCAACCCTGACATCCTGCTGTTAAGCAGTTTAGCCCACCACTTCAAATCGGTGTTCAGCAGTGAAATCGGCCTGTAACTTCCACATGCTTCCTTATCCTTCCCTTCTTTATGGATAATCGTTATGTGCGCTTCCTAGGCTTGTGGGGTCAGAGAGCCACCTGTAAGGAGGAGATTGCATGCCGTGACAAAATGTTGGACTAAAATATCTTTATACTTTTTGTAATATGAGCTTGGAAAACCGTCAGGTCCGGGACTCCTGCCTGAAGGGATAGACATTAGAACCTTTTCTACCTCTTCCGTTGTAAACGGTTGAAGCAGCTGATGTATATCGACCTCAGAAATTCTTGGGATGTTAAAAATGCTAAGGAACTCCGACGTGCGTGTCTCGATTTGCTGGCTGGTGAGGGGTATTGGGAGGTTATACAGATTTGAATAAAAGGAGCAAAACTCCTGAGCTATCGCTGGAGTATTAATAAGTCGGGGGCCTGAGGCTGATTTGATGGCTTGAATAAAGGATTTATTTCTTTGCTTCTTAATAAGGTTGGAGACTAAGGCTACTTTCACACTAGCGTTCGGGCGGATCCGTTCTGAACGGATCCGATCATATTAATGCAGACGGAGGCTCCGTTCAGTACGGATCCGTCTGCATTAATAACTTTAAAAAAATTCGCAAGTGCGCAAGTGCGAAAGTAGCCTGCGCGGATCCGTTCAGACTTTCAATGTAAAGTCAATGGGGGACGGATCCGCTTGAAGATTGAGCCACATTGTGGCATCTTCAAACGGATCCGTCCCCATTGACTTACATTGAAAGTCTGGACGGATCCGCACGGATCCGCACGCCTCCGAACGGCCAGGCGGACACCCGAACGCTGCAAGCAGCGTTCAGCTGTCCGCCTGTCCGTGCGGAGGCGAGCGGAGCGGAGGCTGAACGCCGCCAGACTGATGCAGTCTGAGCGGATCCGCCTCCATTCAGACTGCATCAGGGCTGGACGGCTGCGTTCGGGTCCGCTCGTGAGCTCCTTCAAACGGAGCTCACGAACGGAAACCCGAACGCTAGTGTGAAAGTAGCCTAACTTAGAACCCCTATTCCCATGAAGGTATTGTTTGAAGCGCAATACGAACATTCAAAAAGTCAGTGACCTTATGCCTCAAGCACTTAAGCAGAACCTCAATGTTAATAAGACCTCCCTGAGATCAGATGTCAGCTCAGACCCCAAAGTAAATGACCCCCTCAAACACACTTTAGATAAGAGCCCCATGCCTCTCATCATCCCCATTATCAACCACGATGCCTCTCATCATCACCATTATCATCCATGATGCCTCTCATCATCCATGATGCCTCTCATATCCCCCATTATGATTCTCATCACCTCATTGCCTCAGATCAGCCCCAAGTTTCATAAAATAAAAAAGCACTTACCTCACCGGCTCCTGGATGCCGCTGCTCCTCACCACCCGCGCTCTGTGTTCCTCCTGCTGTCGGCTGTGCTGTGAACTGGCGTGCACAGAGTGACGTCACAGAGCGCCTCACACTGTGCGCAGCCCTGCACAGCCTACAACCGAGGACCAGAAAGCGGTGAGTACAGAGCCTTCACCGCTTCCTGGTCTTCACCCTCCTACCTATTTTTGCTACGGGCAACGAAAATGCTATCGCACTGTACATGTGAGCCCGCACCTGGAAGAGCCAATATCAGGGGGCTAAAGAGCCGCATGTGGCTCTAGAGCCGCAGGTTGCTGACCACTGGTCTAAGTAATGCTCCGGCGGTTTTCCAAAATTTTGACAACAATATTTTTAGACAATTTATTGGAACATTCATGATTGTTTATTTGGATGATATTTTGATTTATTCACCTGACTGGGACTCTCACATTTGCCACACTAGATAGGTACTGGAGGTCCTTTGAGAGAACCATCTATTCGCTTGGAGTAAAAAATGTATCTTTGGTGTACAGGAAATTTTATTTTTGGGATATATTCTCACACCCTAATCCTTTAAGATGGATCCGGGGAAAGTACAGGCTATTCTGGAATGGGTGAGGCCATCCTCTGTTAAAGCATTACAACGGATTCTGGGGTTTTCTAATTATTATCGAAAATTTGTCAAACATTTTTCTATTATTGCTAAGCCTCTCACCGACCTAACCAAGAAAGGGGCGGATCTTGTAAACTGGTCGCCAGAGGCCATAGAGGCTTTTGAAACACTCAAGAGGTGTTTTATTAACGCTCTAGTGTTAGTCCAACCAGAACGATAAAGGCCTTTTGTGGTTGAGGTTGATGCCTCCAAGGATGGAGTTGGAGCTGTACTCTCCCAGGGGTCATCAACTCTCACTAAACTGAGGCCTTGGGCCTTCTTCTCTCGTAAATTCTCCTCTACCGAGAGGAATTACAATATTGGTAATCGTGAATTACTTGCTATTAAATGGGCCTTTGAGGAATGGCGTCATTTTTTTGGAGGAGGCTGAATATCAGGTTACTGTACTTACTGATCATAAGAATTTGATGTTTTTAGAGTCTGCTAAACATTTGAATCCCAGACAGGCTAGGTGGACATTATTCTTCACACACTTTAACCTTTGTATTACTTTCAAGCCAGGAAGTAAAAATGTCAAAGCAGATGCCCTATCCCGAAGTTTTTGTGCCTTTCAGTCTCCTGATACTCCACCAGAACCGATTTTCCCAGCAGGTGTCATTGTGGCCTCGATCTCCTCCAATTTGACGACAGAAATTACTACGGGACAACATTTGGCTCCGGTACAATCCCCTACAGATAAATTGTTTGTCCCTGGTCATTTGCGTCTCCGACTGTTGGGTGAGTGCCATAATTCTGTTTTTAGTGGACATCCGGGTATTAATGCCACCAAGGAGCTAGTCTCCAGATTTTACTGGTGGCCAACCCTGTCTAGAGATGTCCACTCATATGTATCCTCTACTGGTATGACTTCGTTCTTTTGTAATTCTGGTTTTCATCCGCGATTTAGTTCATTTTTGTCATTCTCCTCTCAGATTCCTGAAGCTGATCTAGTGGGCAAAGAATTGTGCACAGTCTGGGCCCAGGTTCAGTCGAACCTGAAAAAAGCCCAGGAGGTTCAAAAGGGTAATGCGGACAAAAGACGCTCTCGAGGAGTAGAGTTTGGGTTGGGAGATAAAGTGTGGTTATCTACCAAGAATTTGTTTCTGAAAGTGCCTTCGAGTAAATTTGCACCGCGGTTTATTGGTCCTTATGAAATTATTGAAATCATTAACCCTGTGTCTTTTAAGTTATGGTTACCTGACTCCTTTCTTATTCATAATGTTTTCCACAAAGCTTTACTCAAAAAGTATGTGTCGCCTGTATTTCCTACGCAGGGATCTCCGTTGCCATGTGGAGGTTGCCAGTCAGCTGGAATTTGAGATCTCTAGAATGTTGGATCTTGGTTCGCAATTCATTTCAGCATTTGGTTCACTGGAAGGGTTTTGACTCTGAGGAGAGATCTTGGGTACCAGCAAATAAAAAGCATGCTACTAGGTTGGTGAGAAGTTTCCATATTGATCACCCGGATAAACCTACTCCAGTGATTATGGGTCCGGTGGCCCCTCGTGGAAGGGGGGGTACTGTAAAGGGGAGCCGGCGACGCATGCTCTCCTTGCAGCGCGGTCGGCATCCCACTTGTGTGGAGCGAGGCCGGCGTCCTTGTCTCCATGGTGACGGCGGAGCGGGGAGGACCCGGCCGCGCACGCCTTCTCAGCATGGTATGTAAGCTAAGGACTGCCGCCCAGTTGTACACTGTCGGTTAGGACGGACCGTGAAAGTAGGTAGGGATAGAGGTGCCGGTGGAGTTACTGAACGGGAAAACCCAATTCTTATCGACGCTGTTGGGGGTTGAAGGGCCTGTGATGATTTCATCACAGGTTCTGGCAGATGCACTGTCATGCCTTGCCGTGTGAATGTGCGGAGGTCTGTCACACTGGCTGCACATGTCTGACTTCTCTGTTTGTTTTGGTTTGGGTTTGAGCTGGATCCACCTTCCCTCAGGTGTACTGGGTTTGATTGTTAGTGAGGCTATTTATCCCTCCTTCCCCCAAGTGGCCTGTGCGGGTTATAGTTCTTTCCTGTGAGTTCTGGATGTGTGGTGGATCGTCTGCTCCAGCTCTGCTCTAGATAAGTCCTCTCTGTTATTTCCCATTGTGTCTTTTATCTAGGCCTCTAGGGTGACGCTTGCTTCCTCCGGGTTTGAAGAAGCAGGTTGCCTCTTCCCTTTTCCCTACAGCTTAGGGTCTGCCCAGGGTTCATAGGTTTAGGCACGAGGGCATGTGCATATCCACCATTAGGGTATGCACATGAGCACAGCAGTTTAGGGAAAACTTTTAGGGATCGCTAGGAGGTGACCCTTTTCTCCCTAGCTTTTGGGCCTAGTCATTTGTTCTGTTTGTTTTCCTGTGCTTGGTTATTTCCCCGCTTACCTACCTATCGTGACATGCACCTTTCTAGCCTGGGAGCTACACTATTCTTTATGCAGTTCTCTATGCAGCGTTAAAATATATTGCCTCCATGGAGGCAAATTTTGTTTCAGCCGCAGTCGCGTGAGACTTTAGTGAATTCATTCGGTATTCATTTCTGCATCTTTAAAAACATTTAAAATTAGGAATACGAAGTCGGGTTTGGTACCGGCTGGTACCTTGATACTAAACCCGACTTTGTTTTAAATATGGAAATAAATACCAAATTAATTCACTATGTCTCACACGACTTCGACTGAAACAAAGGTTAGCTCCATGGAGCCAATACATTTTAATGCTGTACTGGACACAGCCGTAAAATCGAAGTGTTTGTCCGAATCGACTTTGGATCGATGATCCGAAGCTTAATTCACTCAACATTAATAATAATAATGATGATGATGTCATCACAGGTCCTGGCGAATGACGCTAGGGAGGCTCGTTCCTATCACGGCCTGCTATTGGCTGCAATCAACTCCATCGCCGGATGTAGGCCATTCTGGGATCAGCAGCAATGCGGGTGCCGGGGAGTAAATATAATCTATATGAGGTGCCCGAGCACTGAGGGGGGGGGGGGGGTAGGGTCATTATAGGGGTTGGATTACCCGTTTAAAATCTTATAATACATGAACCAGCCCTGTACCTCACATGGATCTAGAGATCTCCCCATTCATTGCTCCAATTGTTTTGCTAGATTTATTTCAAGCAAGCAGTTCAGGAGGTGTGCCCCTTCAGCTGCAGCCAAGGGGGCATGTACTTTCTCCTTCAGCTCTCTACCTGCACAGGACATAATTGAAGTATTGAACTGAACATGTGTGTCCACCTCAGGGGGGTGGACAGAGAAATAAGAAAAAAATAATACATTGTATTGAATAACTCAGTGGTGATCTCACATTTTAATTACATGCAATTAGAAAAATATTCAGATCCAGGTGCTGGTTTGAAAACTGCAGACTACTTTTTGTGGGACAGCCCCTTTAAAGCTTAGAATCTAAGATTAAAAACAGAATTGTGGTGCAAGCGCCATAGCTATAAGATATAAATATATATGTCTATAACCTTGAGAAATCAGGTGGGGAGTGAGACCTGCCTTTGTTTTAGCATTATCAGCTTTAAAACAAGACCTGGCTCAAAACTTTAGCTGCTATACAGCCTAAGATATAGCCATTAGTAGTGAGGAGGCATCTCATACCTCCTTGGCTGCTGAACATTACTAGCACATAATGTAGATGGTAAAAATACCAGCGCTGGCCTCCTGCTGGGTGTTTACAAGCCGGGTGGCAGCGTTAGTTGCTATTGACTGCAGTGTTTGAGATGTTAACCACCTTAGATCTCTTTGACATAGTGTGCTATAGAATGTCCTAATTTGGGTGCAGAGGGGTGATTAGATGGGCAGATTGATTATCTTCTCAGTTCATTTCTGGGGAAAAAAGAAGACCCTCATATGTGACAACCAGAGAGCTGGTCACTGATGGGGGGATCGATAACATGCACAGAAGTCCATGTTAGTGTTTTTGCACCCCATATAGCAGGTCCTAAAATTGATTTTCCAATATCCACACATAAAAAAAGGTGTTTTCAGGCAAGCCTATCACATTTTATAAATTGACTCTGGTCCCTTTTATTACCAGGACCTTATCCCTTCGTTCAACAGTATCCTCCACACGTTATGCACCCTGGTACCCCTCTCGGTATACAGTTAGTATCAAAGATAGATGAACTATTGTATAAACCAACTATTTCCACCTCACCCCTATTCCTCCTATTATATAAGATCTTAGTTTGTAACTGATTTCTGATTTGTTCAGTACATGCACCCACTGAGAGAAGCGGGGTCCTACGTGCACTATTAGTGTATAATTTAGGACAACCGATGTGAGTTTGTTCTGGTGGATTTCATGGACACAGATGTGCATGCTGAAACATACTACTTGCAGTGAATGTCCTCACCTAATGTCATTGGCAACTTACTAGGGTGCATTTGTGGGACAACATCAGTGAAAACAATTGTTCATACTTGGATATGCCCCTTTTTTTAGGTCATACCCTCATTACTTCTGCACCACACCCCTTTCCAGTGGCACCCCATCCCATCATTGTACGAAGCTTTGTCTAATAATGCAGCCTTCCAGCACCACATACCATTAATGTTCATGGTGGGCTGCTTTCCATCATAGCACCTGTATAACTGCCAACCATAGTACCCTCATAACAGTACCTGACACAGTACCCCATAAAAGTGTGCTAGCCACAGCACATGTATAGCAGCACCAACCATAGTACCCTCATAACAGTACCTGACACAGTACCCCATAAAAGTGTGCTAGCCGCAGCACCTGTATGACAGCACCAACCATAGTACCCTCATAACAGTACCTGACACAGTACCCCATAAAAGTGTGCTAGCCACAGCACATGTATAGCAGCACCAACCATAGTACCCTCATAACAGTACCTGACACAGTACCCCATAAAAGTGTGCTAGCCGCAGCACCTGTATGACAGCACCAACCATAGTACCCTCATAACAGTACCTGACACAGTGCCCCATTAAAGTGTGCTAGCCACAGCACCTGTATAACTGCAAACCATAGTACCCCCATAACAGCACCTGACGCAGTACCCCATAAAAGTGTGCTTGCCACAGCACCTGTATAACAGCACCAACCATAGTGCCCTCATAACAGTACCTGACACAGTACCCCATAAAAGTGTGCTAGCCACAGCACCTGTATAGCAGCACCAACCATAGTAGCCTCATAACAGTACCTGACACAGTACCCCATAAAAGTGTGCTAGCCACAGCACCTGTATAACTGCAAACCATAGTACCCCCCATAACAGTACCTGACACAGTACCCCATAAAAGTGTGCTAGCCGCAGCACCTGTATAACTGTGATAATCATAGTACCCCCATAACATTACCTGTCACAATACCCCTATAAGCAGTATGCCAGCCATAGCACTATCAGAACAGGTGTAGTCACCCTTAAGGCCCTGATGCAAGTAATACATAAATAAAGCCAACCACGGCTTGTAAACGCTCATCATGTGGCATTTTTATGTTTAATTATAAGGCATAAATTATCCTACGTTACAGGATATCTGCATCCGAGTCTGCAACCTCAAGCATCTTCAAGTCTTAGGCAATTCACTGTCTTCTGCAGAGCTGGTTTATGCCCCAGCCCCCAAAATATAACCCCCCTATGTATTTCCACCCCCATGTTCTATCCTAATCACTAGTGGGTTTCTACTAGTGCACGACCATGGGTAAAAATAAGCAGCACAAATTGGGGGAAAATCTTTGTATTTACTGGTGCCCCATATGGTACAGCACCCCATCCACTCCCCTAGCGCAGCGTCCACTGTATTCATCCACAGGGCACACTTGACCACATTTACACAAGTTAGAAAAATATGGAGAGTTTGTAAAAATGTTATGGCCATACAATGTAATAGTAATAATATACATGTATATAAAAAAAAATAATAATAATTGTTATGGTAATTGTACTAGTTTTAGTTTATATAACAATGTATATGTAAATTATACCAATATCATAGATTAAGTATGAATCATATTTATTTTGTGCAACCTCCTGATAATAAAGTATATGCCTTTCACAGCCATATTTTAAGGGCCATCTAAAGCTCATTTTGAAGGCGGTTGATGATGTCACAGGGCTCCTTTATGATGTCAGGTGGTTGTAGGGTTCAACTATCGGCTTTCCCTGTACACCATTATGATGGGAGATGATGAGATCACAGCACTTGCTTTGTGATGGCATTGGCCATGGGCTTAAAGGGGTTGTCTGCTTATTTCTATATTGATGACCTATCCTTAGGACATGTCATCAATAGCTGAACTTTTAACGAAAACAGTAGTCTCCAAAGAGTCCCTCGTGACATCAGAGAGGACATGGTCCCTCATGTTATCAGAGAAAACATAATCCCTTACGACATCAGAGAGGATATGGTTACTCATAACATTAGAGAGTAAATGGTCCCTCATGACATCAGAGAAGACATGGTCCCTCATAACATCAGAGAGGACATCGTCCCTCATAACATCGAAGGAGACACCAGCCCAATGAACCATCTGCTGGGCGTCATGTGATAGCCTTGAATCCTTTGAGAAATGAGGGTCCAAGTAGAATGAGGAGACGTAACATTGAAGAAGAGGGTTTGGCCAAATCTCAAATCTTGGCCACAAAGAAACCCCAGAAAACCAATGAGGAAATAAAAACATCAGGAGGAAAGTAGACGGGTCAAGGGAGATACAACATAAAGATGGTGCCTCCAGAGGTGAGAGGTTTGATCTGTCTTATAAAATAATCAAGATAGGTAGGCAAGAGAACCAAGATTCACCCTCTAAGCCAACATCAGCTGCTGGAGGAGGTGCAGTCCAGTCAACCACCCCTCTACACAACATCTTAAAGCCGCTGTCCTTGGATAGCTTCATCTTCCACAAGAAACTTGGACAAGGATCTTTTGGGAAGGTTTTTGTGTTTATCTTCTTGGATAAGGAATCAGCAACCACCAGCACTCCAACTATCATGCAGCTACATCTCCCAGCGTGCACACTTGCTCGGTTGTTCTTGGAACTCCTGTTGAAGTGAATGGAGCATCTGGAAGTTGTAGTTTCGCAACAGGTGGAGTCCCGAAGATTGCTGACGCTGAGCTTAGATAGTCCATCCATGTTCTGCTGGTGACCTGCTCTGTAATATGGAGCTTTTTGCCCCTCTGATCAAAGATACTTTCTCATATGTCTTAATTCTGTCTTTCATGTGGGTGTTTCTGGCCTCAGATCACACTGGACTGTAGGTAGTGGGAAAAGTGGGGAAAAAACTTCTAAAGACATATTATGTTAAAGACAAAAGCAGAGTTATTTACTGTGACTTTGTGTTTTTGGATGTCATGTAACAGTTATAAATTGTGTTCACAGAAGCAGAAAAGATAATATGCCTTTAAGATTCATTATATTAATGTAAGGTAAGCTTAATGACACAGCAGAAACAACAGAAAGCATAGATTTAAACTGTTGTTACTGCCCAGGAGTCTTGACCAATCACAGCCAGCCTCACACTGAGCAGGAGGTTTGACCAATTACAGCCAGCCTCACACACAGCCTGTGTGGGAAATCCCCTAGCTGGAATCATTATTCACCAGAGAGAGGAGCTGAACAGACACACACAGTACCAGTCAGAGCTGAGTTTTATGGGAACAAGATGCCAAAATAGGTAAATAGGTGCTGTGGCGAGCACACTTTTATGGGGTACTGTGTCAGGTACTGTTATGAGGCTACTATGGTTGGCAGTTACACAGGTGCTGTGGCTAGCACACTGTTAATGGGGTACTGTGTCAGGTACTGTTATGAGGGTACTATGGTTGGTGCTGTTATACAGGTGCTGTGATGGAAAGCAGCCCACCATGAACATTAATGGTATGTGGTGCTGGAAGGCTGCATTATTAGACAAAGCTTCGGCACCTAAACGTACAATGATGGGATTATGGCCAATCTAAGTTGTAGGTATGAAAAAAAGTGAGTTCGAGGAATATTGTACTTCTGAGACAGTGCTTCAAATGTCATCAGTACTCCCTGATCGTATATATCTTCAAGAGTTTTAACCTCTGCCGCCTGCCATGACTACTTGTACCTATGGCAGCGATTGATTGGCCCATAAAGGTATATCTGAGACAACCCCCGTTAGCTGGGTCAGTGTTTTCGCTTCTCTCCAGATAGTTTGTGCCAGCCTATGCAGCGGCAGCAGCGGTTTCCGGAATTTCCAGGACTGACCATAATGAATAACAATCCAGGAAGTGCATTAAGAAGTACTCTGAAGTGGGTAGGTCCTCCGCAGTAATCCAGGTTCTAATAAGCCTCAGCTGACCTGCTAAATAATATATATAGTAATCTGGTAAAGCCATACCACCTTCTGTTTATGGCCGTTTTCATGTATCTAAACTTAGTTCAGCCCGTGATCTCCCCCATATAAAAACTCTAGTCAAGGAGCCTATTTCCCTAAATATCGATTTAGGTATAGGCACCGCTGAGTGTTGGAGGGCGTATAACACCTTGTGAAGTATAATCATTTTACTGAGATTAATACGTCCTGCCACCGAGATGGGTAATGTTTTCCAGTTTTGGAGCTTGTTCCGTATATGGTCCTTTAAGGGGTAAATATTGAGAGACAGGGCCTGAGAAAATCTTTTAGTAATATTTACCCCTAGATACTTAAAGGTATCAACCACCTTTAGTCTTTCCACATGTGAGGGACCTGTCCAACTTGTCTTGCCTAGAGGCATGTAGACTGATTTCTCCCAATTGATTCGTAGGCCCGGAAACTCCCCAAATTCATTATGTGTTTACTTCCAGTTCCACCAATATTCCATATTTGGTGTTATTCATTATTAAGGCCACTGCATAAATATAGAATCATGTCATCTGCATATAGTCCTATACGGACTCCTCTGTCTCCCCAGTTATTTTGCTGCTGCTCCTCACCCTAATTGCCAGAGACTCAACTGCCAGTGCAGATAAGAGTGGTGACGGGGGCAGCCCTGCCTCGTACCACTATGAAGAGGAAAGCTTGCGGATAGCTCTCCATTTATCTATAGCCTACTGACCGGGCTGCTGTATAGTATAGTGATCCATTTGAGAAATTGTGGGCCAAACCCAAACCTTTTCAGGCAGTTAATCAGATAGGCCCATTCTATTGGCAGCATCTAGTGAAGCCAGGGCCCGGTCCTCATTTAAGGAGAACCCCACCTGAGTAACTACCTGAACCCGCCTGATAATCTCGGTGTTGGATTTCCCTGGCATGAATCCTGTCTGGTCTGGATGTACCAATGATAGGATTACCCCATTTAGACGAGTGGCCAGAATTCTTGTCCATATTTTGTAGACTACATTTAGTAGTGCTATGGGTCTGTATGAGCCACAGTCTAAGGGATCCTTATCAGGTTTGAGTAACAATATAATGGTGGCTTCCATAAAAGTTTTGCGCAGGTTACCTCTTTCCAAGGAGAATTGGAGGGTGGATAACAATTGAGGAGCTAGAACCTCCATATATTTAGCATACACCTCTTTGGGGAGCCGGTCTTGGCCAGGAGATTTCCTATTATTAAGATCTGATATTGCTTGTGTAATTTCTTCTAAGCTAATTGGTTGATCTAATTGGGTATGCTGTGTTGGAGTAAGGGTAGGTAGGGCTATGCCCGCTAAATATGTAGCTATCTCCGCTTCAGTGGCTGTTATGCTAGATCTGTATAGCTCTTGGTAGAAGTGTGTAAAGGTGCGGTCGTCCTGCGGGGTCTCTAACTGCTAAGATCGTTAAGGAGGGCGAGTTATGACGGACTAATTGAGCCAGTAGTTTAGCTGATTGATTTCCCAGTTCGAATGCTGTCTGTTACATGAAAAATAATTTCCTATCAGCCGTGTCCTTAAAGGGAACCTGTCACCAACTAACTAAGGGCAACATAAATAAGTGACTGATTTGCTTAGCAAAATGCTGGGACACTTTCTTTAATTGACCCAGTCAATCTGCCAACATCTTGTATTGAAAAGCTCCAGCTGATAATGATGAGTCCTGAATATTCAAGAGCTCCTGACTCTCCCCGCCCACCTGCTGCTGAATGACAGTTATTTTCCATATGAATCAGCAGCAGGTGGGCAGGGGAGTGGCTCTGAATTAAATATACGCTGGACTCAATGACATCACACTGGACTCAAATCAGCTCATTAGCATGCAGCATCTTTGTGTGTATATTATGAGGTAACCATCTGTCACACCAGTAAGTGAATACATCTAAGGTACTTTTTAGTAGTAAATGATTGTATATAATTAGTTAGATTATAATCAAATATCCACATGACAGGTTCCCTTTAAGTGTCGCTAAATATTGTCTTCCCGCTTGGAGCCACGCGGGTGATTAATATATTGCTGTTCCAGTGTAGTACACCGGGATTCCAGCGCCACCTCTGAACGTTTGGTGTATTTATTTATAAAGGATATGCTGGAGTGTAAGGACCCTCGAAGAAATGCCTTCCAGGTGTCCCACACCAGTGCTAGGTTTGGTTCATTTGCGTGTATTTCTCGTAGCTGGTAAGAGATTCCATCTGCTGATCCCAAGAGGTTCAGCCAGAATGGATGTATATTCATCCTGTACATTACTGAATGTGTGCCCCGCATCAGAGTGCCCAGTATCGGTGAGTGGTCCGATATCCCCCTGGGGAGGTAGGTTATCGCACTTAAATTTAACATCACTAACTCGTTACCTCACATATAGTCTATTCGGGATTGGGAGTCATGTCCACCGCTATGGCAGGAGTACACCTTGTCTGTGGGGTATTTAGCTCTCCAGGGGTCCAACCATCTAAATTCAATCAGAAACCTATTAAGTCGTGAGGGAGTCCCTGTGTTTATTGGGTCCACATTACCCAGAAAGTGGTCAAGCGAGGGGTCTAACGTCATGTTTAAATCTCCCATGCAGATTACTCTAGCTTGTGGATAAGGGGCTGTGAATGTAGCCAAGTGTAGAACCTGCATAGAGCCTGGGGGTGGGTTATAGATCCCTATTAATGTATATTGTACATTGTCAATTAGAGAATGGACAAAGACGTATCTGCCTTCTGAATCAATGACCAAGTCTTTTACCTCCCAGCGCAATTGTGTGTGCACTAACAGGGATACTCCTCGTGAAGAAGAGGTGTGATATGAGTGCGCGGCCCCCTGAACCCAAGGTTTCTTTAATACACGAGAGGTGTTGGTGATAAGATGCGTTTCTTGAAGACACAAAATCTGTGGATTAGATAAAAGCAAGCACCGTAGATCTCTTTTGTGGTGTCCCCAAACCCCTAACATTCCATGATAGTATTTTTAGCTCAGCCATGGACTCAGAGGCAGGTATATGTGATCCGAAGTGAAGGCAAATGCAGTGCATGAATTCGCACGCAACATTGCTACATGAGTAACTGTAAGTAACGATTACAACACCTGTGTCCCCTAACGTTATGTTGTCTGAGTGTTAGATCTGTAATAACTTCTTATTTCAGACTGTAGGCCAGTAATTCCGGGGTGCCCCCGCCTATGATGTCAGTTGGTAGAGAATGCGGGCTGCGGCCATAGGACTAATGTGTCCATTTTACTTAGTTGCATGTATATAACAAGGCCCTGTATCATTAGCGAGGATAAGGCAAATGAAAGAATTTCGGAGAAACTACAATTAACATATATCTCAATGAAAGCAGACCAGTCCTCTCTTGAATCAGTAGTGGTGGAATCCTCTATACGAGATATGCGTTCTTCAGTGTGGTGGACCCGCTCTCGCAGGTTATGCAGGTCTTGGTGCAGTAGTCCCAGATCCATCTTGACTTCGTCCAGTTTTCCTGTGAGGGAAGTCTTGCGCTTCCAAGACCTGAGTGGTTACTTGTTTAAGAGTAGGTTCTTCCTGATCGTCTCCTGGGAAGTTACTTGGGTCGGTATTTCGGATGCTGTACTTGCTCTAGTGTGCATATTCTGTTGCGGTAATGGTGACCGCGTCCCATCTTCTGGTTGTCTGGCAAATTCGTACAATTTTTCAGCGGCGCTCTGTGTTTTTTGTGGCCCCATTGTTATATCAAAATAGTAGACAGTTCTGTGATAATTGGAGCAAAATTCAGGGTTCAAAATGGTGTAGCGTACTGTGTATATATATATAGTGTTATTGGTAGCTGTTTCCAGACTTATATTTTCCAGAGATGCCTGGCACCTTTGTATGCTTTACAATGTTTTAAATGTAAAATCGCGCAGTTTGATCCTGTTTGTACAAGAGGCTGTATCTGAGCTGCTAAGTGATCGGGGATATTGCTGCATGTGCTCCTGCAGGAGTCTGGTTCTGTCTAGGCTTCTGCCCCCTTCCCCGGCGCTGTGGAGGTATCTGCAAGATGGCCGACAGGTGGGAAACTTTAGTAGGTAGTGTCTGCGGCAGAGTCCCCTTCGTCCACCCTGGGTATAGTGCCTCACCAAGATCTGGGCTTCAGAGCTCGCTGCAGGTTCTCCTCTGCGCACTCCGCCCGGTTCGTTCGTGCGGCGCAGGTTGCTGTATTGTGCAGGGCCAAGTTAGGGTATCTTTCTGGCTCAAATGGTCGCGGATCTGCCAGGATTTATCCAAGTCTGTGGTCACAGCCGCGGAGCTCCACTCACTTGCGTCTTGGCTGCTGGACACCCCCCCCTCCCCAGAGCTGCTCTTCTTACTATAACTGAGCAAAGGAAGATGCCACCATAGAGAGATATTATGAAGTTATGCATAGAATCAGCTAGCCTCGGTGCACATGGACATGTCAGCCCAACAGTAAGTGTAAGCCCTAGAGCGGCATTACCACCTTTTCCTGGCCCCCCCCCCTATCTTTATTGGTGCATCATGTGTCATCTCATATATATTTACAGCCATGTCCTACATAATGTGTATGTGTATGTGTATTCTATGTAACTGTTGTATTCATGTAATGTGCCTGGTTCACCAGCAGATGGCGACAACATTGGCAGAGCTAGTTTGCCTAGAGTGTAACCTGTTTCCATTCTAGCCCTCTGTACTTAGATGGAGGAGTTAGGTCAGTCTAGCTTACCCCCTGGGAGGAAAAGGAAACTGTCACGATGGGGAATGGGGGAAACTCCCCACTGTACAATGGCGAGTGTACGGGAATAAGACTAGGTCTGGAAACCGGGATAGGGGAAGCAGGACACCTCCTAACGCCACCCTCATCCTATCCCTGACCTCTTAACTGTATGAACCAGCCTCGATGGTAGGGGGGCTCATACTCTGGAACCTGGGACCTACTGACCCTAATGATTCCTGAAGTAGGAGTCAGGAACAAGAGATGACTGGTTCATCCATGACACGGATGAACCGGAGTCTCCAGCAGGCCAAGCAACAAGAAAAGAGAAGACAGTAGCATAAACCAGATTGGCAGGTAAGAATCCAGCGCAAACAACACACACTGGAACAACAGCACTTACCTGCCACAACAACTGGAGATGAGAACTGGAACCGATGCAAACGGACTGCAATCCGAACGCCATCCCAGACTCAGTACGTACTGACACACATAGGAACCAGCACTCCAGCAACAGCTCACTGACTTGACTTGTGGTTCCCCCTCCGGGGAACCCTGAGACCCCCTTCCAGAGGTACAACACACAGGGAAACGCCTAGCATTCATGTTGGTCAAACAACACCAAGACATACACCATACTCAAAACAACAAGTGAGGATAGGTAAAGGAAAATAAACAAAGGGAAGACAAGGGGATGACATCGCAGATGACATAGATGTCAAACTAGGATGGCCCTCAGATAGCATCCAAGAAAGGAGCAAACTCCCTCTCATACAAGGCAGACATAACAATGATCTCAATGATCGCAGCTCAAGATTCTTCCATAAAAGTGTCAGTAATGAAGTTATGTAGGAAATATCCTTCAAATGTGATTGATCACTGGGTTCCAGGTCAGGGCTCTCTCCACAGTCAGTGTTTCTATCTCCTGGATGTTATACAAGAGAACTAGACATAGTGAAGTACGCAAACCCTTCAGTAACCACGCTTTTTATTACACTCACATCGTTAAAAACAAATCAATGCATATAAAATCATACGGCGTACTGCTGATCCCTCACCTGCCCAACCCAGGTTTCGCTCTCGCTTGGTCAGGGGCTACTCTATACTGAATTTTCTACCCACCCTTTTATAGTCGGTACTTCACTATGCCCAGTTCTCTTGTATAACATCCACGAGATAGAAACAGTGACTGTGGAGAGATTAGATGATTATAGGGAGCTGTCTCAAGTCTGTTAGAAAAATGTAATAAGAATAGAGGCAGAAATAAAAAACAAAAAACATAAATGATATATTAAAGTAACAGATGATTACAAAAGAGGAAATGTATAGAAATGGAAATCAAAGGGATCAGGAGAGTTGACAGTTCGAGAAGGAGATGTAGAAGGAAATGTGATTGTATCTCATAAAGAGGAATTTACTGGGGACAAAAAGATATAGTATAACCATACTCAGACACAAAGATATATGAATAATGAACATAATTATCATTCAAATGAAGTGGGACCATATAGACAGAGAACTATGTGTGGGAATGGTAATCAACAGAATTATAATTAAAAAAAATATGTATCCACAAAGAAATTATAGAACATATCCAAATAATCAGCCGAGAAGCCAGCAAGGATACACATATGAAAATTCAAGATATTGTGTGAATAACTATCACCAACAGCAGGCAGAAAACAATACAAGAGATGAAAGAAATAGGACATTAAATAGAGAAGATATGCAACAAAACCGTTTTCCCCATCAGAACATCAAAGGGAAGTGAAACAGGTGAAAGAAAATGTAAGGAGCCCTGCACAAGAAATAAGAACCCCCCCCCCCCCCCAAAAAAAAAATAAAAGAAATCGAACAGAGGATGCAGGGGTAAAGGAGACAGGCAGCTCCAAAATCAAGAAAGCAAAGGGGTAGTAAATGGAATATATAATTTGAGCTCCCATACGTTGAATAAAAATGAAATTGCGGCTGTGTCAAAAGGGTTAAAATATGCTCCATCTAAACAGATTAACAAATTTGAAACGTTTTTAGATATACATCGATTCATTAGAAAACTTAATATTGCCAAATATATGGAACTGAAGCCTAAACTTGACCAGGTAGAGATTAAACAATGTGACGTCATCCACACCGGCTTAAGGGAGAAATCAAGTTTTTTTTCCCTTACAAAGTCTCATATTCCACTAACTTGTGACAAAAAATAAAATCTCACATGAACTCACCATACCCCTCACGGAATCCAAATGCGTAAAATTTTTTAGACATTTATATTCCAGACTTCTTCTCACGCTTTAGGGCCCCTAAAATGCCAGGGCAGAACAAACACCTCACAAATGACCGACCCCATTTCGGAAAGTAGACACCCCAAGGTATTCGCTGAGGGGCATATTGAGTCCATGAAAGATTGAACTTTTTGTCACAAGTTAGCGGAAAGGGAGACTTTGTGAGAAAAAACTAAAAAAAAATCCATTTCCGCTAACTTGTGCCAAAAAAAAAACTTCTTTGAACTCGCCATGCCCCTTACGGAATACCTTAGGGTGTCTTTTTTCCAAAATGGGGTCACATGTGGGGTATTTATACTGCCCTGGCACATTTTAGGGGCCCTAAAGCGTGAGAAGAAGTCTGGAATCCAAATGTCTAAAAATGCCCTCCTAAAAGGAATTTGGGCCCCTTTGCGCACCCAGGCTGCAAAAAAGTGTCACACATGTGGTATCGCCGTACTCAGGAGAAGTAGGGCAATGTGTTTTGGGGTGTCATTTTACATATATCCATGCTGGGTGAAATATCGCTCTAAAATGACAACTTTGTATAAAAAAATGGGAAAAGTTGACTTTTAGAGAGATATTTCTCTCACCCAGCATAGGTATATGTAAAAATACACCCCAAAACACATTGCCCTACTTCTTCTGAGTACGGCAATACCACATGTGTGATACTTTTTTGCAGCCTAGGTGGGCAAAGGGGCCCAAATTCTAAAGAGCACCTTTAGGATTTCACAGGGCATTTTTTACGCATTTGGATTCCAAACTTCTTCTCACACTTTAGGGCCCCTAAAATGCCAGGACAGTATAAATACCCCACAAGTGACCCCATTTTGGAAAGAAGACACCCCAAGGTATTTCGTGATGGGCATAGTGAGTTCATGGAAGTTTTTATTTCTTGTCACAAGTTAGTGGAATATGAGACTTTGTAAGAAAAAATAAATAAATCATATTCCGCTAACTTGTGACAAAAAATAAAAACTTTTTTGAACTCACTATGCCCATCAGCGAATACCTTAGGGTGTCTACTTTCCGAAATGGGGTCATTTGTGGGGTGTTTCTACTGTCTGGGCATTGTAGAACCTCAGGAAACATGACAGGTGCTCAGAAAGTCAGAGCTGCTTCAAAATGCGGAAATTCATATTTTTGTACCATAGTTTGTAAACGCTATAACTTTTGCGCAAACCAATAAATATACACTTATTGCATTTTTTTTATCAAAGACATGTAGAACAATACATTTTGAGAGAAATTTATATAGAAATGTAGTTTTATTTGAAAAATTTTACAACTGAAAGTGAAAAATGTCATTTTTTTGCAAAAATTTCGGTAAATTTCGATTAATACCAAAAAAAGTTAAAATGTCAGCAGCAATGAAATACCACCAAATGAAAGCTCTATTAGTGAGAGGAAAAGGAGGTAAAATTCATTTGGGTGGTAAGTTGCATGACCGAGCAATAAACTGGGAAAGTAGTGTAGTGCAGAATTGTAAAAAGTGGTCTGGTCATTAAGGGGGTTTCACCTAGCGGGGCTGAAGTGGTTAAAGAGGACCTTTCATTACGATAATAAATCGAAACTAAGTATGCTGACATGGAGAGCGGCGCCCAGGGATCTCCCTGCACTTACTCCTGGGCGCCGCTCTCCATGTCTGTATACTTAGTTTAGATTTTTTATCTTAATGAAAGGTCCTAGAGCCCGGACCTGGAACCCAGTGACCAATCACATTTGAAGGATACTTTCTACACACCTTCATTACTGACACTTTTCTGGAAGAGTCTTATATATGAAATTGAGTATATGAGACCACACGCTGGTCCACCTTGCTCACACCTCAACCCCGTGCACACCAGAAAGGAAGGGTAACAGACTGAAAGGGAAAGCACACACGCATGCCCTACAACAACACGTTGCCACAGGCAACCAGCATGCGCAGCAAAAGTGTCACGGCAAACTACCACCAATCCGTGACAGAAACAGGCCTTGTCCTGTCTGGGCAGGCCCTGCCTGTGAGTTCTAGTGGTTGCATGTCCCCCTCCTGGGCTTGCATTGCCTAAAAGCCAAGCTAAGTGAGCTTGAAGCCACGAAGAAGGTTTCCTAGGATTGCAGTGAGAGACAGACAGCTAAGCTCCAGCAGAAGAGGGAAAAGTTCCTACTTAAGCCAGCCGACATAGCAGAGCTGAGAGAGTGAAGATGTAGCAGAGCTGAGAATGTTGCAGAAGTGTTTGCCTGCCAAAACTTAAGCCAATACCTGCTGATGACCAAGATAAAGTCTGGAAACTGTTTGGATTACTGTTTATTCAAGTAAAGCTGTGTTCAACTTTAATACATCTGGACTACATTTTTTCTACTTCCTTCATCATCCAAGTTAACTTTTGCACTGCTTCGTCCGACCACGTCTGGGATCCAAAGATATCCAGGTAGGAGCACCGTGACACGTGCTGCTTATAACATCTACAGGGACATTGTAGGTCCATCTACACCACTCTGGCATTCCTACCCTGGGTATCAACACCATTATACTTCAAGGGGACTCCATGTCCTTGTTGCTAAGGCTACTTTCACACTAGCGGCAGGACGGATCCGACAGGCTGTTCACCCTGTCGGATCCGTCCTGACGCTATTTCTCCGTGCCGCCGCTCCGTCCCCATTGACTATAATGAGGACGGGGCGGAGCTCCGACGCAGCACGGCAAGAGGCCGCCGGGTTAAAAGTACTGCATATGAACAGCCTGTCGGATCCGACCTACCGCTAGTGTGAAAGTACCCTTAACTGCAACTGGCGTCACGACTACTTGCTCTATCAGAGGGAGATGTATCGTAAAAACCTTTTAAGGGGCAAGGGATCCCCCAGACGCCGACAACCGGGCGCTGCATTACAAGTGGCGTCACGAGAATCACTTTCCCTTTAAGGGACCCCTTGCTGCCGTACGGGCGTTGCATAAGCAAGGGGAAGACATGTCATGGATGTCCACATGACTGCTGCAGGATCTAGGACTGTGAACGCCTCCATTTCTATGAAGGGGGTACTATGACCCTCTAAACAATTAGAGTAACCCGTGTCGTTTGTAATTATAGCATTTTATTAGTACACCAGGGACACAGGTCTGCAAAATATTTAAAAAATCTTTAAATATCCAAATTCTATTTCCTGGAGGGGGGGGGGGGGGGACTAAACTAATGAAAACGACCTCTACTTTTCTTTATTGGAGAACATTAACGATAGAATCTTGGCAATTCGCCATTAAGGGCTCATGCACACGACCATATGGATGACGTCGGTGTACATTCCATATTTTGCAGAACGGAACAGCTGGCCCCTACTAGAACAGTCCTATCCTTGTCCATTATGCGGAATGGACACACGGAAACGGTATGCACACGGAGTAACTTCCTTTTTTTCGCGGATCCATTGAAATGAATGGTTCCGCATACTGTTCCGTAACGGACACGGAAAGAAAATACATTCGTGTGCAGGAGCCCTTAGGCTGAGTTCATATCACCGTTTAGCTTTCCGTTCTTCTGATCCGTCAGAAGTAGAGAAAAACAAAAATGAAAACAGGATGCTGTAAAAAAAACGGAACCTGTTGCATCAGTTGTCATCCGTTTGATCCGTTTCCGTCTGAGATCTGTTTTTTTAAACAGGGAAAAATTGTCCTGCATGCAGAACTTTTTTTCCCATCTAAAAAAACGGATCTCAGACAGAAATGGATCAAACGAATGACAACTGATGCAAGAGGATCCGTTTTTTTACAGCATCCTGTTTTTGTTTTTTTCTCTATTTCTGACGGATCAGAAGAACGGAAAGCTAAACGGTGATATGAACTCAGCCTAAGGGCTCATTAAGACGGCTGTAGTGTTTTGCGGTCCGCAAATTGTGGATCCGCAAAACACAGATACCAGCTGGGGGCAGGGAAGTTCCGCATTTTGTGGACCGCACATGGCTGGCACTATGATAGAAAGGACTATTCTTGTCATAGAAGTGAATGGATCAGTGTGGCCGCGCTTGGGCAGTGTGCTTCCTATTCATTTCAATGGGACTTCTGAAAATAGTCAAGTGAACCACTCGGCTAATCCTAGCGATATACGCCCATTATCTCAGATTCAGGTTTCTGGGCCGTGTGCATTACGCAATTTGCGGACCGCACAGGGCCGCCACTGTCATAGAAAATGCCTATTTTCGTCCTACAATTGCGGACAAGAATAGGACATGCTTTATCTTTTTTGCGGGGCCGCGGAACTGACTGACCGTGTGCTGTGCACATCTTTTGCAGCCCCATTAAAATGCAGAACGGGTGCTGACCCATTCATACGGTTGTCTGAACGAGCCCTAACCTGAAGGAAGTTCACTGAAATATGTCTCACTCCAGATCATTTGATCATTTGAATGGAATCAATCATAGAATAATTATTTTGGGGACAACTCCTTTATAAAAACAGCTCTGTTATGTTGCCACCTAGTGGCTGATCGTTTTATAACAGTCTGTGGGACTCAAATTCCATGGATGGTCGGCACTGGTCCAAACTGGGCATCCCAGCAGCAGCAGGACCTGTCTTCACCTGCCATAAAATTCACTTTTGATCCAAATCTTACAACTTCAGGAAATACAGGAGGCGTCATCATCAGCAATTTTTGAGTTTGAGGGAGAAAAGAGGAAAAAATATTTCTTAAAAGCTTTTTTTGGTGAAAGTATCTGTGGGTCTAACCCTATGGGAGGATAACATGGAGAGATGATATGGCTCAGTGTGCGCTAACGTCCTGTAACACAGGGCTCTGAGGTTTACTTTTCTTGTGCCTGAAAACAAAAGAGAAAAGTTATACGCCCTGCCATAAGTAAGTAACAATAAGTAACAATAAGTGTACTACAGTACTGGCCTGTGTGCAAGGTGATTACATTTACTGAATGAAGACATGAAAAGTAAAGCCTAAAAATGTTCTTACACCCGAGTAACACCCGAGGGGTGGGAAGATGGAGGCGGCTGGGGATCCATCGACCTCTAAGGCAAGAAGGTCCCTGTGCTAATGTCAGTAACTTTCCTGCCCCCTCTGTATGTCTCTAAGTACCTTTCCTGCCCCCTCTGTATGCCTCTAAGTAACTTCCCTGACCCCTCTGTATGCCCCTAGGTAACTTTCCTGCCCACTCTGTATGCCCCTCAGTAACTTTCCTGCCCCCTCTGTATGCCCCTCAGTAACTTTCCTGCCCCCTCTGTATGCCCCCAAGTAACTTTCCTGCCCCCTCTGTATGCCCCTAAGTAACTTTCCTGCCCCCTCTGTATGCCCCTCAGTAACTTTCCTGACCCCTCTGTATGCCCCCAAGTAACTTTCCTGCCCCCTCTGTATGCCCCTCAGTAACTTTCCTGACCCCTCTGTATGCCCCTCAGTAACTTTCCTGCCCCCTCTGTATGCCCCTCAGTAACTTTCCTGACCCCCCTGTATGCCCCTCAGTAACTTTCCTGCCCCCTCTGTATGCCCCTAGGGAACTTTACTGACCCCTCTGTATGCCCCTAGGGAACTTTCCTGACCCCTCTGTATGCCTCTAAGTAACTTCCCTGACCCCTCTGTATGCCCCTAGGTAACTTTCCTGCCCCCTCTGTATGCCTCTCAGTAACTTTCCTGCCCCCTCTGTATGCCCCTCAGTAACTTTCCTGCCCCCTCTGTATGCCCCTCAGTAACTTTCCTGACCCCTCTGTATGCCCCCAAGTAACTTTCCTGCCCCCTCTGTATGCCCCTCAGTAACTTTCCTGACCCCTCTGTATGCCCCTCAGTAACTTTCCTGCCCCCTCTGTATGCCCCTCAGTAACTTTCCTGACCCCCCTGTATGCCCCTCAGTAACTTTCCTGCCCCCACTGTATGCCCCTAGGGAACTTTACTGACCCCTCTGTATGCCTCTAAGTAACTTCCCTGACCCCTCTGTATGCCCCCAGGTAACTTCCCTGCCCCCTCTGTATGCCCCTCAGTAACTTTCCTGCCCCCTCTGTATGCCCCTAGGTAACTTTCCTGACCCCTCTGTATGCCTCTAAGTACCTTTCCTGCCCCCTCTGTATGCCCCTAGGTAACTTTCCAGCCCCCTCTGTATGCCCCTCAGTAACTTTCCTGTATGCCCCTCAGTAACTTTCCTGACCCCCCCTGTATGCCCCTCAGTAACTTCCCTGCCCCCTCTGTATGCCCCTAGGTAACTTTCCTGCCCCCTCTGTATGCCCCCAGGTAACTTCCCTGCCCCCTCTGTATGCCCCCAGGTAACTTCCCTGCCCCCTCTGTATGTCTCCAAGTAACTTCCCTGCCCCTTCTGTATGCCCCCAGGTAACTTCCCTGCCCCCTCTGTATGCCCCCAAGTAACTTCCCTGCCCCCTATGTATGCCCCCAGGTAACTTCCCTGCCCCCTCTGTATGCCCCCAGGTAACTTCCCTGCCCCCTCTGTATGCCCCCAGGTAACTTCCCTGCCCCCTCTGTATGCCTCTAAGTAACTTCCCTGCCCCCTCTGTATGCCCCCAGGTAACTTCCCTGCCCCCTCTGTATGCCCCCAGGTAACTTCCCTGCCCCCTCTGTATGTCTCCAAGTAACTTTCCTGCCCCCTCTGTATGCCCCCAGGTGACTGTCCTGCCCCCTCTGTATGTCTCCAAGTGACTGTCCTGCCCCCTCTGTATGCCCCCAGGTAACTTCCCTGCCCCCTCTGTATGCCCCCAGGTAACTTCCCTGCCCCCTCTGTATGCCCCCAGGTAACTTCCCTGCCCCCTCTGTATGCCCCCAGGTGACTGTCCTGCACCCAAGTAACTTGCTTTCCCCTTCTCTATACCCTTATTCTCCTCTCGTCCTCCAGTAAAGGATGCCCCATTTGGTCATACGTCTCCTGATGATCTCCTATGATCCCCCATGAGACCTGATCACGGTAAATGTCGAGTTCTCTACTTCCTAGGCCCCTGACCTGTGGCCCGGGTGTACACCAGGGTGTACATGCTATGGGAGTCATTTATTAAGGCCGGCGTTTTAGACGCTGGTGTTAATAAGGCCCTGCGCTGGCGGTGGAGTTATGTAGAGGCGCATCCACCATCGCTTCTAATTCTATGACAGCTCCCTCGCTGCCATAGATTTACACCATTTTGTACACCTAAAACAGGCGTAGAATATGATGAATGAGATAGGCCTGCCGACCCGTCTCTGCCTACTTTTTTAGACCTGGCTTGAGTGGGGAAAAGTTGCAGATTGCGTCGCAAAGAACCTTTGCACTGAAATTTGCACCAGAAGTAGACCTGATATAGACGTATTTCCGTTAGTAATCACCCCTATGTCTCTAGGCGCGCTCATCATTGTCTGTTTTACCTTCTTTGCTGCTGCCAGTTTGTCCAGCTCAGCCATCACCCGTTGCCCATAATCAGGATGCACATCTGTAAAGTTCTTGACCTGGAAGTACAGACCTCACGTTAGCTTCTCCACCAGCACGCCGGCCGGCTGGACTCTCCATGTCGGTAAGCTGCC
The DNA here is from genome assembly GCF_014858855.1 of Bufo gargarizans. Classification (NCBI taxonomy): domain Eukaryota; kingdom Metazoa; phylum Chordata; class Amphibia; order Anura; family Bufonidae; genus Bufo; species Bufo gargarizans. The sequence continues at coordinate 16,498,841 of NC_058089.1, forward strand.
GCCTATTAGCTGCCGCCTATTTATTTTCAGCACAATTGTGATCAGCTTCGCTGCTTTGTCTTCAGATAATCGGAGAGTGGTCTGAAACCCACCTCCAGTCTCATCAGAGGCTCAGGCTGCTTTTACCCGTCCCTCCCCTATGCTTTACACTGCAGCTCTGCCTGCCTAGATTGGCATTGGGTGCTGTGCAAGAATTATAGCTTACCGCTCTCTTCTGAATGAACAGTTGGGCTCCAGATAAACTTTCTGCAATGTTCTCACAAAGCTCCTGCCGCTCGTCTTCTGATAAAACCTCGAGATAGAATTTCCTCACCTGGCAAAGACACCAGAACAAGAGACTTGTAGAAGTTGGACTTCAAGGAGTCAAACTAGAAGCCAATGCTCACCACATAACGGAGACAACCCCTCTCTCCACACAACCCCAGGTCACCCCATCATTAAACAGGCCCTGTCCTCTTAGGCCTATTTCCCCAAATACTATGGGGCCTACAACATTCTGTGACCAGATTTAGAAGAAAAACTGAGCAGAAGAGCAGAGCCGCTCAATCGCCGACCAGATAGACAACATTATGGGTAATACCTACCTGAGACACGTTATCTTGTGAATCGTCATGCCTGATGACATCTCCAGACACGAAGAAGGAGCTCTCTAGGAACTTAGGACTGTGCTGGGGACCCCCAAAACTGTTTGGATAATAGTTTGGAGCATTTCCTTAGAGGAAAATGAAATGTGATTTAGGTTCCAGCAGAACGAATGACATATAATATGATATAACATCCTATGGGCCAACTCCTGGATAAGCCAGACCCTAGAACAAGAGGCCTTTATAGGAGCAGGTTCTTGGAGGCATGGAGGTGGAACAGTCACGGCGGTCTTTCCCTCATAACACCCATACTGGCTTGATTCACGTCCCTGGCACAGGGATTTATCACCTTAAGGCCTCTTTCCCACGGGCGTGTGCGCCCCATTGCCGTACTGCGTACCGCATTTGCGGATCCGCATGACACGGGCGCCGGATCACGGATGTGAACCCATTCACTTCAATGGGTCCGCAAATCCGGAGATGCGGAATGGTGTGGAACGGAACCACGGAACCCTACGGAAGCACTACGGAGTGCCTCCGTGGGGTTTCGTCCCGTACTTCCGTTCCGCAAAAAGATAGAACATGTCCCGGCGTAATGGCCGGATTGCGGACCCATTCAAGTGAATGGGTCCGCGATCCGATGCGGCTGCCCCACGGACTGTGTTTGTGCATTTTGCGGGCCGCAGCACGACCACGGGGTGCACACGCCTGTGGTAAAGAGGCCTAAGTCGTTCAAAAATCTTGCACATGCTGTCCACGCTGGGCGCACTGGCACTTCCCCAGGAACTAAAAGTAGCTGGCGCCAGCACCAGATTTGGAAGATGAAGGATCTCTGCGACAGGGCTGTCAATCAAGCCAGTATGACCAGTCTGGAACCAGTATGAATCCACCTCTATGACTCCAACAGTGGCATTTACATACAGCACGCGCGACATTTAAAGTGGATCTTTAAAAAAATGCAGACTATACATGATTGGTGGTGGTCCGACCAGTGATGGGAAAGCACGGGTACTCCGATTTATACTATATAATCTGGCAGAACGATTACTATACAACAACTGTAAATAATAACGTACCTTGATTGTTACCCATCGCCATGAACCCATCTCTCTGGTGGTTTGCTACTTGGCAGTTTATGGGGGAGTTTACCGGAATCTGTGCATAATTGACTCCTAACCGGTAGCGCTGGGCGTCTGGATAGGAAAACATGCGGCACTAAAATGGATAAAACATTATCAGCAAGCGAAAATACTAAGGCCTGCAGCTATCAATAGCAATTACTGTTATAACCCCTTTAATGACAGTCGTCGGAATGAGCGCTTAAAGGGGTTATCCAACCCCTATTAAGCCCCCAAAAGAATAGGCATTTATTTCTATCATAGTGCCGGCCATGTACGGTCTGCAATTTGCAGAACGCATATGGGCCGGCATCTGTGTTTTGCGCACTGCAAAACACTGGTTGTCTGAATGAGCCCTTAAAGGGGTTGACCGACACCTATAATGCCCCCCAAAATGCCTGGGAACCTCATACAAGTTATACATACCCCGCTCTCGGGCACCCATGTCACTCCTGATGCCCGCATGGCCACCGCTGCATCTCCCCGCCACGCAGATCCAAACATCCTGCGACGGGGCCGATAGCAGGCCGCGATGGGGATGAGCCTCCCTAGCATTGCGGGTGATACAGCGGTGGGCATCAGGAGCGACGCCTGTGCCAAGGAGCGGGGTAAGTATAACCTGTATGAGGTGCCCAGGCATTTTCGGGGGCATTATAGGTGTTGGATAACCCCTTTAAGGGCTCATTCAGACGACCAGAGTGTTTGGCAGTGCACAAAACACGGATGCCGGCCCATGTGCGTTCAGCAAATTGCAGACCGCACATGGCCGGCACTATGATAGAAATGCCTATTCTTGTCCACAATTGCTGGCAAGAATAGGACATGCTCTATCTTTTTTGCGGGGCGGCGGAACAGGACTATGGATGCGGATAGCACACGGTGTGCTGTCTGCCTCTTTTGCCGCCCATTGAAATGAATGGGTTCGCACCAGTTCCGCAAACTTGCAGAACGGTCATCTGATGAGCAATAAACTGATGAATTTCACAATGAATGGGACTGGGCAGCCTGCAATGTATGCGAATACCTGCAGGATGCAGAATTTAAAAGCAGTGCCAAATTTTAATACAAATCTATTGATCAGTGCAATAAAATAAAATAAAGTCCCCATAGCTGTCCACGTATACACAGGCCGAACTAATAACACAGCTCTCTCCCCCCCATCATTTAGCATCTGATTGGGCAACCATATGTGTAAAAACTTCAATGATGTGACCAGTAACCATGGGACTACATGTATAAACCTGGAATAGGGCCTCACTCCACCAGGACCATCAAGCGCTAGTGGGTTTGCCGCCTACCATATAACACTGTAATATGTACATAAGAAGCAATTTCTTACATGCAGCATCTTGTCAGGACTGGGCTCTATTCCCGGCACTAAGTTATGGGGTGAGAAGACGCTCTGCTCCACTTCAGCAAAGTAATTGACTGGATTTCTGTTCAATGTAAAAGTACCCACTGGTATTAAAGGGAACTCTTTGTGGAACCAAACCTGTAAAGGGTTAAGTGTAAAAAGTCAAACACAGACATTAGACATCATCCTCAACTGAAGAAAAGTTCACTGGCGCAAACCAATTGTTTCTTTATTGTTCCAGTGCATCTATAATGAAAAATTAAAGCTACTTTATAACTTCTCTGTAGATCTCTGTCTCCATGGTAACAGACTGCAAACAAACTCAGTGTAGTCTGATCCTGCAGTCACCTTATTCTTCCTAAGGTACATTTGGCAGGTTAGTAAATAGAGTAATAAGGCTTTCCTACCGAAGTATCCAGGCTGAGAAAAAATCAACACTCAATAATACAATTCATGGTCTATGGTCAACTATTTCTTAGGGCTCATCCACACGAACGTATGTATTTTGCGGTCCGCAAAAAATATGGATGACGTCCGTGTTCATTTCGTATTTTGCAGAACGGAACAGCCGGCCTCTAATAAAACAGTCCTATCCTTGTCCGTAATGCGAACAATAATAGGACATGTTCTATTTTGTTGCGGAACGGACACACGGAAATATGGAAACGGAATGCTCACGGAGTAACTTCAGTTTTTTTTTGCGGACCCATTGAAATGAATGGTTCTGCATAAATATACGGAACGGACACGGAAAGAAAATACGTTTGTGTGCATGAGCCCTTATGGAAATGCTCTTTCAAAACCAGTGAGTCCATTCACAAAATGTATCAATGTGTGCAAAAAATACCGAATGACCTGGAAATTGTTTTATCGCTATAAGCCATTTAATAGTCGTCTTCTTACCTTTGTGATATCAAAAGGATTAAATGGCATCTTCTCGGCTTGGTCTAAGGTCATGACCTGGATGCACAATCTCCACGATGGGAAGTCCCCCCTAGTTATTGCGTCCTCAAGATCTTTAATTGCATAATCGGGAATTTTTCCAGCCAAAGTCCTGGCAGCCTCTTTGGACAGGTTTTTTATCCCCTGGTTAGTCTGTTAACGGAACAGGGTAAAATATTTTTGCAAAACAAAATGTAAAAGTCAAAATCAAAGAAAAACACGATGGAATATAGTACAGAACTGCTGCTTATGCATTCCAGAAAAAAATTCTGATAATCAGTGGTGAAGGCATCTGAACACTACACGGTACAGTTGTTTTTTTTAGCAGTGTGATCAGAAGGTGCTCTCCTGTTGGAACCTCCAGTGATCAGCTCCGGGGGGACCTGGCAGAGAGTGCTCAGTTTCCCTGCAGTGCCACCACAGGAAAAATGAGGCATTACGCTGTGCCCATTGAAATCTATTGCACAAACAGGTCAGGTCCTCCAAGGAACACAGACCAGGGCAAAGAATGGAAGTGAAATTCCAGTGCCTTGTAGTCAAATATTTTGCACAGGATACATATTACAGAACTGTTGCTCTGATCAGGGGAGGACTGGGAACCTAAAGTGGCCCTGGAAAAAAAAAAAAAAACTAAAAGTGGCCCCAGATACCACAGTGCAGCACAAAATACTGCTGAAATGAATTAATACTGAGAGTATCAGATATCTATGTACCTGGTTCTTGGCCAAGAAGATGGCCTAGGTGACCCTCTGGGCATCAGCCCACCAGGAAATTTCACTGTAGGGTCTCTGGCCAGTCCGCCGCTGGCTCTGATAATCAGTGGCAAAGGTATCTGAGCACTACAGAGTATCCCGAGGCGAATTTTCAAGTTAGGGTGTTTTTGCACAAAATATACCAGCCCGATGCAGAGTAGCTTTGTGGTGTGGCAGACACGATGATATGAGCCTCGGATACATACTTTGCAGTGGAATTTGGCATACACGGCCTCCCCTTTGGCATTCACTAGTTTATATGCATGGTTTGAAAATCCATCCATGTGTCGGTATCCATCGGGAATCCCTCTGTCGGTATATAACTGGGTGACCTACATGTGGACAGGATGAGGAATGATTAACCATTTTCTAGTAACAGAGGTATACAGTATATATATATATACAAAATATAGTCATGAATTATTACATGCGGCTATTTTATATAAGCAGAGCGTAGTATGAAAATATTATACTAGGAATAATTTATAAAGCAAACTCATTGCACCAAATGAGCTTTATAGCTACTGGATGTATGGAGATGGCAGGTACCAGAATGTGTGTATAAATATTACATAAAGCAGGAGATATGCCCCCATAAGAGTAACAGTGCACAAATAGAACCAGAGATCATATAGTGTCACATAGTGTCAGCCACAGTACACATATAATGTCAGTCAACCACAGTGCCCACATAATACCAGCCATGGTGCCCATTTAATACCAACCATGTGCCCACATAGTACCAGTCACGGTGCCCACATAATACCAGCCATGGAGTACACATAATACCAGCCACGTGCCCACATAATACCAGCCACGGAGCACACATAATCATAGCCACTGTGCCCACATAATACCAGCCACGGTGCTCACATAATACCAGCCACGGAGCACACATAATAACAACCATAGCGCACACATAATAAGCCATAGTGCCCATGTAATACTAACTACAGTGCCGTAATAATGTCAGTGCCCACATAGTATCAGTGCACAAATACAGGCACATCTCAATAAATTAAAATATAATTGAAAAGTTAATTTATTTCAGTAATTCAATTCAAAAAGTGAAACTCATAAATCCTATAGATTCATTACACACAGAGTGATCTATTTCAAGCGTTTCTTTCTTTTAAATGTTGATTATTATGACTTACAGCTAAGGAAAACCCAAATGTCAACATTTCAGAAAATTTGAATATTATATAAGGCCAATTAAAAAATAATTTTTAATACAGAAATATTGGCCTAATGAAAAGTCTGTCCACTATGGGGCACATTTATTAAGGCCGGTCCATGTCACCGCCAGTTCTGTGAGAAGGTCTGGCAGACGTTCTTCTCTACCTCTTGCATGACGTTTTTTGTTTTGGTTTCATTTTGTCATCTCCTTTCCTTCTCCCAGGTGTCACCTATTTAGACTAATTGTCTCCCTTTATATTCCCTCCCATACTGCCTCACTTTGCGGTTTATACTACTTCCTGGAACTTGCGCTGACCTTGGACTTGATACAATACAGTGGACCATCACCAGCAGATGACAAGGCTCCCTGAACCATCACACAGGACCTCAGGCAACTTGCATTGTGTGCCTCTCTACTCTTCCTCCAGACTCTGGGACCCTGATTTCCAAATATTTCCAAATAAAATGCAAAATTTACTTTAATCTCAAAACAGGACTGGACCACTGAGCAACAGTCCAGTCCTTCTTCTCCTTAGTCCAGGTAAGGCCTCATGCACACGACTGTTGTGTGCATCCGCGTCCGTTCCTTCATTTTTCACAGTTTAGCGGAGGTCCCATTCATTTCTATGGAGCTGTGAAAAAAAAACTGATAGTCCTCAGTTTTTTCTCCGCGTCCGTGATCCGTGATTCCAGTCCGTCCAAAAAATATTATAACCTGTCCTATTCTAGTCAGTGGAAAATGGAGGACAGACCCATTCAAGTCAATGGGTCCGTCAAAAGAAAACGGATGCACAACTGGTATGTCATCCGTGTCCGTGTCCGTTTTTTTCTACAAGACCTTGTGGAATAAAATTACACTTTTCATTAACCTTCCTTTTTTTTTCCCCTGTCAGACAAAAAAAAAGAAGACACAAGGAAACACAACTGAAGCAAAATCGGACACGGACCACTGAAGCCAAATCACTGCATGAGGCCTAAGACGCACCTGACGTTGTCTGTGGGTCATCAGTGGCTTGACACAAGGAATGCGAAAGTTGTAGCCCATGTCCTGGATACGTCTGTGTGTGGTGGCTCTTGAAGCACTGACTCCAGCTGCAGTCCACTCCTTGTGAATCTCCCCCAAATTCTTGTATGGCCTTTTCTTGACAATCCTTTCAAAGCTGTGGTTATCTCTGTTGCTTGTGCACCATTTTTTTTTAACCACACTTTCTCCTTCCACTCAAGTTCTCAAGTTTCCATTAATATGCTTGGAAACAGCACTCTCTGAACAGCCAGCTTATTCATCAATGACCTTTTGTGGCTTCCCCTCTTTGTGGAGGGTATCAATGACTGTCTTCTGGACAACTTTCACATCAGCAGTCTTCCCCATGATTGTGTATTCTGCTGAACTAGGACTGAGGGACCATTTAAAGGCTCAGGAAACCTTTCTAGATGTTTTGTATTGATTAGCTGATTAGTGTCTACAATATTGAACTTTTTTTTACAGAATTCTAATTTTCTGACATACTGACTTTTGGGTTTACTGAGATAAATTAACTTTTCAATAATATTCAGAGATGCGCCTGTATTTGTGCACTGATACTATGTGGGCACTGACTTTATTACGGCACTGTAGTTAGTACTATATGGGCACTATGGCTGGTATTATGTGTGCACCGTGGCCGGTATTATGTGTGCACTATGAGTTCCACTTTTTGAATTGAATTACTAAAATAAATTACTTTTTCGATGATATTCTAATTTATTGAGATGCACCTGTAATGGTAACCATACGACTGTCTTAGTAATAGCCATAGTGCCCATATAATACTTAATGCAAGCCGTAGTGCACACATAATACTAGTCCTATTGCCCCATGTTATCAGTAATAATGCTCCATGACACCATTGATAATATCCACAGCTATAGTACACAAAGCTAACCTGCTATAGTGTCCTGTAATTCCAGTGATAACGCCCAAAATAAAACCGGAATAGTGTCCGTATAATAGCAACCACTATGGCCCCTAATGCCTAATGTCATATCATCCACAGGCATAAAGCACAAATAAAACCAGTAATAATGACCTTATAGCAATAGCCATTGTGTCTCTGTCAGCACCCCTTCTCTCTGAGCCAAACCTTCTTTTCAGAGGTCATCTCAGTTCTGTCTAGCAGTAGCGGTCTTTAATGATCTACAGAGATGACTTCCTAATAGGGATCCAATTAAAAAGTCAGCAGCCGCCATTAGATGGGCCATGGGGGGTGATTCCATATTTGTCTTCAGTCACCTGGACCTACCACCAGATTAGGTTAGTGGGCAGCTGAGGATGCCCACAATGATTCATGTAGGATATCTGGTACCTCATGTAGGGTTTCAGGACGCAGGCTCATAAAATCCCATAGCATGTTTGGGTCTTTACGGTGTGTCTGGGGGTTTCTCCTCTGAGCATGTGAAAGAGACGGAAACTACAAAAGAAAAGATTATGAACTGTTATTTATAGTAGAACCTTCATGAGACCAGTGAGATAAGATGACATAATATGGAGTCTCTGTATTACTTTAGATAAATGTGTAGGTCACACCAGCATCCAACCATTGTTTTGAGATGTCCCTTCCAAGAAAATACATTGATGGTGGCACTCTAGTGCCATGGCCTACAGCCAGCTATGGGCCATGATCTCCAGGTTATTATCAAGGTAATTCCCATAGACCACTATTTACAGGATTATATAGTCAACAGTGATAACCCAAAGACCAGTGGAGGTCAACTGGACATATTTTAGGAGCCTCAAATCTGACTCTGATCAGGGTTGCTTTAACAAATTGATTGGTCTGGTGCAGAAATTTCATGAGTGGGCTTCCCTTATCCCCCTCACACTCGGCAGGTGGCCTCATTAGCTTCTACTATTTGTAGGACATCAGTGGTCACTGAGGCATCCTTCCACGGAAGTGTCCTCTCTCCAGGTTGATGTTCTACCCAACCCAGCCTCGGTCATATAACTTAGGTTGGGGATACAGAATAGGTGCACCATTTGCCCTTAAGGTTCCATTGGTCCTGGTCCTAGCTCCATCATAAGGACTGCACACCGCATTCAGCCAGAGCAGGGTCAAGGACTAGGCATCCTAGTCAAGGACTAGGCATACAAACAGCCCAAACATAAATGAATATCATAAAGGCAGCTACATCGTATGAATGTGCCTTCCCTTCGGGTCCAGACACAAGGATCACATTTGGTCCCCGGGTTGGGTATCAATGTGTAGACTAATCCAAAAAACTGTATGGCATGCTGGCAGAGAAGAGGTGTCCAAAGTCCTCCAATATACAGGTGAGATGAAGAAGTAGAATGAAGATGGGGTACATACTAACCAGTATGGGGTCTCTTATGAAGAATACTGGGGTGTTGTTCCCAGTAAAATCCCAGTTTCCTTGTTCTGTATAGAATTTAACAGCAAATCCACGAGGATCTCTGACAAGATCGGAAGTCCCCGATTCCCCAGCTGCAGAAATAATCATGTAAAATGTAAAAGAAGTCACATATACAAGACAGAAGTCTAAATGCTGTTTTTATGTATTTCTAGCTCCAGGAACCCATATGGGTTATTATGTGGAAGTGCCTACTGTTGTGTAGGAGTGCTTTCCAGTTGTTTACTAATCCAGGTAGACTTGGCCCATGGGTGTGAGCCTTAGGAGGCGTTGTTCTGTAATATACAGTACATGCAGATGGGACGATGGGAAGTGGAGATATTCAGCCCTTTCAATGCATAGGTAAAATTCTACATCAAAAGCTCTTCTAAGTGTTGACTTCCCCTTAAGGGGGTTGCAGGGAGAGTGCAAGGAGAGTGCAGGCAGACTGCAGGGAGAGTGCACCTCCATGTCCATCACTGTGCAGTATACCTGCGTTCATAGCTAATCCATTCTGTTAGTGAAACAGCTACTGTACGTCACTATTAAATGCAGGTGTAATATATATCGCCGTATGCATCACTGTGCAGTGCACGGACATTCAGAGCTAATCCGATCTGTTAATGATACAGTTGTTATACACTACGGCCAACAGACAGATGCCTGGACCCTCCAAAGGAACGGACAGTGGCAAAAGTGATTATGTGGCCAGCACAAGTAGCAGCAGAAGAAGGGGGTGGTAGAAGCTGCAGTAACAGGTCCAGAGCTGCCACTGTCATCCAGCGGTCGTGCTTTGACCAACAATCCAGCTGTATTGGAATGGTTGACTCAAAGTCCACAATCATCTCAAGTAACAACAGATACACACAGCCAGGAATCTGTGGGTTCCTCTGACACCACGCTTAGTTGGCATGGACCAGGAACTGCCACTCACCTGTCCTAAACCTGCCTCTTGCTTTTGCTACTCCTTTGGCTAGCCAAGTAATGATAGCCGTCGGCTCTGCTCCTTTGTGGGGACAGTCAGCAGTTACAGGCCAGCCCAGACTTGGAGGAGAGGTCAGCTGCGGACTCCTTTAGGCGTGCAACTACTGATGATGACATTTGGGTGGGAGGATATGTTGCGAGAGGTCAGGCTAGTGCTCAAGAGACAGGTGAGGGTGACACAAGTGACTTGCAAACCTATGTAGATGATGATGTAGCCGATCGCATGTGGGAGCCGGGTGAAGAAGAGGCATCATTATCATCAGGGGGAAAGGGTAGCAGGGTGCCCGTGAGACACCAGGGTGGAAGCAGTGGGAGATCTGGAGCCAAACATGGCAGAGGTACACAGTCCTTCATCCAACAGCGCAGAAGCTGAACGTGCACCTGGCCAAGTTGCTGGTACTACAGTCCCTTCCTTTCCATGTTATTGACTCTGCACATTTCAGAGAACCGGTGCCCACCCAAGGTGGAGAGTACCAAGCCGACATTTGGGGGCATAGGTACTCCAAAGTGAACTCGCCTGCATCCCAAAATGTTGAGAAACTAACCTTCATAAAGTTGAATCAGACGTGTATCAACCAGAATTTCCGGACACCGGAGCCTGATGCAACAGAATAGATCAATCTTCCGCTAATGACCATACTGTAGTGTGTTGCGACACCAGAATATTCAGCAAAATGGGCCTTTACATCTGGCCGCCACCATTCTGATGCTTCCACCCGCCTGCTGCCTCTACTGCTATTCCTATAATGGGGCTTCTTGGCCTACTGATATGTACATGTTACATTTTTGCAAGGGGATGCATGCCACTGGGCCTTGCTGTCACACTGCTGTTGTTGGGTTCTGCTACTGCTGTGATCTGCCACCATCCCCACTCTGTCATGGGTAGGGTTGCCACCTTTTCCTAAAGCCAAACCCGAACAGAAGGGAGGGAGGGTGGGCGTGTCTGAAGTCAGCGCCGCCGTGGGTTAGCATCGCATCACTCCCAGCTGATCGCTGTGCCCGGGTCTGAGAAAGGCTTGGATTAGAAACCCGGACTGTCCGGGTCATTCCCGTACGCGTGGCAACCCTAGTCATGGGGCCACTACTTGAATATTGGTGCACTGCACAGTTATGTACACGGCGATAAATTGTAGCAAAATCTGTAGTTCAGCAGTCTTCTCCACTCTCCCTGCAGTTTAATCTTCCAAGCCTTCACACTAAGATTGGCCCATCAAGTGAGAAGAATAGGATTGGGCACATTGGGCTGGGTATACCTGATTTATCACGGTTCGTGACAAATTAATTCAGAACTAATCAAATTTCTTCTTGAACTTCAGAATTTTTCAAAACTTTGCTCTTCTCTAACTGACAGTAGTTCCATCTTTCTGTTACCAGTTATATAGTAGAGAGTACAGCTCTGGAGCATAAACTGCTGCTCTAACAGAGCTTACGGCTTACTTGTAGTGGAGAACCTGACAGCTACTGGCGTCTTCTTCCCAACATACTCAAACACTTTGGCTTTGCAATACTTGGTGATATCATGAGTGACTTCAAAAAACCCGAAAGCACCTGGAATATAAATGAAGAAGAAGAATCTGATAATCCAATTTACAAAGTAGAACATTCATTTAGCAGAATGACAATGTTAAAGGGCATCCGTTGACCTGTTACATGTGCACTTGGCAGCTGAAGGCATCTGCTGCTGGTCCCATGTTCCTATGTGTCCGCATTGCTGAGAAAAATTATGTTTTATTATATGCAAATGAGCCTCTAGGAGCAACTGGGGGCGTTACCATTACACCTAGAGGCTCAGCTCTCTCTGCAGCTCCTGCTCCCTATGCACTTTGATTTACAGGACCAGGTGTGAGGACATTTTCACTGCCCGGTCTTGTCAATCAAAGTCCAGAGGGTGTGGCAGTTGCGGAGAGAGCAGAGCCTCTAGGTGTAATGGTAACGCCCCCGTTGCTCCTAGAGGCTCATTTGCATATAATAAAACTACATTTTTCTCAGCAATGCGGGCACATATGAACATGGGACCAACACAGATGCCTTCAGCTGCCAAGAGCACATGTAACAGGTCAGCCAGTGTCATAGGTACAAAACTGCTGACAGATGCCCTTTGAAGGGAAATTCCACTTTTTGGGGTCACAATTTGCCGCACACCATAAATGACGTTAAATACTGCTCTGCTTTCCGTAACTACTACACTGAGATGAATGAATGTCTTCTCCGTTCACATCCGAATCTAAATTCCAAATGGTGCTGGGTTCCAGAGAGCAGTGCATGGTGGGGGCTTAGATGACCGTTACATAGTTAGGTCACATGTCTGACAGCAGGGCGGAGCTAAACCGATGTCAGTTTCCATGGGCGACCAGCAGAATTTCGAAAGCAGCTCAATAGCAGAAAGGACATTAAATCACTCAAATTGGTGCAAGAATTGTTACAGAAAGAGATTTTTAGTCTTGTATAACCCCTAGCATCCTGTCAGACCTTCTTACCGGCACCGCGAGCGTGTACCACCCGCTCTGGAATACGTTCGCGGACAAAGTGAGCTAATTCTTCAATGAATACTGAATCCTGGAGGAGCAGTGGCCCTCGAGGGCCCACTGTCAGCGAACTGGTTTTATCTCCAATGGGAATCCCGGACGCTGTTGTCAGAAGCTCGGGCTATGGAGAAAGAAGGGAAAGCTGGAATGTTGTTGTAATGGGAAAAAAGTAATAATGGCGACAATTATGTTGGACAGGAAGTAATAGGGGGATGGGGCAAATAAAGTATTAGTAGTAGTAGTAATATAACCTGCAACTGACACTGACATCACTCTGGTGGGCCATGATTGGGTGCTACTGCCACGATCAGTGGGGGTCCGCCAAGTCCCCCTTCACTGCATAGGAGAATATCTCACATATACTTTTATTTTATTAATTAAAACATGTATTTTTTTTTGTCTATATTTTTTATTATTCTGTGTTCTGTATATGATTATGGGGACGGCCATCGTGCCTGAGTTGCTGTTAACAGTATTCAGAGATGTGCTTTACAACAGCCACATGGACCATAGAAATCGAAAATCTGGAGATGACGTTTTATAGAAGAGGGGAGCGTTGTGGGCATGCTCTGTGACCTGTGCAGAGGTTATTGTGCAGGGAGGGGGAGAAAATGAGCTGCGACCGTCAGCTATTGTGAAATGGGATCCTGTGCTATATATATTGCATTTCATTGTAATCCTACTTGTGATGATATTGAGATGACTGCTGAGAAGTGACCTCTGCAGAACAGGAAGTGTCAGACTATGATGAGGCTCACTGATCAGAGTGAAAATTGCATTTTAGTTAAAAAAAATATGGATTGGGACATGGACAATTAAAAGAAAATTCTACATATTTTAAAAACTATGGGGGTCATTTATATTAGGCGTATTTCTGGCGGCGCAAAAGTTTTTGCACCACAATCTGCAACTTTTTCCTGCTCACGCCAGGTCTAAAAAGCGGGCAGGCCCGTCTCATTTATCATTATCTACGTCTGTTTTAGGCCTCTTGCACACGACCGTATGTATTTTGCGGTCCGCAAAAAATACGGATGACATCCGTGTGCATTCCATATTTTGCGGAACGGAACAGCTGGCCCCTAATAGAACAGTCATATCCTTGTCCGTAATGCGGACAATAATAGGACATTTTCTATTTTTTTGCGGAACGGAAATACGGAAACAGGAATGCACACGGAGTACCTTCAAAAGGGAACGGAAACGGAAGGAAAATACAGTTTGTGTGCAAGAGGTCTTAAGCATAGACAATGGTCTAAATCAGTGATGCCCAACCTACGGCCCGCAAAGCCGTGTCATGCGGCCCGCAACGGCACAGGCAGCAAAGTGATGCTGCCTGTGCCTGCAATCTCCCCGCCCAGCGCCGCCTCCTAGCTAATTTATTCACTGCACTTGCCTCTGTGAAATTGAAGAGAAGCGCCGTAATCTCGCACAGGCGCACTGGCAGAGGCCAGGAAGACGGTGCATGCGCACTTCGATGGCTCTTCCAGTGCGCCTGTGCGAGATTACGGCGCTTCTCTTCAATTTCACAGTAGTTATGCCCAGATATGTGCCCCCTCACAGTAGTTATGCCCTGATATGCGCCCTCCTCACAGTAGTAATGCTCACACGTGCCCCCTCACAGCGTTTGCATTTCTTTCTGGCAAAGCTACCTGGCCCGCGAAATTTATACCAAGTCTAGTGCGGCCCTCAGACGAAAAATGGTTGGGCACCACTGGTCTAAATGTAAGACAAGGGCAAGGAAGCTGTCTTAGATTTAGGAGCGGCGGTGGACCTCTTCATAACTCCGGCGGATCCACCGCCAGTGCAGGTTCTTATTAAGACCGGAGTCTAAAACGCCAGTCTTAATAAATGTGCCCCTATGTTCACCATAAAAACATGATCCCACAGTATACTGTATACGTGATTTACTTCCTGTATACATATTTCCTTTAGAGGAGTACTCCAGGCAAAACTGAAGCACTGTGTTATGCTTAGTGCCAGGTGTGAGGGGGCGGAGCATGACACGGTAGGAATAAAATGACCCATATGGAACACTAGTGAGGATGCTTGGCAGACGGGCTCAGCGATATAGATTAACCTAATTTAACACTAAATGTTTCTTTGCTGCATCATAGCACTTCCCCGGCTCGTTACCATTTCTAGGGAGCATGGGTGAGACCGTTGATGGCTCTGAATATTACAAGGTAGTATAAATCATTCCAATTAATTGCAGGGCTGGTTGACAACTCCCATGTAATCTGCCTGAAGTTTAAGACTTTATTTTTAGACGCAAATGAATTTGTCCTCAGAATCCTACAAATACAAAAACAGCTTCAAAAATAGCAAATCAAAAAGGTGCTTCATTTTATATCTGAGACATGATAAATGAATGGTGGCATATGATGACCTTGTTTGATCAGCCATCTTGACCCTCCCTAAATTTGGATATAAGGCTACGGCAAGTTGGACATCATAAAGACAAGCTCCATGCAGATTTTGCTCTTTGTTGCTCTGGAGTCCAGTATATGGATTGCCCCCCTCCCCCCAGTTGTCATAGACAAGAGATGGTCCCTATCAAATGATAATGCACAGACTTCTACCAGGGTGGACTGACCATAGAACCTGCAGGGAAATTTCCCAGGGGGACACCCAAGGCCTCCTCATGGTAGCCAGCCAGGTCCATAAAGATATGATGCTCTCAGCATTAATGAATGTAGGAGCATCAGGCACTTATGCACCAGGCCAGCAACCGCAGGTGCCCTCCTGAATTCAACTGTATTGCCGTCCTCAGGATGATGATACAGTTTCATACTGTTGCGCGGTCAGCAGTATTTTTGTGCTGCACTGTGATATTTGGTTCTGGGCATTATTTTGGTCTGTACTACAGTATTTCTGGCCCCGACTACTTCTGTTGCCCATGCCTACATGTATTGGCCAAGCCTACTTGTGTTGAGTTTGGACCAGCCTACAACATGGGGCCACTTTTAGGTATTTTTCCAGGACCACTTTTTAAGTTCCCAAACTGCCCCTCTCTTCTACATACAGCTTTAGTGTCCTCTTACATGAGCTGTTACCGGCCAGTAATAGAGCAGATGTTCGGTGCTCATTCAAAGTACCTTTCACACAGTTCAGTGGAAAGTAAACGGGGGTGAATGATCGCTATTATTATTGTTCATCCCCTGTTCACTTTGCTTATTGTCAGCAGCACACCCCCCATCTACACACGGAGATTTCTTGCCAACAAACAACTATTTTGGGTGCCTTGGGTGCTTTACTTATTGGTTGGGTGATCAACAGTACCTTTACACAGGCCAATTATCGGGATCTATTTGGAAAGTTCTTTCCCAATAATTCACCAGATTCGCAGAACTGAACCCGGACATACCCATAATTTCACCCAGGCAGCCCTCCTGATGTTGGCATCAGAGCATTTCATGCTCCGACGCTCTCCCTTGCCCTGTGCTGGATTGCGGAGGGCAAGCGATCTTTTATTTACAATAACACAGTGCCGGGCGGAGGCTTCCACCCAGCAGTGTGTTCGGTGACGTCACTGGCTCTGATGGGCGGGCTTTAGCGCTGTCCTAGCCGTTTTACAGGCTAGGGCAGCGCTAAAGCCCGCCCATCAGTGCCGGTGACGTCATCGGGCTCACTGCTGGGCTGAAGCCTCCGCCTGGCAGCCCCATGGAGAGCCCGGTTCATCACCGGAACTCTAGAAAATGCCTTTGCCCTGCTGCAATTTAGCGCAGGGCAAAGGAGAGCATCGGAGCATAAACTGCTCCGATGCTCAAGTCAGGGGGCCTGCCTGGGTGAAAATGGGGATATGTCAGGGTTCAGCTCTGATCCCGGACAACCCCATTAATGGATATTAATGGGCCCTTAGTCATATCACATTATACATTCTGCATTATTATTCTGGTCTGGGGACACCATAATGAGGTTATGTGGAGCAGGTCACTGTGTCAGCTAGCAAGGCATTTGGTACAGGAGATTATAGCCTTCAGATAAGTAAGATCAGTAGTAATTAACAAATCATTAAAAACTTCCAAAAACAAAGACGTAAAAGAAGACTATAGTTAAAACCTGATACAGTATGGACATATATTATAAGACTAGGGATGATGAGTGACGTCCTGGCCCTCTAATTATACAGCAGACCATATAGAGCATGTTATGTATGTATACACAAGAAAGTATTCAGTGCCCAGTCAAGGTGGAAGATCTCATGTAAATTTTTTCCAGTCTGGTTCTCTCATTTTTATTCAAGGATAAGAGGCATCATAGATGCCTGGCATCCCTATCCACTGCCTCCTCAAGAAAAGCAGAACTGAAGGCCAGATTGCAGAGCGGGCAGGTGACAAACTAGGGGCCCTTCACCACCCACCCTTCTTGTCGGCAGTTCAGAATCCAGGTGGACAAGTGGCCATGCATGTGGGTGGCTCTCTCTTTTGAATCTAAGGGCGTCTTAGACTCAGCTGTCTCTATAACTCTCAAGACTTTAGTAGAGAGGGCCATGCACATAATGTAACCTAAATGTGGCTGGGATAGATGGGTCAGTTAAAATTTGGGTCATCTCAATTTTTTGCCCACGTTTTTGCCCACCAATCTTGATCCAGTCTTGTGTATATGGCTGGTCTAAAGGAGAAAAATCAGGCAATGGCAAATATGCAGCTCAATGTGGCCATCACAAAACCTTTCTGAAGTCTTGTTCAGGGGTGAGACCATCGTGTGTTACATGATCTAAATCACACATGTATCATACATCTGGACAACTGTGACTACAAACAGCCTTTTCTTGGGTTGCGGTGGTGGACATCTACCAGTCATTTACAATAACACTCATATGTAGGTCAGATAATGATTGGATCTAATGGACCAAACCATTTTGACCATTTACATCAGGGATGCCCAACCCGCGGCCCTCCACTGTTGAAAAACTACAACTCCCAGCATTCCTGGACAGCCTACAGCTATCAGCCTACAGCAGGGCATGATGGGAGTTGTAGTTTTACAACAGCTGGAGGGCCACAGGTTGTAATTTTTATGCTTGAATCAGAAATTACTAGAGTAGAGTAGCTACATGTAATGCCAACCTAAGAACCTTAACTAAATATTGCACTGTAATATAATAACACCAAGTACATAAACAAGAAGACCTAGTCTGAAGTAAGTGAGGATTAGCAGCCAATAGAGATGGTAATTAGGTGGTTATGTAAGAGAAAATAAATGATGGTTATATAGAGTGCAACCTCGCAAAGGACCATGTTTTTAAGAAGACCACCCCTGATAAAGACCAGGGATTGTGATTCCCTTATATCTTATGTATATTAACCCTCTTCTTTCAGAGAACCACCCTTCTAAAAGACCATTTTCTTACTTCAGTTTTAGAGGGTCATCTCACTGTATATACAGTAGTTTAAAACCTTTTTAACATGTTTACTCCAAAGAAAAACTGTGAAAAATGTCAACAAGAGGGGTAGCCAACTCAAAGAGTTCCAATATGCCTACTCATTATAAAATGTATCACCGAAAGATCTGGTCTAGGTCAGGGATGGCCATCTCAAAAGAAGAGGTCCAATATGTTCAGCAATTAGTAAATGTATGACTGCAAGATCTCATCTGGATCAGGGGTGATCATCTCAAAGATGAGGTCCAATATGGCAAGTGATTACAAAATGTATGAGAGAATGATTTGGTCTAGATCAGGAGTGGCCATTTCAAAGAAGAGGTCCAACAAGACTAGTGATTAGAAAATGTATCAACAAAAGAGCTGGTCTAGATCGGGGATGGCCATCTCAAAAGAAGAGGTCCAATATGTTCAGCAATTAGTAAATGTATGACTGAAAGATCTCATCTGGATCAGGGGTGATCATCTCAAAGATGAGGTCCAATATGGCAAGTGATTACAAAATGTATGAGAGAATGATTTGGTCTAGATCAGGAGTGGCCATTTCAAAGAAGAGGTCCAACAAGACTAGTGATTAGAAAATGTATCAACAAAAGAGCTGGTCTAGATCGGGGATGGCCATCTCAAAGAAGAGGGCCAATATGTCAAGGGATTTTGAAAGCTATCACAGAAAGATCAATTAATCATGGGTGGTCATCTCAAAAGAGGTTTTTCTAAATGTAGTTTCACATAGGCTAGGGCTACACAGAAACATTAAATTTGTGACATTGTATCTAGTCATTGCCAATGGGGTCTCATTGTGACCCCTGACACAGCTCAACCGCGTCACAACAGAACTTGGATTTTTGGTTGCAACTTTTTCATCATAGACTCCAATGCAAGCCAACTCAAGCTTTCTACAGTAAGGCTACTTTTTCACAGCCCAATTGCAAAGTCCTGAGGACATTAAAGGGTTTCTACCACTTCGGTGTCACATATTTAGCTGTCAGACACTAGCGATCCGCTAGTGTCTGCTCTGCCCAACCATCCTAATATAATTGCTTTTGGGGCAGCCGTTTTGCTAAAAAAAGAACTTTTATTAATATGCTAATGAGCCTCTAGGTGCTATGGGGGCGTCATTAGCACCTAGAGGCTCCGTCTACCTTCAGAAACTGCCGCCGCCCAGCGCGTCCCTCCAGCCCGCCCATCTCCTCCTGAATGCGATCCTCCTTGTGAGCGTATGTATTCTGCGCATGCGCAGTGAATGTCTGACAGCTTCCTTGCTCAGACATCTCCACTGCGCCTGCGCGATGACGCCATAGTGCTCCGAGGAACAGGCGCAGTGGAGATGTCTGAGCAGGGAAGCTGTCAGACATTCACTGCGCATGCGCCGAATACAGGCGCTCACAAGGAGGATCGCATTCAGGAGGAGATGGGCGGGCTGGAGGGACGCGCTGGGCGGCGGCAGTTTCTGAAGGTAGACGGAGCCTCTAGGTGCTAATGACACCCCCATAGCACCTAGAGGCTCATTAGCATATTAATAAAAGTTCTTTTTTTAGCAAAACGGCTTCCCCAAAAGCAATTATATTAGGATGGTTGGGCAGAGCAGACACTAGCGGATCGCTAGTGTCTGACAGCTAAATATGTGACACCGAAGTGGTAGAA
The DNA here is from genome assembly GCF_014858855.1 of Bufo gargarizans. Taxonomy (NCBI): domain Eukaryota; kingdom Metazoa; phylum Chordata; class Amphibia; order Anura; family Bufonidae; genus Bufo; species Bufo gargarizans. The sequence continues at coordinate 16,518,690 of NC_058089.1, forward strand.
ACCCTTTAAGCTGCACAAACCTGTGACCATGTAGCCCCAGCCTCCTCATATTCTGTTTTAAATGGGTGTAGAAGATGAAGATCATTACCTGACCATCTCCGGCTTTTTGCCCAGTCTTCTGGTAGTGAGCACTATACAAACATCTGCCCGCCATGATGACAAGTGTGTTCTTTGAAGCTATTAAGCATGACATTTATATAGCACTGGTGTCACTTGCACCTCCCTTCGGCTCAGGTATGCAAAATGCCGCAGCTAATAAACATCCTAATTATACAGTATGGCACCATAAAAGAAGGACGGTGTTTGTGCTTCGGATAGATAGAGCCCTGCAGCGAGACTGCCTCTGGGTTTACTATGCATTCTAATGGCCAAGACTATTTGCAAAGGATCAAAAGTTGAAACAGAAGGAGAGAAACAATTAGGAAATGTAACTAATTTAAAATCAAAATTTTCCTTGCACCCTGTCCATGGAGTGTAGAGATAGCTGTCACAAAAAGGACCCCTGTGCTTGAGAGGGCTCATAGGAGAAGACTCCAGTATTCTAAATGGCACATGGTGGACCTGATGCAGATTTTGCATCGGGCCCCAAAAGCTACCACGTACATCTGTGCAAGTGAGCTTTATATGCAGTACGCTAGAATAGGGTACTTGCAAACTGTTCAGAATTTTATGTTAATGCCTTGTAATGCAGAATAGTTTTGTATGGATCAGTCGGGGTTAATAATCCTGACTCTTCCCCTAGCAGTGGTGGACAGGCCATAGACCCTACAGTTAAATTTCCTGGTGTGCCGATGCCCAGGGGGACATCCCTGCCCTCCTCATGGCTGCCAGCCTGGTGCATAACAATCAGACATTCTCAGCATTAAGTACTTATGCACCTAGCTGGCAGATGCCCTCGAATTCATTTGTATTGCCATCCTCACAGTTGTATACGGCAGCTGAGGCGGTAGTATTTTGTTCTGTTGTATTTGGTTCTTCAGGCAGTATTTTATGTATTTTGTTCTGATGGGGCGGTACATTGTGCTGCACTAAGATATCGCTGGCCCCCCCTTTTGTGTTGCCCGGCTTGGCAATTTGGGCCCACCTACAACATGGGGCCACTTTTAGATTATTTTTTTCCATGGCCACTTTAAGTTCCTGGTCCACCCCTGGCCCCTAGTGTGTTAGCTGAGGAAGTGAGAGAAGCTGTATGTGCTCACTCCTCAAAGAACCAGAGAATCACTACCTATGAGAGATCCACAAAGAGAAACCTATCTTTACTTCACAGTACTCCAGGAAAAGGAAAGAACTAAAATGTTAAGAATCTGCAGGGCCGAGCACTGGAGACAGTCAGTAAGGTGTTTACTGGTTAAGGCTGATAGACTTTACTGCAGTGAAAGGGACACATGATAAGACACCTTTCACACTTGGACACAGTCTAGCCAGCCATATCTTACTCCTGTACCCCTCAGCTGGGAATTACAGGCACCATTACAAGAATAATATTGCCAGCCTTAGGAGTTCTACAATCCCCATACTGGCCTATATCCATACATTGCTATCTGGGAAGATCTGCACTGTCAATTGTTTTGGAACAGTTTTGATATTGTTGGATGTACTACAACTCCCATTCTTCACTTCAGTAAAGAGAGATTTATCTGGTCAGGTTACTGACTCCGGCACCATTTGCCGGCCACAGCACTTACATTTCCTTCCTTGCACCTGTACAACACAGAACATCTAAGAGAACCCCAACTACGATCAAGCAGGAGCCCCAACATCAGGGTGTACCCCGAGGGAAGAAAGGGTGTGCCCTCCTGTCACTGCCCTGGCGCTAGGGAGTATCGGTGTGAGGATTGCCGCTGTGAATAACTCTTGCAGCCAGAGCCACTACTACTCTCATCTTCTGCTTCCACTCCTCCGGGGCTTGCGGTATATATAATTTTGTTTGACTGTCTAATAATCTAGAATATCTGATAATCCTATTGGATCCAATTATTGCAAAATTAAAAGGTTCCCTTGGGATTTACAAAAATTTGGCAAATAGCAGGGAATGTTGCTTATATCAGATTTTCTATATGCAAAATATTTGAAGATTCTGGACAACCCCTTTTAATAAATAATAGTGTAACAATGTGCTATCTTATGAGGCGCAAGTAACAGGGATTTGTATAATTATCAATCTTACGCTATATATAAAGAGAACAATAGAAGAACGAAGGCGTCATGCAATGAAATGAAACACAAAGTGGTAACAATGGAGATTATGTAATATAAAAGTGTCAATGTGGAATTCAGGTGGCACAATGCTAATATTTTCAGTACTTTCTTCTTCGGGGGGTTTTCCAGATGAGGAAGTCACAATGTAAATGCTCAAATGGGCAATAGTAATGACTCCTTGCCAATCCCTCCAGTCTCCCCAGAAGTAGGCACAAGTTCTGAGTTAGTATGTCAGGATGCTGGGAACCATCTAGGTAGCTGACTGCTGGAGCAGGGGATAGCAGGCAGCAGCGACTGGGGCTCTACAGTGGCATTCGTGGACTGGTGTAGTAGCTGGAATGTATGGACAGCTGGAGCAGAATAAGTGGGCAGTAGAGGCTGGCACTCTGGAGGGGCATTTATGGATGGGTGAAGTATATCAGCTGGGACACAGAGACAGATGTAGCAGTAGCTGGCACACTAGAATGGCACTCATGGACTGAGGGAGCATATCAGCTGAAATGAAGAGACAGCTAGAGCAGAGTATGGCAGCAGCTGACACTCTGAAGGGGCTCTTATGGCCTGGTAAGGCGAATCACCTGAATGTAGAGACAGCTGGAGCAGGGTGTAGCAGGCAGCAGCCACTGGCACTCTGGAATGGCACTGAAGGACTGACAAGGGGATCAGCTGTAATGTAGGAACATCTAGAGCATAATATGCAGGTAGCAGTGGCTGGCACACTACAATGGCACTCATGGACTGACAAGGCATACTAGATGAAATGTAGAGACAGCTAGAGCAGAGTAGGGCAGCAGCTCATGACCTGATGAAGTGTATCAGCTGGGATCTAGAGACAGCTGGAGCAGGGTGTGGCTGGCAGCAGCTACTGTTGCTCTAGAATAGTAGGCAGTATTAATAGTAATAATAATTAGTAGTAATAGGCAGCAGTGACAGGCACTCTCCAGTAGCACTCACAGACTGAGGAGGCACATCATAGATGCAGCTGGAGCAGAGTACAGCAGGCAGCAGTGGCAGGCACTCTCCAGTAGCACTCACAGACTGAGGAGGCACATCATAGATGCAGCTGGAGCAGAGTACAGGAGGCAGCAGTGGCAGGCACTCTCCAGTAGCACTCACAGACTGATGAGGCACATCATAGATGCAGCTGGAGCAGAGTACAGCAGGCAGCAGTGGCAGGCACTCTCCAGTAGCACTCACAGACTGAGGAGGCACATCATAGATGCAGCTGGAGCAGAGTACAGCAGGCAGCAGTGGCAGGCACTATCCAGTAGCACTCACAGACTGATGAGGCACATCATAGATGCAGCTAGAGCAGAGTACAGGAGGCAGCAGTGGCAGGCACTCTCCAGTAGCACTCACAGACTGATGAGGCACATCATCGATGCAGCTGGAGCAGAGTACAGCAGGCAGCAGTGGCAGGCACTCTCCAGTAGCACTCACAGACTGAGGAGGCACATCATAGATGCAGCTGGAGCAGAGTACAGCAGGCAGCAGTGGCAGGCACTCTCCAGTAGCACTCACAGACTGATGAGGCACATCATAGATGCAGCTGGAGCAGAGTACAGCAGGCAGCAGTGGCAGGCACTCTCCAGTAGCACTCACAGACTGAGGAGGCACATCATAGATGCAGCTGGAGCAGAGTACAGCAGGCAGCAGTGGCAGGCACTCTCCAGTAGCACTCACAGACTGAGGAGGCACATCATAGATGCAGCTGGAGCAGAGTACAGCAGACAGCAGTGGCAGGCACTCTCCAGTAGCACTCACAGACTGATGAGGCACATCATAGATGCAGCTGGAGCAGAGTACAGCAGGCAAGCAGTGGCAGGCACTCTCCAGTAGCACTCACAGACTGAGGAGGCACATCATAGATGCAGCTGGAGCAGAGTACAGCAGGCAGCAGTGGCAGGCACTCTCCAGTAGCACTCACAGACTGATGAGGCACATCATAGATGCAGCTGGAGCAGAGTACAGCAGGCAGCAGTGGCAGGCACTCTCCAGTAGCACTCACAGACTGAGGAGGCACATCATAGATGCAGCTGGAGCAGAGTACAGCAGGCAGCAGTGGCAGGCACTCTCCAGTAGCACTCACAGACTGAGGAGGCACATCATAGATGCAGCTGGAGCAGAGTACAGCAGGCAGCAGTGGCAGGCACTCTCCAGTAGCACTCACAGACTGATGAGGCACATCATAGATGCAGCTGGAGCAGAGTACAGCAGGCAGCAGTGGCAGGCACTCTCCAGTAGCACTCACAGACTGATGAGGCACATCATAGATGCAGCTGGAGCAGAGTACAGCAGGCAGCAGTGGCAGGCACTCTCCAGTAGCACTCACAGACTGATGAGGCACATCATAGATGCAGCTGGAGCAGAGTACAGCAGGCAGCAGTGGCAGGCACTCTCCAGTAGCACTCACAGACTTATGAGGCACATCATAGATGCAGCTGGAGCAGAGTACAGCAGGCAGCAGTGGCAGGCACTCTCCAGTAGCACTCACAGACTGATGAGGCACATCATAGATGCAGCTGGAGCAGAGTACAGCAGGCAGCAGTGGCAGGCACTCTCCAGTAGCACTCACAGACTGATGAGGCACATCATAGATGCAGCTGGAGCAGAGTACAGCAGGCAGCAGTGGCAGGCACTCTCCAGTAGCACTCACAGACTGAGGAGGCACATCATAGATGCAGCTGGAGCAGAGTACAGCAGGCAGCAGTGGCAGGCACTCTCCAGTAGCACTCACAGACTGATGAGGCACATCATAGATGCAGCTGGAGCAGAGTACAGCAGGCAGCAGTGGCAGGCACTCTCCAGTAGCACTCACAGACTGAGGAGGCACATCATAGATGCAGCTGGAGCAGAGTACAGCAGGCAGCAGTGGCAGGCACTCTGGAGTTGTACTCACTGGCTTTTTTTTTAAACAGTTTTAAGTTTTCAATAATTAACTTACTAATACAAACATGTAAGGCCTCTTTCACACTTGCGTTGTCCGGATCCGGTGTGTACTCCACTTGCCGGAATTACACGCCGGATCCGGAAAAACGCGAGTGAACTGAAAGCATTTGAAGACGGATCCGTCTTCAAAATGCTTTCAGTGTTACTATGGCAGCCAGGACGCTATTAAAGTCCTGGTTGCCATAGTAGTAGTGGGGAGCGGGGGAGCGGTATACTTACAGTCCGTGCGGCTCCCGGGGCGCTTCAGAATGACGTCAGAGCCCCCCCTATGCACATGGATGACGTGCCATGCGATCACGTGATCCATGCGCTTGGGGCGCCCTGACGTCACTCTGGAGCGCCCCGGGAGCCGCACGGACGGTAAGTATACTGCTCCCCCGCTCCCCACTACACTTTACCATGGCTGCCAGGACTTTAGCATCCCGGCAGCCATGGTAACCATTCAGAAAAAGCTAAATGTCGGATCCGGCAATGCGCCGAAACGACGTTTAGCTTAAGGCCGGATCCGGATCAATGCCTTTCAATGGGCATTCATTCCGGATCCGGCCTTGCGGCAAGTGTTCAGGATTTTTGGCCGGAGCAAAAAGCGCAGCATGCTGCGGTATTTTCTCCGGCCAAAAAACGTTCCGCTCCGGAACTGAAGACATCCTGATGCATCCTGAACGGATTTCACTCCATTCAGAATGCATTAGGATAAAACTGATCAGGATTCTTCCGGCATAGAGCCCCGACGGCGGAACTCTATGCCGGAAGAAAAGAACGCAGGTGTGAAAGAGCCCTTAGAAGAAATACTTTGGTACAGATGGAATCTTACGCAAATCAAATGAAAGAAAAAAACATTAAATATACAAAACAATAATGTAAAATGTAAAAAATAAAAATAAATCAATAATAGAGGTAAGTAACATTACGGTGATACAAGAGCCGATCTTAGGCCCCTTTTACATGAACGATATGGATTGGTTTAGGGTGCAATCAGCTTTGATGCGTTTTTCATGCTTTTGAGAAAAAAAACTAAAGGTTTGCAAACAACATCTCCTAGCAACCATCAGTGAAAAAGGTCTTGCACACGGACTGCGATGCGTTTTTCAGAGAAGCTCCATTCACTTTTATAGGGTCAGGGCTGCGTGAAAAACGCAGAATATAGAACATTCTGCGATTCTTACGCAACGCAGAACTGATACGTGAAAAAAAACGCTCGTGAATGGGTCAGGATTTAGTGCAGGTGCTATGTGTTCACTTCACGGATCGCACCCGCGCGGAAAACTCGCTAGTGTGAAAGGGGCCTTTACAATTGTGTAGAGCTAGCAGAGGAAGACTGGATTTTTCATGGAAATGGCTTTGCGTATTATTCTTAGCGAGCAGTGAAGCTTATGGATCACACATTTTTAAGGAAAAAAGAGACAGATTTCAGGTTCAAAGTGGGACACAGTGGATGGTGTCAGCTCTGCTATGTGAATCTACACACAGGGCATAGCACATGTATTAGGACGACGCCTGCCTCCCTATACTCTACTTTCCCATAGTATTTACAATTAATTATTGTTTATACAATTGGTAATTAAGCAAATTAACATCATGCATAGGAAGCCATTAGCAGGAGTCAGCAGCTTATACCCTGCGTCTTGTATTGATTAACCTTATTAGTAGGGATGTCCCAATACCATTTTTTTAAGACTGAGTACGAGTACCGATACTTTTATTTGAGCACTCACCGATACCAATTACGATACTAATTTTAACAATAAAATACACACACATGTATTTTCTGACCACTGACCAACCAAAAGGCCCAAAAACAGAACTATAACATTCCAAGGAGACGTTACACTGTATGGGGGCAGCCACAAGGAGATGTTATACTGTATGGGGGCAGCCACAAGGAGATGTTATACTGTATGGGGGCAGCCACAAGGAGATGTTATACTGTATGGGGGCAGCCACAAGGAGACGTTACACTGTATGGGGAGCAGCCACAAGGAGATGTTATACTGTATGGGGGCAGCCACAAGGAGACGTTACACTGTATGGGGGCCACAAGGAGACATCATACTGTATGGGGGCAGCCACAAGGAGGCGTTATACTGTATGGGGGCAGCCACAAGGAGACGTTATACTGTATGGGGGCAGCCACAAGGAGATGTTATACTGTATGGGGGCAGCCACAAGGAGGCGTTATACTGTATGGGGGCAGCCACAAGGAGATGTTATACTGTATGGGGGCAGCCACAAGGAGATGTTATACTGTATGGGGGCAGCCACAAGGAGATGTTATACTGTATGGGGGGCAGCCACAAGGAGACGTTATACTGTATGGGGGCAGCCACAAGGAGATGTTATACTGTATGGGGGCAGCCACAAGGAGATGTTATACTGTATGGGGGCAGCCACAAGGAGATGTTATACTGTATGGGGGCAGCCACAAGGAGATGTTATACTGTATGGGGGCAGACACAAGGAGGCGTTATACTGTATGGGGGCAGACACAAGGAGACGTTATACTGTATGGGGGCAGCCACAAGGAGATGTTATACTGTATGGGGGCAGCCACAAGGAGGCGTTATACTGTATGGGGGCAGCCACAAGGAGACGTTATACTGTATGGGGGCAGCCACAAGGAGACGTTATACTGTATGGGGGCAGCCACAAGGAGACGTTATACTGTATGGGGGCAGCCACAAGGAGACGTTACACTGTATGGGGGCAGCCACAAGGAGACGTTATACTGTATGGGGGCAGCCACAAGGAGACGTTATACTGTATGGGGGCAGCCACAAGGAGGCTGTTATACTGTATGGGGGCAGCCACAAGGAGACGTTATACTGTATGGGGGCAGCCACAAGGAGATGTTATACTGTATGGGGGCAGCCACAAGGAGACGTTATACTGTATGGGGCAGCCACAAGGAGACGTTATACTGTATGGGGGCCACAAGGAGACGTTATACTGTATGGGGGCAGCCACAAGGAGGCGTTATACTGTATGGGGGCAGCCACAAGGAGACGTTATACTGTATGGGGGCAGCCACAAGGAGCGTTATACTGTATGGGGCAGCCACAAGGAGACGTTATACTGTATGGCAGCAGCCACAAGGAGACGTTATACTGTATGGGGGCAGCCACAAGGAGACGTTATACTGTATGGGGGCAGCCACAAGGAGACGTTATACTGTATGGGGCAGCAGCCACAAGGAGACGTTATACTGTATGGGGGCAGCCACAAGGAGACTGTTATACTGTATGGGGGCAGCCACAAGGAGACTGTTATACTGTATGGGGGCAGCCACAAGGAGACGTTATACTGTATGGGGGCAGCCACAAGGAGATGTTATACTGTATGGGGGCAGCCACAAGGAGACTGTTATACTGTATGGGGGCAGCCACAAGGAGACGTTATACTGTATGGGGGCAGCCACAAGGAGACGTTATACTGTATGGGGGCAGCCACAAGGAGACGTTATACTGTATGGGGCAGCCACAAGGAGACGTTATACTGTATGGGGGCAGCCACAAGGAGACGTTATACTGTATGGGGGCAGCCACAAGGAGACGTTATACTGTATGGGGGCAGCCACAAGGAGACGTTATACTGTATGGGGGCAGCCACAAGGAGACGTTATACTGTATGGGGGCAGCCACAAGGAGATGTTATACTGTATGGGGGCAGCCACAAGGAGATGTTATACTGTATGGGGGCAGCCACAAGGAGACGTTATACTGTATGGGGGCAGCCACAAGGAGACGTTATACTGTATGGGGCAGCAGCCACAAGGAGACGTTATACTGTATGGGGGCAGCCACAAGGAGATGTTATACTGTATGGGGGCAGCCACAAGGAGATGTTATACTGTATGGGGGCAGCCACAAGGAGACGTTATACTGTATGGGGGCAGCCACAAGGAGACGTTATACTGTATGGGGGCAGCCACAAGGAGTTTATACTGTATGGGGGCAGCCACAAGGAGACGTTATACTGTATGGGGGCAGCCACAAGGAGACGTTATACTGTATGGGGGCAGCCACAAGGAGATGTATACTGTATGGGGGCAGCCACAAGGAGATGTTATACTGTATGGGGGCAGCCACAAGGAGATGTTATACTGTATGGGGGCAGCCACAAGGAGGACATTATACTGTATGGGGGGCAGCCACAAGGAGACGTTATACTGTATGGGGGCAGCCACAAGGAGACGTTATACTGTATGGGGCAGCAGCCACAAGGAGACGTTATACTGTATGGGGGGGCAGCCACAAGGAGACGTTATACTGTATGGGGGCAGCCACAAGGAGACGTTATACTGTATGGGGCAGCAGCCACAAGGAGACGTTATACTGTATGGGGGCAGCCACAAGGAGACGTTATACTGTATGGGGGCCACAAGGAGACATTATACTGTATGGGGGCCACAAGGAGATGTTATACTGTATGGGGGCAGCTACAAGGAGACGTTATACTGTATGGGGGGCAGCCACAAGGAGACGTTATACTGTATGAGGGCCCAGGGCCGTCTTTACCAAGGGGCAAAATACTGGTCACATGGCTATGAGGTCATCACAGGTCCTAGTGTCCTAGCAAGAGTGTTGCAGGTGAAGTTTGCCTTAACTGTGGAGCTTTTTTTGTGAAGATTATATCAGAAAAAGGTGACAGGGGCTGTTATGTTAATATACTGTAAACTACTGTATAGTGGGGTGCTGTATACTGTGGGGGGCCTGTATACTGTGTGGTGGGCTGTATACTGTGTGGTGGCCCCTATACTGTGTGGTGGGCTGTATACTGTGTGGGGGCCTGTATACTGTGTGGGGGCCTGTATACTGTGTGGGGGCCTGTATACTGTGTGGGGCTGTATACTGTGTAGGGGCCTGTATACTGTGTGGTGGGCTGTATACTGTGTGCGGGCCGGTATACTGTGTGGGGGCCTGTATACTGGGTGTGGGGCTGTATACTGTGTGGGGGCCTGTATACTGTGTGGGGGCCTGTATACTGTGTGGGGGGCTGTATACTGTGTGGGGGGGCTGTATACTGGGGGGAGCCTGTATACTGGGGGGGCCTGTATACGGGGGGGCTGTATACTGGGGGGGCCTGTATACTGGGGGGCCTGTATACTGGGGGGGCCTGTATACTGGGGGGCCTGTATACTGGGGGGCCTGTATACTGGGGGGGGCCCTGTATACTGTGGGGGGCTGTATACTGTGGGGGGGCTGTATAGTGTGTGGGGGGCCTGTATACTGTATACTGTGGGTGCTGTATATTGTGGAGTGCTATACTGCTGTACTGTATACTGTGGGGGGGCTGTATACTGTGGGTTATGTATAGTGTGGAGTGCTATACTGCTGTACTGTATAGTGTGGGGTGCTGTATCATGTGTAGTTTGGGGTGCTGTACACGGTGAGGTGCTATACTGCTCTACTGTATACTTTTGTATACTGTGGGGTGCTGTATACTGTGGGCTGCTATACTATATACTGTGGGGTACTGTATAGTGTGGGGTGCTGTATACTATAGGGTGCTATACTGCATACTGTGTGGTGCTGTATACTATAGGGTGCTATACTGCATACTGTGGGGTGCACTGTAACACTAGGGTGAGCCGAGCCCTGGTCTCCTTCCTGCAGAGCGGTGCCCACTTCCAGCCTGAGCCCAGAGCACTGATCCTGAGCCGCTGGAGTCTTCAGAACTGGAAGTATTTACATCACTGTACTCTACCAGATGTGTGGATCTTTTGTGTGTGTTGTGGTTGAGGGCGTGATTGCCTGCTAAGGTGTGGGAAGGCGGGATCCAGGGGACCCAAGTAAACTTTTGCCCAGGGTCCAATCAATATTAAAGACGGCCCTGTGAGGGCCACAAGGAGACGCTACTGTAAGGAGTCAGGACAACAATTTTTGAAGCCCCTCCCTCCTCAGTATAATAGTCTTGTGGCCCTCATACAGTAATGTATATTTCTTCTTGCCCTAATGCCTGCTTTTAGAGATCAATGTGCAGCTTGCAGGCAGGAAGGGAAGGACCATGGCCATAGAAGACAGACACAACAATCTTCTAACTAAACTTTATACACTAACTAGGGTCGGTTCCTATAACTTTTAAAACTACTGGCAGGCGAACTCTGTTTGAGGAGGCCGGAGGGTGTCTGGACTCTGGAGAGGCATTTAGATGGGAAGTTCGGATCTTTTTCATGAATCGGTTCATTCGAATCAGTTCATTCAAAAGAACCGATTCATGAATCGAATCTTCGGTTCACTTGCCGAGTCGGCTCTCAAGTGAACCGAAGGTCAAGAGGGACTCGCTCCTGGCAAACACAGCTCTGCTGCAGTGAATGCAGTGGAGCAGACTGTAATGTAATTACAATGTATAGTTATTGCAGGGACTCAGAGAATTGTCTGACAGTTTATTAGTTAAAAGAATCGAATGAGTCAGAGACTGTGTCACAGAGTCCCTGCCAGGCTTCCTGCTCTGCTACATGCTACACTGCTGCATGCACCCTGTACACACACAGCTCTGCTACATGCTATACTACCCCCCACCCGGTGACACGTCTCGGACTCATTCGATTCTTTTAACGAATAAACTCAGACGATTCTCTGCACGACTCCCCCTGTGCTGTGAGTCAGTGCTGGCTGCCTCTGATTGGTTGGAGGGCGGGGAGGGGCGGGGCTAGCTTCCACTGTCGACTCCTATTACACTGCCTGCTGCTGCCCCTATGCTAATCTGACTGAGCGGCTTCACACGGATCGGCTCAGTCAGAGGAATCAACTCTTCCGGTTCAGTGAACTGAATCCATTCAAAAGAACGATTCGTTTATGATCCGGACTGTATTTGCTGTGTGAGATGCAGGGGCAGGCCGCGGACGGACACAGACACATTTAGAAGCGGCGCACAGGTATCAGCAGTGGTATCGGGGACATTTGCACGAGTACATGTACTCGTGCAAATGTCCGGTAATCGGTCCTGATACCGATACTGGTATCGGTATCGGGACATCCCTACTTATTAGCGCTGAGCTTTCTGTGACGGGCATGAGGTGGCCTAATTGTGGCTGCTAGGAGGGTTGCATCAGATGGATTATGTAGCATGCGCTATTGATAAGTGTGCCCCAATATTGATGTATGGAAGGTTCCACAGCAAAAGGAAAATGAGGCGCCCATAACAGTCTGCATCCCCTGCCACTTACACCCCCAAAACCCAATGCAACCTGGTTCTTCACCTCAATCTGGCTCTCATCTTCAATCCCACCGGCCAAACTTCACACTACATTATTACGACTCCAGAATATGGCACCCATAGAAGTCATGTTGAAATCTAACATGCCCGATCCTTCTTTCCCCCCAACATTGGTCACCAGAGGACTATCACGTGGGCCCATACCCATAAGATCATCCCCGATTCCTGACAATAAAGGTGAGTTTGGCCAACTTTTATCCTAAGTGTGTAACCAGCGTCACAGTATGGTTTCTACATTGTAACAAGCTGCTGCTCTATGTAGTTCTATGTGTCACACTCCACCCGACGTGTATAACCTGCATGACAGGGCCTCATAATGGGGCTGGGATGATAGGTAAGGAAAGGGTATAAGTCAGGTTAAAAACTGGGACATGTCCTGGGTTATACTATCATTTCCAATATTTGTGTGTGTGGGTGGATAGGGCTTCCATGGAGTGAGTGACGGCAGATACGGGTGGTGTGGGTGACACCTCTCTTTGTATATGGCCAGCCTAATGTGACTGAATGTCATTAAGCATAAATGATTTCATGTCATCAGACCAGACTAAGACCTTGTTATCTTCTGGGCTGCAGCAGTCACTTCTCATGGTGCCATCAGCTCTGACTGTAATGGCTATGATTGTAGACACGATTAGTAATGTCTCACAATGGGCTATGCTCATTTCACACCTCTGGACACGTACTTAGAATTATAAGCCATTAATATTATTATTAGTACATGGCAAGCTCTCTCTAACAAAGCCAGAACCAGCCCTGTACCTCACATGGATCCAGAGATCTCCCCATTCACTTGCTCTGTGGTGTGTCCTTTCTGCTGCAGATCTCTCACTTTAAAAGGATGGGAGGGTGTCCTCTTTGCTGTAGCTTTATCACAGTTCAGGGGGTGTGTCCTTTCTGCTGTAGCTCTCTCCCTATGACAGCTCAGGGGGCACGTCTTTTCCCCTATCACTGCTCCGGGGGGGGGGGGGGGGGTCCTTTGTTCCAGCTCTCTCTCTCTGTCACAGCTCAGGAGGCAGGTCCTTTCTTCTGCTGGTCTCTTTCTATTAGGGGGCACAACCTTTCTTTTGCAGCTCCCTCCCTAACACAGTTCAGGGGGCACGTCCTTGCTCCTGCAGCTCTTTCAGAATCACAACTCAAGAGAGGTGACCTTTCTGCTGCAGCTCTCTCCCTATCACAGCTCAGAGGGCATGTCCTTGCTGCCGAAGCACTCTCCCTGTAACTGTCACAGCTTCTAACAGTAGATAGGGCTAATAGCAGCTGAAGGAAGCAACTAAGCATGTGCGACCACCTCAGCAAGGTGGACACAGAAATAAAGAAAAGAACAAGCAGCAGGCAGCGCCATAAAGATACATTTTATTGAATAATTTAGTGGCTATATTCATTTTTTAATATTCAGATCCAGGTGTTGGTTTGAAGAATATAGAACATTTTTCATGAGACAACCCCTTTAAGATCTTTTAATGCAACAAATAATATCTGCTTTCATGCATGTCTTACTACCATGAGCAATCCCATATAAAACTTTGGAACCAGCTCCGGCATCGGAACCCAGACGAAGACTTACCCAAATTGTTTTAAAGAGACTGGACCATAGGTTTTCCTTCTACTGGGAGCCCCAGCGGTCTGTTGGGAAACCAAAAAGCATGTGTTCATTTCCCAGTCACGGTAGGTAAGATAAGGGAGGGAAACAGAACACGGCAAAGCAAACAAAACAACTGACTAGGCCCCAAATGCTAGGGAACAAAGGGGTCACTTCCTAGCAATCCCTAAAACAGTTTCCCTATGCTGCTATGCCCATGTGCATATCTGGATGGTAGATATGCACATGCCCATGTACCTAAGACTAAAACACACTGAACCAAACCCTCAGCTGTAGGGAAAAGGGAAAGAGACACCCAGCTCCTTCCACAACCGAAGGAGCTAGCGTCTCCCTAGAGGCCTAATCAAAACAGACACAGAAGGAAAAAGGTAAAAGGACTTATCTAGAGATGTGTTGGAGAAGACGATCCACCAAACTTCCAGAGCTCACACAAGGCAGAACTATAACCCGCAAAGGCTATAGGAAGAGGGAGGAATAAATAGCCTCACCAATTACCTAAAGAACAACACCTGGGAGGAGGTGGGATTCTGCTCAAACCCACAACAAAACAAACTGTCAGATCGAGTCACATGCAGCAATTCTGACAGATCTCCTCAGAACACCCACAGGGCAGGGCGTGACATTCCCCTACAGCACCACCACAGGGAAAATGAAGCATTACACTGTTCTCATTGAAATCAATGGGCTGGTTATATAACACACACAAGGGAAAGGTCTTCCAGTGGAAGAGATGCTCTTGGCTGTGATGCTTCAATGGGGCTCCTGCAACAGGGACCTTCCTCTATTAACTCAAAATTCCTCCTTCCCTGTACTGACGAGGGGCAAATACTCCTAAACAAGTATCCAGAGATGGGTCTCCTTTTCGTTATGGGGAAGACTCTTGGTTTGCCAGGACTGTTAAAGGATCGGACATTACCTATCGGATAGCTACCACCACTAGGTGACCCTACAGAGACATGGTATGGATGTATACAATTTGGATTGCAATCTGGAGTTTGAATTGTGAACTTTGTAGTTTGCAATTGGTGGCACTGTAAGTAAACACACATATAACTGGTTCAGTATACAGTTCTAATCACTATATTAACAGTAGGAACATTATATAACTGTTTTAAATACCTATTTTGGCCTCTCAGCTTCCATAAAACACAGCTCTTAGTGGAATTAATGTCTGTTCAGCTCTTCTCTCTGGTGAATAATGATTCCAACAGCTCCTGCTAGGGGAATTTCCCACACAAGCTGTGTGTGATGCTGGCTGTGATTGGTCTAGACTCCTGCCCAGCAACAACAGTTTAACTCTATGCTTTCTGTCATTTCTGCTGTGAAGCAGAAAAAGATAATATGCCTTTAAGATTCATTATATAATGCAAGGTAATCTTAAAGGCATATTATCTTTTTCTGCTTCTGTAAACACAATATATATAACAGTTATATGACATCTAAACATGAAGTCACTGTAAATAACTCTGCTTTTGTCTTTAACACACAAACATAGGAACTGTATTAAGGTTATTGGCAGGTCTAGCTGTATGAACATATAAGCTATGTTAGCAACCTAGGACAGGTCTTAGCTGGCCAGCTACATCCCAGGTGTCGGACCCCACCAGTCAGATACTGATGACCTATCCAGTATAAAAGTCTCGGAAAACCCCTTTAATGTCTTTCTTGAACTATCACAATAGTGTACCCTTTATGTTTCCATACCAGCAGCTCAATTCCTATATGTTTACTGGCGTCAGAAATGGGCACAAATACCTGCAGAAGGAGTCACACTTTTTATTTAATTGTCTGATTACAGGATAAAAATAATTATATCGCTATTAGCCTCCAGCTCCCTCCCGCTCGTCCGGTTTATCCACTTCTGTAATCTGTATTTTTGCTTGGCTACATATTTAGAGAGCTGGAAACCATTAATAAATGCATGCTTTTAAATTCAGATCTCCACTTAAAGGAGAACTCCACTTTTGAATTGCAACTTACAACTTGTTACCATTAGAATCTTCAGAAAATGTATAAGTTTGTAAATGTTTTGCCTTAAAGGGATTGTCCTAAGATTTGGTATACAGTCACACAGCCATATGTATTTTACAGTCTGCAAAAAGCGAATCCGCAAAATACGGATGACATCCGTGTGGCAGGGGATGCTACAGAAGGTATGTCCCAAGATTTAGGAATGCTTTAGGGTCCATTCACATGTCCGCAATTTAATTCCGCATTTTGCGGAACGGAATTGCGGACCCATTCATTTCTATGGGGCAGCACGATGTGCTATGCATTTTTGTTTTTTACTCCCTGCCTTCTTGAAGCCGTAATTTTTCCATTCACAAAGCCGTAGGAGGACTTGTGTTTTGCGAGACAAGTTGTACTTTCTAATGGAACAATTTAATATTACATATGATGTAGTGGTAAGCTGGGAAATAAATTCTAAATGTAGTGGAATTGGAAAAAACACCGTTTTATGGGTTTTGTTTTTACAGCATTCACCATGCGGTAAAACTGACTTGTGTTCTTCATTCTCCGGGTCAGTACGATTAAGGCGACACCACATTTGTATCGTTTTTCTTGTGTTTTAATACTGAAAAAAATAAAAACATTGGAAAATTTTTTTTTTCTTTTCATTCCCATTTCATATGCCCCTATAACATTTTTATAATTACAACTACAGAGCTGTGTAAGACCTCTTTTTTTTTTTACTTTTTTTTTAAGTCCCCCAAGTAGACTCCAGATTGCAATCTGTATAACGTAATGGAATTTTAACCATTACCATATACAAAGATCAGTATGTTACAATTCAGTGCTGCCCCCTGCTGGCCTGAATTGGAATATACAAGAAATAGGCCTAGAAGCCTCGTACAGACTTATTACTGCATTGGAATGCCTTCCCCATTCTCAGCCCTGGGGGAGGCGTTCCTGCCCAGCAAGCGGACGCTTTCAGTTTTTTTTGGCCTCTGAGATGGCCTGAGGGGTTAAATGTCCACGATCGGTATTAACGCCGATCGCAGACTTTAGCTCCAGGTGCCTGCTGCGTGAAACAGCAGCCACCCAGTTGCTATGGCTCGGCAGGCGCCATCTTTAAAGACGCCACATCCGCCACTGAAACGCGTAGCTAGCCTTTTGTTTATAGTGTTTAATGTATGTTTTTAATAAATCATTTCATAGCTAGCAGAGCAGCGCCCTTTTGTTTTTCTGCTTCTTGTTGAGCAAACATGTTCCTATATGTATTCCGGACTCCATCTGGGGGATCCCGGCGAACAAGCGCAGCAGCCTGACCAATCCTACAGGAGAGACCACGCCATTTCCTAGTGTTGTGCCTGGTATTCTCACCTTGAGTCCTTATCTGGGAACCCTAAGGTATTTCACAAGGGAGCTCCAAGATTCAAGGATAGGGGATGCTGTAAAGAGATTGTCTCAAGATTTAGGGATAGGGGATGCTAAAAAGTGGTTGTCCCAATATTTTGGCATCCTATGTGTGTCTGATCAATGGAGGGTCCTCCTTATGAATGGGGCGGTGGTTGAGCATTGTATTTGCACAGTTGCCAAAAATCCTAGTTTTTGAGGGACTGCCTTGTTGGAAACCGTCCGCAGAACTACGAAATTCTTGGGAAGATTCTTACGTTTATTAGAGACAGAGCAGCAAGGCAGGTAACAGGAAATGATATAGACGGCAAGCGGACCACAGCAACCAGGTGGAGTGTGGTCTGGTATGTCACGCAATGCTGATATATCTTCCAAAGAACAGGTTCCTATACCTCAGATACCAAAGGGATATCGTCACCATAATGCCTCATTCACACGTCAGTGTTCGGTCAGAGATTTCCATCAGTGATTTTGAGCCAAAACCAGCTGCGGCTCTAAACACAGGACAAATACATTTTCAGCTGAGCAACGTCAGTGAATTACAGATGACACACGGATGGCAAAAACGGACCCACGGACCAACCACGGATCCTTCACGGACATCTTCACGGATGAAACGCGTACGCCTTTTTTCACAGATGTTTCAATGACACGGAAATATGGACGTACATGAGTACCTGATTCTTGCAGAATGAATTACAGCCAAGAGCTTATTATGTACCCGGCCGGCGGCATGGAGGAGGGCTCGGGCGACCCCCACGGGGCATGGTCTGGCATAGAAATGAGATAATAAGGCCCATAAGGTGTACTGTCTGTTTTCTGGTGAGATTTTGGAGAGTTTTTCGGTTCTGTACTATTCACTGCTGGTTTGCAGAGGTTGTCTGAGGCTACTTTCACACTAGCGTCTTAGTTTTCCGGTATTGAGTTCCGTCATAGGGGGCTTAATACCGGGGAAAAAAAAAACGCTTCCGTTTTGACCCATTCATTGTCAATCGGGACAAAACTGAACTGAACAGAACGGAGAGCTCCAAAATGCATTCCGTTCCGTTTAGTTTCGTTCCCAGATCGGAGAGCAAACCGCAAGATGTTGTAGTTTGCTTTCCGTCTTGGGACGCGGAGCAAGACGGATCCGGCATGGCCCCCAATGCAAGTCAATGAGGGACTGATCCGTTTTCTCTGCCACAATCGAAAACGAATCCATCCTCCATTGACTTTCAATGGAGTTCATGACTGATCCGTTTTCTCTGCCACAATGATGCCACAATAGAAAACGGATTCGTCCTTCATTGAATTACAATGGAGTTCATGACGGATCCGTCCTTGCTATGTTAAAGATAATACATTTGGATCCGTTCATAACAGATGCAGACGGTTGTGTTATCAGTAACGGAAGCGTTTTTGCTGAGCCCTGTTGGATCCAGCAAAGACGCCAGTGTGAACCTAGCCTAAGGATTGTGCAGCTGTTTACTGGTTGGGTGAGACGTCTGAAGTCAGTGGAGCTCTATAAAGGTTCAGGAGGGTCCATCAGGGAGTGGACACATCCATCAAGCTCGCAGATCTATGAAGGGTTAGGAGAATACGAGCTTGTAAAGAGGCCTGTAAAATCCGGAGAGCAGCATTCCTTTGGTTCAGAACTTCATGGCCTTCTAAATAAAATCATTCAAACCTATAATTAACATATTTCACTGGGTGATGGTTTGTGAATTATACTAACTGCGTGATAAACCCCAGCGTAGGGAACACCTAGAGGCCCGATTCTCACACACGTTACCGATTTGTGTTGCTCAATTGCCGTATTACACAGGTATTTTACCCGAGCAGCAATGGTTATAGGGGCGAATGCAGGGCCTCACAGGGGCACCGTACGGAGGCACACGGAGTGTCCATGATCGTAATATATATATATACCGGCGGCGGACTGGCCATGGACCCTACAGGGAAGCTACCCAAGGGCCAATGCCCAGTGGGTCGCCTGGACCCCATTCACAGCCACCAGCCAGGTAGGTAATGATCTGACGCCCTGAGTTAATTACAGGGGTTGTCCCATCTTGGACATTGGCGGCATACATGTCTGATAGGTGTGGGTCCCCATCTCTAGGACCCGAACCTATCCTTAGAACAGAGCCGGCAAAGTGACAAAGAGCGCAATGTGAATGCGTGGCTACCCTCCATTCATTTCTATAGGACTGTCGAAAATAGCTGAGCGCTGGCTTGACTATTTCCGTGAGCCTCATAGAAGTGAACTAAGCGGTGTGGCCGCGCTTGGGCAGTGTGCTTGCCATTCCTTTCAATGGGACTTCAGAAAATAGTCAAGTGCACCGCTCGGCTAATCCTAGCGATATGCCCCCATTGTCTCAGATGAGGCACATGACCGTAGTGTTTTGCAGATTTGCAAAATGTGGATCCACAAAACACGGATACCGGACCATGTGCAGAGGTGGGACCCGCCCTATCATCTCCTAGCGATATGTCCTCAACATCCAAGATGGGACAACGCCTTTAATGCTGGGAGTGTCAATAAACTCATGTACCTGGCCGGCGCCCGCAGGTGCCCTCCTGACTCCTGGATTCAACTGTCTTGCCATCCTGAGCCAACTGGAGCAGGAGGACAGAAGGTGGCAGAAGGTGCCACCACAGAGGGGCCTCTTCTAGGGAGGTATTTTGTGCTGCACTGTGGTATTTGCTTCTGCTGGGCGGTATTTTGTGCTACAATATGGTATTGCCGGCCCCGTCCAATTATGTTGCCCTCCCTTCTGCCAGTTTGGACCCGCATACAACTTTTATGGGGCCATTTACCAAACTGGTGTAAAGTAGAACGGGCTTAGTTGCCCATGGCAAAGGAGCTGTCAAAATGAAAGGTGGAATCTGATTGGTTGCAGGCAGTGCAGTTTCTAGGTAAAATTTTCTCTCAGGGCGAGTGTCAAAAAAAACTCCCCCTTCCCCGCGGTGAGTGACGTACAGTGAGCGAGCGCCGCCGCCCGCAGAGCCTGCCTGTGGGGGACATTAAGTTTAATAAGGATCACTATGGACATTATTTAGAATGGAGGCTGCTGTGGGTGTCATTATAACTATAATGTCTGATAGGCCTAGTCCTGAGTTATATTACCCTGCCCTGTATAATAATGTACCCTGATACCCCTTAGTTATACATTATTATACAGGGCAGGGTAATATAACTCAGGACTAGGCCTATCAGACATTATAGTTATAATGACATCCCACAGCAGCCTCCATTCTAAATAATGTCCATAGTGATCCTTATTAAACTTAATGTCCCCCACAGTGACAGTGGCCCCCATTTGTATGTCTCCCACAGTGGCCCCCGCCCCCCCCCATTGTAATTAATACCCCCCCCCCCCAGACCACCACAGACCATCCACAGTGTCACTGTGCCCATTGTAAAAAAAAAATTCGTTTAATTTACCCACATTGCACCCGAGTCGACCCAGTGTCCCGGATCTTCACAGCAGGCTTCTTTTCAGCAATCAGCACTGCTCAGGGCGGGCGGTAACAGGCAGGCAGTGCGGCGCTCACTCACTCACTGTACGTCACACGCTTGTGCCGCCTAGTGGGAGGAGCAGGCACATGACGTCAGTAAGTGCCGCCCGCACCGCACGTAATGGAGCTGAGTGACTGGACTCGGTACGTACGGACAGAGGACTCGGCACTCGGGCGCAGGTCGCAGGGCAGGCGAGATCTCAGAGGGAGGGAGCCACGGCACGAGAGTAATAACAGGCAGAGAAACGACAAGAGGGCGCCCCTGCCGGTGCCCCCCTTCTGACAGCGCCCTGGGCGGCCGCCCGGCCCGCCCGCCCCTAGAAACGGCCCTGGTTGCAGGACCAACATAACAGTAACCTCAAGAGGACCCACAAATACAGCGCAAGAGCTGCGCAACCTCCCATCGTCACCCCCTTCTGAAGTTCCTGTCTCCCAATGTTCTCTGCGCGCCAGGAAAGTTCTCCTATGTGCAGGGGCGCACCACCAATGAGGCCAGGTGAGGCAGCACCAGGTAGGGGCAAGAGGGGGGCAGCGGAAGGGCCATGGCCAATGAGTGCTTCCATTGTGGCGAAGGCTAGGTGCACCCCTGCCTATGTGCCACTTCCGGCATCTGCGCCCTAAAGACAAACTGGACAAAAACGAATCTCCCAGTACAACTAGTCACAATATCACTGGTTCATTAGGTGTATTAATCCATAATGCACCTTATTACCTCACTAATTGTGGCGTTTAAGGACGTAATTACAGCATTATGTCATGAGAAGTTTCTTCGTTCAGTCTCAGAATGGAAAATTGAAATTCTCCTTGATTTTTTTCCCACTGCTGCTTAAAGGCTAATCCGTAATTACGGGCATTACGTCATGGCCACTATTTTGACACGGTCAGGTTTCTGCATGCGGTTTTGGAAGGGGAAAATCAGAAGTGGATCGTAAAAGGAGAGAAAGTGGACAGATATGACTTCTCTTTTTTAACCTCTTCCAGCCCAGCATTGTATATATACAGCACAGAGCGGGTCTTTAAAGATGGCACTCACTTGTGAGCACAGGGGGCGCCATAGCCACTGGGTGCCTGTTTTACACAGCAGACACCCGGGGCTAATGTATGCATTCGATGATAACTTTATTCCCCCACATTTAACCCATCTAATGTGACCACGGCATCTGGGAGCGCCAAAATCAAGAAGCGCACGCTCCCTTCCGTGCATCGGCGTGCTGCACATGGTTTCCTATCGAGACTCTGTCTGTGGCCGGGCTCCATAGAAACATATTGTAAGTACACATGGACACCAGTGCTAATGTATTGGGGTCTATGAGCAGTGATGGCCAGTTCGCCATGGTCGCCAGCGAACACATGCGGGCTGCCATCTTAACTCACAAGTTTGGCGAGGCACAGGTAAGCCCTTACCTGTGCCGCGAGCCGGTCTGAAATCAAATGCAGTCACCAGGAGCAGGCAGTTCCGAGAACAGCCACCAGGGGGCCTTCATCGGGCTGTTCTCGGAACTGCCTGCTCCCGGTGACCGCATTTGATTTCAGACCGGCTCGCGGCACAGGTAAGGGCTTACCTGTGCCTCGCCGGACTTGTGAGTTAAGATGGCAGCTCGCATGTGTTCGCGGGCGAACACGGCGAACTGGCCATCACTGTCTATGAGAGAAGCAATCTGATGATTGCATGTTCAAGTTTGACATAGGAACTATAAAAAAAAATAAAAAAATTTAATTAAATAGATTTTTCAAAAATATTTAAAAAATGTAATAAAATATATAAAACCAAATCACCCCCCTTTCCCTAAAATCGAAATCAAAATAGATAAAAAATAAACATCATGCGCATCGCCATTTGTGAAAGCGCCTGTACTATTAAAATATTTATCCCATTTTTGGTCGCTTCACCTCCCACAATTCTTTTTTATAAAAAGTGATCAAAAAGGTATACACACCCCAAAACAGTATCAATGAAAAGTACAGATCGCCCCGCAAAAAATGAGCTTTCATACAGCTTTGAACACATAACTACAAAAAAGTTATAGGAGGTCAGAATATCGTGATGAAAATAAAAAAATGTTTTCAAGATTTTTATTTTTTTCAGTATTAAAAAGAAAAAAAAAAGAAAAAAATATACAAATAATCCGATCTGACCCAGAGAATGAAAGTAGTAGGTCAGTTTTACCACATAGGGAACGCCGTAAATACAAAACCCATAAAACGGTGTCAGGCTACTCTCACACCAGCGTTTCTGGCTCCGCCTGTGAGATCCGTTTCAGGGCTCTCACACGAGGCACAAAACGGATCAGTTCAGCCCCAGTGCATTCTGAATAGATAAGGATCCGTTCATAATGCATTAATTTGGCTGCGTTTGCGTTTTTTAGACGGTCACTAAAACACAGCTTGCAGCGTTCTGATGTCCGCCTGACGATGCAGAGCCAAAACGGATCGACACAATATGGTGCGATTGAAAACGGATCAGTCTCCCATTGACTTTCAATGTAAGTCAAGACGGATCCGTTTTGACTTAGACTTTTTTTTTTTTATAAATAATGCAAACAGATCTGTTATTAACGGATACAAGCGTTTGCATTTTCGGTGCGGATCCGTCTGTGCAGATACAAGACGGATCCGCACCAAACGTGAGTGTGAAAGTAGCCTAAGAATTGAAGTTTTCTTTTCCAGTTGCACACGATTTTTTTTTTTTCCAGCTTCCTGCTACATTCTATACAATATTAAATGGCGCCATTAGAAAGAACAACTTGTCCGGCAAAAAACAAGCCCTCATTCGGCTATGTGAATGGAAAAATTTTAAAAAATGATGGCTCTGGGAAGGCCGGGAGTAAAATAACAAAAAGGCAAAATGGAATATTGCCGGGTCCTGAAGGGGTTTAGTCACTCCTGGTTTTACCTTTCAAAACTGCATCCGGAAACCTGACCGTACCATTAGATAGATAGATATAGATAGATAGATGGATAGATAGATATAAGATAGATAGATATTAGATAGATAGATAGATAGATATGAGATAGACAGATAGATAGATAGATATTAGATAGATAGATGATAGATAGATAGATAGATATTAGATAGATAGATAGATAGATAGATAGATAGATAGATAGATAGATATTAGATATAGATATTAGATAGATAGATAGATAGATAGATAGATAGATATTAGATAGATAGATAGATAGATATAAGATAGATATGAGATAGATATTAGATAGATAGATAGATATGAGATATAGATATTAGATAGATAGATAGATAGATATTAGATAGATAGATAGATAGATATTAGATAGATAGATAGATAGATATTAGATAGATAGATAGATAGATAGATATAAGATAGATATGAGATAGATATTAGATAGATAGATAGATAGATATTAGATAGATAGATGGATAGATAGATATTAGATAGATGGATAGATATGAGATATAGATATGAGATAGATAGACCAAAAATACTAAAAAATAAAGAAACTCTGCGGCACTTCTGTGAATGTGGGTTTATTCACCTGGTATTATGCTGAAATGTCGCATGATACCGGGTGAATAAACGTACATTCACGGAAGTGCCGCTGAGTTTCTTTATTTTTAGATAGATAGGAGGAGATAGTTATATATAAGATAGAATGAGAGAGATAGATAGGAGATTATTCATTAGTTTATTTATAAGGCTTGTGGTACATATTTTCCATAAAATATCCCTTTAAATATCACACAACTTGCCATTAAAAACTTCACTAAACTCAAAAAATCATTAGTGCTCACTGCATTGAGCTAGAAAACGTGCTCTTATCATCTCTATGGTACCCGCAGTACAGCGCGCCCAAAAGACTACATTTCCCAGAATGCCTAGCTCGACGGCTTCCCCGCGCGTCACTGACGGAAGCGGGGCTAGTGCTGTGTCCCTCGCTGCTTTCCGTAGGGTTCCATACTTCAGAGAACAAGGCCCCGGCGCCTGATTTAAGGTAACTATGACAACTGCCCGGTTCCCGGTGCTTTAGTATCGGGGGGTTTTATCGTCTCCGTTCACTGCTGGTCAGACGCAGCCTCGTAGTGTCAGCCTGTCACTGCCCCTCTCTGGCCAGTCATTCACACCTAGACTGTGAAGTTTTGGGCAGTCTAATGTGTCTGTGCCCATGGGCGAGGTGTCGGCTCCTCCATCAATCACCTGATGTGGACTTAGTCATGACCACGGTCTTGTCGCGAGATTCATGCTGACAATCTGTGTAATGAAAAGCTCTCAGCAATCTCATACACTTTTGTGTTTGAATTCCTCTCCATTTTTAAGATCTCTGCTTGCTGACAATGAACGGAAGCACCAGCAATTAAAGGGGCAGTCCGCTCTGCATACAATGCTTGTACAGTGATGTGCAATGGCCCAAGAAAGCCGCCACACCGTCACAGGGCGTACCGCAGCCCACCCGTTATCGGCTTTCACTACTAACCCAAGATGGTGATCGTGGCGCTGAAAGCGTTATGCACAGACGTCCATTGCTACCCCATAGCTCCTGCCTTTGCGCCTGCACTGTATGCCTTTAGTGGCTGTGCCGCCATCTTGGGAAGCTCAGGATGCCGCAGCTTGGTTACAAAGGTACTGTGAGCATTGGGGCTGAAGTAAGCCCTAAATGAATAGAGTGGTCTCTTATGCCGCCACATGTCAGAATAAGGACATGTACGCAGAAAGCGGACAACCCCTCTAAAGGCAAATGGCATTTATCATGTAGCGAAAGTTAATACAAGGCACTTACTAATGTATTGTGATTGTCCATATTGCCTCCTTTGCTGGCTGGATTCATTTTTTCCATCACATTATACACCGCTCGTTTCCATGGTTACGGCCACCCTGCAATTTAGCAGCGGTGGCCGTGCTTGCACACTCTAGGAAAAAACGTCGGTCTCTCTGGTGGACGAAACCATGGGAGCGCACATAGGATCTATCTATCTATCTATCTATCTCAGTCAATCCTTGCCTGATTC
Organism: Bufo gargarizans; assembly: GCF_014858855.1. NCBI lineage: Eukaryota > Metazoa > Chordata > Amphibia > Anura > Bufonidae > Bufo > Bufo gargarizans. Next base: position 16,544,489 of record NC_058089.1, read on the forward strand.
CATAAACCATTGGCCTGCAACCTGTAGCTCTCCTGCTGTTGTGAAACTACAACTCCTAGCATGTCCTGGAAGCCATGGACTGAGAGTTGTGCTTTTGCAGCAGCTGAAGAGCCCCAGTGTGGTATCCACTGCTATAAGCCGTGCACTTTATGCAGCTCATTAAAAGCTGTCCGTGTATCTCTCGCCGCTCTGGTACTATAACTCCCACCAGGTCCGTGCAGAGTGAGACTAGTACTTCCGCAGACGTAGTGAAGCACAGCCGTCGCCATCTTTATATTTTGGTTTTGCATTTCTCACATTTATCTTTCTCTGACCCACAGGTCGTCATGTCTATGTCACACCTGTACGGGAAAGATGAAGACAGCGATGGCGTGGAGATGGAGAGCTTCCAGATCACCGACTGGGACCTGCAGAACGAGTTCAATCCGAACCGCCGGAAGCATTTTCAGACCAAGGATGAAGCCATTTACGGCATGTGGGCCGAGCGAGACTCTGACGAAGAGAGGCCAAGCTTTGGTGGCAAGAAGTAGGTGTATAACAAAGCTTTGCCCGGCACCAGCCATTGGTTGGCCCACAAACCCTGCGGCACAGGACTGCACCATTATGCAGTGTTATTTACTTCATCAGGGTTTAATGCTTGTTCTCTTTAGTAACAAACAGTGAGATTCACCTGCCAAAAATCTGTTGTCTGTTGCCACTAGGGGGCACTAAGTATAAGATGTGCAGTCAATGGACCTCCTAGCAGCAGTGTGCAGATGATATTGTGGAGTTAAAGGTGTATTCCGGTTGTTTGAAGTTATCCCCTATCCACAGGATAGGGGATGACTATTAGATTTTGGGGGTCCTACCACTGATCAGAAGAACCGGGGCCCGTACCCCCTTCAGCCCCTCTAAATGAACGGAGCGGCCGCTTGGGCATGCGTGTGGCTGCTCCATTTATTTCTATGGGAATTCCGGGAATAGGTGAGTACTCGGCTATCTCCATAACTCCCATAGATATGAATGGAGCAGCCACGCACATGTCCCACCCACTCCGGTCCGTTGTTATAATTGGGGCTGCAGGGGGTACGACCACAGGGTAGGGCATAACTTCAAACAACCGGAATACCCCTTTAATGGTACGTCTGTCTGTGCTCTGGACTGAAGAAAAGGCTTCATGTTTGCTGCCACAATTTGTATTTATTTTCTTCCAAGAAAGGTGGATACAAGTTAAGGAATCCTGTGCCGAAAGGGTTATTCTGCTAGAACCAGGCGCGTGGAGGCAGGAAATGAACTGGTTAACGTCACATCTCCTGTTGACGTCAGGACACATCTCACTGCCCTAAGGCATGATGGGACTGCAGTCACATGACAAACTAGGAAGTGGGATTCAAGCATGGGGGGGATAAGAGAAAACCGCAAATTAGGTAAAAACAAAATTAAAAAAACAATGCAAGGGGGAACGGGAGCTGGAGTACTTGATGAAAAAATTGTTAGAGTGAAAAGTAGTTTATGGTACGACCCTCTTAAAGCCTCATACAACTTTTTTTGTTCTCTCTCGAAGGTCCCGTGACTACTCTGCACCAGTAAATTTCATTAGTGCTGGGATTCGCAAGCCCGCAGGAGAAGAGAAATCCGATAGCGACTCCTGAGAATGAAACGGCACCAAAAGTGGAGGAATTCCAGCCAAAGAAGCTGAGAACGGTGCGCTGATAGAGTTCTTACAATTGTTTTAGAATTACTTTTATAATTTATTGTACTTTTCAAGGTTAAATCATATGATAATGATACTATTACACCCACGCGTTTCCATCTGGTCAGAGCCTCCTGTTACTTCCAGTCTCCGGTAGAACCAGGATGCTCTGACTAAGTGAATCCTTTTTATTGTAATTTTTTTTTCTAGGTCTCAAACAACCCCTACAAAATCTTAGCATAAAAGTCTGACTAGTGAAACTTTTTAATTAAACTCAAAAAAAACATCTGAAAATGTAAAATCCCAACTCCTCTGTGTTAACTCATTGCCAATAGGGGGTTGTCTCCCAGCTTCCCACGGACCCTCTCTGGTGTATGGCTCTGCATTGCTAGGTGGAATTACATCTTGCTGCTATATGTCATTCCTGAATTATATTTATGAATCAGGAAGATCAGGATGCACATTGCAGTGTGTCCCGCCAGAAAAAAATGGTAGATATATGGTGTAAGTCAGGGATGCTCAACCTGCGGCCCTCCAGCTGTTGTAAGACAACTCCCAGCATGCCCTGCTGTAGGCTGATAGCGGTAAGCTGTTCGGGCATGCTGGGAGTTGTAGTTTTGCAACAGCTGGAGGGCCAAAGGTTGAGCATGCCTGGTGTAAGTTAATGAATATTTGTCAGCCAGTGCTGCATCTGCGACTGGGCTGGAATACAGGCCCTCACATATCCGTCATGAAGCTGCATTTACTAGATCAGCGTCAGCCTGTAATATAAGAGTTGTATTATATCTTCATTTTGCAGGGTGGGAATTTTAAGCCGGCACAGAAAACGTTTGCTGGAGGAATCAAGTCCAATGCAGATTTAGGCTCCTGGGAGAGACACACCAAGGGAATTGGTCAGAAGCTCCTGCAGAAGATGGGTTACGTCCCTGGGAAAGGTTTGGGAAAGAACTGCTCAAGGTAACTGGAAATTAATAATCTGATTCATCAACAAGTCATCCTTACTATTCACTAACCATTTGAGATGATTGTACTGGAGTTCTGATATATTAAGAATTGCACAATTACTACTGTCAAGTGAAAGGGTTTCTCAATGGGCGTCTCCTTTTCCCTGGCTGTGACGTTCTCCGCTGTGATTGGATCACGGCACCACCAGGGAGAAGGAGACGCCCATTGAGAAATCCCTGGAGTCTACTCCTCCCTGTACCAATGCTCAGTATTTACATACTGAGCGGGAAAACTGCAGGGTGGCACAGCGGGGGCGTAGGAGCGATATTTGAAAAAAACAGGCAGGGTGGCAGCATCAGCGGGGTACCCCATAAGTAAAGGTATTTATCTACACACAAAAAAAAAACCATGAAAGGTCCTCTTTAAGGAAGTTCCAAATTTATTTCGACTAGTGATGAGCAAAGTCATGGAAGTTCAGTTTCGCCGGGTTCGGCTGAACTTCAGGTCAGGGTTCGGGACCCAAACGCCATTTAAGGCAATGGGGACCCGAACTTCACTTTATTATTGTCCATTATAACATGGTTATATCGGAAAATACCATAATACTTAGAATGCAAAAGGGACACCTTTTGAGGCATTCCATCATAATAGAAGTCTGTGGGAGCATAATGGATCCGTTAGGCCGCCCATAGACTTCTATTATGACGGAATTCCTCTTAAAGGCTTCCATTTTGCCCTCCGTCATAATAGAAGTCTATAGGCAGCATAACCAATCCATCCTGATTTCCATTATGCAGGACAGAATGGATGGATGGATCCGTTATGCTGCCCATAGACTTCTATTATGATGGAATGCCTCTAAAGGTGTTCCTTTTGCATTCCGTCTTAAGTGTTATGTTATTCTCCGATATGACCATGTTATAACAGAAAATAATAAAGTAATTCATAAATATCCCAAACCCGAACTTAAGGGAAAAAGTCTGGTTCGGGTCCAGGTACCCGAACTCGCAAAGTTCGGTACGAACCCGAACATTGCAGTTCAGGTTCGCTCATCCCTAATCACGACGCCTCATGCTGGACTATAAATTTGGTGCATTTAGACACTTTTGTCTAACTTGACATTTTCTTATTGGTTGGCTTACTAATCCTTACATGCATTGATGCATCTTAAGCCACCTGCCTTTTCCCGTTAATCTATGTCCTTGTCAAGAGAGGTGTAAAAAGTGTCTAAGACATGTAAGAAATGTGGCACATGGCTTGTGCGCCAGATGTATGGCTCAATTTGGTCTCCAGCTTTTGCAGCACTTTCAAGTAAATCTGTCCCGATTATGTATCGTGAAGAGACTAAAAAGAGAAATGTCTTTATTCAGGTATCATTGCTCCTATTGAGGCCAAGCAAAGGAAAGGCAAAGGAGCAGGTGGGTGCCTACGGCTCAGAAAGAACCAAGCAGTCATTGCAGGATTTCCCTACGGTGGATTCGGAAGAAGAGGAGGAAAAGGTCAGTAACGAGATCCTCTGATCATAGCAAATACACGGTCAGAGCATCTCTGTTTTTTTTTTTTGTTTTTTTTTTTATATTATAAATCTACATAGTAATAAGCTGTTTGCTTCCTTTTTCTATGCCTGCACCCAGGAATTTCGGAAAGAATTGAGTCAATGGAGAAAGGACCCCGGTGGAGGCAAGAAGAAGCCCAAGTATGCCTATAAGACGGTGGAGGAGCTCAAGGCCAAGGGGATTGGCGGGAAAGCAATGACTGCTCCCCAGAAGGAAATATCACAAGTCAAGGTTCGTTCTGCCAGTCTAAGACTAATACCTTCCCCTACCGGGCTCACTGTTATTGACTGATGGCTGCCACTATGCACACTTCTGCCCAAGATCAGTACCTAACCCTCACATGTGACGCAATTTTGAAGGGGCTGTCCAGAAAAACATGGCTGCTTTCTTCCAGAAACAGTGCCACAACTGAACATGGGTTGTGCCTGGTATTTGCAGCCCAGCTCCATTGAAGAGAATGAAGCTGAGCTGCAATACCTCACACAACCAATGGACAGGGGTGGTGCTGTTTCTGAAAGAAGGGAGACATGTTTTTCTAATTCTGGACAACCCTTTAAAGCTAGCTGTTCTAAAGTTAGACTTAGCTAATTATGATCATCGGACCTGTCTTATGCTGATTTACTGACGGGTTACCTTGAAAGTGTTTTGCGGGTTTCCCTTTCTGACTTCAGGGCTCCCCTGTTGTCCAGTAAAGTATAATACTTCATGTATATTATATGATTGGTTCTCGTTGATACTATTATATGTATTATAGATAGCCAGTAACCACATTTAAGCCAGATATTGCTCTTTTTAATGGGGTGTTTTCATTGGGACCCCCCTCCTTCTCCACTGATCCTGAGAATAAAAGGGCCGCAGTGTTGATTCAGTGCTGTGGCCCCTTCACTTAAATAAAGCTGTTCTGCAGTTGCCCTGCGCAGTGGGAGGCATTTATGCCTTTGTGAATGGGACACTATATTCTCCATATCGGTGGGGTTTCCAGAGGTTTTACCCCATTCAGTCACGAAAGAATGACATATTGTAGTGATATGCCATCATTTAACGCAATGGGAATACTCCTTTTAAAAAATAAAAATTTTTAGGATTAGATTTAATTAGGATTTTTACTGCATAAATTTAATCAGTTTGCATACAGTGAAAGAGCAGTGGTGGTCCAACAATCACCATTTCTTCTGCTAATTTGTGGGGGTCCCTGTGGTCAGAGCCGGAATGATCACACATTGATGACCTATTCTAAGAATAGACTGTCAGTGTTATGTCCTGGAAAAAAAAACATTAAGATATTTTGGAGTCCTTTCAATGGTAGCCAGTTATTAGGTACGCAGGCCCGATGAGAAGTGGATGTGCTACTAAAGTAGACAATTTAAAGGGGGTTTCTCATGAAGTCGACATGTGTTCTGTTAGTACATATGGACATCACCGTTTAATATCTGCATTTTTCTTCTGTTCAGGTAATTGATATGACCGGACGAGAGCAGAAAGTCTATTACAGCTACAGCCAGATCGCCCACAAACACAACATCCCCGGAGAGACACCCACAGTAGAGAAAGAGGAGAAGCCTCAGGGGTTTGTCCTGCCCGAACTAGAGCACAATCTGCAGCTCCTGATCGAGATGACGGAGCAGGAGATCATCCAAAATGACCGACAGCTGCAGTACGAGAGGGACATGGTTGTGAATCTCACCCACGAGCTGGAAAAACTCTCTGAAGTGTTATCCAGGGAGGACAAAGCCATTTATAACCTGAGCCAGGTCCTGAAGACGGTGGAGGAATGTGAGGAGAGGATGCAGCCGGGCTGTGACAATCCCCTGACGCTGGAGGAGTGCGCACGCATATTCCAGATGCTTCAGGACAAGTATTACGAAGAATACAAAATGTCAGAGAAGACAGACCTGGCAGTGGCTATCGTCTACCCCCTGATGAAAGAATACTTCAAAGACTGGAACCCCTTAAGGGTGAGTAAACTAAAATATCATATAAGTGAAACTTTATTGATGAACATTTTAACATGATGCACAGTATACCGGTAAGTTAGAAATATGGTGATATTGGAGTACACCATAGGGTACTATTGGAAATTACCTATATCGCAATATTACTAACATGTCCCAAGAAACCACTCCACCTGACTTGATCCTTACACATGAGGACTGAATGGGAGAAGTGAACACACTGTAAGGGTCCATTCACACGTCCGTAAGTGTTCTGCGCATCCACAAAACACGGACACTGGCAATGTGCATTCCGCAATTTGCGGACCGCACATCGCCGACACTATATTAGAAAATGCCTAATCTTGTCCGCAAGTGCAGACAAGAATAGGACATGTTCTATTTTTTTGCGGAAGCACGGATGCGGATCCGCAAATGCGGAAGTGCGGATCCGCGGATGCGGATTGCACATTCCAGCCCCATTGAAAATAAATGGGTCTGCACCCGTTCCGCAAAATTGCGGAACGGATGCGGACCCATTTTGCGGACGTGTGAATGGGACCCTTAATCTACCTCAAGTGCTCCTCCAAACCTTATGTGGACTGCTAGGTGGCTCAGCCACCACTCACTGGGCATTTCAATACTGTCCTGGTGCTGTATACTATGCAGTATAAAGCTCCAGGGTTATGAAGTCATGCACTATGATCTGGACTAAGGGGCACATTTATTAAGACTGGCGTTTTAGATGCCGGTCTTAAAGTGTAACTGCCGTTCTATTTTTATTTGTGTAATGTATAGGGGCAGTGATGCCGACCATTTTTTTTCTTTGTAGTATATATTGGAGGCGTGGCGATCTCCAAGCAGTCATGCACACCTGACCAGTAGGTCTGCCCTGGAGGCTGGTTTTAAAGTCAGTATAAAACTGAGTCTGCTTATATAGCACCTACCAGTAGCCATTTGGCTCCAGGAGAAGTATATAGTGGGCTCAGCATGCATGATGGTACTTGCATCCCTGGATCCGATGAAAGCTGTAATGGCACCGGACGGGGTTAAAAGCAGAGTGTGCTTGGCGTGCATGCTGTACCTGCGCTCCCTGGACTTTGTGTGGCTGTCGTGGCCCATAACAGGTAGGAACTAGTGTTAGGGACCACTCATGAAGGCGACCTTGACGTGGTGAGTGGCTTATTACGCTTTGGCCAAAATGTACACCAATGCCTTATTCAACATCCAGCATAAAGGCAGGGCAGAGTGCTGGTTGCAGAGTGCGATTGCATTTGTGTTTTTGCGTTTGTATCTGTATTTCGCCATAGCAATGTGCACCTGCATAGGGTTGTGCGGACTGAACCCCCCACATTTTTGTAATATACTTTACTGAAATCCTACAATTCTGTTAGAAAAATAGCTCTAAAGTGGCCCATTTTGAGCCTTAGCAATGCTCCTCTGTCTCCTGTTTACATAATAGTGGAGACTTGCTAATACTGACTGTTATGTACACAGAAGACAGAGGAGCATCGCTAAGGCTCAAAATGGGCCACTTTAGAGCTATTTTTCCTAACAAAATTGTATGATTTCAGTAAATAAAGTATATTACAAAAATGGTCAGTATCACTGCCCCTATACATTACACAAATAAAAACAGAACTTTAGGAAAGCCCTAAACTGGTGGTGGATCCACCAAAGTTATGAAGAGGCGCAGGCCTCTCCATAACTTCGGCGCATCTAGAGCCAGTTCTAAATGTAAGACAGCTTCTGAGGAATCCAACATTTAGACCTTTTTTGTAGAACCGTTGCACCGCTATCTGCGCCTGAAATACGCCTGATTTAAGCGTATTTCAGCATAGTAAATGACCCCCTAAGTTTCAGCATTTTAACCTGGCATACAGTACGCCAGGAGGAGCCACCTGAACAGTGGCAGGTAAAACCAGTATCTTATCCCCCCTTCAGCGAGTGTTTGATTTGCCATCCCTATGAAGTGTCCGCTGGGTGGTTGTAGGCTCCCAGGAATTGGGGCCATGATTGCTCATTTTGCAATAAGATTCTTTCATGCACTGCTGGTTAGTTGTTTAACACGGGCTGGATGGCACAGAGTGTCAATGTTTCAGGTCCGTTTAATGGATGTGATCGGAGCTGTCCCGGCGCATACGATAAATGGACATTCAAGACACACGAGCCTTATACTCATCACTGACTGTTTTCTGATTACTGCTTTGTTCAGTAAATTTTAGATTTTTACGCGGACACTTTCTATATTCATATAAATGACTAATGCTGTTTGATTCCTGGTTTAGGACCCCGGGTACGGTATTGATATCATGACCAAGTGGAAGAATCTCCTGGAAGAAGGACATTTGTCCCACAGCGCACAGGATGCAGCAATGGACACATATCACAGGTATGTTCTAGCTTTTCTTTCTGACCAGACTTCTGAAGGGTTTGACTGTTTAATACACCCTATTAGGGAATTCTGAGATAACACAGGGGGTCTTCTGCTCAGGATCTTAATTTCTTGCTCCTAAAACAGATAAAATTGTCTCTCACTCTGGAGGACCTGCCCTATCCTGCATAAGGCTACTTTCACACTTGCGTTCGGAGCGGATCTGTCTGGTGTCTGCACAGACGGATCCGCACCTATAATGCAAACGCTTAGATCCGTTCAGAACGGATCCGTTTGCATTACCATGAACCATGATAGTGCAAACGGATCCGTTTTGACTTTACATTGAAAGGCAGTGGGGGATGGATCCGTTTGAAAATTGAGCCATACTGTGTCAACTTGAAACGGATCCGTCCCCATTGACTTACATTGTAAGTCTGGACGGATCCGTTTGCCTCCGCACGGCCAGGCGGACATCCGAACGCTGCAAGCAGCGTTCAAGTGTCCGCCTGCTGAGCGGAGGACAAACGGTGCCAGACTGATGCATTCTGAGAGGATCCGCATCCACTCAGAATGCATTAGGGCTGGACGGATCCGTTCGGGGACGCTTGTGAGAGCCTTTAAACGGAACTCACAAGCAGAGCCCCGAACGCAAGTGTGAAAGTAGCCTTACTCAGCCAACCCATTTATGTGACTGGACACAGTGTAATTCCTCATTTTCCCTCTGGTGGCGCTGCAGGTGAATAGAACAATTACTGTCAGGTTTCCCACAGAATACAGCTAATCGACGGGGACACTTTATGATCTGCTTGTTGTCACAGGACCCAGCGATTGTGCGAAGTGGACTTCCCCTTCAACTTAACCATAACCCACTAGTCAGTGTCTGTTCACTTATAAGGATTAGCTACAAATTATTTTATGATGTGTCTAGTGCAGTGTTTCCCAACCAGTGTGCCTCCAGCTGTTGCGAAACTACAACTCCCAGCATGCCCGGACAGCATTTGGCTGTGCGGGCATGCTGGGAGTTGTAGTTTTGTAACAGCTGGAGGCACACTGGTTGGGAAACACTGGTCTAGTGATTAATGGGCTTCCCAGGAGCTAGAACATCTCCCACAATCATTCCCCTCTCTCGATTTTTAGCGGGCGATATCTGTGTCCATAGTAAGATTTCTAACTGGAAATATCTTATTTTGTTCCTTTTGCAGACTGCTTTGGGACATGTTTGTTCCATTCTTGAGAAATATCATCTCACAGTGGCAACCTCGAAATTGTGCGCCCATGGTGGACTTCTTGGATAGCTGGGTCCACTTGTTGCCAGTCTGGATTCTGGATAACATACTGGACCAACTCATTTTTCCCAAATTACAGAAGGAGGTGAGTTGGCAGCCAATAGATATATTAGATTGAGAATGTTATGAGGATAAATAGCGAATACAGTTTCATGGCTTAGTTATTATTGCTTTTACTTTTATTTTAAAGGGGTTTTGCAGTTTGTTTAAACCAGGCATCCTCAAACTGCGGCCCTCCAGCTGTTGCAAAACTACAACTCCCAGCAAGCCCGAACAGCCTACAGGTATCAGCCTACAGCAGGGCATTGTGGGAGTTGTAGTTTTACAACAGCTGGAGGGCCGCAGTTTGAGGATGCCTGGTTTAAACTGATGATCTATCCTCTGGATAGATCATCAGCATCTGACCGGCAGGGGTCCGACACCTGGAACCCCCGCCGATCAGCTGTTTGAGAAGGCAGCGGCACTCCAGTAGCACCACGGCCTTCTCACTGTTTACCGCAGGCCCAGTGACGTCACGACTAGTATCAACTGGCCTGGGCGGGACTAAGCTCTGTTCACGTGAATGGAGCTTAGCCGCTCCCAGGCCAGTTGATACTAGTCGTGACGTCACTGGGCCAGCGGTAAGCAGTGAGAAGGCCGCAGCGCTACTGGAGCGCCGCTGCCTTCTCAAACAGCTGATCGGCGGGGGTCCCAGGTGTTGGACCCCCACCGGTCAGATGCCGATGATCTATCCAGAGGATAGATCATCAGTTTAAATAAACTGCAGAACCCCTTTAAGTCTTCCACATTGGAGGGGATGCAAAGTGATTGTAGTATGGCCCTATTCTTACACGAGTTGTGAGCACCCCACATTAAAGGTCTTTTCCGGTATTAATTACACTAAATGCCTGCCTCCTGAAACAAAACATTCAAACTTTTGGGTCCCTGCCGCTCTGGCCCTCCACAGTATTTACATCCGACGGTGCATGGCTATGGTCCCATTATAGTTATAGCGGTGACCTGATGCTTGTGGCCACATCACTGCTGAATCCAGTTATTGGCTGCAGTGGAGCATGGGACCATAGCCATGCACCGTCGGATGTAAACAGTATAGGAGCCGGAAGATGGAGGCAGTGTGGACTACTGGAGCAGGTAAGTATGAATCTTTTGTTTCAGGAGGTAGGCTGTGGGCATTAGATAAAATGTAATTATTACTGGAAAACCCATTTAAGATTGCACTTTATGCTGTCAGTTGCACCTAATGGTAATGAATGCTGTCATGCAGTAATCCAGCGACTGTCGTGCCGCAGTTGTGGCAACTTGCGAGCTGTAAGGTGATGTTGTTCTTTATCATTAGGTGCAATGTAGAGTGACGTTGCAGTCTTATGTGGCTTGACTGCAGCTCACTGTGTAAGCCTTAGCCTTCATGGTGATATTTCTGCAGAACATGTTCCTATGAAGTAGAATTTGTCAGATTGACATAGAATGTTATATAGAAATTTGTACAAGGTGATATGATGTTCAGCTTATGGCATTTATGTGTCCAGGTGGAGAATTGGAACCCGCTGACGGACACTGTACCAATACATTCATGGATCCACCCGTGGCTTCCGTTAATGCAATGTCGTCTAGAGCCGCTCTTCTCTCCAGTCAGAAACAAGCTAGCCAATGCCCTCCAGAAGTGGCACCCCAGTGACTCTTCAGCCAAGCTGATCCTGCAGCCCTGGAAAGAGGTTTTCACTCCTGGATCCTGGGAAGCCTTTATGGTGAAAAACATTGTGCCCAAGTTGGGTAAGATGATACGCAAGAGTCTGCGAGAATACTTACTAGATATTGGATACAGTTGTCCTGCTGGAGAGTGCTGTGAGATTAGTAACGTGCTGAGGAGTCAGGACTCAATACAAGTAATATACCTTCTTTGAAAAACTATACTGTGAAAATAATGGGGTAGATATACTAAAGGCCACTTTACATGGTCCAATGTAGCAAGTGATTGCCGGGAAGGAAGCGTTCCTTCCAGACAGTCACCTGCTGGATTTACATGTAGCGATCTCCTTTACAGTATGGGAAAGAGCAATCACTAATGCCATCGCTTGCCCCTATTCAGAATCATTAATTGCCGGCGGCAGAGTGCTGTTTAGACGGCGCAATCTGCTGCTGGCAGACAGCATTTTAGGTGTCTGCACGAATGATCCTATTTACCTGATGAACTAGCATGTCGCTAGTGGTGAGAACTTTAAAGTCAAAAATTATGTTGCAGATTTATGGCGCTTAAAATACTTAATAAATGTCCCCTGATGTCTTAGCGCTTTGATAAACTAGATTGCTGTAGCTGAAAAACGTGTCGCTGTCTCTCGCAGGTATGTGTGTTGGAGAGTTTATCATTAATCCGCACCAGCAGCACATGGACGTGTTCCACTGGCTGTTGGATTGGGAAGGAATGGTCTCTTTATCAAGCCTTGTAGGACTCTTGGAGAAGCATTTCTTTCCAAAGTGGCTGCAGGTAAGTGGATTATAAACTGGGCTCATACTTCACATAAACTCAGGCTGGCTGCGCTTCAAAGACGCATGAAGTAAATAGTTCAATATAGAAAATGAGAATCAGCACGAAGGACTTCAACCCGCTGTGCTCGTGACCACTAGACTGCCAATCCAGACTAACGGAAAAACACAGCATTGCAGGATCTGATTATAGCTCCAAGCTGTTCATACAGACAGATACCTCCTTAACAAAGGATTGCAACATTTCGCCTCGTAAACTGCAGTTTTCAAGCATATTTATATTACAATAATTGCAAGTTTATATACCAGACCCCCAAACGTCATAGGTCATCACACGGGTGATTAAGTTGAAATACAACTATATTAGGCGTAATTCGGGGGCGGATTGCGACTCTTCCCTGCTCACGCCAGGTCTAAAATAGTGGGTGTGGCATGGGAGCGGAAGGGGACGGCCGGCAGGCCCATCTCATTTGCCATTTTTTTCGCCTGTTTCTTGCGTAGAAAAAGGTCTAAATGGAAGACGGAAGCTGTCTTACATTTAGAACTGGCAGAGGATCCACCGAAGTTATAGACAGGCCTGCCCCTCTTCATAACTCCCGCGGATCCACCACCCGCTTGGGGGTTTATTAAGACGGGCGTCTAAAACGCTGGTCTTAATAAATGTGCCCCTTTTATCATCTTCATTTTGTTCACATAATCATCATGATGTTGAAAAATAGACCTCCGGTATGTGTACCTCTTCACCTAAAGGGAACCCGGACATACCTCCATTTTCACCCCGGCAGCATCCCTGACTTGAACATCGGAGCAGTTTATGCTCCGATGCTCTCCTTTGCCCTGAGCTAAATCGCGCAGGGCAAAGGCATTTTTTTGGAGATCCGGTGATGTACCGGGCTCTCCATGGGGCTGCCCGGTGATGTCACCGGCACTGATCGGCAGGCTTTAGCGCTGCCCTAGCCAGTAAAACGGCAAAGCGCGCCCATCACAGCCAGTGACATCAATGAACACACTGTTGGGCGGAAGCTTCCGCCCGGCAGTGTGTGATTGTGAACAAAAGAGCCCTTGAACTGCTCCGATGCTCAAGTCAGGGGGGCTGCCGGGGTGAAATTATGGGTATGTCTGGGTTCAGCTCTGAACTCGGACAACCCCTTTAAAATCGAAGGTCAAAATATATAAAAAGTGGGGTTAAAAACAGATTACAAACAACGCATACACTGTCACATTCTGTAGATTTTCCCGTGATCATTTTTCACTCCAGTCTTTTCCTGGAGTGGATTGTTTACATCCATCTTTACAGAAGTATATGCAGGGGTTTTTTTTTTCCGGCTCCTTTATGATCATTGATTTTTGCAGGTTTTATGCTCCTGGCTCAGTAATAATCCAAACTATGAGGAGATAACAAAGTGGTATCTTGGCTGGAAGTCCATGTTCTCAGACCAGATTTTAGCCCATCCGGGAATCAAGGACAGATTTAATGAAGCCTTGGACATAATGAATAGAGCCGTATCCTCTAATGTTGGTAAGTACACACGTGTCCAAATAAACATTTATTTAGCAATATTAAAGGGGTTGTGCAGTGGGTTTATATTGATGACCTATCCTCAGGGTAGGTCAATATCAGATCGGCGGGGGTTTGACTCCCATCACCCCCACAAATCAGCTGTTTAGTCCCAAATCGTCAAGATTACCTATGCGTCATCTTAGTGGCGGAGTGTAATTGCAAGTGCTCTTCTCATTCACTTGAATGGAGCGAACACTTCTAATTACAAATGCATTGCTGCTGCTGCAAATGAGACGACTCACGGGTAATAAGAAGACCGTTCTTGCACGAGTGCTGCCTCCTCTTCAAACAGCTGATTGGGAGGGGAGGTGCTGGGAGTCAGAATCAGACCGCTGCCACTCCGATATTGATGAGCTATCCCTGAGGATAGGTTATCAATATAAACCATCTGGACAGCCCATTTAATTGTCTCCAAGCATCTTCTCCTCTCAGCTGACCATATTAAAGGGAAGTGGTGGACTGCACTCACATCAGACAGACCCACACTAAGGCTACTTGCACGCTGTCTTTTGCAGTGTCTGTATTCTGTATGTGCCAGGAAAGCACAATCAAATGTATCCCTAGGAACCCATTCACATGACTCCGGGTGTCCTTTTGGCCTCTGTCAGGCTGTGGTATACATCAGTATACATTTATTTATTTTTTCTGGTCACAAAAATATGGAGAAATCCAGCTTCCATAAAAATCTCCAGCTTATTTATGCAAAAAGATAAAAGTCCATCCCCACAGACAACAGCATCTACATGTTCCGGGTCATTACATACAGACCCTTACTCAGGATGTAATGTGTAGATGCTGTTGTCTGTGTGTATGGCTTTTTATTTTTTTGCATAAATAAACCACTGGTTTATATAAAAGCTGTATTTCTCCATATTTTTGGTACACCTGATGCAGGTGTTGTTCGTGTTTCTGCTGAGCTGGACTTGTGCTTTATATTTGGGCTTTTTTCTGCTGTATTGAATAGATAGGCATGCTGTAACGAAAGATGTATTCACACATAAATAACCCTCGTTCTCTGTACTTACCCCAGGTGCCTACATGCAGCCTGGTGCCCGGGAGAGCATAGCCTACCTAACCCAGACAGAGAGAAGGAAAGACTTCCAGTACGAAGCCATGCAGGAGCGGCGTGAAGCAGAAAGCATTGCACAGAGAGGCATTGGAGTTGCTTCCGTACCCATGAACTTCAAGGACTTGATCCAGACTAAAGCCGAGGAACATAACATCGTCTTTATGCCTCTTATCGGCAAACGGCATGAAGGAAAGCAGCTCTACAACTTCAACCGCATCGTCATCTACATAGACAGAGGGGTTGTGTACGTGCAGGGAGAGAAGACCTGGGTGCCCACCTCTCTGCAGAGCCTGATAGACATGGCCAAGTAGGGGACATTGTGAGTGGGCAGCTCATTGAGACGTTGTATATACATGTCGAATGGTTTTCTACACAATCCAGCACACTGGATGAGCGACCGTGAATGGATGCATCACTTTGTACTGCCATGAACTCTTCTTTATGTGGCGTTTATCACACTGTTTAATTACATCCATTATGATGTGTCCTGCATACAGATGGCAGACCGCTCTACCGAAAGAGACCTCCTCCGTTTGTATAAATTAAATATGACCATTGCCATTTCAGGAAACTGTCTTTATTTGTGCGCAAAACAATCGTATGCGATTGGTTGTTTTTCAGTCAGTTAAAGGGCTTCTGTCACCCCACTAAACCTTTTTTTTTTGCTTACTTATAATCCCTACACTGCAACTTATGGCTACATGATCTAATTAATCATTTTGGTCCTGTAGATTTTGATACAAACATGCTTTTAAAATATGTAAATTACCTTGCTACCAGCAAGTAGGGCGGCTACTTGCTGGTAGCAGCCGCATCCTCCGATCCTAATGACGCCCCCTCGGCATTGTGATTGACAGGGCCAGGGAACAGAATCGTTCTCTGCTGGCCCTGCCTGTTTGCATTCAAAATCTGGTGCCTGCGCCGCGGCCGTACCTGTCTTCAATCGGCGCAGGTGCACTGAGAGGCGGCCGCTCCATCCTCAATGCGCCTGCGCCGATGATGTCACATCTACCCCCGGTGCAGGCGCATTGAGGATGGCGCAGGCGCCAGATTTTGAATGCAAACAGGCAGGGCCAGCAGAGAACAATTCTGTTCCCTGGCCCAGCCGCCCTACTTGCTGGTAGCAAGGTAATTTACATATTTTAAAAGCATGTTTTTATCAAAATCTACAGCACCAAAATGATTAATTAGATCATGTAGCCATAAATCGCAGTGTAGGGATTATAAGTAAGCAAAAAAAAAAGGTTTAGTGGGGTGACACAAGCCCTTTCAGGGTACATTCACACGACCGTATCATTTGATCCGCATTTTGCGGAATAGATGCGGATCCATTCATTCCGATGGATGAATAATGTGCGGACAACGTTCAGCATGGTCTCTGCATCCGTGTTTCCGCATTTCTAGTCCGCAAAAATATAAAGCTTGTACTACTATTGTCCGCACAGATCAGTCCGCAGGCCCATTCAAGTCAATGGATCCGCAAATTATAATTTTTTTTTAAAAAAAAGTAAAAAAATGTATTTATTTTTTCCCCCCTCCGGACCGTAAAAAATGGAAGACATATGGGACACAAACAGAAGTAAAATGCGGACACACGGTTCCTTTATTTGCGGACCGCAAAACAGAAAGGATTACACACTGTTGTGTGATTGTACCATAATAGATAGGGGCCCCAATTCATGTCCCTCCTCTATTTGGCCCCATTCACACATCCGCAATTCCGTTCCGCATTTTGCGGAACGGAATTGCTGACCCATGTATTTCTATGGGGATACGGAATTGCAGACCCGCACTTCCGGGTCTGCAATTCCGTTCCCGAAAAAAAAAATAGAACATGTCCTATTCTTGTCCGCAATTGCGGACAAGAATAGGCATATTCTATTAGTGCCGGCAATGTGCGGGCCGCAAAATGCAGAACGCACATTGCCGCTGTCCGTGTTTTGCCGATCCGCAAAACACGTTACGGACGTCTGAATGGAGCCTTAGAGTTAAAAAAAAAAATTGGAAGACCCAGCACCTCAGTGCATTACATGATTTCAGCCGTCTCTGGGTCATACTTAATTTCCCCTGTAGGGGTGCTGCAGGAAAGTTGAACACTTGCTTCCAGGCTGATCACTAGCGGTTGGATAACCTTTTGATCTGCTGAACATCAAGGGCTTTTTGGAACAAAGAAGGATTGTCCATAGTAGACAGCCGCTTCAGGGTACTGTGCGAGCTTCAGAAAAGTGAGGGGAAAGTTAGACAATGGGTCCGATTTTTTAGTACTGTCCTAAATTTAGGAGGTAATTTATTTAAGTTATGCACTTATATAGCGCTACTATATTCCGCAGAGCTTTACAGACATTAGCATCACACTGTCCCCGATGGGGCTGACAATCTAAGGTCCCTATCAGTCTGTCTTTGGAGTGTGGGAGGAAACCGGAGAACCTGGAGGAAACCCACACAAACACAGGGAGAACATACAAACTCCATGCAGATGGTGGCTTTGGTCAGATTCAGGACCCCAGCGCTGCAAGGCACCACTGCTAACCACTGAGCCACCGTGCTGCCCAGGTAATGCAGCAACCATCACACAGTCGGGGGTATTCGCATGCAGTAATCTGGGTGACTCATTTTCTGTTCTGCTCATCTGAACTGGATTGTTATTTCTGCTGTACATGGATTTCTGCAAGTCCCATTCAGATGAATTGTTTCAAGAAATCTGCAGCTTATAGACTTACGCTAAGGTCCTTCACATGAGCGATCGGATTGTGTCAGTTCAGGAAAAAAACTGATGGTTTTGCACGTAACTTAAATCTGCAATCTGCGATTGTGTTCAGTTTTTCCGTACAGATTGTATCCGGATTGAATGCGTGAAGAAGAACTGAAAAATAATCTACTTCTCCTAACAACCATCAGTGAAAAATGCACTGTATCCGGATGCCTTCTGTTTTTCACGCCGGTCCCATTCCCTTCTATGGAGACAGGACTGTGTGAAAAACGCCCAATATAGAACAAGCTGTCATTTTTCCTGAACGCAGAAATGATGAGTGAAATACGACGCTCGTGTGCACAGACCCATTGAAGTGAATGGTCCGGATGCTGTGTGTTCACTACACACATCACATCCAGACAGAAAACTGCTCGTGTGAAAGAGGCCTAAAGGTGTCTTGACGTCTCGTGACTAAGATCGTGGAGTCTTATAGCCACCTGGTAAGATGCCGTTTACCTCCACCAGGGATTGATGGACCCTTCTTGGTTCAGACAAGGTGGCAGCAGCCGTTGACCATCACAGTCTACTTCCTGGGCAGCTGCTCATCCCCCACAGCCGGACCAGCGCCGATCTGATGAACAGTACCCGCTGGTGTCATAAATATTTAGGGTACAAGTGGTGGATATTCAGCGTATTATTTTTTTTTGCAGGAAGCAAATTTGCAGCATTTAACAGTACCAACAAAGCGGATGAGATTTGTAACACCCCCACCAATCAGGAAGCATATTCTAGTGACATGATATCACTTGCTATGGTGGATGTTTTCCTGGACCAAGCGGGTTGTGCAAATTCACCTTAATTGCACATAATGCGCCTGTAGGAGAAAGTTATACTTATATAGTTTTAAAGCAGCACCCAGTCACATGACGCTTTTCTTATGAAAATTCTGCTTCTCCCGATGTCGCATCCATTACTAGATTTCCAGCCTGAGCTATGGAGGAGACGTCACTTCCACTGTGGACGCGGCCAGAACGTAATCTCTCCCTTGCACATGTGTAACCCACACATCTGCCCATGTGCCGGGGAGAGGAACAGTTCTGGACCATCCACACAGTAGAAGCGACGTCCCGTCCATAGCAGAGGCCGGAAATCTGGTAAAGGACATGACAATGGCAGAACCTTGATTTTCAGGAGTGTCACTTGACCGGGTTCCTGATTCATGCAATTTCAGAACTGTAATTATTTTACTGCAAGGGTGTATCTCCACGTGTCTCCTATTTCATACAGAGCCATACTGAGCTTTGCCCTCACAGCTTTATACAGAGGTGATGGGGAAGAAGTGTAGGGAATAGAGGGTAATACACTAGAGCAGGCATCCTCAAACTGCAGCCCTCCAGCTGTTGTAAAACTACAACTCCCACAATGCCTTGCTGTAGGCTGATACCTGTAGGCTGTTCAGGCATGCTGGGAGTTGTAGTTTTGCAACAGCTGGAGGGCCGCAGTTTGAGGATGCCTGCACTAGAGAGTATAACTGAATGGAGGGGGAGGGTTAGCCTATAGATGACTATGCCTGAAAAAAAATAAATCGATGTTTTCTACAGTCTGACCTGCAGGTGTCGCTCTTGTAACTCCGGATTCTGGTCACAGGCTTCTTTTTAGAGATGGAGAACACATAACATGATACCTGCTAGGGGGCATCGTAACACAATCATTAGATTTGCCTCTGATGTAATATAAAAGCCCTCTGCTAATCCTAATGTAAATATCCTCTAGTACGTGAGATTTCTAAGAACGATAGGTTGGCCCAGATTCACTATGGACTTTTTCTACAGTTTACAGCGGAAAATGTTGTATCTAGTGTTTTAGAAAAAAAATTTGATGGCATAAAATGCACCAAAATTGTATTCTGCATACACTTACAGGTTCATTTATTTCATTAATGCAACTTAAAAGGTGAAACTAATATATGAGACTCATTACAGGCAAAGCGAGATATTTCAAGCCTTTATTTGTTATAATTTGTATGATTATGGCTTACAGCTTATGAAACCCCAAAGTCTTAATTTTGAGGTGCCCTTTGCTCAGGGGGTATGGATTAATTAGCTGACTAGAGTCTGACACTTTGAGCCTAGAATATTGAACCTTTTCACAAAATTCAAATTTTAAGTTGCATTAATGCAATTCCTTCTAATTTGCATTACTGAAATAAATGGACTTTTGCACGATATTTAAATTTTTCGAGTTTCATCTGTATTCGTATGTCTCATCTTTTTTTGCAGACCTTATTCACTTTAATGGGTCTGTGGTCCGCATTTTGCGGACATATTTTATCTTTTTGCGGAACTGACATACGGATGATCCATGTGCTTTCCGCATCGGTATGTCCATTCCATAAAAAGAACGTCCTATGCTTGTCCACAAAACTGCGGACCCGTTGAAATCAATGGGTCCGCAAGAAAATGCAAATGCACCAATGATGCTGTCCTTATTCTGCGGATCTGCAATTCGCAGACACCAAAATGCATCTGGTCGTGTGAACGAGGTCTAAGCTGTAATAAATTCACTTGCCTAAAAACCCCTCTAGGGTTGGGTTCACATGTGGCAAATCTGCAATGTTGTGCAGTACCAGCAAACCGGATGAAATTTTAAGAAATGTCATCTAAACGCTGCGTAAAAAATCTGCAGTGTAACTTGTAAATTTATGCTGCAGGATCTCCAACGCAGATTTCACCTCCATGGCCATTGCCGCCTCAGAAACCAAATGTAACTGCAATTTTTCAGATTTCCGTTTTCTTATTTTTTAGACTTTTTGGTGCAGATTTGAGGCAAAATCTGCATCAAAATCTACAAATTACATGCGGATTTTGCTGCAGTTTTTCCTCGGATTTCGGATGCGTTGCAAAGAGTGAAAACCATGGCAAAAACTGATGTGCTACAAACTTAAAAAACCGCACAAGGGGTCAATTTCCATAGGCTTGCACCTGGAATTTTTTTTTAATACAGTGCATGGATGAGATTTATTTCAATCTCATTCACTTTGCTGCACATTTTTCCACCTGCAGAAACCGGTTGCACGCCGCTCTGCTGTACGCATGATGCCATACGCCTGGCGCCGTCAGGAGCTAACGCTTTATTCTTTCAGCATTCATGTACATTTGTAAAGATCTAAAATTTCCGAACAAGAATTTCTAAAGTGCCTGAGCGGCATTTTTTATATTTTTTTATTTCTGGCTGTTCATGCCAAGCCACAAACCTGGGTGCATATCTGGTTTTCAATGTGGAGGGGTGGGGGCTAGCCTCCATCGCCCAGGACTGGAATGTACATGCACTGGGAGGTAAATGGATTCTCATACTACTTCAGAGACTGATTGAAAGCTGAGTTCATCCCTAGCAAAATGTGAATATGCCACTTCTGTGCGGTCGCGCTGTCTGCTATAACCAGGGAGCATCTGATAAGGAAAATCGTGAAGCTTTCAGTAAATTTTCTAAAGTCGTCGGCCAGAACATTACAGGCTTGAAACAAAGGTATCTGATCAGCCTCAGGTCTGGGCAATATCTGGGGCTTGAGCTGCATGGATTTAATTTCAGTGTCGCTCCTCCCCTGAAGCTTCTTGATTGGCTGCAGCCCTGGAGAAATTAGCATACAGACTGATCACTGTGTGTCAGGCAGTTAGCCGAAATAAGTTTGCAGAAAGCTTCTCCATCTGGAAGAAAGGGACCAGCTCTGTCCTGGTTTTGGGGGTCTCCGCTCCATTCACGAGGGACGTGCAGAATTGTCTCCAGAAAAATTCTCCACAATCGGTTCTCCTAAAAGGAGACACTACTTGCACCGCATTTGCATTTCGAAGAACTTCCAGAAGCCTTGGATATTTTTTCCTTGGATTTTTTAATTTCTCAGGAACATGGCTCACAAAGCACAAGCCCTTCAGGAGAGTGATATTCATCACGTGAGGTGTTGCAGCCTGGAAAGCCTTCACTAAACACAAGGATTGCTGCTAGCGCCTTTCTCTTTTTTGACGGTTCCTATCATCCGTACCTATGGCTGGAATATATAGCTCTACCCTGAAGACCTTGGAGGACCTTACGTTGGACTCGGGATATGGGGCAGAGGACTCCTGCAGGTCTCTCAGCCTCTCGTCCTCCAAATCCAACTCCCAGCCTCTGGCATCATCTTCTCAACACCGTGGGAACTGGTGGTATTATTCGGGGTCCATGAATAGCCGAAACAGCAGCTGGGACACCATGAACACCGCACTTACAGAGGACCCTGACGTGGTGGATATGTTCTCCAGGTGCCACCGGCTACCTGATCTAGAAGATTTTCCATGGACAGAGGAGGATATTGGAAAGCTGCTCAGAACAGGTAAAGGAGATGGCGGAATTAAGTGGGAATTTTCCCAAGATGCGGTGAGGAGAATGTCGGTTTTGCTGAGGCGACCTCTCATAAGGATATCAAGGGAAGCGCAACGTTTGAGCGTTCTTCACGCAAAGTGCACACGCTATGAGATCCAGAGCGCCATGAAACTTATTCTAAGCTGGGCTCTGTCCCAGAGCTGCACACTGGCCACGGTTCGGGCTCTGTCTCTTTACAGCATGAGCGCCGGCGATGGACTGCGCCAAGGGAAGTCTGCTCGTTGCGGACTCTCCATGTCTGTTGGTAGATTCTTCAGGTGGATGGTGGACACTAGAATATCGGTGCGGATTCACGAGTATGCAGCTATTTGCTTGACAGCTTGCATGGAGAACTTATTGGAAGAAATAAGAGCCCGTGTTCTAGCGAGTCAAGGGACGGTTGGGGAAGAGATATCTCTTGATGCCCTGGAAATGGCAATCAACAATGACGCTGAACTATGGGGAGTCCTTCAGCCCTATGAGCACTTAATCTGTGGGAAGAACGCCAATGGTAAGATGCAAGAAAATCATATCTTTTCAATATTTATATGGTGGCAAAATTGTATTTGAGATTTCCATATCTGAGACATGGGAGATATTTATACCCTGGGGTGTTTAGATTGAGAGGAGCACCTTTGCATTTGTCGGGCAGGTGATTGACAACTACAAGTTTTTGTTCTTTTGGGCAGACCCTTCTACAAGCTGCGGCTGCTGGCGTGAGATGTTTGGATAGCAGTGGGGCATGTGAACACGGTGGGGTGGAGATGTCACTCATAGTACATGCTACACACCAGTGGCTTTTTCAGCTCTTCCCCTGAGAACAGAAGTTCCTTGTATTAGAAGTCCAATGTTGGTTAACTTCACTAGAGGGGGAGCATATAGGTCAAGTCTACATGATGGCCATACCCTGCCGAACCTGTCGATTTTGGCAGGACTGGCTGACTATCTGATGTGTACAAGGTGTGCCAACCCTCTCTCCAACTAACGATGTCAATGTTGAATTTCAGTGTCTGATCCTTTGGCTGTTATAGGAGAAGGGCCAGCACCAGAGGATCTGGCAGTGGCTCGCTCACCTCTCCAGATTGAGTGTAGATGCAAAAATGAGCATGCATGTGTATGGGGGGAAAATAGGTCTCCTCAGATGAGCCGTTACCAAATGCGTCCGCCTGCAACTTTCACACAATACTTATGTAAATATCATACGTTTTGAACAATCTTGCAACATTATCTTTGACTTCTAATGGACTGCAACTTCAGAAAAAAAAGTTACTGAAAAGTTTTATGTTGGAAGACCCTCTTACCAATGACGTATTCTGATACAAGTCGTAGGGTGGCTCTAGCCTCCCTCTTCTGTAGATTATCTCAAGGTAGCTCTTAAAAAAGTCACCTCCAGACTGCCAATCATATCTAATGAATGGAGTGTCTGGCACTTGCTGTGTACACAAATGAGGATTATAATAGACTGGAATTAATTATCAGCCTTGCATCTTATTATAGACTCCCCGGCTCCAATAAATGTTATTATCTCCATCCCCAGATGCATTGAATGTGTTTGAATATTGATGTATGCAAATAGCGAGACCCGATTGGGACAGAGGTGACATGAGACATTTCATAAGCAGACGGGTGCATTGTGTGCGTGACATATGGGGACTGCGGCATCTCCTCTCACCCTGCCAACCTCGCTGTGCCCCATCCCTTTGTATGCCCAGCGGACTGCATATGTTACCTGTAGACTGGAGTAAGGAAGCCCCTGGCACTACTACTGAGCAGGCCAGCTTGGTTCAGATTTTCTGCCTTAGGCCTCTTGCACACGGACGTATTTTCATTCCGTTTCCGTTTCGTTTTTATTTTTTCCGGACCGTATACGGAACCATTAATTTCAGTGGGTCCGCAAATATGCATTCCGTTTCCATATTTCCGTTCCGCAAAAAAATAGAACATGTCCTATTATTGTCCGCATTATGGACAAGGATAGTACTGTTCTATTAGGAGCCAGCTGTTCTGTTCCGCAAAATACGGAATGCACACGGATGTCATCCGTATTTTTTGCCGATCCGTTTTTTGCGGATCGCAAAATACATACTGCCGTGTGCAAGAGGCCTTATTTTTCGAGTTTTCTCTGTTCCTATGATTTCAAACCTATAGCTCTCCAGATGTTGCAAAACTATCCATCCCAGGATGCTGGGAGTTGTAGTTGGCGAGTCAGTGGTGTGAAAATTATGGATCACCAACCTCCGACACCTCAGCTGTGGTCAAACTATAACTCCCAGCATGCATACTTGCTTGGCTGTTCTAGAAACTCCTATAGAAGTGAATGGAGCATGCTGGGAGTTATAGTTTTGCAACAGCTGGAGAGCCACTGGTGTGTAGTTCAGGGATCAACAGCCTCCATCACTCTAGCTGTAGTGTAACTACAACTCCCAGCATGCATACTTGCTTGGCTGTTCTAGAAACTCCTATAGAAGTGAATGGAGCATGCTGGGAGTTATAGTTTTGCAACAGCTGGAGAGCCACTGGTGTGTAGTTCAGGGATTAACAACCTCCATCACTCTAGCTGTAGTGTAACTACAACTCCCAGGATGCACTCTTGCTGTGCTGTTCTATGAACTCTCATAGAAGTGAATGGAACATGCTGGGAGTTGTAATTTTGCAACAGCTGGAAATCCACTGGTAAGTAGTTTAGGAATCACCTCTGGCAAGGCCAGCTGTAGTGTAACTACAACTCTCAGCTTGCACCCTCGCTGAGAGTTGTAGTCATACAGCCACTGGTATGTAGGGGTGTTACCACTGACCATTGAGCCAGTATTACTAGCTCTGCAGGCTGCAGGTTCTCCCCCACTGGAGCCATTTTAAGTCTTATATGAGGAAATTGCATAAATAGCAATTCCCTAATCATCTAAGTGAATATCGTATGGCCCCTCGAGACCTGTCGCAGTGCTTGGAAGGTGCCGGTTCTCCGGGTAGCGAGTCTTTAGGGCGATGAGAATGGAGAAGACAAGTTAAGGCAGCATTCCCTTCTTCTGTAGGACGCCCCTATGAAGACTGCATGGAGGATGGATGTGAATGGCCGTCATACACCTGTATAAACAGACCGGACTCGGCGTCTGTGCCCTGTGTGTGTTCAGTTGCAGCTTATTTATAAACCTGAAGTGAAATTCTCAGGATGCGGCCTACAGTACAGAGGCATGAGGCACTATGTTCCTCACGCCTCGCCTCTTATTTGGACCCAGAAAAACAATGGTTTTTACGTAGTCCTGTGATGTGTTTTACAAAGACAAGATCCAAAAAGGACAGGCCTACGGATTGGATTTCATCTATATGGTTGTGAGTAAACACAGGTGGCGTACAAAGCTGGCTTTAATTAAAGGGATACTCTAGGCAAACTGTATCATGGGGGGAGGGGTACGTATGACATGAGGCCCGGACAAGGCCTGGCAACAAATAATGGGCCACGCCGATCAAACTGTCTTTGTTGCCCATAGAAACCAATCAGGGCTCAGCTGTCATTTCTTAAACTGCTGTGGTAAAATGAAAGCTGCACTGTGATTGGTTGCTATGGGCAACAAAGACAATTTTTCTTTTAGATGTTTCAGATAAATCTTTATTGAATTTTTGCACGGTTTTAATCAATCTGCCCAGTTATCGGTTTCCTTTGTAGCATTCCAGTAATACCCCTCTAAGGCGATACTACTATATTTAGGGTCCATTCACATGTCCGTAATTCTGTCTCTGCATGTGTTCCGCAATTTTGCAGAATGGGCACGGACCCATTCATTTCAATGGGGCCGCAAAAGATGCTGTCCGCATCCATAGTTCAGTTCCACGGGCCCGCAAAAAAATATAGAGCATGCCCTATTCTTGTCCGCAATCAGCTGCGAGCTGCGTGTATCCTCCTGCTGCTGGGGAACGAGGTGAGTATGTGGAGTTTATTTATATTTATTTTTTACTGCCCGTGAAGGGAGCACTTTACTGGGCATATTACTGTCAAGGGGCACTTTACTGGGCATATTAGGGAGCACAGCTGGGCATATTGCCGTCAGAGGGCACTTTACTGGGCATATTACTGTCAAGGGGCACTTTACTGGGCATATTACTGTCAAGGGGCACTTTACTGGGCATATTACTGTCAAGGGGCACTTTACTGGGCATATTACTGTCAGGGAGCACAGCTGGGCATATTGCCGTCAGAGGGCACTTTACTGGGTATATTACTGTAAGGGGGCACATATCTGGCCATAACTACTGTGATGGGGCACATATCTGAGCATAACTCCTGTGAGGGGGCATATATCTGGGCATAACTCCTGTGAGGGGGCATATATCTGGGCATATTACTGTGAGGGGGCACATATCTGGCCATAACTATTGTGACTGCGCACCTATCTGGCCATAACTACTAAGAGGGGGCACATATCTGGGCATAATTACTGTGAGGTTGCATATATCTGGCCATAACTACTGTAAAAAAGGGACATATCTCAACATCGCTACTGTGAGGGGGCACATATCTGGCCATAACTACCGTGAAGGAGGCACATATCTGGCCATAACTACCGTGAAGGAGGCACATATCTGGGCATAACTACTGTGAGGGGGCACAATGTTGACATAACTGCTGTGTGGTGGCATAAAGGGGGAATAATTATTATATGGGGGCATTTAGGGGACTGGGTGGGATTAGGTGTTTAGTTATATTTTGGGCGGAGTTAGAGGCGTGGCCTAATGTGGAAAAAAGTTGCCGAACTCAGTGTCCCTCTTCCTTTTCTGTTTCAATAGTTTTTATTGAGTTTTTCATTTCAAACGGTTAAAGAAAGTACATTACCGGTTGATTTGTTCTGGGTATGCTTTAGTCCTACAGAGCAGGACACTCTTTTTAGCAGCTTTATCAGCTTTTCGCTGCACCTGATGAAGGTCCTGAACGGGACACCCCCTCTATGAACCTGTATTTCCCCAATAGGGTTTTTAAGATGGGTTTTCTAAACCGGACGACCCCTGGAAGCCATTTCCCATTATATTGGATTTATATTGGTGCTCGGCTCCTTAGGGAAGGTTCACAGCTCAGACACATTTTAACACTTTCCCTCCTGGTGCTTTTATCCTGGAGCCGCCCCCAGCTCGTTAATTGTTTACATCACTCCGTGCTGCTCCGACTGCTGGTTACGCCGGGTCTTCAATCCAGATGTTTAAAACCCCGGCTGGGCGTTGGCTGAACTATATCCAAAACCATACGAGAACTGTATAGAAGCAATTAGTAGTTTTTTTGGATGCAGATGAATTTCGGAGCCTGAAACGCAAAACCGCGCTTTGGTCATCAGGATCCAGTAGCCAGAGAGCAATAAAAGATCTGTGGGAAATCCTCACACTGGTCCAAAATTCGGTTACAATTAACCCTTAAAGAGGACCTGTCCCCTTTCCTGGTTTAGGGACTATTTCCCACGTTATAACATCTCTGGCGCACCTATTCTTAAGACTCTATCTTGTGCCATTCCTCTATTATTCCTACTTGAAGTTTATAAATGAATTGTCAGCAGTCTGCAACAAGGGTCCACCTGGGCGTTACCCATTGGGGTTTGTCCCTGCACAGTCTGCCACTGTCCAATCAGTGCTGCCAGTGTCAAACTATGCAGGGACAGAACCTCAGCTGGTAACATCCATTCGGACCTTCACTGCAAACTGCTGGTAGTTCGTAAATTCTAGCAGGAATAATAAAGTAACGGCACCCCATAGAGTCATAAGAACAGATGCTCCAGAACTGTTATTACATGGGGAATGCAAGTAGTTACTAAAACCGACATGTCTGGAAAGGGGACAGGTGCTCTTGGTGTCCCATGCCCGTGCTGTGAACCGCAAATTGCGGTCCGCAATGCACAGGCACCTTCCGTGGGGCAGGCACATGGGGATCGCAGACCCATTCACTAGTGTTCCGTTCTGTGCTTCCGTTCTGCATCTCCAGATTTGTGGACCCATTGAAATGAATACTTCTGCATCCGTGATGCGGAATGACAACGGTACGGTGCCCGTGTATTGCGGATCTGCAAATGCAGTCCGCAATACGGGAACGGGACACCAACGGTCGTGTGAATGAGCCCTAAAGGGGCTGTTTAGGATTTTCCTGCAGCGTTGCTCTAATTGAAGTGAATGGGAACAACGCTGCACTTACCGGTTCCGTCCACTACACTATGGATGGAGCTGTGTAGTTCCAGCACAGAAGCTACAACAGTACAGCTGATTGACAGAGTGTCAGGACTGATCTGATATTAGTCATGTATCCTGCGGATAGGCCATCAATATCAAACCCCTGGACAACCCCTTTAAGACAAGGAGACCTGTCACCCAACATGCCTATTGTAGTAATAAATTGTGTTCTATGCAGAGGACAACCCTGGAGCATCTTTTCTTAGAGCTCTGTGCTGTGCTGTTTCTCTGTTACTCCTCCTGTAAATTGCAACTGAGCATTACCAGTTGGAGGCGTTTTCGTAGCACACTGACAGTCCAGGGACGCACCCCATGGACAAGGAAAATAGTGACGCCCAGTCGTCAGTGTATTTGACATTATTAAGAAGGAATAACAGAGGAATATTACAATATGGGATTTGATGCAGAATTGTTATTTCATAATTATGAATGTAATTATTTACTGGATCAGACAGGTCAGGAGAGAGGACACATTATTTTTATCATTTATTTTATTTTAGTAGATTTTTTGTAGTGTTTTGGATCATCTTTGTCCTAGGACGGATTTGCGTCTGTCGTGTTTTACATTAGTTTAGTCTACCACTCAACTTTCCACTACATCAGCAGGAGGCTTGTTCCAAGGAGCTAGTTTTTAAATGAAAAAATACTTTCTAATGTTACCATTCCTCCTTCGGGGTTTCAGACAGCGCCTCCTCGCTCTTAAAGTAAATGTTCATAATGGACCTAAATTGGATCCAAATTCTGTGCTGATTGACCTCTTGGGTGCTTGGCTTAGGTAATGGCCTATGGTGCTACTGCATCCACAGAACATCTCCCCATCCCCCTCAGTACTTCAGGGGTACTCAAGTAGCCTGTCAACCAGTCAAGCTGGACTGCTTAGCATATAGCATGCACCTTTGTATGACCTTGGATGGGAGTTCAGGGGCTCTTCACCAAGTGTCATGGCGCCAACAAACACGTAGAGTATCTCATAGTTTCAATGGGATTTTCCAGGCTCCCAATATTGATAAGCTATTCTCAGAATAGATCATTAATATGTCATCGGTGAGAGTCTGACACCCCGCACCCCTAACGATTAGTTGTTCCCTATAGCCTCCGCCGCTGGAACTAGCGCTGTGAATAGAACACGAAGCACAGCGCCGTTCAAAGTGTAGTGGCTGTGCCGGGTTACTGCAGCTTTGCTCCCATTGAAATGAATTGGAGCAGAGCTTCAGTACCCAGTTCGGCCACTACACATTAAACGGCGCTGTGCTTCCTGTTCAATTCACAGTGCTAGTTCCCGCTCCAAGAACAGCTGATCGGACCCCCACCAATCGGATATTAAAGGGGTTTTCCCATCTCAGACAATGGGGGCATATCACTAGGATATAGAAGAAAGTGATCCAGCTTCCAAGATGGCAGTAGTAATACGTGATAATCTTTATTTCATGGGTGCAGAATAAAATCCAACATGTACATCTACGCGTTTCGGATCGTCAGGTTCTGATCCTGTCATGATGGATGTACATGTTGGATTTTATTCTACACCCATGAAATAAAGATTATCACGTATTACTACTGCCATCTTGGAAGCTGGATCACTTTTCTTCTGTTGCTTTCGTCCACGCCTGGTTCCTAGCGTTTTTTCCGGGCTTCCATTGGTGGTAATTCAGGTGAGCTCCGCCACACTCCATTGTATCACTAGGATATGCCCTCGTTGTCTGATAGGTGCAGGTCCCACCTCTGAGACCCGCACCTACACCGAGAACGGAGCCCTGAAAGTTGTGAAGGGCGCACTCCGCATGCACAGCCACCATCCAATAATTTCTATGGGGGCCCCAAAAATAGCCGAGCTCGGCTATTTCCGTCGGCCCCATAGAAATAAATGAGAGCGGTGGCCGCGCAAGTGCGGTACGCTCCATTTCACTACTATGAATGGCGGTCCTAACCCGGGGGCCTCCGGCTGTCACCTTCCCTGCTCCTTTCCCGGTGTAGATGCGGGTCCCACCTCCCCATTGTCTCTATCAGACAATGGAGGCATATCCTAGCCATATGCACCCATTGTCTCAGATGGGAATACTCCTTTAATAACCTATTGGGGGATTGGCCATCAATATCAGGAGCCTGGAAAACCCCTTTAAATAGGATTGGCCCAGTGAAGGGATATAAAGGGGACTATGAAACCAATGGAAATTTGAGAATATATGGGACCATAATAAAGTCCAACATGAACCCTATTCAAACTTCTCCTTGCCTGGCTAGGTCTTCTCCAAGGCTGAGAGAACTCTACAGGGGGAAGGAAGAGACAACTATTTGGCCCTGCTGTCCCTTCCCAACCACATAGAGAAATTTAGATGGATGGACCTGTCCTCCTAGAGTCATATTCTTCAGCCATGGTATGGACCAAAATAAACTACAAAATTTCAACGAGCAATAAGAAAATCCTACCTCGGCTTCTTCACTATCCGGGAGCCCCAATTGATTTTTGACATGGTGACAATGTTCCTTTCAGTCTATGATGACTGTAGGACATAATTAGTCCTTTCTCAATGTTTTTCATTTTTTGGGCCACATGTTTATGAGATTTTGCCACAAGGCACTGGCTGTGGTTTCGTCCCCTTTCCCTTTTCAGTGATGAAATCATCTGGATCTTTGTGTGTGTGATTTTTATTTTCTACATCTGGTTCCCAGCAAAGTTTGCTGCCCGAGGCCACAGAAAATACTGAGTCAGGCGGAGATGACCTCATTATCCTTCAGCCAAGACTGCAGGTCCCAGGGACGTATATCAGGAGTAGATGCCGCAACCAAGTGCGCTCACCAATTATATTCATCATGAGGTTGTTGTTTTTTTCATGTCGATTTAACCTTTTTTGTATCACAAATTTTATTTTTGGGGATTCCAGTTTTTGAAAAGGTAATTTTAAGAAAATCGATGCATTGAATTGCTTGATCTGAATTTCAAATTCCTTGATATGTTTGCTGACCTTTCTAAACTCTCATACATAACGATAGTTAACTGATTCAGAGGGTCCAGCAAAAAAAATAAAAATCATTAAAAATAATCAGAAACACCTTGCAATATGAAGACATTTTTGCCGCAGATGATTTACGATGCCGCAGATGATTTACGATTATGCAAATAGAGGCACCATGAAAAGCTTAAAAATTAACTCAAAGCTTAAAAAAAATCAGGTGTTACTGTACTTGTTTCTAATGTCCCCCTTAGGCCTCTTGCACACAAAAGTTTTTTTTTTTTCACTTTATGTTCCGTTTTTTGCGTACCGTATACGTAACCATTCATTTCAATCGATCCGCAAAAAACCGGAAGGTACTCCGTATGCCTTCCGTTTCCGTATTTCTGTTCCGTTCAAGGATAGAACATGTCCTATTATTGTCCGCATAACGGACAGGGATAGTACTGTTCTATCAGGGGCCAGCTGTTTTGTTCTGAAAATAACGGAATGCACACAAACGTCATCCATATGTGGATCCATTTTTTGTGGACCGCAAAATACTAAAAAAGCCATATGGTCGTGTGCAAGAGGCCTTAGGGTGAGTTTATATGCGACAGATTTTTGGCAGAAATTTCTGCAACCTTCTAGAGAAACATTCAGATGCATGGAACAGATTTTTGGTTGCAGAAATGCATATATTAAATCTGACGAGTACGAACATACCCTTATATTCTTGAAGCTGAGCTATAAGGAGCTGGTTGATGGGACCTTCATATCGTATAACTGATGTAGGTGCCGCTGGGCCTGTCTGTGACATGTATTGTGTCCTTTAAGGATTTCCAAGATGCTACTCCTTGTCCTTCTTTACTACGGTCATTCTGCCATGTCACTGTTTACAGTGCTGTAGCGCCATACCATAGCTTCCTAGGAACCCCATGGACGAGACATGAGGGGCAAAAATATATTACTTCCATTTCATTTTATATATGTTTATAATTTACATCAGATACTGTCAGAAACTATACCCACAGCTGGCGTAGATTTGCTTTTCTGGCGCAAGGATAAATTTGGTACAACGTACCCAGCGCACTCTGCGTACATATAAAACCTGTGTAACCATTATGGCCACAAAAAGCTTTGGAGGACCTTACCTATCCATGCATTGCTTGAGCAGCCAATTGATTTCAATGAGCACCATGTAATGCTTCATTTAAACTGGGGTGGCGCTGCTGGGAAATTGAACACCTGGTAGCTGGCTCTTTCATTGCTGATTGTTGCCGGTTCCATCTACAGGACACTCTGTGATAAATTTACCGTCATGGAAAGTTTCTAACAAAAACAGATTGCACAAAGTGGACAACCCTGTTAAGAACAATTCACGAAGAAGCCTGTTATTTGTTACCACAAACTTGGAAAACTAAGGGGGAAATGCATTATTTCCCCTATAACTCTTTTTGGCTTAAAAAAAGTAGCAAAACTGCAGTTTGGTGACTTTTCCAATGCCATTGTGACTTTTTTTTTGTGGTAGGTTTGCGAAAAAGGAGACATGGAACAGTTGAGGTATGGGCTAGACCATCACCCCAGACATATTTTTTTTAAGCTCACATTACAATAAAAAATCTAAATGACTGTGTGTCAAATAAAAGATTTAGTATTGTATCTCCTGAACTAATAGACTTCTTCTTTCCGACCCTCGATGGTCCATCCTCTGCGAGCTCTTTAATTCTCTATAAGGGGGCCTGGGAGCAGCGCTGACAGCTATGATGTATTGCGGTGGCTTACAATAGCTGGGCTTCTAAAAAAAGACTGTTCAAGCCTCTAGCACCTTAGTGAAATGGGGGGAGAAATGAGGCAGTGCTCACCAGTGAAGCCGAAAAGGTCAATGGCCTCTCGTTTACTTTGATGTTGGAAGTAGAGGTGGCTCATGCTGGTGGGCTTATCATGCTACTCACCAATGCATCTGCTCTTATCAGCTGTTCCATCAGATGTTGGTGTAAGAAAGTGTAAAAAGATCCTTCCTAGACTTTGTAGATTCAGGTTGAACTGATTTATCTGGAGCTAATCACTGAAGTTGAGTGACTCTAGCCTTGAATGTAGAAGAGCCTTTTCCAAGTAATGACCAAAGCAGGAATAAAGGATCGAGGAAGCCGGAACCCCCAAAAAACAATGCCTCTTTCCACTGTCATCTCCCATACTGGGACAGTCAGAAGGCCTCCATACCCATACGATCATCAGATAATCCAACCGACTTGACAAACTTTTATCTAATGTCTATTACCAGGAAAAAAACATAACCCTCTAAGGGTAATTGCACAGAAAGTCTATTGACCTGAGTAGTAGTATGAAACCCACCTCAATACAAGATCATACAAACTCCATAAGAAAGTTGTCCATGATCTGTTGGGAGCCCAGGGTCCCAGTATCTTTTGCGTCTTGAAGCGAGAGCTAGATTACTTCACTTACCTGGAGTAAACATTGCATGATAGTTACAAGAATTCCAACATGGCCCCCAATGTATTTCACCACAACCAATATGAGACCAAAAATGGCCATGGATCTCCATATTTTTATGCAAATAAGGTTTTCGGCACACCTTGGGTGGGGTCGCTCCATTCGTTGAACCTGGCTTTCCTGGTATCAATACCAACTTTGAAATTTCAGGGACTGTCAATCAAGCAGGAAGGGGGCAGTTGGGCAGAGTTACTGGTGGAGCAAAGGTGCATCGGATTGGCCCCGACCACAGTGCACGGAGAAGAAAAAATAAAATGAAGAATTTCTCAGATGATCGGATTTTCACAAGAAAGGCATGGTTGTGTTTCAGGGCACCTACTCTACATACCAATTTTGGAGGTGACAACTTGTCCTGGAGTCAATAAAATGTCTTAGTTTAGGATCTTTTTCTGTGCCCAAGCCATACGTTGCATGGCAGTTGTCTCAGGTAGTCAGTGGCCTCCAGCCTGTGGCTTTCCAACTACAACTTCTAACATGCTTATGAGATGTGCACTGTGACTGAGGACATACTGTAGATTTATATTGTGCAGTGCTGAGGTCTCTCCTGTTGTGGACAGCTGTGAATCATGGTCGACACCAGTCCTTTGTAGACTGTAAATGTGGCCTTGTCTATCAGAAGCGTACTAGTCTGCCCTGAATTAAAGAGGTTTTGTTTTGACAAATGACTCGAGACAAGTCAAGCTTCAAGGACTGCTACAGACATCGGCCAGACGCGGCGGGTCTATCTCTGGAAATGTCACAAAGGTTCTAACATATGGAAAGTTTCCTCCACACTTAGTGGAATTCGATAGATGAAAACCATCTAAGGCATATTCACTTGGGCGTAAGTTCCTGGGCTCAATGCAAAATCTGTACCATGTGCCTTTGGGTTCTCAATGTTTGGACCTATAGATATAAATATTCTCCACACGTGGGTCCTTTCATCAGCCTAGGAAGCAGCAGTAGCCTCTTCCTAGGCCAGTTCATCGGTCATGTGGCCTAGGCGCAGCTCAGTTCCATTCAAGAGAATGATGACTGAGCTGCAATACCAAACACTGCCACTATGCAATGGATGGCACTGTGTCACCGGAGCACAGCAGCCTCTTCAAACAGCTGGTCGGTGGTGGGTGCCGGTCATTGGTACCCACCGACCACATACTGATGATCTATCCTGAGGTCATCAGTAGTAAAATCCTGGAGAACCCCTTTAAATCAAGGGCCACACGACCTAGTTATGGCCACCTTCACCCAATGAGCCGAATATTGTCTAGGGGTGCTGCCACACCACATTTTCTTTTTTTTTTTTTAGAAAGTGGATCCATTCCAAAATATGAAACTGGTTTGAAGTTTTATATTAGATCCTTTTTTTTTTTCACAAAGCCAGAGTCAAAAAAGGTGAAGTTTAGATTGTGGGACTTGTGATTGGTTGGATTTTTGGCCTTTTTTTTGGACAAGGGGTGTGTCAGTGGGAGGTATTATTTATTTAATATTTTATTTTATCTGTTTATTTATTTATTTACTGGATTCTATTCATGCAATCTCCTATTACTCTCCACTGATTTTTTTTTTTTCCCCAGCTTGCGATGCATCCAATGCGATGGACGGAATGACGCAGACATCTCCCTTTTCCCACCAAGTTAAAAAGATGGACAGGAACGCAAAATAGAAAAAAAAAAAAATACATTGTTTTTTATAGAAGTCTATTGGGGTCATTACACACAGGTGTAAATTAGAACTGGCTGAGTTGCCCATAGCAACCAATCAGATTGCACCTTTCATTTTTTACTGCTCCTTTGGAAAATGAAAGGAGGAATCTGATTGGTTGCTATGGATAACTTAGCTAGTTCTACTTTACACAAGTTTGATAAATGACTATATATATATATATATATATATATATATACATAAAGAAAATCTGGCAGCACTCCCTTCAATAGTAAAGCAGGGTGCCCGCGGTGGTCCCTCGACTCAGGACAAGAAACAATGAAGAGAATCCGCAGCACTCCTTGAAGAAAAAAATGTGGTCTTTATTCACACATATCAAAAGTCGATTTTTAATGTGTGAATAAAGACCACATTTTTTTCTTCAAGGAGTGCTGCGGATTCTCTTCATTATATATATATATATATATATATAATGCATCCGTTTTTCTATGGTTTCTGAGTAAAGACAGGTATGTTTCACAAATTAAAAAAAAGGGGAGGGGGCACGAAAGAGACCTTAAAGGAACATTCAAGGGAAAAAAATGATACTAGTGGCCCTCAATGCGATCGGTTGTTAGGGGCAACAAGGCCTGTTTGTATCTTAGACCATTTTGATAAATGAAGCCCCCAGGGCTGGAGGGGTGGTCCATGACACAGTTGGCAAAAGGGAGACCTCCTGGATCCCCCGGAACTGTCAGCAAATCTTCTGGATGCCAGGAAAGCTGCCCTAATTGTGTGTGGCGCTGGGACTTGGGTCATCAGATGCAGCCCTAGCCCCCAAATACACACTGAGGGGGTGGGACAAAAGCAGTAAAAGGGACTACAGGAAAAGGGGGCGTGACGGGCAGGTCACATTGGTAAAGGGGGCATCACTGTGAGCTGAAAAGTGCTGGCTGAGCGTGCCACAACCTTTCCCCTCCTGCATCAGTGGCTTCAAAAATTGGCAAGGGTGAGAATACAACACATTTCTTTGCTGTTTTATGAATCCCTGTGGCCCGCATCCCAGGCCTAGATATAACATAGGGCGGCGTCAGTTTGGCCTGGAAAGTTTCTTTAAAAGGGAGATAAACACGGCTGCTTTGTTCCAGAAACAGCGCCTCACCTGTCCACGGGCTGTGCATGGTATTGCAGCTCATCTGAATGAAGCTGTGGCTGCAATACCCCACACAACCGGTGCACAGGTGTGGCAGTGTTTTTGGAGGATAGCAGCCATGTTTTTCTAATCCTGGACAACCCCTTTAAGACTCTACAGAGTAGTAAAGATGTCACAGCAGAATTGGCCCCTAATACAACCAGCGTCGGCACCTGAGGGCATATTTTCCCAGTATTTTATAGGTGCACTGTACCAGTGATCATACCTCCTAACTTTTGAAAATCGCTAACGCTGGGTTCACACCTGAGCGTTTTACAGCGCGTTCAAACGCGCTGTAAAACGCTTAAGACATGAAAACCAATGCTTCCCTATGGGAATGGTTCACACCTGGGCGTTTTACAGCGCGTACGAACGCGCTGTAAAACGCCCGACGCTCAAACAAGTACTTGAGCTTCTTTGGGGCGTTTTGACGCGCGTTTGTGGCCATAGGACACTGCAGTCAATGACACAAACGCGCGTCAAACGCGCGTTTACTATTACAAAAAACGCGCATAAAAACGCGCGACAAAAACGCGCGTAAAACGCGCGTTTGAGAAACGCTCAGGTGTGAACCCAGCGTTAGAGGGACAATATGTGCGACGCGCATCACGGTAGTTTTCTTCATACTAAGCCACGCCTCTAACTCCGCCCAAGGCTCAATTACTGACTCCATCAGAACTGCAGCAGCTGGGGATCGGTCCGGTGAGTGTAAGTTCCTTTATTTATTTATTTTTTACAGAATGTGGAGCCCCTGGGACAATTTTTTTCTTCCGCTTCAATATCCATTTAAATATTAGCTCATAAATCATCAGATTATAGATATTTTAGGGTCCAAATTGCACAAAATAATGAAGTTCTAGTCTAATATACAGGTAGAAACCATACAGACACTTTAGTAAGGAGCAATTTAGTACATTTATTGATGCACATTTATGCATTTATTCCCCAGGACAAAAAGAGGGTCATTTAAGGATCAAAGAGGGACACTTGGGAGGCATGCAGTGACGCTGCATTACCCCTTTTTCCCCGATGCCCCTTACACCGGGGAGCCTTGGTGTGCACACCTGAGACGTCTCACCGTAGTATAGCAGATACCTTATAAACCCTCGCAGTCATATCCTCACTGTGCATCCCCTGCCAGAACCCTGCCGTTGCCATGGGATCGAGACCCAGACAGGAAATCATGGCAGGACGGGACAAGGTCCAACACACACACCACGCAAAACTGCTCACATTTAAGGTTTGGGGAAAAAAATTCTCAGCGAGAGAAAAAAGGAGCCTCTGTTCCTGAACTATACCCTGATCTGTGCCCCTGCTGTGCTCGGCTGTTCATGAAGTAACCATGTAAGCAAGTCCCACTGCTAGGTATAAATGTGCACACATGCAGACTGCAACACGGCGGATGTATGTTGGGAGTTGTAGTTTTGCCACAGGTTGGCGACATCTGCAGTACGGGATGTCGCTGCATTTCTAATGAACCTGGATGGCACCTATATAACTCTGCATTAGGTCTGTACTGTACTGGGCTCATATCCATGAAACATGATGGTCAATTCAGAAGAACACACGCATGCTTGGACAAGCCGAGAGTGCATGTCTGTGAATAGCTGTGAGACAAATTGAGGTTCAGTTGACAGCTATCTAAAGCCTCATGCAGACGTCCGTGTAACATAGTCCGTGAGATACCGGACTGGCATTGCAGGAGCGCACAGTGTCATTGGTTGCTATGTTCCACGGACGTCTGCATGAGGCTTAGGCCTCTTTCACACGACAGTATGTCCATTTCAGTGTTTTGCGGTCCGTTTTTCACGGATCCGTTGTTCCGTTTTTTGCTTCCGTTGTGGTTCCGTTTCCGTTCCGTTGTTCCGTTCCGTTTTTCCGTATGGCAAATACAGTATACAGTAATTTCATATAAAAAATTGGGCTGGGCATAACTTTTTCAATAGATGGTTCCGCAAAAAACGGAACGGATACGGAAGACATACGGATGCATTTCCGTATGCATTCCGTTTTTTTGCGGACCAATAGACTTTAATGGAGCCACGGAACGTGATTTGCGGCCAAATATAGGACATGTTCTATCTTTAAACGGAACGGAAAAACGGAAATACGGAAACGGAATGCACACGGAGTACATTCCGTTTTTTTTGCGGAACCATTGAAATGAATGGTTCCGTATACGGACCGTATACGGACCGCAAAAAACGGCCCGCAAAACGGAAAAAAAAAACGGTCGTGTGAAAGAGGCCTTAAGGTGTATGGTTAGCTTATTGCCAGTTAAGACAACTAAAGTTTCTGATGGGACCACTGGGACCCCTGCCAATCATAAGAACGGTGCATGCTTGGACGAGCCGAGAGTGCATGTCTATGAAAAGCTGTCAGCCAAACACGTGTTCAGTCAAAAGCCATCTAAGGTGTATGGTCAGCTTACTGGCCATTAAGACCACTTCTTAAGTCTCTGATCCGCGGGGATACAACCACTAGGGCCCCCACGATCACAGGAATAGTGTGGCAGACATGCATGCTCGTCCATTGCCTATTAAACTTGTACTCGGCTATCTCTGGCAGCCCCATACAGCTGACTGGAGCGTCAGTGAGCATGCTTGACCGCTGCGTCATTCAAACTGGGGCGAATGTGCCCCCGTTTTCGTGATCAGCGGTTAGATCCCTACTAATCAGACACTTATTATGGATAGGGGATGATAAGTTGTCTTAATGGGCAACCCCTTTAGGCTTAGTTCACACGAACGTGTGTGATCTGTGGCCGTATTGCGGCCCGCAAATCGCGGGTCGCAATACACGGCCACAGTTCCGTGTGCATTCCGATTCACGGATGCGGACCCATTCACTTCAATGGGTCCGCAAATCCGGAATAGCGGAACGGCCGCACGGGACGGGACCCCTCGGAAGCACTACGGAGTGCTTCCGTGGGGTTTCGTCCCGTACCTCCGTTCCGCAAAAAGATAGAACATGTCCTATCTTTTAGCGGAACAGGGGGATCGCGGACCCATTAAAGTGAATGGGTCCGCGATCCGATGCGGCTGACCTACGGCCGGCGATCGTGCATTGCGGCCCGCTGTTTGCGGGCCGCAGCACGAGCACGGGTCACACACGTTCGTGTGAACTCGGCCTTAAGCTGATCGTACACCTTAGATCGCTGTTAGAGATGAGTAAATTTCATATTTTTAAATTCTTTCACGCTTCGTTTACTGGTAAAATCAGAATTGCGTTATGGATTCCGTTACCACGGACCATAATGCAATTCTATGATGGAATGCATAATGGGATGCCTTTAGAGGCATTCTGTTATTCATTCCGTCATAATAGAAGTCTATGGGCTGCAAAACGAATCCGTCCTGTTTCCGTTATGCATTCCGTCATAGAATTGCGTTATGGTCCATGGTAACGGAATCTAGAACGCAATTCTGCTTTTACCACCAAACGAAGCGTGAAAGAATTTCATAACATGAAATTCGCTCATCTCTATCTCTAATGACCGTTGTGTGCATCCGTGTCCGTTGTTCCGTTTTCCGTGATTTTCTGCGGACCCATTGACTTTCAATGGGTCCGTTGAAAACTCGGAAAATGCACCGTTTGTCATCCGCGTCCGTGATTCGTGTTTCCTGTCCGTCAAAAAAATATGACCTGTCCTATTTTTTTTTACGAAAAACGGTTCACGGACCCATTCAAGTCAATGGGTCTGTGAAAAAACACGGAGGCACACAAGATTGACATCCGCATCCGTGATCAAAGTCTGTAGGCTACTATAGCACAGACAGATCCGCAGATCCGTCTGCATACAGATTTTTCAGAG
Source organism: Bufo gargarizans (assembly GCF_014858855.1). Taxonomy (NCBI): domain Eukaryota; kingdom Metazoa; phylum Chordata; class Amphibia; order Anura; family Bufonidae; genus Bufo; species Bufo gargarizans. The sequence continues at coordinate 16,584,722 of NC_058089.1, forward strand.
CTGAGTTTTCACTCCGATACGGACTCCTGACTTTACATTGAAAGTCAATGGGGGACGGATCCGTTTGCAATTGCACCATATTGTGTCAACGTCAAACGGATCCGTCTCCATTGACTTGCATTGTAAGTCAGGACGGATCCGTTTGGCTCCGCACGGCCAGGCGGACACCAAAACGACTTTTTTTTCAACTTTCCTTCATGTCTGGTGATCCTCCAAAAATCACGGAAGAAAAAACGGACACGGATCACGGAATAACGGAACCCCGTTTTGCGGACCGTGAAAAAATACTGTCGTGTGCATGAGGCCTGACTGATAGCTTTACCTGCTGACCGCCCCATAGACATGCACTCTCGGCTTGTCCCAGCGTGCATGTGTTCTGAATTGACCATAGTGGTTTATGGGCCTGCAGCCTATCAGAGGCCGATGCAGGCGGCGCGATGACGTCATCGCGCTGCCTGAGCTGTACAGCGCGGGACACAGGCCGGAAGAGGCCTGCATTGCATCGCTGCCAGCCTGATAGAGGTAAGTATAAGTGTTTATTTTTTATATGGTACTACTTACTGGCACATGATTGGGGGGCATCTATGGGGGCACATGATTAGGTGGCATCTATGGGGCATTTGTTACTGGCACATGATTGGGGGGCATCTATGGGGCACCTGTTACTGGCAAATGATTGGGGGGCATCTATGGGGCACTTGTTACTGGCACATGATTGGGGGACAACTATGGGGGCACTTGTTACTGACACATGATTGGGGGACCTCTATGGGGGCACTTGTTATTGGCACATGATTGGGGGGCATCTATGGGGGACTTGTTATTGGCATATGATTGGGGGCATCTATGGGGGTACTTGTTACTGGCACATGATTGGAGGGCATCTACGGGGGTACTTGTTACTGGCACATGATTGGGGGCACTTGTTACTGGCACATGATTGCTGGGGATCTATGGGGGTACTTGTTACTGGCGCATCTATGGGGGTACTTGTTACTGGCACATGATTAGGGGCATCTATGTGGGCACTTGTTACTGAAACATTATTGGGGGGCATCTATGGGAGCACATCTTACTGGCACATTATTGGGGGCACTATGGGGGCTTCTACTGAGGCCACAAAGAAGGGGTATTTTATATGGGGGCTCTGTATAGGGGCATTTTATACTGGGGCACATTATGGTGGGTACTATTGGGAAGGGGAGAGAGGAGTACTATGGGCTTATCTATGGGGAGCACTAAGGGGTATTTTATGCTTGCAAATTATGGGGGACACAGAGGGCATCTACTGGGGCAAGATGAGAAATGGCTGAAAAATTGTGTCTGGTCTGAAGATCAGAATGGAGAAGATGAGGAAAGAGAAAATCTACATCAAAGGAGAGGTCACTGGATATAAGAGGTATGGGGCGCTGTATCACCCTGGATGGAGGGGTTAGTAGTACAGTACTAACTGCACATTGTAAAAAAAAAAAAAAAGTTTGTTATATACTAAATACTATATATTTGTGTCAGAAGTTGTGCTTTTTTAATTTTTAGAATAATGAAACAGCCATTTTATTTGATACTTTTGTACTGATTCTAATTTTTCTCTATATTAAGGGACACTATAGTCACCAGAACCACAACATCTAAACGTAGTAGTTCTGGTGTCTATAGCATGTCTCTGCCAAGGAACACCTCTAGTGGGCGCTCATCATTATTAACGTTTACTACTCTACGAGGCGTGTGGATTATTTTTTTTGTGTCTGTTGTAGTGGAGGACGTGAGTACATGCTAGGGTGTGGGAAGGCGGGATCCAGGGGGCCCAAGTAAATTCTTGCCTAGGGTCCAATCAATATTAAAGACGGCCCTAGTAATGGGATCCGACGTCTCCTTTCCGGCATATGTGCCGACTTTTGGCCGGACAAAAAAATGTTGCCCGGGTTACAGTGCCAGATTTCACAATGCAGATGTGAATCCGGCCCAAAGACATACCGCAGGGTTATAGGCAGGGGTGCACCTAGCCTTTCTGCTGAGGTCAAAACTGAAACGCCCCCCCCCCCCCCTCCTTCCCAGTGCAAATTTCTTAACCTAACCCCTTCCCTTCAGCCCATGGCCCTTCGGCTGCCCCCCTTTTGCCCCTGGCCTCATTGGTGGTGCACCCCTGGTTATAGGTGCCGTAACAGTATAGATATATACCTTATCAGTATAGATAAGTGCAGTTAGAAAGACATCTGCTCCCTGTACCAACCCCTCAGCTGTGAGCAAGACTAGGTCCGGACAGGTTGTCAGTATAGAGATATCTATGACGCGTCAGCACCACTTTTTCCACCATGTGACGATTATGCTGTATCTGTAGCTGCGATCCATGTGGCCTGTTCCCTCAGCTCCCCCACAGTGCTGATCAGGCGATGACCTAAGCCGCAGTCTATTATATCGACCAGAATGGGAATATAATGAATGACAATGCTGTCCTATCAGGAGGCCTAATTACTGCTACAATGCCCCTGTCTCATGGACAGCTGCTGAATCAGTGCTCCTGACCTCGGCACAAATGCTGCGAGTTCTATCCCGGCCTCATCCTCTTTGATTTGACAAAAGCCTGAGTAATGTAATTATCCCACTGCCGGAGATAATAATCCACTTACTATTGTGGGAGAAGTTTACAGACCTACAGCGCATTCGATTCTAGTTGGGCGCTGACTATATCTGAGCGTCATCATTTCCTGAAATAGAAGACACCTTGTCAGTAGAGCCTTGAAACGCGTCAGCCGTCATTGCTGACATTGAGTTACGAACTGGCTTCTCTCTGTAGAATAGGTCTCACGTGGGCGGCAAAACCTGGCGTCCTTTGTATTTTGATGAGTAACGCAACGGAGGAGGTTTATCAATAGTATTACGGATTCAGCACACTTAGATTAGTTAAAGGGGTTGTCCAGGTTCAGAGCTGAACCCTGACATATCCCCATCTTCACCCCACCAGCCCCCCTGATATGAGCATTGGAGCATTTCATGCTCTGATGCTCTCCTTTGCCCTGCGCTGAATCTCGCAGGGAAAAGGCATTTTTAGGATATCCAGTGATGTACCGGGCTCTGCGTATGGACTGCTAGGAGGAGGCTTCTGCCCAGCAGTGAGCCCAGTCAAGTTACCGCCACTAATGGGCGGGCTTTAGCATGTAAAACGGCTAGGACATCGCTAAAGCCCGCCCATCAGTGTCGGTGATGTCTCCGGCAACTCTGCTAGGCAGAAGCCTCCGCCTAGCAGTGTAAAATAATAAACAAACAGCAATCCAGCACAGGGCAAGGGAGAGCATCGGAGCATAAAATTCTCTGATGCTAATATCAGATGGGCCGGAGGGGTGAAAACGGGGGTAAGTCTGGGTACAGCTCTGAACCCAGACAACCCCTTTAAGATGTTGAAATGTCACTTCCTTGGTTGTCCAGACTAGTACAGGTTTATGTTGACATTTCAGAAGGACAGGGGTGGTTAGTTAGAGGCTAGTAACCCATCCTTGGTGGTCTAGGTGATAAATGGGTTAATATAAACATCCCTGGTGGTCTAGGAGAGTAAAAGGGTTAATATATAAAAGGTTTTTTGAAATCTTGATGCGGCTCAGCTGTTTGAAGCTCGGCATCATTGGCAAAATGAATCTCAAAACTAAATGCCCATATGTGGCAATGGCGATAACAGGGTCTGCTACTTTTTCTTTAGAAGCAGCGCCGCTGTAACCTATAGGCTGTATCTGGTATTGCGGCTCAGTCCAATTCACTTATGTGGGGGTGGAGTCCTATTTTTAACGTTTTAGTTGTTTTACAGTATGTAGTAATATTATCATAACCCCACCATATAAAGTTTTTTATAAAAAAATACAATGAGCAGAGTATAAAAACACAAAAATTACATCAAAAAACCGCATATAGAACACAATTTACACTGATGCGGTTGTTATGCGGTTTTCCTAAAATTGACCTTGCAGTTTATCCACAAAGCTGTTTTTATAATGTTGGATAAAAACCGCATACAAGACGCAATTCACACTGATGCGTTTTTATGCGGTTTTCCTAAAATTGACCTTGCAGTTTATCCACAAAGCTGTTTTTACAAGTAGTACTATATATTGAAAATTTGGGTATAATATTTATGAATTTTAGTGTTATTTTAATGTTCTCTTTTTAAACATAATAAGAAAAGCAGCAATGAAATCCATCCCACATATTCAAATAAGCACTAGAGAGCTTAATGATGGGTGGGTCAACACCATACATAAGGAGTGAGAATCCACTCACTCGGTGGCCACTGAGGAAGGGGTGCAAGACCCTGAAACGCGTCTGGCAATTCAGAGTGCGTGGATTCCAAGCGAAGAACAAAAGCTATATACTAGCATACTTTCAAAGTTCAGCGATTCAACGATTTACCTCCACAATCAAAGTTACCGCCGCAAAGCTATTGCCGCATAGTAGTGACGTCATACAAGCGCCAACCCGGAACCCAAGAGACCAGGTCACGTGGGACGCCACGGCCATCTGGGAGATCAACGCTGCAGTCACGCAGCAAGGAAGGGGGAGACTGGAACACTACAGCGGCTAGAAACTGTGAGTAACTTGGAGGTTGTTACACGCATCTCTACATAATTTGAGTACCGGACATTGGCACAAAACAAGCCGCGGAATTATTACCCTAAGTGGTATAGTGCCTCATCTGTGGAAAGGTACGGGACACTTGAGCTGTCGACCCTGACATTCACACCATATTCTTTAATTGGAGCACTATCTATATATAGAGTTGTCGATTCTGACGTCCATACCATACCATCTATTATAAAATTGCTACATTCATCTCAATTGGAATTTGGACACTGCTGATACCATTGTGTCTACCCATACAGCAGTGTGTCGGCTGCTATACTGACCACAAAGGAGATATTGTTTATATTTGCTATTGCTGCATATCATATATTTTATCATTTGATGTATGTTTTATGTGTATTTTAAGGGTTTGTTTTTAATATATTTTTAATACATTAAATAACTTGATACATCCAGTCAGTGTTTCCCTCTTGAGTGTGCCCCCTCGTTCATTTATACAGTAATATTATCATATCTATGCTATATTTATAGATGTAGACAGGGTGGTGTAGCATACTACTCTTTGTAACATTTACTATGTGGTAGTTTTATACCGGTAATACCTTTACTATATTCAGATATAGAGAGAGTATAGTTTCTTGTTTTTTATGTTTTTTGTTATATAGTATTATAGTATGTTTAAAGGGCATCTGTCAGCAGTTTTGTACCTATGACACTGGCTGACCTGTAACATGGGCGCTTGGCAGCTGAAGGCAGCGGTGTTGGTCCCATTAGGGATGAGCGAATCGACTTCGGATGAAACATCTGAAGTCGATTCGAATAAAACTTCGTTCTAATACTGTACGGAGCAGGAGCTCCGTACAGTATTAGAATGTATTGGCTCTGATGAGCCAAAGTTATTGCTTTGCGAAGTCTTAATAAATTTATATGTATTAAATATAAATTAATATGTATTATATATTAACATCAATTAATTTGTACTGTAAAAAAGCATTTCCCGAACTCTGGTTCGGTTCCAAGGTACCACTTGGAACTGAACCCGAGTTCGGGAAATGTTTTTTTACAATTACAGTACCTGGCCCTGTCAATACCTGGCGCGATAGTTGCAAAGAGAGCAGAGCCTCTAGGTGTAATGGTAACGCCCCCTTTGCTCCTAGCGTCTCATTTGCATATACTAAAACATCATTTTTCTCAGCAATGTGGGCACATATGAACACGGGACCAACACAGATGCCTTCAGCTGCCAAGTGCACATGTAACAGCTCAGCCAGTGTCATAGGTACAAAACTGCTGACAGATGCCCTTATTGTTTGCAGCTGTAGAGTAGGTAGAGATTCTTGTTTCTTATGTTTTCACTATGTAGTATCTGTAAGTGCTATATACAGATGTAGAGAGAATATAGTTTCTTGTTTTATTTGTTGTTGTTTTTTACTATGTAGTAGCATTATAGTATCTTTAAGTATTATATACAGATGTAGAGAGTATAGTTTTTTTTTATTTTCTATGTTTTACAATGTAGTATCTCTATAGTATATGTAAGTTTTATAAACTGTTGCAGGGAGGTCTCTATGTTTTTACTATCTAGCTTTATAATATCTGTAGGTTTTATATGCGACCGTAAAGGGTGTATAGTTTCTTGTTTTTTTTAAATGTTTTTACTACTGTATGCAGTGTAGCGTTATAGTTACTGTATTATATACAGTTGTAAAGGGGGTATAGTTTCTTGTTTTTTATGTTTTACTATGTAGCTTTATAGTAAATATATTATATATTATTTATACAGGGAGTATATATTTTTTTGTTTTTACTCTATAGTAGCTTTATAGTATTATAGTCAGCTGTAGAGGGTGTCTAGTAGTCTCTTTTTACTTTTTACTGTAATATCTAATATTTTAGGATCTGACAGCCATAGATGGGGGCTTTAGTATCATACATATGAATGAGATGCAGAGACATACTGCTGTATAGTTCCTCAGTATCAAAATAAGAGAATCTAAGAGGGAAGCTATAAATTACAGCAGCACTCATCCACCATGGGAGACATCAGTACATTTTTTGACATGGGCCCAACGCCCCTCACCGAGACATCCTGCACTTAAAGCAGTTCTGTATGTAATACACGTCTCCCCCAGCGTGATGATCAGTCCTTCTCCCCCCAGTCTGTTTTCATTTAATAACATGTTCTAGGTTTGCAGATTTCCTTTAGCCACATGTTCTAGAGTCTCTGGATCGTGGCCATCTCCCCATTTACTTGTCAGTTGGTCTGTCACCACAACATGGATCTTGTTAATGTTATAGTAGAATCCAGCTGTAAGTCTAAGTACGTCATGTAACGTTAAATGTAAATTATCTCCCTAGAAAGTAAAAGGAATTACATGCAGTCTTGAGAGGCAGTAATACTGCTCCGTCCTGATAGGTGTTTAATTTATGGGTGCAAAGCATGCATAGGATTCCTATTGGTGTGCACGAGGTGGCCCCATAGGGGAAACCTTTAACTACAGATACATATTCTGGAGCACGCTACAGAGAACGCGTTTATCTATCCTTGTTCCTGCCCCACTGCCTAAATGGGTTGATTAATAAAAAGGTCAACTTTTTTTCTCCAAAAAGAGCGCCACTGTTGTTTATGAGGTGTGCCTGGTTTTGCAGTATTCAAGTGAATGGGTCTGTGCTACAATACCACCGCCCCAGGGCAAGAGTGGCACCTTATCCGTTTTCTAATACATTCCTAGACAATCCTTTCATTATAAATGTATTTCTTCCACCATATTGACACTTTAGATGATTCTAAACCCATTAGAAACTTTATACAAACAATGTGAGATTTCCTTATGGGAGTGGCTTGTTTAGGGTTTCTTCCAGGGTGTGGATATTGGTATATGTGGGATTTATAAGTAGCTTATAAAGAATTCCTCAAGCATATAGCTTATGTAGGAGTTCCTCAAATTTATGGCTTATGTATAAGGTTTGGGCTAATATAAGATCTCCTCAAGGGTGGGGCTTATTTAGGATTTCCTCAAGGGCATGGCCAATGGTGTATATGGGATTTCCTCAAGGTTATTGCTTTTGTATGATTTCTTATGACGTGGCTTATATAGACTTTCTTTAAACATGTTTTATGTAGGATTCCCTTGTTTATGGCTTATGTATAAGGATTTGGCTTATATAAGATCTCCTCAAGGGTGGGGCCTATTCAGGATTTCCTCAAGGGCATGGCCAATGGTATATATGGGATTTCCTCAAGGTTATTGCTTTTGTATGATTTCTTATATGACGTGGCTTATATAGACTTTCTTTAAACATGTTTTATGTAGGATTCCCTTGTGTATGGCTTATGTATAAGGATGTGGCTTATATAAGATCTCCTCAAGGGTGGGGCCTATTTATGATTTCCTCAAGGGCATGGCCAATGGTGTATATGGGATTTCCTCAAAGTTATTGCTTTTGTATGATTTCTTATATGACGTGGCTTATATAGACTTTCTTTAAACACGTTTTATGTAGGATTCCCTTGTGTATGGCTTATGTATAAGGATGTGGCTTATATAAGATCTCCTCAAGGGTGGGGCCTATTTATGATCTCCTCAAGGGTGTGGCCAATGGTATATATGGGATTTCCTCAAGGTTATGGCTTTTGTATGATTTCTTATATGACGTGACTTATATAGACTTTCCTCAAGCATATGTTTTATGTAGGATTCCCTTGTGTATGGCTTATGTATAAGGATGTGGCTTATAGAAGAGCTCCTCAAGGGTGGGGCTTATTTCGGATTTCTTTCTGGGTGTGGCTTGTGTAGGAATTCTACAAGAGTAAAATTCACTGTCTGAGTCTGTGTCACTAGACTTGTGTTTAAAAATGCTCCTACACAGAAAATGCTATGTCTAGAGTATATCAGACATGGTATAAGTAGCCTTCACTCTTGGCCCCTATCTAATTAGAAACTATACTTTCTTCCCTGCCCCATTGCAGATAAAGGTCAAGGTAGACAACGAGAGTGACAACTAATGCTCTGAGCCATGTTTTCAAAGCAGCTGTCACTTTCTTTCCTGTCCTTGCAATGTAGGAGACCATGGTCCTCCAAGACTGATGAGAAGTCCAACCCCTGCTTGAAGGTATTTAAATGCTGTTCCCTGCCTGCCCCCTTACAACAAGGGCCAAAATGGGTTTCTAGTCTTTACAAATGCATTTTAGGTTAATGTTTTTTGTTTTGAACGGGATTTCCCTTAATGAATTGTAATGTTAAAATGAGCAAACGTTCTCAGGGCTGATGTTCTGCATGCCCCCTGATCTGTACCTCTACTCCTCTATCTGATCTTTCCTCAGGCCATGAACATAGACAAGGTTTTTTTTTCCTCCTTGTTTAATTTTGTACGGTGCCGATGGAAGGAAGAAGCCTCTTCTTTAATAACTTCCTAATTACCTCTGTAAAACCTGAATTCAGTTTGCCCTGGAGGTACCAGCTGCTGCACCTCAGACTAAACAGATGAGGGTTTATGTCCTCAGTTCTTCTATTGGTGGTTATATTACGTTCTAGGTTCCTGCCTAATAAAATGGCACTATAAAGAATAGACGGTATTATTTCATGCTTTATTAGGGACGATTTTCTTACTGTCTCCCTTCTGTTCAATTACATAGCAAATTTGGTGGAGCGGTTAACTTGTGGTGTGTAACTGCAGGATGTTTCAAGGGGTCTTCTGGGGATAGGCTGAAAGTAATGGAGCACTAGATGGGCCCACAATTCCTAATATACATTCTGACAAACCTAGGACCCTGAATGCAGATCCTGAAGGCCACACTGCAGTGAAGGTATACATAGACTCATGCACAGGTGTACTATGGCGCCATATAACCTCAAAGTCCTATGAAGTCATCATATGTCACCCTAAATTTTGTATGGGGCCCTGTACCTACGTATAATTCTGACTTCCTACAGATGTTTTTTCTGCTGCACTCGAATGGCCTTCAAGCATTGCTTCTAGGTAATAATAGCCAATAATATAAAGTGGCATACAGAGTGCCTACTGCTTCAAGGTACGGAGCTGCAGCCACCTGGTAGAAACCCAGTTTAAGTGTGCCCCATGGACAAGGTACTCAGATCTTGATGGATGTGATCATGTGTCCCATGTGTACAGCAGCCTCATGGAGGAAATTTAACTTAAAGGAGTTGTCCCATGAAAAATATTCTACATTTTTCAAACCAGCACCTGGATCTGAATCCTTTTGTAATTACATGTTAGTAAAAATGTAGTATGGCCACTGAGCTATTCACTGAAATCTATCTGTCTAGCGCCACCTGCTGTTTGCTCTTTTTCTAATTTCTCTGTCCTGCTCACTGAGATGGAAGCACATGCTCAGTTCCATCCTTCAACTGCCACCAGCTGCAGTAGAAATGGCACACCCCACGAGAGGACACGCCCACTAAGAAAGGACACGTCCCCTAAGCTGTCAGCTTGAAATAAATCTAGTAGAGCCATTGGAGCAATGAACAGGGAGATCTCTGGGTCCATGTGTGGTACAGGGCTGGTTCCAGCTTTATTAGGCCTCATGCACACGACAGTATTTTTTCACGGTCCGCAAAACGGGGTTCCGTTGTTCCGTGATCCGTGTCTGTTTTTTTTCCCGTGTGTCTTCCGTGATTTTTGGAGGATCACCAGACATGAAGGAAAGTTTAAAAAAAGTCATTTTGGTGTCCGCCTGGCCGTGGCGGAGCCAAACGGATCCGTCCTGACTTACAATGCAAGTCAATGGGGACGGATCCGTTTGACGTTGACACAATATGGTGCAATTGCAAACGGATCCGTCCCCGATTGACTTTCAATGTAAAGTCAGGAGTCCCTATTATACCATCGGATCAGAGTTTTCTCCAATCCGATGGTATATTTTAACTTGAGGCGTCCCCATCACCATGTTAAAATATACCATCCGATTTGAGTTAGATCGTGAAAACTCAGATCCAACAGTATATTCTAACACAGAGGCGTTCCCATAGTGATGGGGATGCTTCAAGTTAGAATATACTAAGAACTGTGTACATGACTGCCCCCTGCTGCCTGGCAGCACCCGATCTCTTACAGGGGGCTGTGATCCGCACAATTAACCCCTCAGCACCTGAGGGGTTAATTGTGTGTATCATAGCCCCCTGTAAGAGATCAGGTGCTGCCAGGCAGGAGGGGGCAGACCCCCCTCCCTCCCCAGTATTAAATTAATTGGTGGCCAGTGCGGCCTCCCCTCTCCCCCCCTTCTAATTAAAATCCCCCCCCCCCATCGGCCGTCTGTGGGCATTGCTTATAGCACAGACCTTTTTACTTACCAGTAGGAGGAGCGCCGGTCGGTCACAGACAGCGCAGGTAAGTATAATGCTTCTAAAATTGCTAAGTAACCATGGCAGCCAGGACTGCAGTAGCGTCCTGGTTGCAAAGGTTACTGATCGGAGCCCCAGCGATTAAACTGGGACTCTGATCGGAACTCTCCGCTGCCACCAACTGGGGCCATAATATATCTATGGCGGCACAACTGGGGCTATCGTATATGTATGGGGGCACAACTGGGACCGTAATATATGTATGGGGGCACAACTGGGGCCATAATATATGTATGGGGGCACAACTGGGGCCATAATATATGTATGGGGGCACAACTGGGGCCATAATATATGTATGGGGACACATCTGGGGCCATAATATATGTATAGGGACACATCTGGGGTCATAGTATATGCATGGGGGCACAACTGGGGCCATAATATATGTATGGGGGCACAACTGGGGCCATAATATATGTATGGGGGCACAACTGGGGCCATAATATATGTATGGGGGCACAACTGGGGCCATAATATAAAGATGGGGACACATCTGGGGCCATAATATATGTATAGGGACACATCTGGGGTCATAGTATATGCATGGGGGCACAACTGGGGCCATAATATATGTATGGGGGCACAACTGGGGCCATAATATATGTATGGGGGCACAACTGGGGCCATAATATATGTATGGGGGCACAACTGGGGCCATAATATATGTATGGGGGCACAACTGGGGCCATAATATATGTATGGGGGCACAACTGGGGCCATAATATATGTATGGGGGCACAACTGGGGCCATAATATATGTATGGGGACACATCTGGGGCCATAATATATGTATAGGGACACATCTGGGGTCATAGTATATGTATGAGGGCACAACTGGGACCGTAATATATGTATGGGGGCACAACTGGGGCCATAATATAAAGATGGGGGCACAACTGGGGCCATAGTATATGGGGGGGGGATATTTTCATTAGGAGGGAGGGAGGGGGGACACACTGGCCACCAATGAATGTAATACAGGGGAGGGAGGGAGGGGGGCCGCACTGGCCACCAATGAGTTGAATACAGTGGAGGGAGGGGGTCTGCCCCATTCTGCCTGGCAGCACCTGATCTCTTACAGAGGGCTATGATACACACAATTAACCCCTCAGGTGCGGCACCTGAGGGGTTAATTGTGCGGATCACAGCCCCCTGTAAGAGATCGGGTGCTGCCAGGCAGCAGGGGGCAGTCATGTACACAGTTCTTAGTATATTCTAACTTGAAGCGTCCCCATCACTATGGAAACGCCTCTGTGTTAGAATATACTGTCGGATCTGAGTTTTCACGAAGTGAATATACTGTCGGATCTGCGATCCGTCTGTGTGAAAGTAGCCTACGGACACGGATGACAATCTTGTGTGCATCCGTGTTTTTTCACAGACCCATTGACTTGAATGGGTCCGCGAACTGTTGTCCGTCAAAAAAATAGGACAGGTCATATTTTTGGGACGGACAGGAAACACGGATCACGGACACGGATGAACAACGGTGCATTTTCCAAGTTTTCAACGGACCATTGAAAGTCAATAGGTCCGCAGAAAATCACGGAAAACGGAACAACGGACATGGATGCACACAACGGTCGTGTGCATGAGGCCTTAGTAAGAGTTTGTCATGTTCTATATGATGATTTACATTAATCTTGGGATAACCCCTTTAACTATTTTTATTTTAAATTAAAATTTCATTTTATATTGGTAATGGTGAGATTTGTTAATTATTGAAAAAAACATCCCGTACAGCGTACCCACATCAGGAACCGCTGCAGTTTCTGCCGTCGGTTTTCATTTTGAATGGAGCGATCCTGCTCTTGGTTTAGTTTCACTGAACAGAGCTAAACCGCAAGCAGGCCCCCGCTGCAGCTTTGAGGCTTCTCGAGGTGTCCGCACCAAAAATGGACATGTACAATTTTTGTCTGGAAAATCATATGTGGAAAAATCCTTGGCCACATGAACTGCGGAGCAGTCTCCCATTGAAACCCATGGGAGGTGGTTCCAACAAAGCTCTGACGCCGTTTTCAGCACCAAAAAAATGTCATATGAACCTACCCTAAGGCCTCTTGCACGGGCACAAACCGTGGGGCTGCCGAATGCGGACCGCGATCCGTCCGTTCCGCAAAAAGATAGGGCAAGTTCTATCTTTTTGCGGAAGGGAACCCCACAAAAGCACTCTGTAGTGCTTCCGTTCCGTTCTGCACCGCATCTCTGGATTTATGGACCTATTCAAGTGAATAGGTCTGCATCCGTGATGCGGCATGCACACGGCTGGTGTCCCGTGTATTGCGAATCCACCGTATGCAGGCCGCAATACGGCCACGGGGAAGGGGACACGGTCGTGTGCAAGAGGCCTAAGTGTACAGCAACTGACATTGTCCTCTGAGGAACCTCATGGGTGAAGTTGGACGGGGGTCTCTTTGTGGTATCAGAACCTCCACGGGAGAATCACCTGGTGTCCAGTCCTCACTATGCAGACAGATAGTGCCACGTTTTCTCTGCTTTTTGTCCTTGGGATCTTTTGGTCTTTTTTGGTAATTCTCCCAGAAATCTTAGAATTTTTTTAGAAAAAATCCAAATGTTGACCCTTGCCCTCTATGCGTGATGGTCAGGCGGCGCAGGGCCAGATGTCCACTCCGTGGGTCTTGTTGCCTCACAGTCAAGTTCGGGAGGTGTAATATAAACTAGGAGCTGCCATCTGATTCCATAAGCTTCATTGGAGCAGACAGCTTCCTGCAAACATCTACCCTGCAGGGGAATCTCTGCCATATGTTCAGGAGCGCAACACATTAACCCTGTTACTGCTGCAAACAGGGAACAAATGGCAGCTAGCCAGATCTGTACTCACTAATTGTATCTGCTCCTCTGAAGATACACTGACTTTACCGAATGTTGAAACTTTTAATACATTGGTAGTAGAGATTTCCGGTTATGAAATTCATTCACGCTTTGTTTGGTGGTAAAAGCAGAATTGCGTTATGGATTCCGTTACCACGGACCATAATGCAATTCTATGACGGAATGCATAACGGGATGTTTTTAGAGGCATTCCGTTATTCATTCCGTCATAATAGAAGTCTATGGCCTGCATAGCGGATCAGTTATGCAGTCCATAGACTTCCATTATGACGGAATGCCTCTAAAGGCATTCCGTTATAGAATTGCATTATGGTCCGTCTGGTAACGGAATCCATAAGGCAATACTGCTTTTACCAGTAAACGAAGTGTGAACGAATTTCAAAATATGAAATTCGCTCATCTCTAAGGCTGAGTTCACACGGGCGAGATTTCCACGCGGGTGCAATGCGGGAGGTGAACGCATTGCACCCGCACTGAATCTGGACCCATTCACCTCTATGGGGCTGTGCACATGAGCTGTGATTTTCACGCATCACTTATGCGTTGCGTGAAAATCGCAGCATGCTCTATATTGTGTGTTTTTCACGCGACGCAGGCCCCATAGAAGTGAATGGGGCTGAGTGAAAATCGCAAGCAAGGGCGGATGCGGTGCGATTTTCACGCAGGGTTGCTAGGAGACGATCGGGATGGAGACCCGATCATTATTATTTTCCCTGCTAACATGGTTATAAGGGAAAATAATAGCATTCTGAATACAGAATGCATAGTACAATAGCGCTGGAGGGGTTAAAAAATAATATATAATAATAATTTAACTCACCTTAATCCACTTGCTTGCGCAGCCGGTGTTCTGCCACTTTTCTATGCCCGGACAAAAGTCTATACCCAGAAGTGATGTAGCTGCACCGGAAGTCACGTGGACGCGTTGGAATCAGCTGGAGGAGGGGGGGTGTGCGCTGCGCAAGCGCATTCGGCTAAAGTATAGTAATCTGGCAGAACGCCGCGAGCCCGTAATCTACATTAATTTGTACCCTCGCGTGCTCGCTTCACTCGCCACGCATCGGACTCGGCCTCGCTGCGCTCGGCATTTGCTAAAACTGACTCTATTCCGCCATTGATAGTAAAGAAAGAAATGGATGGTAAAGTAAGAGATGGATAGTAACGAAATGGAGGGCTGGGAAAATGCAGGGGCGTTCTGCCAGATTAACATACTTTAGCTGAATGCGCTTGCGCAGCGTGCACACCCCCTCCTCCAGATGATTCCAACGAGTCCACATGACTTCTGGTGCAGCTACATCACTTCCGGGTATAGACTTTTGTCCGGGTATAGAAAAGTGGCAGAACACCGGCATCTCTTCTGTCTTCTTCTTTGCTGTGTACAGGAAAAGGACCTGTGGTGACGTCACTCCGGTCATCACATGGTCCATCACATGATCTTTTACCATGGTGATGGACCATGTGATGACCAGAGTGACGTCACCACAGGTCCTTTTCCTGTGCACAGCAAAGAAGAAGACAGAAGAGATGCCGACTGCGCGATCAAGTGGATTAAGGGGAGTTAAATTATTATTATTATTTTTTTAACCCCTCCAGCGCTATTGTACTATGAATTCTGTATTAAGAATGCTATTATTTTCCCTTATAACCATGTTATAAGGGAAAATAATACAATCTACACAACCCCGATCCCAAACCTGAACTTCTGTAAAGAAGTTCGGGTTTGGGTACCAAACATGTTGATTTTTCTCACGCGCGTGCAAAACGCATTACAATGTTTTGCACTTGTGGGGAAAAATCGCGCATGTTCCCGCAACGCACCCACACCTTTTCCCGCAACGCCCGTGTGAACCCAGCCTAATTGTTAGCTTAAAGGATATGTCTATTTTTGAATACTATTTTACAGTTTATATATGAATATAATCTACATAAGAATAGAGTAATTTGATCAACACATTGAATTATGTTTTCATTGCTCCAGAGCTGCATTCACAATACTGCTGGTCATGACTGGCAAATAAGCTAGGTCTGATATGCCTGCTTACAGAGGGGCAGAGCCCAAATAATGCAAGAGGACAGTCATTTTTCCTACATCTGATTACCGGATGGTCCTTTGACTAAATTTGAGGTTTCCAGAATACAAGTCACTAAAGCAGACTCTTTGGTAAATTAACTAAGGAATGCTGGGAGATTTCAGCTCTACAACCTGCAGAATTGTAAATGGATCTCTGGAGTATAATACAGGTTGTAACTTAGGATCACTACAAAACAAGTAATGTAACTCAGGATAAGTACACTATCAGTAATGTATGTACACAGTTGACTCCACCAGCAGAATAGTGAGTGCGGCTCTGGAGTATAATACAGGATGTAACTCAGGATCAGTACAGGATAAGTAATGTATGTACACAGTGACTGCACCAGCAGAATAGTGAGTGCAGCTCTGGAGTATAATACAGGATGTAACTCAGGATCAGTACAGGATAAGTAATATATCTACACAATGACTCCACCAGCAGAATAGTGAGTGCAGCTCTGGAGTATAATACAGGATATAACTCGGGATCAGTACAGGATAAGTAATGTATGTACACAGTGACTGCACCAGCAGAATAGTGAGTGCAGCTCTGGAGTATAATACAGGATGTAACTCAGGATCAGTACAGGATAAGTAATGTATGTACACAGTGACTGCACCAGCAGAATAGTGAGTGCAGCTCTGCAGTATAATACAGGATGTAACTCAGGATCAGTACAGGATAAGTAATGTAATGTATGTACACAGTGACTTCACCAGCAGAATAGTGAGTGCAGCTCTGGAGGATAATACAGGATGTAACTCAGGATCAGTACAGGATAAGTAATGTATGTACACAGTGACTGCACCAGCAGAATAGTGAGTGCAGCTCTGCAGTATAATACAGGATGTAACTCAGGATCAGTACAGGATAAGTAATGTAATGTATGTACACAGTGACTTCACCAGCAGAATAGTGAGTGCAGCTCTGCAGTATAATACAGGATGTAACTCAGGATCAGTACAGGATAAGTAATGTATGTACACAGTGACTGCACCAGCAGAATACGTCATATAGAAGAAACCGCAGCACTCTCCTGTCTTCAATTCAGTGGAATTCATTTCACCAGCAAAAAAAAAAATGCCACCAGCAAAAAACATGCGATGTTTCGACCGTAAAGGTCTTTCTCAAGGCTTGAGAAAGACCTTTACGGTCGAAACGTCACATTTTTTTTGCTGGTGGCATTTTTTTTTTTTTGCTGGTGAAATGAATTCCACTGAATTGAAGACAGGAGAGTGCTGCGGTTTCTTCTATATGACGCATCCAAGGGGGAACTTCTGACTGGCTCCCAACACGGCTGGCACCACCACAAGATAAGACTTTTATTTTTCGTTGTGCTGCTATGCGCATTTTTTCCTATGCACCAGCAGAATAGTGAGTGCAGCTCTGGAGTAAAATACAGGATATAACTCAGGATCAGTAATGTAATGTATGTACACAGTAACTCTACCAGAAGAATAGTGAGTGCAGCTCTGGAGTATAATACAGGATGTAACTCAGGATCAGTACAGGATAAGTAATGTATACAGTGACTGCACCAGCAGAATAGTGAGTGCAGCTCTGGAGTATAATACAGGCTGTAACTCAGGATCAGTACAGGATAAGTAATGTATGTGCACAGTGACTCCACCAGCAGAATAGTGATTGCAGCTCTGGAGTATAATACAGGATGTAACTCAGGATCAGTACAGGATAAGTAATGTATGTGCACAGTGACTGCACCAGCAGAATAGTGAGTACAGCTCTGGAGTATAATACAGGATGTAACTCAGGATCAGTACAGGATAAGTAATGTATGTACAGAGTGACTGCACCAGCAGAATAGTGAGTGCAGCTCTGGAGTATAATACAGGATGTAACTCAGGATCAGTACAGGATAAGTAATGTATGTGCACAGTGACTGCACCAGCAGAATAGTGAGTACAGCTCTGGAGTATAATACAGGATGTAACTCAGGATCAGTACAGGATAAGTAATGTATGTGCACAGTGACTGCACCAGCAGAATAGTGAGTACAGCTCTGGAGTATAATACAGGATGTAACTCTGGATCAGTACAGGATAAGTAATGTATGTACACAATGACAGCACCAGCAGAATAGTGAGTGCAGCTCTGGAGTATAAGACAGGATGTAACTCAGGATCAGTACAGGATAAGTAATGTATATACACAGTGACTCCACCAGCAGAATAGTGAGTGCAGCTCAGAAAGAGTTCTTTTTCTCTCCCCATAATGCTATATTCATATATATGGAGTAACAGGTGGCCCACCTGAGACTGGGATTGGCTGGGCGGGCATCTCCAGCATTGCCTGTGTTTCCAGACCAGGGAGCAGACTGCAGTGGGGACTCTCTCTTATTTATTTTTTTATCCCACTTTGATGCAGTTTTTAGGAATTTTTGCCCACTGACCTACACCAGTAATCAAGTTGCTCGATAAGATATAGGTCCAAGAATTAATATAATCATTACTCTTGATCCCGTTCTGCCTGCTCCCTACACATTTCTATAGTGGGAGCACTGCCTGTTAGGGAGGCAAAATAATGTGCTTAAAGGGGATTCTACGGATTTAGGAAAACAGGGCTTTTTCATAAAGAGTGCCACATCTGGCTGTCTGTGCTTTTGCAGTCCAGATCTATTCACGTCAATGGAGTTGAACTGCAATACCAGACACAACCCAATGACAAGGGTGGCGCTGGTTTTGAAAGATAGCAGCCATGTTTTTCTAATCTTGCATAACTCCTTTGATTTTCTTTGAGCTGACGCATACATCATTCCAGATAATGAAATGGCCGCACATCATTTCAGCTGCTGTAATAACATTTAACTGGTCTGTTAATATTGAGATAATTAGTTGCATCCTCCGAGCGCTTCCCACTGCCAGCGAGCCTTGGGATTTTTCATCCTCCTGCCTGCAGAACTGGTGATTATACAAATCTTTAGCGTTCTTGGCCGGCGTGATACAATGTAGCAGGACAAGATGAATGAGCAGTGGGTATTGTGTACTGTGCCGGCGTCCTCCTCCCGATCCTTGGTGTCTGTCGCTCAAAACGGTTTTCAGCAGTGAAAAAGACGATGCAAGGACAATGATCTTTCCAAAGTGCGGCTCTGTCAGAACGAGAGGTTTCCAAGATGACAATAGTGGGTATAACTGCAATCTACTCTACTCATTTCTATATACGTGTTATCAGCTGAAAGTAAGGGCTCATGCACACGAACGTATTTTTTTTCCCTCGTCCGTTCCATTTTTTTTTTAGCGCGTATGCGGAACCATTCACTTCAATGGGGCCGCAAAAATGACGGAAATTACTCCTCGTGCATTCCGTGTCTGCGTGTCCGTTCCGCAAAAAAAATAGAACATGTCTTATTATTGTCCGCATTACCGACAAGGATAGATCTAGTAGGGGTCGGCCATAAATGCGTAACGCACACGGCCAGTATCCATGTTTTGCGGATCCGCAAAACAGCCAATGGTCGCGTGCATGAGCCTTAAAGAGGACCCGTCCCCTTTCCTGACATTCCTGTTTTAATAGCTTTGCGCATTCCCCATGTAATAGCGATTCTGGAGCCTCTATTCTTATGTCTCTATGTTCTGCCATTCCTTTATTATTCCTTCTAGAAGTTATGAATGAATTGCTAGCAGCCTGCAGTAAGGGTACAGAGGGGAGGTGACCAGTTGGGGGTGTGTCACTGCACAGACTCACTCTATCCAATCAGTGCTGCCATTTTCAGACGGTGCAGGGACACGCCCCCAACTTGTGACCGCCCCTCTGTACCCTTACTGCAGACTGCTAGCAATTCATTCATAACTTCTAGCAGGAATAATAAAGGAACGGCACAACATAGAGCCGTAAGAATAGATGCTCCAAAATTGTTATTATACGGGGAATGCATGAAGCTATTGTAGCACAGCTAAAATCTCCCTAAACACTAACTAACTTCGGGGGGAGGGGGTAAGCAGACTCAGGTCAATCTCCTGGCAACCTATGGGGATAGGGGATGAGCCAAGGTGTTAACCCTTGCTTGTCCATACAGTACTATTAGGTATACAAATGCAGTAAACAGAGCACCTTACTTAGCAACATGACATAAAATCAGATTACCCTTTGCAGTGGCCCTGTTCTGGGGTATCACACTGGGGTCCCAGATTTTACACTGTGGTTACCCCTGATTGTCTCGTATCTGATGGGTTTAATTAGATGTTTAGTAAAATGAGACTTATTAAAGAGAGGAGATGGAAACTTTCCCTCCCGACAGTCTGGGTCCTGACACTAGGAGAGCTGGGGGGGTGTAAGACCCTCATGTCAATCGATGATTCTGCCAGGATGCAAAAGGGGCCGTGCTTATGTAAGCCTCTCCCCAAAGTGGGAGTTCCCAAGCATTTGGGGGGGCGTTTCTGATTAAAGGGCGTGGCTTAACTGTAACGTTGCTGTGGCCTAGCGGAAAGGGACATGGTTTGAGAAGTGACAATGTGGTGCAATTTTGGTGCAACTAATGGGCGGTGTAGCTTTGGACAAAAATCGCCCCAGATTTATCATCCACTGTGATGTATTTGCCGCGTCTCTAGACCGCCGTCTATAAGATTAGTAAATGAGCCCCTACAAGTGCGGTGCTGAGAACAACGGTTAACCTATTCAGCGCTTGGACGTCCAGCGGTGATACGAGACCCTCAGTAATATTTGGCTGGGACACACTGGCGGCCCTATTGCTGCAGGACGTTTTTCTTGACAAGATGTCGCCTGTGATTTATAGCTGGGGCAGGAGGCATCGCCGTCGGCCTGGGGTGCTGAGGAGGAGGCACTTTCCAGGGAGACAAGGCGAGTTTTTCTTTTATTTCTAATGAAAGGTAATTATAAAGCACTCAGGGGCCGGGGGCTGCAGATCCCCTCCCCCGCCATTAAACACTTCAGAGTTTTTGAACAGTACCTTGTTTATTTGCCGAATTAAGAGGGGTCAGGACTGATGGGCATCAGAGACCATAGGGGGCAAATAGACGCTGCCTCCAGACAGACCCCCTTTTGTATGAAATAAAGGCCATACCTGTTTTTTTGAAAATCAGAATCCCGTCCCCTCCCGAGAAGGAGTAATGAACTGACTGAAAGCTATATTTCATGCACATAAACGTATTTTCCGTTTTTTTCCATGTCCGTTCCGTTTTTTGGTTTTTTTTTGCGGTCCATATGCAGAATCATTCACTTCAGTGGGGCCACGAAAAAAATAAATAAACGGAAATGACTCTGTGTGCATTTCGTTTCTGTATGTCCGTTCCGCAAAAAAATAGAGCATGTCTTATTATTGTCCGCATAATATTTTATTGGGGGCCGGCTGCTTCGTTGCGCAAAATACGGAATGCACATGAACGGTATCCGTCTTTCACACAAACAATCTTAGTTTCCCCCTTGCTTTGGTGTAAGATTCAGGTAATTTATTAAACATATATAGGGCAGTCCTTGTGCCGGGCATAAAAACTATGCCCGACTCTGGTAGGCGTCGTATTTCACTAACATTTACGCCTTAGTCCTTTAGTACATGTGACCCAGGGGGTCATTTACTAACCTTGTCACGCTAGTTTTTGGTGTGAAAGAAAATGTAAGCAAGACCCCTTTTTTAGAACACCTATTCTATGAAATTTTTTCACACAGGCGTTTTTACGCCTGAAAACAGGCGTAAAAGAGGAATAATGACTACTCCAGTCAGGAGCCTGTGTCTCATCATAAATCACACTTTCTTTGCCAACAAAGACCAGTGGTAGGACCCCCACAGATCTAATAGTTATCCCCTATCCTGGAGATAGGGGATACCTTTACACAACCGGAATACCCCTTTAAAGGGGTTGTCCGGGATTATAAAAACCTGGCTGCTTTCTTCTAAAAACAGCACCACCCCTGTCCACAGGTTGTGTGCGGCATTGCAGCTCTGCCCCATCGATTCCAATGGAGCCGAGCTGCAATATCCGACACAACACATGGACAGGGGTCGTGCTGTTTTTGAAATTAAGCAGCAATGCTTTTCTAATCCTGGAGAACCCCTTTAAGTTTTGCAGGAATTAATGTGGATGATAGGCCTAGTTCACACTTCAGTTATTTGATCAGTTAGGCATCATGCACACAACCGTTGGAGGGGGGTGCTGATGCAGCTTCCTCCAATACTGACTGATTGCCGGTGTTTTGCATTTTGAGGAGGTTTGACCTGACGTGGCCTCCGTAGCTGGAGAGTTCGATGCGTGTTTGCAGTACTTTTTAAGGCCTCCTGCACACGACTGTATGGTTTTGCGGTCTGTTTTAAAAGGATCCGTTTTTTTGTTTTAGTAGTGTTTCCGTTCCGCCGTTCGGTTTTTTCGTTTGTGATCCATTTTTTTGCGGATCAGAAATGGAAGCGTACAATAATGTTTAAACAAGTACACCCACCACCACCAAGAAGAAGAAAGAAAAAAATGTAAGTACATAAAAAAATTGCGCTGGGCATAACTTTTTAAATAGATGGTTCTGCAAAAAAACGGATATTGATGACATACGGATGCCTTCCGTTTTTTTGGCAGAACCATTGACTTGAATGAAGCCACGGAATGTGATTTACGGGCAATGGTGGGACATGTTCTATCTTTGAACGGAAATATGGAAATGGAATGCATACGGAGTACCTTTCCGTTTTTTTTTTTTGCGGATCCATTGAAATGAAGGTTCCGTATACAGAACGCAAAAAACGGAACCTGTAAAAGAAAAAAAAAGTTTGTGTGCAGGAGGCCTAAGGCCCCTTTCACACAAGCGAGTATTCCACGCGGGTGCAATGCGTCATACAAACGCATTGCGCCCGCACATAATCCGGACCCATTCATTTCAATGGTGGCTGTGTACATGTGCGTTGGTTTTCACGCATCACTTGTGCGTTGCGTGAAAATCGCAGCATGTTCGATATTCTCCAGTGAATGGAGCTTGTGTGAAAAACGGAATCCGGATATAATGCGTTTTTACTGATGGTTGCCAGGAGATTGTTCTTCATGTTTATTTATTTTTTCACGCACATGAAAAACTCATCAAAAACTGAAACGCTGAACGCAATTGCAGATAAAACTGGCTGAACTTGTGTGCAAAACCATCCGTTTTTTTTCCTGAACAGATCCTGAGAGAATCCGTAACGCTCGTGTGAAAGAGGCCTTAGGGTGCCTGCACACAGTGCAAATCATGCGCGGTTTGTCCGTAAAAAAAATAATGCAGTGTAATACCAGCAAAGTGTATGAGATCAGACAGCTCTCATTGGACACTTTGCTTTGTGAGCGGAAATTGACCCGCCGTGCGGATTTTGAAATTTGCAGCACGTCCGATATCTGTTGCTTTTTTCTCGTTGGGATTTCGCCCCGCTGCAGATACGCGGATGGATCTGACGTTGGATCTATGTAATATTCTGCTGTAATCATTACCTCTTTACCGCGGCAGAATTTAAAGGGCCAGCTCAAATATCTGCTGCTTGTTAAAAATCCTGAACTTCTTGTAAAAATCCTTCGAAGACTTTTCCCAAGGTCCTTGTATGAGGCACGGAGATGCCTGGTGCCTCGTGACCTCCTGGAAAGGTCTTGCCCTTTTGATTCCTGCCTCTTTTGAAGCCCCTGATCCTGACAGCGACTACTGCCCCAGCACCATGTGACCCCCTGTCTGCCCCCCAGCCCTGTGTCATCACATTAGACATGCCCCAGGTGGGGGGCCTCAGTGCACAGGTCCCAGGAATGGTGCGCGTCCTGCGTAGTCTCCACCTGTGGCATCACCATGACACTGCCTGATTGAATGTTATTGATGATAGGGGTTGTAGTACTACTGAATCGTGATGCGATACGTTACTGTGTCAGTTGACCGTGCAGACAAGTTCTCGCATTCTATTCACTACTGTTTGGCCACACACACACATACAATTGGAGACATATTGGGCAGCTGGCCAACACTGCAGCGTACAAGGGGTTAAAAAATTTTACGCAAATCTTGTAAATCCTTTCCTTTACTTCTCTTGTACTGGTTTTAAGCTCACTGATGTTTTCTTCTCCGTTCACTGCTAAAGCAAAATTCTGAATTCTGCTGGCTTACTGTCGCTGAGGACCAGTGCATTGTGGGAGTTCTGGTGAAAGCAGCACAGAAGATAGGTCGTATGTCTGACGGTCACTTACCCGCTCATATTTAATAGGGTTCAAGCTGTAAATAGTAGATGAATGGGTGGTGCATTAATGGGGTGGAATTTAAAGGGAAACTCCAGCCGCACATGAAGCCTCGCCTACTTGTTCATGTCCATAGGGGGCGGCATTATAGTGTTGTCAGAGTAAAGGGGCTTTTAAGTCGGTGAGTTAAATGGACTATCAAAAGCGACTACTCCATTCCAGAGCCAGAAATGTACACAGATCATTTGTCGCCGTACTTTTCGTACATAATGGTGCCCCTAAGGCTACATGCACATGACTGTATGTGTTTTGCGGTCCGCAAAAAACGGATGATGTTCTGTATGGCATCCGTTTTTTTTTTTGCGGATCTATTGTAATAATGCCTATCCTTGTCCGCAAACTAGAAAAAAATAGGACATGCACAATTTTTTATTTTTTTTTGCGGGGCAACAGAACAGACATACGGATGCGGATAGCACATGGTGTGCTGTCCGTGGTTTTTGCGGACCCGTTGAAATGAATGGGTCCGCATCCTATCCGAAAAAAAACAAAAACAAACGGAACGGACACAGAAACAAACAATGTTCGTGTGCAAGTACCCTAAGGCAACACTCCTATCTAAATACTTTGTACTTTGGTGCACAATATTCTGAAGGTTTGCTGCCTTCCGTCGTTCGGCTTAAAGGGGTATTCCGGTTGTTAGTAGCCAAGCAATCTACTTGGCTATCCCCGAAACTCCTGTAGAGATAAATGCTGCACTGTTCATTTTGGGGGCTCCAGGGGTATCTATTCTCGTGATCATGGGGGTTCCAGCTATCGTACGGGTAGGGGATTACTTTTAACAACCGGAATACCCCTTTGAGTGGCGACACCATCTCTTGCACAGGCTTCGTCTATGAAATATTAATTCCGGAGCATCTTTGCTTACAACTCTGTTGTGCTATTCCCCAAATATTCCTACAAGAAATTTATAAAGGTCCATTTCAGTGTTACCAGTTGGGGGGGGGGGGGGTCTGACACATGCAGCACTGATTGGATAGTGTCAGACTGTCACCCAGTTCAACCTTTATTCATTATTTTCTAGTAGGAACAATAGAGGAACTGCCAAATAGTCCTAGGAATAGATGTTCCAGAATTGTTATTACATGGGAAATACAAGTGGTTACTAAATCAGACATGTCAGGAGAGGGGACGGGTCCTCTTTGATATTCCCTTCTTGGGCGCAGATGGTACAATGCTCTGAAGGCTCGCCACCTCCGTCGCTAGGCTTAAGAACTGACGCTCGCTGGGTCTATTCTCTCGCAGGAGGAACCATCTTTTGCACAGATTCTTCTTGCCCTTTGAAGACGTGTGAATGCCTAATTCCTCATTCCCGGGGCTGAATGCGGCCGTTGTGAATGGTGTGAATCAGCTCAGCGCCCAGCAGCCTTTCTGCTCTGCAGAATAAATGGCCGTTTTCTCACAGCTCTGCACAATGAGACCCCCGGCTCAGCCCGCACGGGCCAGGTCTCCCAGCATTCGCCTGAGAAGGAAGAAATGTTCCAGGCTCAATAAATAGCTTTCTGGTCGCTTGAATGGCCCCTTTTATCCAACAGGCTGAATGAATGGGTCTTCTAAGTGACACGACTGCCCGCTGCAGCTTCGGTGTCAACCGGAGCAGAACCCGTAGCCCAAACCCTGGGTGCGTGTGTGGCCTTCAACCTGGACCAGCACCGCCAAACCTCAGTCATGGTCCATCAGCCATACACAGAAGACAAGTTAGACAACAAACCCCCCAAAAAAAGGGGGGTCAGCCCTTAATATTACAATTTGAGAAATATCTGACATTAAATAACTACCATATATAGCTATGTAAGCACATGCCTATGGCAAAAGACAACAATATAAATACCTATAGAAGACGACGACCAGACCGCATGAAGTCAATGGTACACTTTATTTGCTAAATTAATAAAAAAAAAACAATATTAAAAGGAAGTGCAGGAAAATGGCGGCATCAACCAAAAGGGGGGCACATACTAATCCAACGAAATCAAAGTTAAAGTGTGAGAATTACCGTAATAATACAAATATGTAAAGTACAGAATCCGTTCCCCATAGTGTGCCTCCTCCGGGATCTTTAACTTGGATTTCGTTGGATTAGAATGAATTATTACCATTGTGCCCCCCTTTTGGTTATTGCCGCCATTTCCCTTATTTTTAATATTGAATTTTCTTATGAATTTAGCAAATAAAATGTACTATTGACTTCATGCGGTCTGGTCGTCTTCTATAGGGTCTTTTTTTTTTTTCCCCAGAAGACAAGTTAGGCCAGGGATCCCCAACCTGCGGCCCTCCTGCTGTTGCAAAACTACAACTCCCAGCGTGTCCGGACAGCATACAGCTACCGGCCTACAGCAGGGCATGGTGGGAGTTGTAGTTTTACAACAGCTGGAGGCCCGCAGGTTGAGCATCCCTGATTTAGGCCATAGGGTAGCACTACTAGAGCAGCCCATCCTCCAACCAGAAACAGCAGGTGGCGCTATACAGATACATTTTTACTAAATACTGCATTTTTAATGACATCCAGGGGTGCACCACCAATAAGGCCAGACGAGGAGATCGCCTCAGGCAACACCAGGTAGGGGCAAGAGGGGGCAGCAGAAGGGTCATGGGCACTGAGTGATCTCATTGTGGCAAAGGGGTTAGGTTAAGAAATTGGCATTGGGTGGGCGCCGTTTCAGTTTTTCCCTCAGGCAGCAGAAAGGCTAGGTGCACCCCTGATGACATCCAATTATAAAAATATTCAGATCCAGGTGCACTCTTTATTTTGGCCCACTTGAGAACCCCCAGGGTTAGGGTCCATTCACGGACCCTGGTGGGAAGCACGCGGAGACCCTACTGGTCCATCACTCTGATGGTCTCTACTTTGCTGCTGGCAAAGCCGTTCACCAGTATCAATGGGCATCTGGAATTTTTGGGTCATTATTGATGGCTGTCGTGGCAAACAGAGGAGATTCAAAGTAGTCACCTGCTCCCTGCATTGCTTGCCACTGGGCAACATCCCAAAACCTCAGGTGAGCTGGTGACTAACTTGAATCTCCTCTGTAGACCACATTGTGACCAATTATGACCCAAGAATTCCAGATTTCGATGTTATCTTCATGTCCAACTGTTGGTCCAGTTAATTTTGAATCTAACAGGAAAAAAAAAAAAATGCTGGTATTGAAGTGGAAACCATCAGCAAGTAGCTAGAACTGGAATTATTGGGGATAGAAATTTTGAAGCCTTTTATTCACAACATGTAACCCTCATCGTGAAGGCTGGAAAGGAGTGGAGTTATTGAAAAGGGGGTCGTCCCAAAAGTGACCTGGTGAAGCAGCTCCTAATAGGTTCTCATTTTCTGGTCATCGTAGGCGCTATAGCATCATTATTGATTACCTTTACTATTGGTGTCGTCGTCTCATAGCCTTGGAGTTTTTTGGCTCGCACCCTGTGAAGACAGATTATGGGAGTCCCCCGCTGTGGGTACGTGACAGGTGCAGTGTAAACCTGTGTGAACTCTGCGTCTGTGCTGAAGGCTGTGAAGTGGGACACGACCTGATCTCTCCGCACTCGGCCTTGTAACATTCCTTTACAGGGATTGGATTCGTCATGGGGTCGGGCAGTGCCCCTTCCCCTTTAAACCGATGATAGACGCCGTCACCCCCAGCTGTTGATCCAGCTCTGCTGTCACATGGAGCGTTGCTCTTTCCAAATTTTGGAAACTTGAATCCTAAAAAATTTAATTTGACGCCCAAAATCTTTACTTCAGTGTCCTCACCTTATCCTTAAAGGGCTTGTCTCATCACAGACGTCCCCCCTAGTATATTCCACCAGTGTGTGATTGGCGGGGACCTGACTATCGGGACCCCCGACGATTGTCCCATGGGTGGCAGTGTGGGGTCACATCGCTCGGACCCCAAGGGCTCAATAATTGTAGCATTAATAACACTGAAGTTCATTGGTCCATGGGAAGAATCAGTAGTTTGGTGGGACAGTTATAAGTGTATGCCCCCCCCCCCCCCCCCACCGCCTGCCGCCATGAGCTGGTGACTACCTTGAGCTTCCACTGTATATAGTGTAACGCAGGCCGGACCCCAGTCTAATAGGGGTTTCAGCTGCAGATCCCTTTGCATTAATTGATAATGTTGCAGTTTGAGTGCTGCACCACTGTTGAGATTTACAGGCAGTATATAGTCCCGCCCCCGAGGAACTCACAGGATCGTCTCTGCAGAGAAGCACAGTTTTTAAAGGAGTTTTCCTGAGAATTCAATATTAATGGCCCTTCCTCAGCATAAGTCATCAATATCAGATTGGCGGGGGTGCCGGAAGTCGGACCCAGCTGTTTGAAGAGTCCGCGCCGCGGCGTCACATTCATGTGGCTCGTGTGCAGCTCAGTCCCATTCAAGTGAAGGGGTCCGCCACCCGTGCAAGTCGTGTCTGTGCAAAAACCACGCCAAGAGGAGACCTTTCCATTCTTGAGGCGGTCGGGAAACCCAGGTTGAAATAAAGCGCAGTTTTACGGATGGACTCCTATTGATACCAATAAAGATGGCGTCCAGCTGTTACAAATTCATTTGACTATTAGAGCAGCGGCGCCATACTTCCATCCATGAGGCCCAATGAACGCATAGATTGCCCTCAATCGTTGCACGCCCCCTTTAAATCCCTGTCCTGCATTGAATCAAAAATTTGTTCTCCGATTATTTTCAGTGTCCCGAGGGGGAAGAAATCAGCGGTACGTGCCTGTTATAAGAGCCAGATGAGACCTGAACGCCAAAAAAATAAAAATAAATCAGCACGCTCCGAGGTCACAGATGGAGAGCAGCGTGATTAGGGCAGGGGCGATCGCCTCTGCCAAATCCAGGCCATGTAACTGGATCATTTCGCTTTATCTGGGGCCACGGAGAGTTCTGTACAAGATATGGATGCGGATGTCGCCATGAATTAGGCAGCTGAGGGGCGATGCCCATTATGAGCGGCGGCTTGATAAGCGTGACAGGAGACAAGGCACTTCACCATATGCTGGACCCTAAATCCATTGGTCACGCTGTCCCCATCCACAGCCCGTCCAGGAGGGCTGCTGCTGCCCCCGCTGGCCATATTGTGTACTGATGTAGCTAGAAGGGGTGCAGTGGTAGCAGGGACGCCTATCCCCAAAGTGCTAGTCATGCCATAGAAGTGAATGGAACAGCCACGCATGCACGCCGGGGTCCCGCTCTCTAGGAGAATATCCTGCACCCACTGGACAATATGGCATTTCCTGTGGCTAGGCTATAAATGTCCATATGGAAAACCCCTTTAATTACAGATGCCAGATCTGCTGGCATCTGCCAAACCTCCATGACGTGTGACAACCCCTTTAAGTCATTCTCTCACCTGGAAAGCTGGGTGACACCTAGAGCAGGGGCCAGCAACCTTCGTCCAACTCCAGCTGCTTTGAAACTACAACTCCTAGCATGCACACTTGCCCAGCCGAAGGAGAGAAAGGAGGATTTGGGGAGTTGTAGTTTCATCGCAGCTGGAGCACCGGAGGGTGCTGACCCCCGTCCTAAAGGGTATACCACCTTACTTTGCCAGGCTCAGATTTTGCATTGGAGCCCAGAAGATTCAAGGAGTTTCACCTCTGGCTATATTAGTTTTCACCCAGCTTTCCCAGAAACAGATATAACTGGTGGAGATTTAGGAATCTCACTTATAGATTATATTTTTTTTTGCATCAAGACAAAATGTCATTGAGACCATGTGCGTTGCCCTGTACACGTGTAAGGGCCCTGGGACCCCCCTCATTAACGGCGGGGGCCGCTGTTTATTTACAGTGCAGAGGCTGATGCTCAGAGGGGGTGACGGCAGACGGAGACCCCCTGGAGATAACAACAGCTTCTGAATGGAGGGATTGTGCTCCACTCCGTCCGTTTTCCTTGCTGACTCCTCGCTTCATTCAACAGCTCAAGCGTTAACCCAAACCTTGACGATTATATGTGGGGGGCTCATGCAGGGGTCTCCGGAGAGTTCTGAAGGATCATGTCTGATATCTTCAAGAATTGGCCTATGAAGCCAAGGAGAAGACTGGATCCAGAGACGCGGGCACCACGCCGTCAGATCGCCCCCTTAGTCTAGGGGCCACACGGCTGCTTGACTCGGGATGCTGACTCGCCTTGACTAGGCCATGGGCATGTTGACAGGGTTGGCCGATTTTTTTACTATTGCTTACGTTCATTTTGATCCGCCATGTTGGATTCCGCATGCCCGATGGTAGTCCAGACAATTTCTTTCCATGTCCATTCCTTTTTAATTTTTTTTTCGGACCATATGTGGAACCATTCGTTTCAATGGGTAAGCAAAAAAAAAAAAAAACTGAAGTTACTTTGTGTGCATTCCATTTCCGTATGTCCGTTCCGCAAAAGAATAGAATATGTCCTATTATTGTCTGCATTACGGACAAGGATAGGACTGTTCTATTAGGGGCCGGCTGTTCCGTTCTGTAAAATACGGAATGCATACGGACGTCATCCGTATTTTTTGCGGACTGCAACATGCATACGGTTGTGTGCATGAGCCCCAAAGGGGTTGTCCATTTTACTACTGATGGACTATGCTCGGGATAGGCCATCAATATCTGATAGGTGGGGTCCGACACTCCTCATTCACGCCGATCGGCAATTCTACAATAGCTCCAGCACTGGAACTACAGCTCCGTCCACTGAGTAGTGGGCAAAACTTGTAACTGCAGCGCTGCTCACGTTCAATTCAATGGATTCGGCCCTGCAGTAACCCGCTCCGACCACCACACAATGGATGGCGCTGTTGTGGAGCTGCTCTGAAACCGCTGATCGCCGGGGGTGCGGGGTGGTGGGGTAGGGCACTTTCTATTTCGTGTAGCAAAAAAAGTAAAGGGGCAAATGGTCAGATGGTGAGCACTGCCTGTATAGCCTGCACATAACAGGTAGATGGAGGGGCAATCCTGGATGGGTCACAAGTAGGGGGTGCTATTTTCATGTTTGCTGTGGGGCCCCCTATATTCTATGTACACCGCCGCTGTCACCTCTCCAAAGCTGCATGCATGTGGCCAATATCCCAAAATATAGGTGACCTGAAAGCTGGCTGCAGAATATTTCAGTGCGGTGGATGCCGATGACGGAAAATATACGATTTTATTCTGCAGCACTAAAAATCCTGCCGCACGGGGACATGGGAAACTCGGCTAAGCCCAAGGAGCTGTTTCCTGGAACCATTTCTCTCCTCTCCTGTTTGTTTGGTTTGGTGACATCACTCGGCGAAAACACTGCTCTGTTTCTTCTCTGCGATGACTGGGCCCGAAGGAGGGGGCCGCGGGTGGAGCAGTGCCTAAAAGGAGGGGGCGGCAGCCATAGGTGCCACTAACAGGAGAGAGAATAGAAAATGTCACGTTAAACCAGCGCTCTCCAACCTGTGGCATCTGTACCTCTCTTACCAAACCGTGGGAAGGGACGTAGGCTGAACTGAGCCCCCCTTAGGGGGCCCTATGGCAACGTCATGCACTGCCTCTATGTAATTTTTGGTCCAGTTGTGAGCTGCCATTTACCTAAATGGTGATGGGCTTATTTTATGGCGTCATAAAGGTAACCGCTACTGGCCGCTGCGATGGTAAAACCATCCTAAACCAAGCCTTTAGGATTTGTAGAGAAAGCATTCAGAGGACACCTACCATTTGTAATACTGGTGTTGGATGCCCTGAGGGATGACGGCCCGGTGCAACTGCTGCCCCTGCACCCCCACCCCCACCACCACCACCACAATAAATCCACAAATTTTAATTTCTGGATCTCGCAGCATGCTTAGGGCCATGATAAGAAATGCTTTATTAGGACAAACTTCAGCATTGAAGGGGTTGGTTGAAGTAGTCCTAGTGCCGGGACTCCCACCGGTCATGAGAACAAGGGCCCTGTACCCCCTGAAAAGAAGGGAGCAGCCACATGCATGCCCGACCGGCCATTTTTATGGGAATTATGGAGATGGCCAAGCGCTGTACTCGCCTATCTCATAGATGAGTACCCACTCCCATAGGAATGAATGGAGCAGCTGCGCCCATGTGTGACCGGTCACTCACTCCTTTCTTTCCAGGGAGGCTGCAGGGGGTACGAGGTCCGCGTTCTCGTGATTATTAGGGGTCCCGGCGGTAGGACCCCCACCGATCTGATAGTTCTCTCTTATCCTATGGATAGGGGGTAACTTCAACCAACCTTTAAAGTGACGTCCAGTCCAAGGATAAATTTGAGCATACGAACATGATCCATTTACAGTCAATGTGCGCCCCCCTCTCCACCCTATGATTCCTTAGAAGATCGCCTCCATCTTCTAAGGCCTCATGCACACGACCGTGCCGTTTTCTGGGGTCCGCAAACCGCGGATCCGCAAAAACGGAAGGCGCCCGTGTTGCCTTCCGCAATTTGCGGAACGGGCGCCGGCAATATAAATGCCTATTCTTGTCTGCAAATCGTTGGCAAGAATAGGACATGTTATATTTTTTTTGCGGGGCCGCGGAACGGAGCCACGGATGCGGACAGCATACGGAGTGCTGTCCTCATCTTTTGCGGCTCCATTGAAATAAATGGGTCCGCATCCGAGCCGCCAAAATGGCGGCTCGAATGCGGACCCCAAACAACGGCCGTGTGCATGAGGCCTAAGACTTGTCACAATAGTGGCATAAACACATTGATAAATGCCCCTCAAAGTTCATAGAAAACTATTATTATAATAATTATTATTATTAATGAATTTTTTTATTTTTTAGAATTTTTGGTTTTTCATTTCGATAGTACTGTGTTACTGCAAACCAAATAAACATTTTGCCCTTATATAGATAGGTAACCTATTGTCAGTTTACTGCTGCTGTCAGGGGAAGGTGTTATCTGAAGGGTAATCCTCCTTATAATGGTAGGTGTAGAATTTGGATAACAGTATGACCGCTCTGTTGTTCTCCTCGTCGGCCTAAATAAATATGTCCACAGCTGAGCATTGCATTGCGTCGTGTAATGTGTGATGCTCTAATGGAGCCACTACGAGGGGTTCTCTCTGGCCGCAGTGATGGCCTGACTGAGAGAGTTTAGACTGTCTGTCTGCCGTGCTAAAAGTCCAGACAAAGAGGGAGTTAGAGAGCCAGCACAGGAAGTGACTAATCACCATTTTTTGACAAAAACAAAACAAAACATAGAATACTTCCATATAGGTTGAAATATGTGATAATTTTTTTTTTTTATGGACGTGTCCCTTTAAGGAAAAGCAGATAATAACCCTTTGTACAATGGAATCAGATAGGGATGATCTTGGCCTTGTGTGCCTTATTGTGGCAGGCCTGCATGTGACTACACATGGCATGGGTGTGGGCATGCCCCGCTAGTAATGTAATAGCACCGCCGCGGCTCGCACGCTCATTATTCACAATGTTTTCTTTGGCAGAGTGATAAAGATACAAAGTTTCCTTTCTTTCAGAATGATACTTTTGTTTACATAACATCATTTGGGTGACTTTTTTTTTTTTTTTTTTTTTTTTTTTTTTTTTTTTTCCCCCTCTTCGCTTTACCCTTTACCTGCCGGACTGACTCGCTTGCCACGAATGGCGACAAGTAACCTTTAACCCCCAAAATGCTGAATATTTTTGCCATCTGGCCTAGTATGTAAAGTATCGTATGCATCTGGTAAAGTCATCAGGAGGGGCGCGCGTTGTATCATGTCTAATGTGGCTTTTCATCTCTGCAGAGTGGAAGCTACAGGTAGGTCCCCAGGGGGTCATTTACTTAGAAGCTGTGTGCCGTAGCGGGGGAGGGGAGGGAACTGCAAGTAGAACATTTTTGTCTAAATTGGGATTTGTACAACACGACCAATATGCAAGCCACAGAGAGTGTGGGTGACACCTCCAGGCCTCCATACCGCTCCGGATATCTGCGCGTCACCTCACCCGTAGACTGCTGCTGCTGCAGTTTTGATTCGAGCCACCAAAATCCGTAGATTCGATTTGCATTTTTTTTTTTATTACATTTTTTTTTTAAATGTCATAATACAGTGAAATTATTGGAAGTCATTCTAACGGGAAATTGCCCACTAGACGAGCATATAAGGCGGCTTGTCTCCATTCTGTGATCCCACAACGTATAATACGATGCCTTTTGGTGCAGCTGACTAAATGAGCCCATTAAGGCCTCATGCACACAACCGCAAACCGCGGATCCGCAAAAAACGGAAGCCGCCCATGTGCCTTCCGCAGTTTGCGGAACCGAACGTGCGGCGCATTGTAGAAATGCCTATTCTTGTCCGCAAAACGGACAAGAATAGGACATGTTATATTTTTTTTGCGGGGCCACAGAACGGAGCAACGGATGCGGACAGCACACGGAGTGCTGTCCGCATCTTTTGCGGCCTCATTGAAGTTAATGGGTCCACACCCGAGCCGCAAAAACTGCGGCTCGGATGCAGACCAGAACTACGGTCGTGTGCATGAGGCCTAAGATGGATGAAATTTCTGCAACAAATCTGAAGCAAGTGATTTTTCCCCTTAGAGGGACGTCCAAAAAGTGCAATTGCGCCTAATAGTTCAGCTGTTCTAGTGGTAGATTTTCTTACCTTGAAGTAATTCTCACCCATAACAATACACTATCAGCAAGAAGAGGAGTGGAGTAAAATGACTGCGGGATCTGACTACACCAGCTTTGTTTGTAGTCTGTTACCATGGAGACACAACATAGTACAATATTTTTTATCCAAGGCTACTTTATTTAGAATTGTCCTGGAGCAATAAAATACTTTGTAAAAGTGTAAGATTGCTTGCAAGGAGTAGAAATGTGGGCGTCGGCGTCTGGCAGGCGCTTTCTATTGCTCATCCCGCTGGCTTGCGGAGCAGACAGATTGCATATGCTGATCTGAGTTTAAAATAGTTTATAGAAGACAACAACTCGCAGTGAGATCACGCTGGCAAATGTCTTAAAAAGTGTCAAAATGCAAAATATCCAGCGCAACCAAGTACGTATCCATATTACAAAGCAAGCAAGGGGAGAAGTGACTGCTTGCTTATTGCCTACGCTCTTATTTTATACCCTCCCAGGAGTAGCTGTGCTCTACACTGCGGCTGTTCTTTATACCAGCGCTGCCAACCAGTGCTCCCCAGAAGTCAGAAGGACATGGGGGAAATCTATGAAATGAATGGGGTCAATAGGCCAATAAACCACCAGTATTCGCACTGGGAGGCGGCTGGCAGTAAATACTTTTTACCGACAAGTGTTGATAATTTGACAACCGTGTGTAATGTAAAATATTGCATTTGCGTATTAAAAAGGGTTGTCAAACAAAAAATATTCTGCAGTTTTCAAACCAGCACCTGGATCTGAATATTTTTGTAATTGCATTTAAATAAAAATGTCTTATAGCTACTGAGTTATCCAATAAAATCTATCTGTATAGCGCCACCTGCTGTTTGTTGTTTTTCTAATTTCTCTGTCCTGCTCACTGAGACGGACGCACATGCTCAGTTCCATCCTTCAACTGTCACCGATTGCAGCTGGATGGACACGCCCCTGAAAAGGGACACGCCCCCTAAATCTAGCAGAACAATGAATCTATGGGAGGTCCAGGGCTGGTTCTAGCTTTCTTAGAAAGAGATTGTCAAGTACTAGATTATGTCTGATTTTTCCTTTTTTACAATATTCAAGGGACAGCCCCTTTTTAACTTTTTTTAATTAATTTTTTACATTTTTAACCAGATTTTTTTTTTTACGTTTTCGCAGCACATTTGGTGCGTTTTTCTTCCGTGTTTATTCGTTTTGGATTAACATTGATGAAAAATCATGAATCGTCATCATCATGTATTGATAGAAATTTTGGCAGATTGGGGGGGGGGGGGCAGATAAGGCTATCCTCCAGTGCCGCCGTGGATAATGGGAGTCAGAGCAGGAGGCGACTTCCCAGGGCAGCTGGTTTGTATCCAGCTTTATTCCGTTTATACGGTGCCCAGCGGCCTACATCTTGGCGGACTGTCTAGGGACTGTAATGAAGTAATGGTTTATCTGTATAATGTAGAAGTAAGATGAGAAGGCGATGGTGGGGGGTGGAAGTTACTACAAGCAGATTGGATTGATAAAAAAGAGCCGCAGGCGTCCATTGGCCGCCGCTCGGATAAGCAAACAGCTTGTAATGTTATGTTTATCTCGGTGGCCGGCGTCCTGGGAAGTTCACACGATGACCCTCGCTGAGTGTTATTCATGGTAATTCACTACTTGAATACAGATCAAACGGTTGGTCCACTACAAAATGGCCTCCTGCAAACCAGAGACGGATCAGTATCCATAGAGATGGTGTGTTTTCTAGAAAATGGCGTGCCATTATGCCTCCCCTCTACTTATTATTTATAGATAATATTGCCTGTAGTTTCTGCCCACATAATACCGCCAAATAATACCAAGATAATACAGCAATATTAAGCCCACATAAGTGATGGACAGCACCAAGAGTCCAGCAATATTACACCCACATAATACCGCCATATAGCACCAAGAGAATGCAGCAATATTACATGTACATAATACCGCCATATAGCACCAAGAGAATGCAGCAATATTACATGTACATAATACCGCCATATAGCACCAAGAGAATGCAGCAATATTATATCTACGTAATACCGTCATATAATCCCAATCTATGACAGCAATATAAGCCCACATAATAAGGCAATATAGTGCCAAGATAATGTAGCAGTATTAAGCTCACATAATACCGCCATATAATGCCAAAGATAATACAGCAATATTAAGCTCACATAGTACCGTTATACTGTATAGTGTGAAGACAACATGGCAATATAAAGCCTGCATAATACCAAGTGGTTGTGTAGGCATAGAATTACAATGGCTGCTTTCTTCTGGAAACTCCGCTACACCTTGGGTTGTGTCCGGTATTGCAGCTCTGCACCAGGGAAGTGAATAGACCTGAGCTGCAGTACTGCACACAACCTGTGGACAGGGGTGGTGCTGTTTTTGGAAGAAAGCAGCCATATATATTTTTTTCAATCCTTTGCAAAGCCCAAATAATACTGCCATATAGTTTCCAAAAATACTACAATTCTTTTCTCATCCTGCTGGAAAATACTGGGCAATTTTTGTTTCCTTCTTGATCCTCGGAGGTCCCCCGTGTAAACAATTGCCCTGCCCAGAGATATATTTTATATATATATTATAATATAATTTAGTATAATGGTTAACAGCTCAATAGAAGATGATGTCTGAAGGGGGTCACTCTTCTTAAAGGGGAATGCTCCTTGTGAAGGCCGCTCTTAGGAACGCTGCTGGTAAACTCATCCCCGTCCTGGACACATCATTACACCTTGGCTGCTCTTTGAATTAAGACTCTGTCCTATATCGGAAATGCTTCTACATCCCAAGGCTCAGTTCTTCCAGGCGGCGGAGGAATGCCAGGGGCCGGCTCCCCCTCCTCGCTGCGGAAGAGCAGATTGCAGAATACAATATTCCTTAGAATTTAATTTGTCATCAAGTCCGTATTCGCACCTGGCCCCACGTAACCCGGTTCTCCAGGATGTCCAGTCTTCTGTTTGGGTCTTCAGGTTCCATCCTGAGTGATATCTTCTATGGTGGTCATGTCCATTTCCCTAA
The DNA here is from genome assembly GCF_014858855.1 of Bufo gargarizans. Taxonomy (NCBI): domain Eukaryota; kingdom Metazoa; phylum Chordata; class Amphibia; order Anura; family Bufonidae; genus Bufo; species Bufo gargarizans. The sequence continues at coordinate 16,622,374 of NC_058089.1, forward strand.
ACGTCAGTATTATGTGGGCTCTTTGGCCGCACGCTGGCTCAGTGGGCAGCGCTGGGGTCCTGGGTTCAAATCCAACCATGGACGGCATCTGCATGGAGTTTGTAGGTCCTCCCTGTGTTTGCGTTGGTTTCCTCCCACACTCCAAGGATAAACTGATAGGGACCTTAGATTGTGAGCCTTAGGCCTCATGCACACGACTGTGCCGTTTTTTGCGGTCCGCAAATTGCAGATTCCCAAAACACGGAAGCCGCCCGTGTGCCTTCAGCAATTTGCGGAACGGAACGGGCGGCCCATTGTAGAAATGCCTATTCTTGTCCGCAAAACGGACAAGAATAGGACATGTTATTTTTTTTTGCGGGGCCACGGAACGGTCGTGTGCATGAGGCCCTATTGAGGGGTTAAAAAAAACTGCGGCCTGTTTGTGGACCACAACAACTGTTGTGTGCATGAGGCCCTATTGAGGGGTTAAAAAATAAAAAAAATAAACTCGCCTCATCCACTTGATCGCGCAGCCGGCATCGTCTCCTTTCTTCTTCCTGCAGGAGCTGCAAAAGGACCTGTGCTGACGTCATCGCGCTCACCCATGTTAGAAGGGAAAATAATAAAATCCACAGAACACCTGTTGAGGTCCGGGTTCGGGTCTGGGTACCACATTCAGTTTATCACGCACGTGCAAAACGCATTGCACTCGCGCAGAAAAAACTGAACAACAGAATGCAATCGCAGACAAAACTGACTGAAATTGACTGCCTACTCGCGTGGGTTTGCCGCAACGCATCTGGACAAAAACAGTGACGCCTGGGGCTTAAGGGTATGTACACACTGTTTTTTTTTTTTTTGTTTCGTTTTTTAACATTCATTCTGACGCAGTGAAAAATTGTATGGAAATTACTTGCAAATCGTTTCTATTGACTTCAATGGTAAAACCGTTTGTTAAATGATACTGCAGCACCACCACAGGTGAAAACAAGTATTACACAGTGCCTGCTCGCATCAATGAGTCTGTGTCATGCAGGACAGGTCAGGTCCTCCAGCATGAGAGACGCTCTTTATAACCGCTCTGGCAAAGAGATGAAGATCCCGAACAACAGACCTCCCATATATTTACTCAGAATGACCTGTTAGGGTAGATTACATTGGTTTTGCTACTCTGGTCAGCCCTTTTAAAAGTTATTTTTTTCCAAATTTCATTATATAATTGAAAAGTTGTACAACTTTCTAATTTACTTTGTGTTTTCAGTTCTTCTCCATTTTCCAGATAGGTGCTTGCCATCAGTGAATGAAAACACTCCTGTTTCTATTCAGGGCCAGTAACTCTTAAATCCTGCTCCCAGCTGAGAAGTAGATACATTTGTATCCAGTCTAGACCATATACTACAGCTGTGCAAATGTAAAATCACCGCCCGTGTGCACAGCCCCATAGAAGTGAGTGGGTCCGGATTCAGTGCGGGTGCAATGCGTTCACCTCACGCATTGCACCCGCGCGCGGAAAACTCGCCCGTGTGAAAGGGGCCTTAGGCTAAATGCACACGATCAGGATTGCGTGCGTAAAATCTGTATTTCTCCCGCGGCGCTCGCTGCAATGATTTTTTGCTAATCCACTGGATGTGCGCTGGCGCAGCGCCGCGCACACCCTCCTCCAGCTGATTCCAAGTATGAAAGTAGCCTTATGTTATATGCTTTTCTATGACTATTCAATAATTCTAAATAGTCCCGATGGTGCCGGACTAAAGGAATTTGGATGGCTCTTTGATTCTATAAGTCGCCATCTAGCTTGGGCCTAATGTTTCTTGTGCCTCGTGATCATAATGAGAAGTGATGGGCTCCAGTCTCATGGATAGGGCTTCATGCATATGTTTCCAGCCTGCAGACCGGCTCAGTGGTTAGCAGCACTGGGGTCCTGAGTTTGAATCCGACCAAGGACAACATCTGCATGGAGTTTGTTCTCCCCGTGTTTGCCTGGGTTTCCTCCCCCCCACGCTTACAGTAGATTGTGAGCTCCATTGAGGAGAGCCAGCAATGCTGCGGAACATGTCAGCGCTGTGTAATTGGAAGATGAATGGTCCTGTGTACACGTTACATGTGTTCATACACCGGCTTGTATTCCCGCTGCCTCCTCCCGGGCTCACTTGCGGTCTATACACACAGCTCCCGCTTTCAGCTCTGCAGGAAACCATTACATACGGCCTTCCTTCTGCCCGCCTCCGAATACAGTCGCGTCCTGTCAGCCAGGAGAACAGAATTCCGTGTGTTCCCAGTATAAAGGGTAAATTCTCCTATGGCCTCTGTGTATATTCCCTAGAAATCCGCAATTCATAAGACCCTGTTTTCTGCAGCTCCCGGACCTCCGCACGTGAGCTCCTTTCATTCTGCAGGGACCAAGGAGGATTCCCAGTTATAGGAAGTAATGGAATGCAGGGACTACAACTCTCAGCAGACAATCCTTTTACAGTTGCATATATCCTAATGAGAAACATTGCAAACACTTATCCAACCCTACAGATTGGAATATAGAAACATCCCTAGAAGTTTAACTGGGATCTTGTGATGCTGGACCCTACAGGGGGGCAGCGGTGACCGATTCTGCAGATAGACAGTTTAAAGGGATATGCCAGGCATGCTCAATCTACGGCCCTCCAGCTGTTGTAAAACTACAACTCCCACCATGCCCTTCTGTAGGCGGATAGCTGTAGGTTGTCCGGGAATGATGGGAGTTGTAGTTTTGAAACAGCTGGACTGCCGCAGGTTGAACATGCCTGGGATATGCAGACCATTGCCTTTTACAGTGAATCCATAGGGCCCATTACCAGTGACTGGTAGGTCTACTGTGTTATGTGCCACTTGTGCAGGGGGTGGCAGACTGGGGGCCACTGTTTCTAACCGTGTGACTAATAAATTATGGAATAGCAAAAAATAAATAAATAAAAATCAATATTTACAACACATAATTATATATTGAACAGGAATTCACTGTGGATATTTCTGTAATTTGCTGTTTAATATTTGTCTGTAATTCTGCAGGTTCTGGAAAAGTCATCACCCATTCATTTGATGCTATATATACTACTGGTCCTGAAAGAAAAATAGCCACTGGTTCCCAGTACATGTTATTATGTGACCTTAGATGAGGGGCCGTTTGTCTCCATGATGAAAACTATTGACGGCTAAAATCCAATATGATTCATAATCCAAATACTCCTAATGTAAGGCTACAGTCGCACCGCCGTATGAACGAGTCCGCATCTGTTCCTCAATTTAGAGCATGTCCTATTCTTGTCCAAAATTGCGGACAAGAATAGGCATTTTCTATGATGGCGGCGGCATGTGCGGTCCGCAAATTGCGGAACGCACACAGGCCGGTATCCGTGTTTTGCTACTGTCGTGTGACTGTAGCCTAAGGCCTCTTGCACACGACCGTATGCCTTTTTAAGTATTATGCGGTTTGCAAAAAACGGATCCGCAAAAAATACAGATGACTTTCGTGTGCATTCCGTTTTTTGTGTAACGGAACAGCTGGCCCCTGATAGAACAGTCCTATCCTTGTCCGTTATGCAGACAATAATAGGACATGTTCTATCTTTGAACGGAACAGAAAAACAGAAATGGTAGACATACGGAGTACCTTCCGTTTTTTTTGAAGATCCATTGAAATGAATGGGTCCGTATATGGAACACAAAAAACGGAAACGGGGAAACAAAAAAGTTTGTGTGCAAGAGGCCTAAGGGCTCATGCCCACGAACGCCTGCCGGCTGTTGCCGTATTGCGGCCCGCCTATGAATGGGTCTGCGATCTGGGAGAAGAGGAACGGAGGCACAGAATGCTTCCGTGGGTTTACTGTACGTGCCTCCGCACCGCAAAAAAGTAGTGCATGCACTACTTTTTTGCAGTGCGGACAGATCATGGACCCATTCAAGTTGAATGGGTCTGGATCTGTCTGCGGCAGCCACACGGATGTTGCCGTGCATTGGGGACTGCAAATTGCGGTCTCCAATGCACGGAATGGCCAGCACACAGTCGTGAGCATGAGCCTAAAGTCTATCAGGCCACCAAACGAGGGGGCGCATAGGATAGAGGGGGTGATGCTGACCTGTGTTATGTTATTTTCTATGCTTTGCTTAACCAGTCCCTGTCTATGCTCATTTTCCGTGTTTTTTGTTTGTTTATAGGCATCTTTGAAATCCGTAAAATCCTTGCAGTAATATAGGCCGACTACTCAGGACGTATGTAGTCTATGAGCAGTCGGGAAGTGGTTAAGCATTTTTATGTAATAAGCTGCTAGGATTCATAGAGACAGGCTGTGATCAAGGATTTAATACGATGGAACTGGAGAGAAAACTCTGTCTGCAGCCACCACTAGGGGGAGCTCAAGAGCTCACTGATTACTGTATACCTATGGAGATAATGTATGCAGTAAGCACATAAGCTCCCCCTAGTGGTGGCTGCAGGCAGACAGGATTGTATCTTTTCTAGGTGTGTGCAGGGAATTAGAAGCTCTGCATCAGAAAATGCCGCTCCAAGGTAAATAACAAAGATAATCAGTAGGGATGAGCGATGAAACATCCAAAGTCGATTCGCATAAAACTTAGTTCTAATACTGTACGGATCTGGAGCTCCGTACAGTATTAGAATGTATTGGCTCCGATGAGTCTCGCAAGATTGCAGGCAATAACTTCAGAAATTAATTTGTACTGTAAAAAAACATTTCCCGGACTCGGGTTCGGTTCCACGGTACCATTTGGAACCGAACCAGAGTTCGGGAAATATCTTTTTACAGTACAAATTAATTTATTAAGTTATTACACGTAGTCTTGCGAGACTCCGCGAAGCAATAACTTCGGCTCACCGGAGCCAATACATTCTAATAATGTACAGAGCGCTCGCTCCATACAGTATTAGAACAAAGTTTTATGCGAACCGACTTTGGATGTTTCATCCGAAGTCGATTCGCTCTTCTTTAATAATCAGCACAAGATGAATTAAAATGAAACTGACAGTGTAACAGCCCTCTAAGCACCTGCGAAACCACATTATAAGATGAAAAAATGTCTGCCTGCAGTCACCACTAGGGGGAGCACAATAGCCTACTGCGTACAGTTTTAATATGGAGGTCGATGCAAGCTTTATGTGCCCCCTAGTGGTGGCTGCAGGCAGTCTGTGGGCGGTTGGGAAGTGGTTAAGCATTTTTATGTAATCTGCTGCTAGGATTCAGAGACAGCCTGTGAGTCCTCCTAACCCCACCCACACACAGTGATTGGCAGGTTTTCCTGTGTATGGGTGGGGTTAGGAGGACTCACAGGCTCTTTCCATGAATCCTGGCATCATTTAAGAAAACACTGAATCAAATCCTAGGAAACTATATATAAACCCAAGCTCAGCGTATTCCCCTCTATCCTTTGCTGCCCTCAGCTTGTAGTTCTGACAGATCCACTTTAAATCTTAATAAAAAGGGGACAGATGAGAAAAGTGCTGTTTCTTTAAGACGTTGCCTCAGCAAGCTAACCCCTATTTCAGGGGTAGTCAACCTCCGGCACTCTAGCTCAGTGTTTCCCAACCAGTGTGCCTCCAGCTGTTGCAAAACTACAACTCCCAGCATGCCCGCACAGCCAAAGGCTGTCCAGGCATGCTGGGAGTTGTAGTTTTGCAACAGCTGGAGGCACACTGGTTGGGAAACACTGCTCGAGCTGTTGTGAAACTACAACTCCCATCATGCATACTTCCTCTGCTCTTCTCAGAACTCTCGCAGAAATGAATGGAGCATGCTGGGAATTGTAGTTTCACAACAGCTGGAGTGCCGAAGGTTGCTGACTCCTGCCCTATTTAATAGGAGGCACGGACAGGGGCCCCTTTAACCACTGTCCTCACCATTGACTGCAACCATTGACAGAACCAATTTAGTTCTAAGCGAGGCAATAAAGCAGGGATGCCCGACCTGCGGCCCTCCAGCCGTTGCAAAACTACAACTCCCAGCATGCCCAGACAGCCTACAGCAGGGAATGGTGGGAGTTGTAGATTTACAACAGCTGGAGGGCCGCAGGTTGAGCATCTCTGCCATAGAGGAGTGCTTGCTGGGGGCCCCTGGCTGACTCCCTAATGCTCGGGGCCCTGAATCGCACGTCTATAAAGCTGTGTGTCCCCTCAGTGTGAGCAGAGACCTTGGTTTTATGTTACTTTCCAGGGAGAGACATTTTGTTGCCTGTTTTCCAGGAAATGAATGGAATAGTTACATGATTTTACAGCTTTTGCCTAAAGAGAAGGGATCATTGTATCTGTGTCACCGCCACAAACATCTTCTCCAAGGTCTTCGTTCACCTCGGCGGAGGGGAGGCATCACTGGCGTGACGAAAGGGGTTAATTCCGGGAGAGCGGCATCTCACGCGGCAGATGTACTTCCATATTAATAACCTTTTAACAGCTCTGGCATCGGGAGCACAAACGGCGCAGTGTGTAAGGTGCCGATCACTGGCCGCGTTAATTGTATCCAGATGCCGGGGAGAGAGAGGACGCCAAACCCCAGAGAGCAAAGGCGGCACACAGCCCTGGCACAATAACCCTGTGTGTGCCAGACCCAATAGCCTGGCACCCAGGCACAGTAACCCTGTATCTACTGGGCTGCATAGAAATGCCCCTTGGCACAATAACCTTTATTCATGTTGGCACAGTGGCAGAGCAGCTCTGTGTGCCCTGGAAGACGTAGAACAGTACCGCTATACTGTATATCGGGACACGTGTGGCGGCACAGTACTCCGGCCTGATCTCATTCTCTAAATTTTTGGGGGGGAATTTCAGTAAATGGGTTTCAGGATACGCAGTTTTGTAATATACTTTGCGCTTCAGTTTCCTTGCTGTTTTCAAGAACATTGCTTGCTGTCAGTGAATGGAAACTGTCAAAAGAAAAAAGACCTCTATCTCATATCAGACCAACCAGAGACCCCTCCAAAAGGAAGAGTGGACGAGTTTTGCCTATAAGTAAGTCTTTATATGCCAGGCCAGCTGGTCTCCTAAAAAATAATCGCTACCCCCCCCCCCTTCCCCCGGCATCTGTCTGGGGTTCCTGGGCCCCACCAGAGGTAAGCATTCTGAGGGCCACTCGCCATCTATACAGAACACGGACACTGCATTGTGATCTTTGTTATTACACGGGAGGGAGAACACGCCATCAGGATCTTATGGGATATTTGATATCATCCCATTGGAAATGGACCCTAGGGATAACTGATTATCTCCAAATCGGGTTGTCTTCTGCTGGACCTTTGGGGCCCATTATTGTGTCAGTGACTGAGCAAAACAGAGGAGCCTCTGGCGGGCCCATCCGACCCAACATGTGATGTTCATGCAGGTACATGCAAGTCTTCTGTGGGCAACACACAGAGTTTCCTCCTCCTATAAGCTCTCCATTCAAAGACTACAAGCAGAGATCTTGAAAGGAATTGTTCATCAAAGATTTAATAGGAACAATACGTTTGCATGACGCCAGGAAAATGAAAGACCTGTTGGTATAACCATTTTTCTGATATGGGCAAAACCATGGAACTGGAGAGAAAAATCTGTCTGCAGCCACCACTAGGGGGAGCCAGAGAGCTTTCTGATTACGGTTTTACTATGGAGATCAATGTATGCAGTAAGCACATAAGCTCCCCCTAGTGGTGGCTGCAGGCAGAATTGTATCTTTTCTAGGTCTGTGCAAGGAGTTGGAAGTTCTTCTGAGGTAAATGACAAAAATAATTGGAACAAAATTTTGAACCGAAAAATGTAATAAAAAATAGGATAAAACTGTATTTAAAGAAAATGACCCTGACAATATAATAAAGCCTGCAGAAAACAATAGTCTTCCTGCTGCCACCACTAGGGGGAGCACGATGGCTTACTGCAAACTGTTTTACTATGGAGATCAATGCATGCTGTATGCTCCCCCTAGTGGTGGCTACGGGCAAACAGAATTGTAACATTTCTATCTCTACAGGCAATTGGAATCTCTGCGTCAGAAAATAAACTGGGAAATTAGTCAGCACCGAATTTTGGATGTAGAAACAAGATATAAAATGTAGTCGTGTCCGTTCCAGTAGGATGCTTTATGTACCCGCAGTCTTCCAGCTGTATTTCGGCCATGTCTCTGACTTCAGGAGATGGTTAAACTCTTGCTGATCCGTCAGATGATCTGGCTCTGATTAGACCTCCGGCTCCAGGAGAATCACAACTCATCTCCTTGGCTTGGACATGGGGACAGGTGGTGGGAATGTCTCAGATTATCCGTCTACCTCAGTGATAGGCAAACTGCGGCTCTCCAGCATTTGTAAAACTACAACTCTCACCATCCCCTGCTGTAGGCTGAAAGCTGTAGGCAGTCTTTGCATGCTGGGAGTTGTAGTTCTGCAACAGCTGGAGAGCCGCAGTTTGCCTATCACTGGTTCTACCTGATCACAGTGCGGCCCTTATGTTACAGGAAATGTACATAATTACACCCAGATCAACCTTGCTATGTTAATCAGTGGCTGCCAGCTCATGCTGGGAGTTGTAGTTCCACAACAGCCAGAGAGATTCATGATGCAGGGCATTGCTGTCTTTATACTTCAACGTGCAAATGTCGCTTTCTCTGCATTAGGGCTCATGCACACGACCGTATGTATTTTGCGGTCCGCATAGCACGCATTTGCAAAAAAAAACGGATGACCTCTTGCATCCGTTTTTTTTTTTTTTTTCCAGATCCATTGTAAAAATGCCTGTCCTTGTCCTCAAAACATGGGACACGTTAAATTTTTTTTGCGGAATGGACATACGGACACGTAATGCACATGGAGTCATTTTCGTTTTTTTGCGGCCCCATTGAAATGAAGGGCTCCGCATGCAGGCCACAAAAAAAAACGGAATGGACACGGACAAAAAATACATTCATGTCCATGAGCGCTGACGGCTGCTATTATAGCCCAGAGGTGCATTCACTATTCTACAGGCCTCAGAGCTGAAATCTTGATGATTTGCCTTCTTTACTCCAGGCACTGTACAGTATACGGACTCCCAATAGTCAGGTATGTGTCTGACCACAGGCTTGCTGACTGTTTGCAATGACTGTATTCATGTCCGTTCCAGTAGGATGCTACATTTTGGCTCCTGAGTTGTTGTTTTTTTCTGAGTTCTGTAAACTTGAACCTTATTTTTGCTTAGTGTAAACCTGAGAAGAAGGATCTCAGGAAGCTTCCAGCTGGGGACACGTATCTCTGGAGGCTTCACAGAGGCTTGGCAGATATGAAATGCTAATATGTTGTATTGTTGCTTGATATTTTGTCTGCGTCTCTGCCTGCAGATGGCTGTAAGGTCCCACTGAGACCTGCGTGATCTCCCTGTGGGGCACACATCGCATGGGAGCATCGGGCAGAATGTGCCCCCCCAGAGATCAGCCTTCAGATGGGGCCCCAGAATCTCCAGCACAAAGAGCCCGACTGAGATGCCAATGTAAAAATCTGTGCTGCCCTGTGAATAGTGCCACCCTGAATGGCGGAGCAACATGGGGCATAGGTTTGTTCAGAGCGGAGGGTGCATTACCTGCACTCAAGTGTTTTCTATAGGCACTCACCATATAATCTATAGGCAGGTTAGGCATTTGCCATGTCATCTGGAGGCGCTCGCCCCCTGTCGATGGTGTGGAGGCGCTCGCCCCCTGTCGATGGTGTGGAGGCGCTCGCCCCCTGTCGATGGTGTGGAGGCGCTCGCCCCCTGTCGATGGTGTGGAGGCGCTCGCCCCCTGTCGATGGTGTGGAGGCGCTCGCCCCCCTGTCCAGATGCGGATCCGTCTCACAAATGCATTGCAATACTGGATCCGTTTCTCCAGTTGTCATCCGGAAAAATGGATCCAGTATTTATCTCGTTCACATTTTTAAAGGTCTGCGCATGCGCACACCGCAAAGCCGTATCCATTTTCCGGAACACTTGGGGCCGGATCCGGCATTATTGCATTTCAATGGAAAATAATGCCAGATCCGGCATTCCGGCAAGTGTTCCGGAATTTTGTACGGAGAAAATACTGCAGCATGCTGCGGTATTTTCTCCATCCAAGAACCGTACAGTGACTGAACTGAAGACATCCTGATGCGTCCTGAACGGATTGCTCTCCATTCAGAATGCATTAGGATAAAACTGATCAGTTATTTTCCGGTATTGAGCCCCTAGGACGGAACTCAATACCGGAAAAGAATAACGCAAGTGTGAAAGTACTCTAATTTGACAAGGACGGTGTTTTTTGTGTATTTCACAGTGGTTTACGTCCAGTTTTTCCGCCATCTGGTACACCCTTGCCTGTGATAAACCCTCATCGTGTTGCATTTCTCCCATCACCCCCATCATACGCAGTCAGCCACATAGACGCGGAATACTTTCCTCTTCTGCTGAAGTTATTAGCGCTCCTGCCTCGAGGAGATATTTGGAACGCACGTTCTTATCCTTGACTTTTGGAGCTGAAAAGCCTTCCCTGGTTTTGTTCTCTTCTGTACAGCTGAGCGGAACATAATAAAAGGCTCGGCCCGGGGCCAGCAGGTTATTCACGTCTCCTAAGGAAATGGACATATTATATAATTTTATAACCATGGTGCCTCGCGCTGTAGTCTGGAGCCGCTAGGTACACGTTGTAGGTGTTTAGATATAGAAGATATACCATGTAATTGTCCTAGAAGTGCTCGCTGTTGTGCAGCTACGACTCCCTGAGTGCTCAAGGCATGCTGAGAGTTGTAGTTTTGCAACAGCAGGAGAGCTACAGATTGGGGTAGCGGGGGGCTCTGATTTACAACAAGGGGGTTTCCCAATTCTATGCATATAAACCTAAAGCATTATGTAAATGGGAAGTTCTGCAACTTTCTAATGCTCTTTGGGTTTCGATTCCACTCCTTTTTCACTCCTTGCTGTCAGTGAATGAGAACTGTTGTTTCCATTCAGAGCCAGTAAAACTGTAGATACCGTACCCAGTCCTGCTATTGGCTGAGAAGTGATACAATTGTATCCAGAGCAAACAAAGCATCAGCAGAAGCTGCACAAATCTCTCTGGTAGTTTGCTACAATGTATCAGTCTGGAGTCCTGGGTGTTTACAGAGCTGGTCTACACTGGATACAATTGTATCCACTGCTGAGAGCAGGGCTGGCTATGGATAGGTTTACTGTCTCTGAATGGAAACCAAGAGGGTTCTCATTCACTGACAGCAAAACCTCTTGAATTCTGGAAGAGAGAGGAGATAACATACACATTTACACTTCACTGACCACCACACAATGGAAATACGGTGCATATCTGTAGGCTGCTATTATATATATATATATATATATATATATATATATATATATATATATATATATATATATATAATTTTTTTTAAATAGGTGACGTCGCGCTCCGTTATGCATTCAAGTAAAAAATGCCATGGATGACAAGTTGACGTTTTCAGCCTATACGCTGTGTGAACAAAGCCTATGACTTATAATTTGTCTCTCGGAAAGCTGGGTGACAACCAATATGGCTTCCAGGAGGCTTGTCACCCAGCTTTCTAGAAATTGTAGAAGATGTGGATTCTGCATTCAGGAGTCTTAGAAAGCTGGGTGGTCACCATCCTCAGAATGGGGTTGATTGGGCCCTAGAGAGGATATGATTTAAAGGGCCCAAAAGAAGCGATATGCTCCAAATGCCATGGTCTTCTGTTTGATCCTTGGGGCCCATTAGTGTGGGGCCACTGGAGGCTCCTCTGGTACCCTGGTGGGCACATGCCCCACCTGGATGGCAGCTGCTGTTGGTTGACGCACAGCTTTCTTGGGAACAGACATGATCACTAGGCACGAGAGGAGCAAAATCTCCAGACACGTTCTGCGAGATGACGGAACAGATTCAGGTCCAGCCTCCTGTACCGAAGAATCTGTTCTACTGATACACAGATCCAAATCCTCTCCAGAGCCATAGAGTTCAAGGGGTAGTCCAATAAGAGTCGTGAATAGTCCCAGACCAGGGGTCCTTAGTCCCCCACGTTTGAATTGAGCAGCAGTGCACCTTTCCACTCCATTCATCTCCTTGGGACTGTAGATGGCGGGGTACAGGACCTCTGCGGGTCCATAGAGTTTGAATAGAGTGTGCATGTTCATTCACTGCTCCATTCAAAGGGGGGGGGGGACAGGAGCCTCATATGATCAGCAGTCAGACCCCCACTCTGTTAACCCCTATCCAGATACTTGTTGTAACTGTAACAGGCCTTTAAATGATAACATTCTGACTGCCTGCAGCCACCACTAGAGGGAGCTATGAACTGCTAGAGGGGATTTGGAGCTGTACTGCCTGCAGCCACCACTAGAGGGAGCTATGAACTGCTAGAGGGGATTTGGAGCTGTACTGCCTGCAGCCACCACTAGAGGGAGCTATGAACTGCTAGAGGGGATTTGGAGCTGTACTGTCTGCAGCCACCACTAGAGGGAGCTATGAACTGCTAGAGGCAGTTCTGTTCCCAGTAAAGATAGAATATGAAGGTAATCGGCACAGAATATTCGGGCGATTTTCACCCTGGAAAGTGAATTTAGGATTACAATGAATTTTTAATAAACCGCTTATGATTTTGTCATTTGTGACTGCAATCACCAGTTCATGTCGTTGTCGTTTTCAGGGGTCCTCTCGCTGCCTCCATACTTCAGTCCATACAAAGACAATTCTCTCCAGCGAGATGACGCCACCGATGCCTACACGCACCTTGAACTACGCACTTTGGAGCAGTCGCTGCTCGCCACCTGTGTCGGGAGCATCTCGGAGCTGAGTGAGTACAAGTACCATCCGCCACGCGAGGAACCTGCACACTGTGCCTCCGTCATGTAATGAAAAGTCAAGATTTCTGCTTACTGGCAGTGACGAGGAATTGTTTCCAATCAGAAACTAAAAATCTGTCCTGGTCATGTCTAGCTCTCATAGGTGGAGACCCTGTTAGAGTGTATTACAGCGCTCTCTAAGGGAACGGCCATGTCGGGGAGCTGAAAACCACGTTGAAACTTATTTTACTTATCAAATTGATAAAGAGGAGCTGTCACCCCTCCTGACATGTCCATTTCTGACCCTTTGTTGTGACATTCCTCTATTACTCCTACTAGAAGTTATCAATGAATTGCCAGCAGTTTGCAGCGAAGATCCAGTTGGGGGGGGGGGGGGTTCAGGACTGTGCAGGAGACCCCCAAACTGGTTGAACCTTCATTGCAAACTGCTAGGAACCCATTTATTAGAACTTCTAGCAGGAATAATAGAGGAATGGTGCAAGATAGCCATAACAATAGATGTTCCAGAATGATTACGAGGGAAATGCAAGTAGATCCTAAGACACACGTCAGGAAAGGTGATCGATCCTCTTTAATGGGCAGGTGGTTTTAAAAACTACAACAATTTGCAGTAAAACACGTTTTTTCGTCCGCATCAAAGCTGTGTTCTGGCCACCCAGTTTCGTTTGACTGTGCCCTTAGAGTGAACCATGAATGTGTAGTTATTGGACATAATCAGGGGAGGGTTTCAGGCCTTGGATATAAACAAAAATGCCCCCATTCACTGACAGCAAGCTGAGATCTTGAAAATGTTAAGCAGTTCCTAGGCGCCAGGCTTCTGCTGCTCGTGCCTGGATTTTGCCCACTTTTTGTGACTCACTAAAAACTGTCCCTAAAAAGGGGAAGCGGAGGTTTGTACGATGCGCCTGATTTATTACTTTCCTGCACCAGTTTTTTGTGCAAAATTATGGTGTAAAGTGAACGCCCATTGAGCTGGTGCAAGGAAAAGTGCATAACCTCTAGCAAGACTCTGCGTTTACGACTGGCACAGTCGTGAGGTTGGCGCTAAATCCAGACTAAAACTCTGCCTACCTCTATGAAGGCTTCACGTGTCTGATCTGTGCATTGCTTCCTCAGGTGACCTGGTTTCCCGTGCCATGCATCATATGCAGTGTCTGAACACCCCCAGGCCTGGCATGAGCCCTGCACGGCAAACTCGCCACCCGCAGCAGCACATCACCTGGTCTCCGGACTCGCTGCACACGTTGTACTATTTCCTGCGCTGCTCTCAGATGGAATCCATGGAAAATCCCAACTTGGACCCACCTAGAATGTCACTGCACAATGAGAGGTAAGTAGCCCCTGTGGGCACGAGGTCGCTGTGCACTAATGTCTGCTAAGCAGTGCCATAAATATAGGGGGTGCAGAGTTTGCAAACCTCAGGTTGGTGCCTAGGAGGGCACATGAGAAGACACAGTCCTTGCAGGACAGATTTTCTAAAATGTTTTGCATTCCTCACAGAATTTTTTTTTAAACCATGGAGAAATTTGGGGGCAGCACAGCATCCAAAACCATGCCAGCCATGAACCACGGTGCCCCGGGAGCCAGCCAGTGTAGCTACAATGCATCTACAGTGCCTATGGAGTCATCTACATTGCCCTTTCAAGTCACCTATAGTGCCCCAGTGTCAATCGCAGTGCGACTAGAGCTGACAGCAGTGCCCAGTGAGCCCCAATGCCCCTAGTGCCATCCGCTGTGCCTCAGAGTCAGCCAGAGTTCCCACAGTGCAGACTATAGTGACCAGTTCCAATGATAGTAGATTCAGCCACAGTGCCCCAAGAGCCCGCCAAAGAAGCCATAGTGCCACCTGCAGTATCACCAGAGTAAGCTACACTGCCTTCTCAAGCCAGTGCAAGCACCAGTGCCCCCAGATTCACCCCCAGTGCCAGTCACAATGCCTACTACTGTGCCATTCACTGTGCTACCAGAGTCAGCCACAGAGCACCCAGCGCCATCCACTGTTACCAGATTAGCGCCCCCACAGCTGCAATGCCACCTGTGCTATTCATTGTGCTACCAGAGTAGGCTAAGGTGCCCCAGTACAACTCCACTGACTCCAGTCACTGTGCCCTACTGCCAACTACACTGACTGCAGTCGCAGTGCCCCAGTGCTAATTCCCCTGTCTCCAGTCACACTGCTTCAGTGCCAACTCCACTGACTGCAATCACAGTGCCCTTAGTGCCAATTTGACTGACTCCAGTCACAGTGCCCCATTGCCTACTTCACTGCTTCCAGTCACGGTGCCCTAGTGCCAACTTCACTCACTTTAGTTTCTACCCTACGTTGCCAGTTGAATAGAATTTTTAGAAAAGACAATTTTCTGCAGATTTTTTTTTTTCATATCTTTTTCATCTCCTTTCTCTTGTATGTATCTACATTCTAGAATCCCTCTGATAACTTTTCGTTTGGAATTTTTTCACATAAATTTCAGCCATAAATTTTCACTTGAAAGTGTCCATGGGATTCCTGCCCAGAGAGGGAGACGGGGGGGGGGGGGGGGGGGGCGGCCGCTGGATAAATGACACGACCACAGAGCAATTAAACCTCCGCAGTAACTGAGACATTTGCTTATGGGGAGCGGGCAGTAGCCCTACCCGAACCCACCGGAGCCGGCCCTACAAATCTAAAAAATATGTCCTCTCGTTATGTGAGCCTTCTGTCAGCGGTGCAGGGGGGAGATTTGTTACATAATGGGGTCTTGTCAGTAAGTTTATGATCTGGCATAAAGAATGCCTGACATTCTCTACCGAGCCCCTAAGAGTAGACGCCACATACTGCCCGGGGGTCTGATGGGGGGCCGACTCATGCTATGGACCCGAGTGTTCAGGTTATGTAGTCACAACGTGTAACAATGTATCATTCTTCACAATCCACAGCCGCAATACAAACATATACAATAAAACTGCCTCCTTTCTTTCTGGCAAGGAAAGATTTTAAGGGGTTATCCCATGAATCTTGTTCGTGCCTTCATACCCCAAGTGCTGAGAGGTTGTTAATGACCATATCGATGGAAATTACAGTATTTCTAGCCTAAAATATGGTGCTGGTGCTACTGCTACTAATCTGTGTTGCAAGGGGTGAGCTCTGGACAGAATTAGTCTCCTTCACCTTCTGGCAGCTCATAATATAGGCCCTGCTTACTTCCGCTGCAGAAGGAGCCTTCTTAGACTCAGATATACTGCCATGTAGTGCACAGGCTCTTTCTATTGGCTGTCCTGCAGTAATCAGGGGGATGGCTATGCACAGACCATGGAGAGGGACTGAGCATGTGTGACCACTAGCACTCAGGTCGTAGAGTGGAGGTGCACATTGCTATACACTTTGACCACCAGGTGGTGCCATACTAAATGTCAGAAGGTTTTGCAGGATCTGTTAAGCCACGCCCCCTTGTCAAATGCAGCGGAAAAAGGGGAAGTATCGCTGGATAACTATTATATATACATATTGGGTTCTAGTTGCAGTAGGATTTATTTTTTTTAAAGCCTTTACATCTACATGTTATTTGGCAATTTGCACCTTTAGTCTTGGGCGAAGCAATGCAACGTGGCAGATGAAAACGTAATAGATTGTTAGTTATTGTTACATTCTGCAGTTCTAAAACTTCTGGCAGCTGAGGGTTTGCTACAATCATTTCCAGTCTCTACAAGAACACCTAGCCTAAAAACATCGTATTGAGGGGAGGAGACCCCCGTCTATTCGGAGAGCAGACGGCTATTCTTGGGGTTTGTTTTGCAGGCCGTTCATCTTGCTGCCCCCGTTGATGGAGTGGATGCGTGTGGCCATCACATATGCAGAACACCGCCGCAGCCTGACCGTAGATGCTGATGACATCAGACAGACGGCGCGGTTACTTCTCCCGGGACTGGACTGTGAGCCGCGGCAGCTGAAGTAAGTCCCAGGACAGGCGACACAACCATTACTTTAGGTCTGGGATGCCACTTACATGGCTATTGTAGCACTGAGCACGACCTGTCTGTGACATTGGTCTCACAGCATGCTGGGGGTAGTAGTTTTGCAACTGCTAGAGACCCAGAAGTTGGAGACCACTGGTTTACGGCTCATTGGAACAACAGCTTACTAAGAAGTGTAGATACATTAAAGCTCAGCCCCTGCGGCCAATACCGGGGGGGGGGGGGGGGGGGTGATCGATTCCCCCCCCCCCCCCCCCCCCGGCCCCTGACTTATTTTGCATTCCTCCTGTCTTCTATTCCAGGCCAGAATGTTGTGTCAGCTCCCTCAGACGTCTCGATGCCGCAGCCGCCACAGAACGTTTCCAGCAGGACTTGGGCTTCCGAATGCTGAACTGTGGGCGCACAGACCTTATCCCCCAGGCCGTGCGAGCATTGGGGCCTGAAGGCATTAACACTATGGATGATCAGGTACAGATGGTCTTCTATATTCCCTCTGCAGCTGAAAGAGGGACCTGTCACCTCTACATCCTATCTTAGAACCAGCACTGTGCACTTCCTCTGTTATTCCTCTTGGAAATGCACAAACAAATTGACAAATTTTGATAACATCCCAGTGGTAAGTTGGCATTGACCTTGCCTGTTGTTTTCCAGGGTTCGACCCCACTGATGTACGCCTGCGCTGCCGGAGATGAGGCCATGGTGCAAATGCTGATCGAAGCTGGAGCAGATCTGGATGTCGCTGTAAGAGAATGACCCCTGTAACTGTGGGGTGGGAGTGACTGTACATTCACACCAACACGGTAACTGGCTCAGAGCCAGATTAGGGGTGGCACGTGGCACGTGGCGCAGTGCACTAGAAACGGGTAGACAGCATCTCATCCAGCCCGTGCATCCATGTACACAAACCGAGCCTCCTGTCCACTGCATAGATTACGTTGCCCAACCTGCGGCCCTCCAGCTGTTGTAAAACGACAACTCCCATCTTCCCCTGTTGTAGGCTGATGGCTATAGACTGTCCGAGCATGCTGGGAATTGTAGTCGTGCAAAAGCTGGAGGGCCGCAGGTTGGGCATCCCTGGACTACACCATCGGTGGCTGCCCGAAACAGCTGATCAGTGGGGGTGAGGGGAGTCGGATCAGATATTCATGACCTATCCTGAAGAAGTGTCATCAGTATTTAAAGGGGTTGTCCAGGTTCAAGAGGAAACCGGCCAACTCTAAGTTTACCCTGGTAGAACTACAGAGACATCTGTCTAGAGATCTATCTAATTGGACATATTGTCAGTGCACTGCCGAGGCCAGTGATTGGATGTGGTCTAACAAAATGTCTGGAGAGATAGGTAGGTCGATAGATTGCTTGGTTGATTGATAGGTTGATTGATAGATTGGTTTGTTCATAGGTTTGTTCATAGGTTGGTTCATATGTTGGTTGATAGGTTGGTTGGTTCATAGGTTGGTTGGTTCGTTGGTTCATAGGTTGGCTGGTTGGTTCATAGGTTGGTTCATAGGTTGGTTGGTTCATAGGTTGGTTCATAGGTAGGTTGGTTGGTTCATAGGTTGGTTGGTTCATAGGTTGGTTGGTTCATAGGTTGGTTGGTTCATAGGTTGGTTGGTTCGTTGGTTGGTTCATAGGTTGGTTGGTTAGTTGGTTGGTTCATAGGTTGGTTCATAGGTTGGTTCATTGGTTGATAGGTTGGTTGGTTGATAGGTTGGTTGATAGGTTAATAGGTAGACAGGTAATTAGGTAGGTTGATAGGTCGGTAGGTTGTTAGATTGATAAGTAAGTTGATAGACAGACACATTGATAATTATTATAAACGCTATACTTCTTGCAGTGAGGACATCATACTCAGCCTTTCACGCTCTAGATTATTACACACGTTGCTTCACATTTCATGCAATTACTTGCAACCCAATTAAAGTTCAGCCGCATCTTTGGAGCCAAACTCGTCAGTGTAGACAGTCTGGTCCTGACGCCTTCTCTTCGTGTTCCTGTGACTGCAGCCAGGACATGTGAACAGTCCCTGCCCCAGGACGACAAGCTATTTGTGGCTTCTCCCATTAACAAAGCCTGAGTTTCCCAACACTTCAGTGACATCATTCAGATTGGCCTGGTGTGAGCCCACGTGCTTCCGGCCCATAGAATTGTGTGGACTAAACTGTTCATGTAAGAAATAATACTCTTCTCCATAATCATTAGGCATTTCTCTTTTGGGGAAAAACAAAGTACTATAAGATCAATCTGGATTATTAGATGCCTGATTAAAGGAATTTGCTGTATTAATATAAGATAATGAAATATTATAATGTATAATGCAATACAGTCATGGTGTGCAATGTTTCGGGGGCCCAGGCACACATTTTACACCAGGCATAGCTATAGGGGTGCAGAGGTAGCAGACACATAAGGCCTTTCTACCAAGGCACCAATATTCTAAATGAGACCTCATAGGAGCTGAAATCATATATATAACTACTGGTTCAGCAAAGCATTCAACGTTTGCACCCAGAAGTAGCAACAACCACTATGGCGACCACCATGTTCACCTGCGAGGATGTGAAGTTCACTGTACTAATGATTTTCAGACATTGTGGTTAGAGAAGATGAAATTGCTTCCCCGATGCAGCAGATCCCTGAGCATTACAGATAACCATCAATGTAACGGTCTTCCAGGTTCCAAACATTTCCCCTCGACACCCATCTGTGCACCCGGACACCCGCCACTGGACCGCATTAACCTTCGCCGTCCTCCATGGTCACATCTCCGTTGTGCAGGTAAGTGGCGCAATTTACTCATAAGAATAGATGATAAATATCTGCAGCAATTAGCAGGAAAATAGTAGATGGCAGCAAAACACAGAATACATGCCTCTTGTATATACAGAATACTTAAATGGATAAGCCCTCCCGGCACAAAATGCAGTTCTGTGTGAGGAGGCACAGGGTTATTCTTTAATTTGTATAAGAAAAGTTGAATTTGCTACAAAATGGCATTCTGTGTCACAAAAAGATTCTTTGTATCCAAAAGTGGTGTTTTCTAAATATAAATAATTTAATAAATACAAATCACAGGCTATAGTCCACACTGGGTCTGTCCTACAATATGTATGTCTGCTTTCTTGCAGTTGCTTCTAGATGCTGGCGCCCACGTGGAGGGTTCAGCCGTCAACAGCAGCGAAGACAACTATGCAGAAACCCCCCTACAGCTGGCGTCCGCTGCAGGTACAATAACATGGATGGATAGGATGGACAGCTGAATGTGATATGAGAGGGGGGGATAGGGTAGGAGAGCTGGATGGGATAGGGTAGGAGAGCTGGATGGGATAGGGTAGGAGAGCTGGATGGGATAGGGTAGGAGAGCTGGATGGGATAGGGTAGGAGAGCTGGATGGGATAGGGTAGGAGAGCTGGATGGGATGGGATGGGATAGGGTAGGAGAGCTGGATGGGATAGGTTAGGAGAGCTGGATGGGATAGGGTAGGAGAGCTGGATGGGTTAGGGTAGGAGAGCTGGATGGGTTAGGGTAGGAGAGCTGGATGGGATAGGTTAGGAGAGCTGGATGGGTTAGGGTAGGAGAGCTGGATGGGTTAGGGTAGGAGAGCTGGATGGGTTAGGGTAGGAGAGCTGGATGGGTTAGGGTAGGAGAGCTGGATGGGTTAGGGTAGGAGAGCTGGATGGGTTAGGGTAGGAGAGCTGGATGGGTTAGGGTCGGAGAGCTGGGTGGGTTAGGGTCGGAGAGCTGGGTGGGTTAGGGTCGGAGAGCTGGGTGGGTTAGGGTCGGAGAGCTGGGTGGGTTAGGGTCGGAGAGCTGGGTGGGTTAGGGTCGGAGAGCTGGGTGGGATAGGGTCGGAGAGCTGGGTGGGATAGGGTAGATGAGATACATAGATGGATTATATATATTACCCTGGTTACTCCCAATGCTACTGGCATGGGTACTGCAATATTATCAAATTGTTAGGAAAAGGGGTTAAATGACATAAGGGTAATGGAGATGGGATAAAGACACCAAAGAACCACCTGCCCTTCTTTCTTGATTGGAATCGCCCAGCACCATTTGTTTCCACATCATGGGGTCCCATAGACATTTTACAATGTAGACTTACTTTACCACCTATTACTTTCTTGTGACCCCTTCTCCTCCAGGTAACTACGAACTGGTCAGTTTGCTTTTAGACCGAGGAGCTGACCCTCTATTGAATATGATGGAAGCCGGTCGAGTGTCCTCATCACTTCATGAAGACATGAACTGCTTCAGCCATTCAGCTGCCCATGGGCACAGGTAAAATAAAAAAATAATAATTTGAGTTTCTCTGTAAGTTACGGAAATGCCTGACATGTTCAGAAAGTCCACAGCCTGTCTGTAGACGGATCCTGTACATTATACCGGACCCGGGGGCTATGAGATTGTAAACCAATTAAATAATGAAAATATTATATATGTCTCTGTGGTGTGGCACCATCTAGCGCACGGTAGTGGTACTGCAGCTAATCTACTGAATCTAGTGGGAACTGATAACCAGCACTAAATCCATGGGTGTAAAGGTAGAAGTTGCAGAATAATTTTGGGAGTTGAGGGGTGCCAAAGGATTCTCTGTCACATAGTAAGCCACCAGTATTATAAACGGCACCTGATAGTTCTGGGGCCCTGGGTTACAGATTTTGCGTCAGGGACCAGGAGCTTCAAGTTACGCCTCTGGGTTGAAGTCACATCCATTGCCTCCTTTTCTAGGAATGTCTTGAGAAAGCTGCTGACTCAGCCTCAGCTCTGCCCTGGAGATGTCCTTTCTCTCGAAGAGATACTGGCAGAGGGGGTTGAGAGTGATACCTCCAGCACTGGAAGCTTCGATCAGGGTCCCGTCCGGTTGTGCAAGACCAGGATGAAAGCCTTGCAGGAGGCAACATACTACAGCGCAGAACATGGCTACCTAGACATCACCGTAGAGCTCCATGGCCTCGGTAAGTCAGTCCTATAGTATCTTCAGTAGTCCCTGAAATCTCAAGAAATTGGGGGGAGGGCTGGAGTCAGATGTAAAAATCCAGTGTGCTTGTTAAAACTTTCAACTGGGTATTTCTAACTATTTGTACACCATTCAACACCAAATCCACCTCAGGAATTCTGTCTGTCTGCAGCTGCCACTAGGGGGAGCTCACCATATACTATTTTATCACTGCATTGAATGTGGGTTGTAGGCAGTGAGCTCCCCCTAGTGGCAGCTGCAGGCAAACTGAATTGCCTAGTTTCTGCTCAATAAGCCTGGATACAATGTTCTGGAGTGTAGGGAATAAACCACTATTTCTGTACGTCATAGGGGTGCCCTGGAAGCTGCACGTATGGATCGAATCTCTGCAGACGGCCTTCAATCATTCACACCACTCTGTAATGGAGAATCTACTACGTGAATTCTGCACCATAAGAGAGGAGGATTATAACGAGGAGCTGATTACAGAGGGGCTGACGCTTCTCTTTAACATCTTCAAGACCACTAAAGTAAGGCTCATTGATGCTGATGTTCCTACAGTACATTACCGTGCTGATCTTGTGTTATATAGCAGAATAGTGAGTGCAGCTCTGCAGTATAATACAGGAGGTAACTCGGGATCAGTACAGGATAACTAATGTATGTATACAGTGACTGCACCAGCAGAATAGTGAGTGCAGCTCTGGAGTATAATACAGGATGTAACTCGGGATCAGTACAGGATAAGTAATGTATGTACACAGTGACTGCACCAGCAGAATAGTGAGTGCAGCTCTGGAGTAAGGCCCCTTTCACACGGGCGAGTTTTCCGTGCGGGTGCGATCCGTGCGGCGAACGTATGGCACCCGCACTAAATCCTGACCCATTCATTTCTATGGGGCTGTGCACATGAGCGATGTTTTTAACGCATCACTTGTGCGTTCAGTTGAAATCGCAGCATGCTCTATATTTTCCGATTTTGACGTGACGCAGGCCCCATAGAAGTGAATGGGGTGTGTGAAAATCGGATGGCATCCGCAAGCAAGTACGGATGCCGTGCGATTTGCACGCATGGTTGCTAGGAGACCATCGGGATGGAGACCCGATCATTATTATTTTCCCTTATAACATGGTTATAAGGGAAAATAATAGCATTCTGAATACAGAATGCATAGTAAACCAGCGCTAGAGGGGTTAAAAATTTTTTTAAAAAAAATTTAACTCACCTTAGTCCACTTGCTCGCGAAGCCCGGCATCTCCTTCTGTCTCCGCTGCTGATGAACAGGACCTGGGGTGAGCTACTCCATTAAATAGAGCTTAAGGACCTTTGATGACGTCACTCCGGTCATCACATGATCTTTTACCATGGTGAATCACCATGGTAAAAGATCATGTGACATACCATGTGATGACCGGAGTGATGTCATCGAAGGTCCTTAACCTGTATTTAATGGAGCAGCTCACCCCAGGTCCTGTTCATCAGCAGCCGAGACACAAGGAGATGCCGGGCTTCGCGAGCAAGTGGACTAAGGTGAGTTAAATTTTTTTTTATTTTTTTTTAACCCCTCTAGCGCTGGTTTACTATGCATTCTGTATTCAGAATGCTATTATTTTCCCTTATAACCATGTTATAAGGGAAAATAATACAGTCTTCAGAACATCAATCCCAAGCCCGAACTTCTATGAAGAAGTTCGGGTTTGGGTACCAAACATGCGCGATTTTTCTCACGCGAGTGCAACGCATGACAATGTTTTGCACTTGCGCAGAAAAAATCGCGCATTTTCCCGCAACGCACCCGGCTCTTATCCGGGCAAAAAAAATGACGCCCGTGTGAAAGAGGCCTAAGGGTTACATCAGTACAGGATAAGTAATGTATATACACAGTGACTGCACCAGCAGAATAGTGAGTGCAGCTCTGGAGTATAATACAGGATGTAAACCAGGGTCAGTACAGTATAAGTAATGTATGTACACAGTGACTGCACCAGCAGAATAGTGAGTGCAGCTCTGGAGTATAATACAGGATGTAACTCAGGATCAGTACAGGATAAGTAATGTATGTACACAGTGACTCCACCAGCAGAATAGTGAGTGCAGCTCTGGAGTATAATACAGGGTGTAACTCAGGATCAGTACAGGATAAGTAATGTATGTACACAGTGACTGCACCAGCAGAATAGTGAGTGCAGCTCTGCAGTATAATACAGGAGGTAACTCGGGATCAGTACAGGATAACTAATGTATGTATACAGTGACTGCACCAGCAGAATAGTGAGTGCAGCTCTGGAGTATAATACAGGATGTAACTCGGGATCAGTACAGGATAAGTAATGTATGTACACAGTGACTGCACCAGCAGAATAGTGAGTGCAGCTCTGGAGTAAGGGTTACATCAGTACAGGATAAGTAATGTATATACACAGTGACTGCACCAGCAGAATAGTGAGTGCAGCTCTGGAGTATAATACAGGATGTAACCCAGGGTCAGTACAGTATAAGTAATGTATGTACACAGTGACTGCACCAGCAGAATAGTGAGTGCAGCTCTGGAGTATAATACAGGATGTAACTCAGGATCAGTACAGGATAAGTAATGTATGATGTACACAGTGACTGCACCAGCAGAATAGTGAGTGCAGCTCTGGAGTATAACCAGCAGAATTGAGAATATTCATGAACTTCATTTATACAATGTCTTTTATCTGGCAGAGTGATGCAGTCACCCAGCAAGTGGCCTCCATCTTTTCACACTGCTATGGAGACAGTCCAGTGCCCAAAATCCCAGAGATACAGAAGACCCTTTCTGCACGTCTAGGTGAGAGCGCGTGTTTAACACTAGATTCGGTTCTCCAGGACCACGCACCACGCTCCTTTGTGTGTGTCCGGGGGGGTCGGTGTTATCCATTGTAGCCGACCACCTGTTATATTCAGTGCTGACCAGACACCTTCTGACACCTTCTCCTGCAGACCCTCATTTCCTGAACAACAAGGAGATGTCGGATGTGATATTCATCATAGAAGGGAAGCTTTTCTATGCCCACAAGGTTCTTCTGGTCACTGCCTCCAACAGGTAAAACCTTCAGCGTACGTGCTGGAAAAATTGGGTGTAATAAAAGGTGGTTATCTGATGTCGGAGCTGTGTAATGCTTCAACTCTCCTGTGGTGGCGCTACAGGCAGACTAACACCTCTGTGTTTCTGACTTGATAAGTGATATAATCCTGACTGCACACAACCACCACTAGGGGGAGACAACATCATATAGGTTATACAGCTGTATAAATCTTCATGCAGGGAGCTCCCCCTAGTGGTGGCTGGAGGAAGCCACTAGCACAGTCACAAAAAGCAAGAGAAGCCTAAAGTATTTTTTATTTTATTTTTTGCAGGTTTAAATCCCTGATGACCAATGCAAGTGACCAGGACGATTCATGTGTCACCACCATTGAAATCACAGACATAAAATACAGTGTATTCCAGGTGCGATATTTCACATTAATGCCAAAAACGTAATGGTGGGCGGAGGGGGATATACGGTAGTTAGATGTACCGTCATACAGGCGACAGTTATCAGCCCCAACTCCACCATGAGGGGACACATCAGGCAATATTTGTACATTGTATCAGACCACAAGGTGCTCTCTCAGGCCCTGCACTAGGCATAAAACATATTATGCTCCAGATGTGGGGCCACAAACGGACAAGGGTAGGACTGGTCTACTGAGGGCCAGACCTTCCGTTCCGCAAAATGCGTAAAGCACATGACCGGTATCTGTGTTTTGCAGATCCGCGGTTTGGGAAACGCAAAACACAGTACGGCTGTGTCCATGAGGCCTGATGCACAGGATCCTGTAAAAAAAAAAAAAATGGATCCTGTTGCATCAGTTGGAATCCGTTTGAGCCATTTCCGTTTTTTAAAGGAAAAAAGTACTGCATCAGTATAATACAGGAGGTAACTCAGGATCAGTACAGGATAAGTACTGATGCTACAGGATCCGTTTTTTGTTTTCTTTCTGATAGATCACAAGAAGGGAAAGCGAAATGGAGAGCTAAACGGGAATGTTCCTGTTCACTGACCGCAAGCAGAGATCTTGGAACATAGTGTATTAGAAGGTCGCAATATCTTAATACCAGTACTCTTTGTCAACAAAAGTTGGAGAGTGTTACTGTAAGCGTACTGCAGCGGGTGCAGAAATCACGTCCCGCCGCGTGGCGACCCCTCCACGGAGATAGCATTCTCAGAGAAGGATGTGATATTGCTGGCATGTGTCTGTCACCGGGGATGAAATACAACCGCGAGCGGCAGATGAGTTAATGCGAGTAGATCTGGCAGCGGATCCTCAGCCCTCGCCAAATCTCCGTAAACACAAATTCCAAGAAAGCAGCAAAATCTGATGGAAGGAGCCGCGGCCGCGCAAGCTGCTTCTTCCATAAACCAGGGCTGATGGGAATCGCAGGTCTCCTGTTTCTCGCAGTTATCAGACCCAGGAACATCCCTTCTGCCTCCGACAAACACTTTTCCAGATGCAGAAGCCCAAGGGGGGGGGGGCGCGATCATTACCATCCTGCATCCCCACAACTACACGAGAGATCCGGGATCGTCAGCACTCCGCAATCTGTGCAATCAATAATGAGGCGCTTTCTTAAAGGGGAAATGTCACATTTGGAAGTTGGTGGCTCTTCACTCGCTAATCGTTTTGTGTATACAGCTCCCATGCAGTGTGCGTTCACCGTGGAGACTAAACTCGATTGGTCGCCAGTAGGGTTAGAAAGTCGTATTTTACTGGCCTGTCCTGATAAAACGCTCTCTCGCCTGCAGATGATGATGCAGTATTTGTACTATGGAGGCACAGAGGCGATAAAAGTCCCCATCGAATCTATTCTGGAGGTAAGTGGATGTGCGGAGAAGCGTAAAATTCCTTTACTCTGGCATTGATGGGAACTGATCGGTTGTGGATTATTGGATGGTCACAGAAAAATAGATGAAAGTTAGGCCTCATGCACACGACAGTATTTTTTTGCGGTCCGCAAAAAGGGGTTCCGTTGTTCCGTAATCCGTGTCAGTTTTTGTTTCCGTGTCTCTTCCTTTATTTTTGGAGGCTCTCCAGACATGAAGGAAAGTAAAAAAAAAAAAATCTAAGTCAAGTTTGCCAGGCAAATTATAGGAAAAAAACGGATGCGGACGACAATCTTGTGTGCCTACCGCGGACCATAACGGAATTTGGAATCCATAGCGGGCTGTTATGGATTCCAAATTCCGTTATGGTCCGCGGTAGCAGAATCCATAACGGGATTCTTCGATAACCCGAAATTTGGACCCCAAACTTAAAAAAAACAAGTTCGCTCAACACTACTTCTTACAAAGTGATAGTGTAAGCGTAGATCCCTACCTTTCAGTCCGCATGACATTTTTAAAGGGGTTGTTCACCTCTGGGGACTCTGCATCCCCTCCTCCCGTTATGGTCGGACCCACATTGGGAATTATACTTGCCTGATTCCTACCGTTGGGTTCCAGTTCCGTTGCTGCAGGTTACAGGTCTCCCCGCATCAACATCTGGGTTGCCACAGGTCACATGTCACCACCGTGCCCAGTCATTGGCTGCAGCGGTCATGTGACCTGCATCAAACCAGATTTCAGCTCTGGGAGATCCAGGACCTGCAGCAATGGAGGCCGGGATCAGATGGGTATGGAGAGGGGGGGAGGGATTCTGTAGAAAAGTTTCCCAGGGGTGAACAGACCGTTTGAGCCCTGTCCCAACAGAAATGCCCACACTGGGGTATGACGGCATACTCCCCGCCCTTTAATGGTCTGTTTCACAGGTCGATAAAGCGAAAAATATATAATAGGGAGCCGCAGTGAATGACGACGACCACTATGGCTGCATGTCCTGTAGTCTTTTTCCAGGTGGCTGATGGAGAAGAGAAAAGTCCCCGGCAGGAAATCAAACCTAATAAGGACGCTTTGGCCGCTGCTGTAAATCCCGTTTACCTGCGGTGTTAGAACTGGTGCAGACGGTCTGGAGAGGCTTCACCTTGGTCGTGGTCAGCGACCGCTGCATCAGCAAAGTGGATGAGATTTTTAAGAAATGTCATTGAAAATTTTCCGCACGTAACTGGATATGAAGATTTTAATTGAGCGTTGCGTCGATTCGTGCGGCGGATTCCGGCCAGCTACGGTAAATGTCGTTATTAAATTTGGCGTTTCTATTACAGCTCCTCTCTGCAGCCAGCCATTTCCAGCTGGAGGCCCTGCAACGACACTGCGAGAGCATCAGCTCCCAGAACATTGAACAAGACAACTGCGTCAGCATCTACAAATACGCCAAGGTACGTGTGATTACATCCGGCGTCATTACGTCTCTAACCATGGCCACTACTGATTCGGGGTTCTGTATTTTGAATGCAGCGATCCTCAGGAGGGGTCATCAGTATCAGATCAGTGGGAGACTAACTTCCCCCTCTGATCAGCTTTTTAAAGGGGGCCCTGGCTCTAGAATGAGCACTGCAGCCTCTTCCTTGTATACTAGCACAGCGCCATCCACTGGATAGTGGCCGTGTTTGGTATTGCAGCTCAGTCACATTCACTTGAAGGAGACTGAGCTGCACATAGGCCACGTGACCAATGGATGTGACGTCACTGTCCAAGGAAGCAGCACTTGCTCAATCACCCTTTCAACAGCTGATCAGCAGGGGTGCAAGCAGTCTGACCCCCACCCACCGATCAGAGGAGCTATCCTGAGGATAGGTCATCACTATAGCATTCCCAGAGAACTCATTTTAAAAGGGATTGTCTCAACTCCAACATTGGCGGCATATCGCTAGGATATGCCACCTCCCTATCTCTAGAACGGAGCTCCCACAGTGAATAGGGGCGCACTGCACTGCTCATACATGGCCGCCCTCTATTCATTTCTATGGAAGTGCCAAAAATAGCTGAGCACTGGCTCAGCTATTTCCAGCAGCTCAATAGAAGTGAATGGAGCGGTGGCTGCGCTTGCGCGGTGTGCTTTCCATTCATTTCTATGGGACTTCCAAAAATAGCTGAGCACGCCGCTTAGCTATTTTCGGCACTCCCATAGAAATGAATGGTGGTCGTGCATGCGCAGTGCGCCTCTGTTCACTTTCGTAGCGCCATTGTAGAGATAGGGGAAGGCGGGCGGGTCCCACCCCTATCTGAGAAATGCCACCAATGTTTGAGCTGAGAAAACCCTTTTAATTTATTTTGGAAGTTACCCCTTCTGTTCTGTCCTGCAGATTCACAACGCCCCAGAGCTGGCTCTATACTGCGAGGGCTTCTTCCTACAAAACATGAGGTCTCTCCTGGAGCTGGAATCCTTTAAGCAGCTGATATACGGACGTAACAGCAAAGTGCAAGGGCTGGAGCCCCTGACGGACTTGAAAAACACATTGACCAATCGCATTAAAGACGTTTATATCTCTTGCCGAGTGTGAGTGAGCCGGCTGTAGGCTGAGGTGTGTGTATATAAGGGCAGACGAGTTATTCTTGCAACGTGACGATGTAGAATACAGGACTGTATGTAAGTATATGTAGATAGACACTAACTATGGAGGCACCCGCCCTCAATCAGCAGCTTTCCCCCTGATGATAACCACAGCTGATCCTTTTGATGATCCAGTGTATTCACCATTGGTAAGCCTTTACTGGCACAGTCATTCGCACCTTATAGATTACCTAACAGTTATTTTCATGGAGTGATATCACTTGTAATCCAGACAGGTAGAATACCATCTCATCTCTGAATTGTACTACATTTTGTAAAGTAATATAAAAAAATAATAATAATCAATTATTGGTTAACAAGGAAATACAATACTGGTGGTTGTCGCGTCTTTTACTTTTAATATTGCAGTTTGCAAATTGGCCACTAGATGGCAACATTGGTGGAAAAACCTAAATGCATCTCATTTTACAACCTACAGCGAAACTGTACAGAATTTGCGGTCTGAAAAAGTCCATCAGTTTGGCCTGTATCTAAAGCGACCTGGTACAGAACGATTTGCCATAGAATCGAAAAAAATAAAAAATAAAAATTATCTTGCTCTGCCCTTGGTGGTAAGACAGATCCTCAAATCATTATTCTATATTGTTAATACTGTTCAGGTTGAAGGGGTTGGCCAAACTGAGACATTGCTGGCATACTACTAGGATGTCAGATAGGGACCCGCACCTATCTCCAGAATAGGCTTCTTCCCCAAAATTAAGGACAGCGCACCCTGCATTCTCCGCTACGGGACCGCCAGAAATAGCTGAGCCGGCGCTCTGATATTTTCGGAACCCCCATGGCAGTGAACAGAGGGTGGCTGCGCTTGCGCAGAGGACCGGATCTGGAAATAGAAAGCAGCCTGTCCCAGAGGTGGCACTGATATCTCAGACACTGGTATATTGCTAGGATGTGCTGAGTAATACAAGAAAGGTTTGCATTCTCTGCAGGAGCAGATGCCACCACTGCCAGATGGGCCCCATTGACTTATAATGGGATATATTTGGATCCAACATGAATTTGACACTTTCTATGCGGGTAGTGGAGTCTTTCACCTATAAACATGTGATGACGGCGATCAATCACTGGTCGGCCCACTGCCGTGAGATCTGCCGTGGCCAGGAACAAAAAGGCAATGTTCCAAGTAAAAATAGATAAGGACGTGAATAAGAATTCAACAGCAACGATTATTTATAATATTCCAAAAGACATGAAACACAAAATAATAATTTACTATAGAGTCAGTTTAATAGTGAGGACATCACAGTACAGAAACATGAGATTCATAAAGGCGACATCTTTACTAAAAATCCCACTTTTACAAAATAAAATGAATCAAGAAACTCTTCTTGCATTGTCAACTTCCTGAAAGGCAGAAATGGAAAACGAACCCCAATAATCTGGCATTGAGATCAGACCGTCCTGAATCTGTCATTTTTAAATACTTCTTGCAATTAAAATAATTCAGAGCAAACAATGGAAAACGTTGTGCTTCAAACCAAGACTGTAAATGACAGATGTTCATGTGATCACAAATTTACAGGTTAACTAAAGATAAAATCGATAGAGAAAGTAGAGGAACTTTGTAAATTACTTATCCTGTATTATACTCCAGAGCTGCACTCACTATTCTGCTGGTGCAGTCACTGTGTACATACATTACTTATCCTGTATTATACTCCAGAGCTGAACTCCCTATACTGCAACTCTGGGGTATAATACAAGATGTAACTCTGAATCAGTACAGGATAAGTAATGTATGTACACAGTGAGCGCAGCTCTGGAGGATTATACAGGATGTAACTCAGGATCAGTACAAGTAGTCAAATGTATGTACACAGTGACAACTTTTTGCATGTATTATACATTCCTCTCCCCCCCCCCCCCCCCGTCATGGGCACCTCTATACATTGCACAAATATACACTGCTGTGCTGCTGCTGCTGCAGGATTACACTTACAATACACAGCATTACCAAGGAATGCAGATGTGTTATCAGCCCACTTTCCTCCATACAGTCTCGGTAGGTGCACAGTTCACATAATCATCTTTTCATTTGCCAAATTTCTGCTTCCGGTCTTTATTTTTATTTGACTTCTTTTGCAGCTTTCCTCTGTTTCTCTCCGGCTGCTCTAGTTTGCGTTTCTTGTCACTAGAAAGAAAACAGATTGGTAAAGTGGTGATCACCACTAGAGGGCGCTTACAAGCTGTATATGCAGTATATAGCAGGCTCCCCCTAGTGGTGGCTGCAGGCAAACAATCTTATCCTGTAACTGTATTGCTGTACAGATCAGTTGCAGCTTGAAAAGCGAGACACCTTGACGGCACAAACAACCGGCGGAGAGAAGCATGCTTACGGCCACAGGGGCTCCTTCTGTCCCCAAAGCTTCAGGCTGACATCTCAACATCTGGTTTGATGGGGGTCACGTGTGCTGCTGCAGCCACATGACCCACTGACATGACGCATGGGGGGACGACGACACACACCGTACCCATCAGGCCAAATTTTGGCATGCCGGACTGGAGCATTGGGGACTGCAAGAGCTCAAACCCAGCAGTGAGAATTGTGCTTCCCTGGGTTTGGCGATGTGGTGGGGTCAAGCCTAAAGGCAACCCCATTAATTAGAACCAAATTTACCAATATGCTTTAAAGCACAAAACTGATAGCTAATCGGCTTTCTAAATGGGCGGTGGTGCTTGTTTAGGTGCTGAAGCCTTTTCAGTGTTTACATTGGGTTGCAGGCTTGTTCGTACTCAGTACGCCATACTTTTCGCAGCCGTCTCTCTGATTATTGCAGCTTAATGAGACAAAGCTGCAAAACTGAGAACAACCAATTCAATGTAAGCAGTTAAGAAGCTGCAGTCCCTGAACTGATTGCTGCGGGCGATGACAGTATGACCCCCCCCCACCACCACAAATCTAACATTGAAGACCGGCCCTAAGCATAGGCCGTTACAAATCTGGAGAACCCCTTTCATCGCCAATGCAGCTTTTACCTCTTCACACTGACGATAGACGCGTTCTGCCCATTGTTCTTCAGGGCTTCGTTCCACTCATCATCTTCACCTCGGATGACGTATCTGAATAGAAAGGAGACGGTTTCACATATGACACAAGAGCCAAATGGACTAAACGGTCTGTACAAATCGTGACGGCGGCGGCCACTTACTGGGACAGATTTATGCCCTTTAACTTCTGCACTTCCTCATTGTGCTTCTGCTGGAATTCCTTGGCTGCTTCTTCCTATTGACAGAAGCAGAAGTGTTCAGAAAGAGACCACTGCATTACCGGAGGGTCCTGATGACCACCCAAAAATAGGAAACTCACCAAATCCTCATTCAGAGACTTCAAGGTGGGCTTCATGATGACTTCCTTTGTGGTCACCATCTCGTCCTCCACGGCCTTCTCCTGTATTCTATTAAGTAACTAGGGAGGAACGACCAGAAGAAAGTTATGTAAGGAAGATGGGCTAACGACCATCATCCTCCTCCAGATCCTTAAACGTTAATGGCCTCTGCTAAAGGACAAATATAGAACTGCCCTTGAGAGGAGAATCCCCCCAGTTTTCGTACATCATAGAAACATTTGAGATGTGAATTCCCTACAGTAAAATCAAACGCCTTTGATACCAAGAGACATCGCTACTGGAAATCTGAAACACGCAAAGGGCCGTCCAAATGCCTAAAATACTGTGTCAACCCTCCTGAAAGAAAAATCTCGAGTCGTGTCAAAGGCGTTTGATCTCTACAGCTCGTCTCGATATCTGTAGTGGGCTAAGATTTGCTAGCAGTCTGCAGTAAGGGTACAGAGCAGTGTTAAGTTGAGGCTCTATGTTCTGCCGTTCCTTTATTATTCCTACAAGAAGTTATGAATGAATTGCTAGCAGCCTGCAGTAAGGGTACAGAGGGGCGGTAACCAGTTGGGGGTGTGTCCCTGCACAGACTCCCTCTAGCCAATCAGTGCTGCCATTTTCAGACAGTGCAGGGACACTCCCTCCCCCCCCAACTGGTAACACCCCTCTGTACCCTTACTGCAGACTGCTAGCA
The DNA here is from genome assembly GCF_014858855.1 of Bufo gargarizans. Taxonomy (NCBI): domain Eukaryota; kingdom Metazoa; phylum Chordata; class Amphibia; order Anura; family Bufonidae; genus Bufo; species Bufo gargarizans. The sequence goes on from NC_058089.1 coordinate 16,655,605, forward strand.
ATTCCTTCATGACTTCTAGCTTAAATTATACAGGAATGGCACAAGAGTAGATGCTCCAGAATTGTTATTACATGGGAAATGCATGAAGCTACTAAAACCGACGACATGTCAGGAGCGGTGAGAGGTCGTCTTTAACTACAATATATCGCGATGCGTGTCAGGGACCGCGCTACATTTCGTCCTAGCAGCATTACCTGGACCACTTTCCTGATGATACGATTGAAAAGACCCATGAGCTGACCGCTGGGCAGCTCGATCTCCTTCTCCAGCTGGTCCACTGACTTGTGCTGCAGCCCAAGGCCCAGAAGCAGAGCCTAAAAATAAAGGCAGCGCAGGAAGAAAAACATATTTAAAAAGGTTTTCTGGTGTCGGCAAATCAAGCTTATTCTTTGTACAATTTCCCAACATGCTCACTGTTTTCAAGATCTCTGCTTGCAGTCATTCAATAAATCTTTATTAGAAAACAACTACGATACGTCGTCATATATTTCAGCGCTGCAGTCCAAACTGTGACGTGGGCAAGTCTCATGCTTTAAAAGCAGTTAAGTCAAACAGACCGCGCTGCTGTACACCAATATGAACCTCCTCGTCAATCACAAGGGGCTACTTTTCATCGGACATTGAAAACACCATCCGGCTCCCCAGGAAAGCGTCTCTCCTCTTCCAGACATAGGGATCAAGGATTCGCCACAATGGTAAAGTATTGCCAGAATCCGTAACTATAAAAATAAATAGTTATTGTTTCCTTCAAGGGTTAAAAATCTGTTCTGCCAAAGCTCCTATAACTGAAACGAGTCGTGCGCGTTAAATCACCAGAAATAACCATGTAAACAATGGAGGTTCCTATTGAATGGCAGCAAGCAGAGATCTTAAAATGTATTGCTAGTCATTATTCAATGTTTTTATTGCTGAAACCATAGTTTCCCTTTAAGAACTTTTCCCAAGGACCCAATGAAGCGAGCTCTCTACTGACGGGGTGGGCTTCCGGGTCGTGTTATGAACCGTACCCCGACTTCCGACGCTGGGCTACATGAAATAAGGCACGGGGGTGACTTACAGACTGAGCCGCGGACAGGTTTAGGACTCCATATCGCTGTAAAAAGAACATTTTGGAAATAGCGGGAATAAGATCCATGATGAGGTGATAGTCCACCATGTTCTGAGAGTACATCTCCAGGCGCTTCAGGTCGTAGGGGGTAAAGGAGGACTCCAGCTCCGGGCGGGTGAGCACTGTGGGGGGGGAAAGCAGGGGACACCGGGGAGGTCAGGGGACGCCGGGCACTCACTTCAGTAAACGGGCGGCGTCTGCAGCGCTACTTACAGATTGGAGATTCCTTCTTGACGTTTTTGTTCTGTAGCATATTCAGCGCCACGGACGGCGAGAAGTTTCTGAACTGATAGGAAAGGAGAGACAGGAAGCGTCTCCTAAAATCTGCAGGAGAAATAAGAACTGGACATGAATCTCATCACAGCGAACATGCTGTGGCTCTCAATTCTTCCCCATTTCAACATCTGCTTGCTGCCAGTGAATGGGGAGCACACTTGTTTTATCCAAAGGTTGAAAATCTATAAAGAGCCAGCTTTTGCAGCAATGGTATCCGGTATAATAAATCCTAGGTGACATTTTATCCCTTAGGAAGGGGTGCAACGATTATCTGCCACACCTAGGGTGAGCTATCCCTGTAATATACACCACCCCTCACTTCCCAAGTATGAGGGAATTCGCCTTCACCTTTCCAAAACGCCGTCAGCCATGGCTCTTGCCCGGACTCCTCTTCCTCCTGCAGACTCTTCAGCATGATGCAGGAGTGCTCCCCCGTGAGGTCATTCTGAGGTAAGACAGGAAGAGGAAATCAAACCAAGGAACAACCCTAGCGATCGATGCACCCCAGCCCAGAGGTTCTCCAGGTTACTGGTGAATGAAAAGCCCAATTTCAGCAATGACTCCAAATCCATGATAAAAATCTGCAGAATATTCAGTTTTAAGAGTGGATTTTTCACTTTTTAAACACAAAAGGTGAAATCTGGCAGCTTTCGGCAACAGAACAGAACATGCAGCAGATCTAAAAGCCCATTAAAGAGCATCTGTCAGTGTAATGATGTTTACACTGCCCGGTCCTGTCAATCAAAGTACAGAGGGAGCTGAGCCTCTAGGTGTAATGGTAACGCCCCCATTGCTCCTAGAGACTCATTTGCATATATTAAAACATCATTTTCTCAGCAATGCGGGCACATATGGACATGGGACCAACACAGATGTCTTCAGCTGCCAAGCGCACATGTAACAGGTCAGCCAGTGTCATAGGGACAAAACTGCTGACAGATGCCCTATAACTAGCATTCCGCTGTTTGTTCTATATCTCGTTATATGCATTGCTCATGTGTGTCCGCTTAAAGGGGGATGTCCGGGATTTTAATATTGATGTTCAAATCATCAATAACCACAAGCCTGGAAACTTACCGGCGTTTGTCGCAGGTACACAGGAATGAACCCGGCCCGCTTCCAGAACCTGCCAAGAGAAAGCATTTAGATACCCGCTCTAGTAAATGGGTCACAGTTTATAGGCGCCGATAGGCGAGAGTACTCACTTTAAAAGTTTGGGAGTTAACCCATAGGATACCCCAAGGTAATCCAGCTTTTCAGCAGGTCTCTCACTCAGCCGCAGCAGTAAAGGAGGCAGGTTCTTCCGAGGGGACACGGACTCTTCCAGGAGGCTGACAGCCTGAGATTAGGGGAAGGTTAGACCTGTGCTGGGATAATGCAGCTACCTATATAGAGATAAGAATCGGATCCTCACCTCGCTGCTTATGGAGGTGATCTCCTGAGGTTTATTCTTCTCATTTTCTTCCAGGCAAGGAAACTGTCCCTCATAATACATCTGCAGCAGCTGCAAGGCCCGGCTCCCGTAACCCATCTGCGGGCACACAATATTATACATCATGATATTCCATTGAAGGATGCAATTTAAAAAGTGTTTAATATTCTTCAGCCGCAGATTCCGTATGGTTTATTTCCTTAATATAGCTTCAAAACCTGCTTCTCCCTGTACACGGATGAAAACAGGGGGGGGGGGGGGACGATCCTCCCTAGCATCGCGGGTGACGCTAGGGAGGCTTGTCCCCGTCTGCCATTGGCTCCCCCCCCTTCCCCGACACAGGAGGTTTTCATCCGTGTACAGGGAGAGAGAAGCAACAGCGGTGGTGCGGGGACCAGGAGCGGGGTAAATAGATTACTTCTGAGGGGCCCGGCACATGGAGGGGGGAGCGTTGGAGAAATTGGATAACCCCTTTAAAGGAGGTTTCCAACTTTTTATTTTTAAACCGATAGCCTATCCTCAGGATAGGTCATCAGTATCTGATCGGTGGGGGTCCGACACCCGGGACCCCTGCCAATCAGCTGTCCGAGGAAGGCGCGGAGCTCTGAGGATAGGTCATTAGTATAAAAAAAATGTCAAACCCCCCCCCCCCCCCCCCCCAAGGGCTCATGCACACAACCGCATGTATTTCGCAAAACACGAATCCCCAAAAGTACGGATGACGGCCGTGTGCATTCCATATTTTGTTTGCGGAACGGAACAGCTGGCCCCTAATAGAACAGTCCTATCCTTGTTTGTTATGGGGACATTAATAGGACATGTTCTATTTTTTTCCGGAACGGACATGCGAACATACGGAAACGGAATGCACACAAAGTAGTTTCCGTAATTTTTTAGCGGACCCATTGAAATTAATGGTTCCGCATATGGTCTGCAAAAAAATAACAAAAAAAAAAAAACGGAACAGACAAGGAAAGAAAATAGGTTTGTGTGCATGAGCCCGAAGACAGCTCATCCACTATCCAGTGTGTGATCGGTGGGGTCCGATACCTGGGGTCTCTTCCCTCTGCTCCGCCCTTTGAATGGAGCAGTGGTCATTCAGCTCTATGGGGCGGCTGGAAATAGAGTGCGTATATACTCTGCTATCACGGACAATCCTAGCCCCTTTAAGACAGTCAGTAGTATGATCTGTAAAATTCTGCATAGTATTAAAAATCTTACCCCTTGGTAGTCCGGGTGGACGGCAATTCTTACTACTCTTCCTCCAGATAAACTGCCAAAGTCAGGATCTTGAAACTGGAGGGTGAATAAAAATTAAATAAAATAAGCCATTAAGAGATTGTGTCTGGAGGATTCCTGACGAGTGTCTAAAGCACGGCCGACTTACCTGTTCTGACACTGTCCAGGGAATGAGGTCTCCAGATGCTTTCTTCCCTCGGGAAAGACTGCTCATGATTGACTGACGAGAAATCTCTCCTTCGAGACAGACCTGAAGAAGAGGAAGACGGCAAAGCATCAATAGGGAATAGTAACATTCGAAGGAAAGACAGATCTGCAACCTGCTGCTCTCCAGCTATGGTGAAACTACAACTCTCAGCATGCCCCGACTACGTAGCATAGCTTCGCCAAAGCCATAAGTTGGAGTTATGGTTTCACCATAAGCGGGCACCTTGCAATGCTTCGTTTTGCATGCCGAGGCGCAAGAAAAAATAAATAAATGCGTAACCTGCAGGGCCATTAGTGCAAAGCAGCGACAGGGTAAAGCCATCATATAAACCCATGAATTACTCGGCAGTACCTGGATCACAGCTAAGACTTCAGGTAAAGCATTCTGGGTAGGAGGAACCGGAGGAAGGAGGCAGAACAGGTGATGAGCCGGAGCGTCGGACAACATCTGCAGGTCATTCGGTGAATTCTGCAACAAAAAGACATGGGATTATTCACTGATGATGGCGGACCACTCCGGATAGATCCTGCGCCAATGATCTTGTATGTCAGCTATAAGTGCATACCTTGTAATGAGAAGCGACATAGAGCACCATTAGTCTTTGCAGGAACGATTCTGATGCTTTGTGGTAGCAGAAGAGCGTGTCACGGTTTACGTAATATCTGATGCAGAACATTAAGGAAAACTAGTGGGCAGATTTATTAAAGGGGTTTTCTGAGACTTTTATACAGATGACCTAACCTCTGGATCCAATTGTGGGGGGTCTGACACCCAGGAACCCTTCCGATCAGCTGTTTGAGAAGGTACCGATACTCACAGAAGCGCCGCAGCTTCTCCCAACTCAGTCCCAATCGCTTCAATGGGCTGAGCTGCACCGATGCCATGTGACCGATGAACGTGACATCACATAGCTGCGAACGCCGGTGCCCTCTCAAACAGCGGTCACGGGTGAAGGACCCTACCAAGTGTTAAAGAGTTACTCCCATTACAAAAAGTCATGGCATATCACTAGGATACGCTGTACTTTATGATTGGTTGGGGTCTGACCTGTTAGACCCCCATCATCCAGAGAGCAAAGTGAACGCTGAGCCGATTAAGCCCTGTGGCACCTTCACCGTTTTTCCCTGCATAGCTGCGCTCGCAGTCACCCGGCTGTACAGTTCCCCTGGCACAGCGGGTAGTTGGGGCACCGTTGTGCAAGGAAAGGCCGCGAAGGGAACGCAGGGCTGAATCGGAGCTGCGTCACCTTCATTCTCAGGATTGATACGCCATCACTTTATGAGAAAACAACTTTACTAAATGCGCTGCACTTTGTGCCGCTATGGTAATGTTTGGACAAATGGCACAGGATAGGTCATCAATATCTGACCGTGGGGGGTCTGATACCCGATCCGCTATTTGAAGAGGAGGTGGCGCTCCACGTGAGCACCGCTTCCTGCACGTCGTCCTGGAAGTGCAGCGTAATTACAAAGTTCTGACTCCATTTACTTGAATAGCAAAAGAGCTCGTAATTACACCACGCCGCCGCGCCACAGGAGACAACGCGTAGTATAAGGAGCAGGAGGCAGCACTCACATGGAGCTCCAAACACCTGGGTGCCGAGTGTCAGACCCCCGCGATCTGATATTGAAGACCTATCCTGACGTTATATATATGGCAGGACAACCCCTTTTAGGCCAGCACTGCAGGTAAGTAAGTGCCTATATTGTGACTGTCTCTCAAGGCCTGGAAGACTGGCATTTGCTATAGGATACAGCTCACACGTCTCGGGCAAGGGACATCCGGAAATGATCCTGCTGATATTCAGACAGTCCAAACACAAGAGGTCATTCAGCCATTTCTCCACCGGGTCTCCAGGAGCGTAACGTATAGATTCCTGCAGGGAAACTTCATGAAGAGTCCGAGCTTGAAAGACAAAAATATTCATGTTAATGAATCTGCAAGAAGTGTCAGGGTCGAGTCTGTCCTCCATATGATTGGTGACCAAGGAAGTCAAGCAGGCCGCTGAGACGGAGCCAAGAACACACGTTTCCAAGACTGACTTGATGGGAAGACGTCGCACACAGTCCAGCAGTTTAATGTCATAGTCTATGTTTTAAAAGAGTCTCTCCAGGACTCGCTTCCTCAGGATATCTGCAGTAGTAACCCAATGCTCTCTAGTCATATCGAATTTGCCATTCTGAACAAGAAAAGCTGCAGGGTAAAGCATAGGGAATGACAGAACAACAACCTGAGCCGATAAATGATACTGGAAATAGATTATGGACTACCCCAGCCTCTCATTAAGCCAGTGGCCCTCTACCTTGAGAGTCACATTCAGCGCGGAGAGATGGCTACAAGCCACATTCAAGATTATAGAAGCCATATAACAGATGTGGAACTGGAAATAGGGTGCTAGACTGGAAATATAATAATGTCATGGAGAGACCTTATTATATGGGCAGCCTGCCTGGTACTACTGATTATGTATGGACACTGGGGAGGGTATAGACATGACACTATTATGGCTGGTGGGATAGGAGACTGGGAGAATGCAATGTGACTGGTTGGCACTGGGACCTCAGACTTGGTCCTGTTTCTCATGCCCGTATATACAGAGGACCAGGAACAGTATGCAAACAGCGGGCACACGTATTGCGGTGTTATTTATCTAGCTCCAAACCAAAAAGCAGACAAAGCTGAGGAATACATATGGCTTCTGCACACCTGAGGCCAGTCGCTGGGTGCTTGAGGACTTGTTCTCAGCAGTAATGGAGACCTGACTCTCTGCACTCTGCTGGCGGAGCTGCTGTATCAGTTTAAGGGACAGAGAGCGGCCGGTTCCCTCATACCTAGAACACAAAAGATTATTACAGGCCTATATCATGACCGACGTTCAGTTCAATAATCCATTCTACTTCCATAGATTTACTTACCCATTGATGGTGGACGCCATAAACACCAAGTAGGGCCCCAGGAGACTCTTGACCAGAGGCAAAGGAATTGCAGCGGCTTCATCAATGACCACCAGCTCCGCTTGCCCCAACTTGACGGCATCGGCCGGGTGGATGTACTGCGTGTGAAGCAGATAATTGAAATGTGAAATAAACACATTTAATCAGTCTGACAGGTTATATAACCCGAGCAGAGGGGTCCGGCCGTAAGACCACCAATAATCCCAGAAGATAGGCAGAGGGCAGACTCGGCCACTAATGTAGATGTTGCTACACAATCCACATTTACAAAGGAGTGACTGGCAGGTGCGGCCGACTCTCCAGATCCCAGAGAGAGGTGCAAGTCCAAACTGTTCTGAAAAGAGGAGTCACTTTAGGCCTCTTTCACACGAACAATACGGATTGGCGTATCAGTCAGTTTTGACTGCGATTGCGTTTGTCATTTCCGTTTTTTTCACACGGGTGCAACCAATTTTGCTGTTTTTCACAGGTGAAAAAAAAAAAAAGCTGAAGGTTTACAAACAACATCTCCTAGCAACCATCAGTGAAAAACGTATTACATCCGGATGCAATGCGTTTTCACTGAAGTCCCATTCACTTCTATGGGGCCAGGGCTACGTGAAAAAACACAGAATATAGAACGTGCTGCGATTCTCACGCAACGCAGAACTGATGCGTGAAAAACAACACTCGTGTTGAAATGAATGGGTCAGGATTTAGTGTGGGTGCTACACGTTCATTTTGCGCATCTCACCCGCACCCAAAACTCGATCATGTGAAAGGGGCCTAAGTCCTGAAGGTGTTTTCTGGGAGCTCAATATTGATGATGGCTATCCTCAGGACAGGTCATTAATATTTTAATCAGTGGGGACGGGGTCGGACTCCTAGCACCCTACCGAGTGGCTGTTTAAAAAGGTTGCAGCCTCCACACAGCTTACTGAGCACAGCGCCGTACACTGTATAGTGGCTGTGCTTAGTATTGCAGCCCAGGCTCATTCACTTAAAGGGTTTCTACCACTTGCATATGACATATTTGGTGTTCAGACACTAGCGATCCGCTAGTGTCTGATGTACCATACAAGCTAATTATTACATTAATCCGTTCGGCCGTTTTGTCAAAAAAAGCACTTATATATTTATGCAAATGAGCCTCTAGGTGCTATGCGGGCGTTTTTCCAGCACCTAGAGGCTCCGTCTACCTTGCAGTTTGCCGCCCAGAGCCTCGCTCCAGCACGCCCATCTTCAACTCTATTCGATCCTCCCCCCTGCTTCAGCCTTCCGAAATCTCGCGCCTGCGCCGTTGGTCGTGGCATTCGGAGGCATTCGGCGCAGGCGCAGTCAATGTCTGACCGCTCCCTGCTCAGACATTTCCACTGCGCCTGCGCCGATGTCATTGGCGCAGGCGCAGTGGAAATGTCTGAGCACGGAGCGGTCAGACATTGACTGCGCCTGCGCCGAATGCCGCGACGAACGGCGCAGGCGCGAGATTTCGGAAGGCTGAAGCAGGGGGGAGGATCGAATAGAGTTGAAGATGGGCGTGCTGGAGCGAGGCGCTGGGCGGCAAACTGCAAGGTAGACGGAGCCTCTAGGTGCTGGAAAAACGCCCGCATAGCACCTAGAGGCTCATTTGCATAAATATATAAGTGCTTTTTTTTTCACAAAACGGCCGAACGGATTAATGTAATAATTAGCTTGTATGGTACATCAGACACTAGCGGATCGCTAGTGTCTGAACACCAAATATGTCATATGCAAGTGGTAGAAACCCTTTAAAGGGAACCTGTCATCAACTTTGTGCTGCCCATACTAACAGCAGCAGAGAGTAGAGATAAGTGAGTTGATTTCAGAGGTCTGTCATTTATAAGTTAAAAGTAAGTGTTTGCCGAGAACCAACATCACAATCATTGCAGACTGGGCCTGGAAAAGAGTCACGGCCACCTGAGAAGAGTCCTGGTTATTCATGAAGTCCTGCTCTCCCCCCACCTGCTGATGACTGACCGTCTAATACCGAGTTTTCTCCCTTTCTCTCTAGGAGAAAACTGCCAATCATCAGCAGATGGGCGAGAGAGCAGGAGATTATGAATAACCAGGACTCTTCTCAGGTAGATGTGACTCTTTTCAAGGCCCAGTCTGCAATGGTTATGATGCTGGTTCTCAGAAACCACTTACTTTGTCGGTCACTATTTTATGCTGCCCTCCGTGAGGTCCGCAAAAAGTTGATGACGGGTTTCCTTTAAATACAGCCTAGGGGGCGCAGCCCAGTCCTGTGACCAATGAACATAATGTCAATGTCCTAGGAAGAGACCGCAGCGCTCACCGAAATCCCGAGGACTCTTCAAATAGCTGATCAGCAGGGGGTGCCGGGAACTGGTCCATCACCAATCAGATATTGATGGCCTATTTTGAGGACAGGCCATCAATATCGATCTCCCAGAAAACCTTTTTACAGAAGGCTGGTAAGATTAGAAGAGCCAGCTGCAGAATCTGCATATGAGAGGTCGAACAGGTTAGAAGTGGTTCATAACCCTGGAGTAGCTTCAGATGTTACCTGTATGGTCTGTCGGTGCTCCTTGAAGACATTCACACGAACAACAGCTTTCTCAAACTCTGGGTTCAGGGACTGGATGATCTCATAGTCCAGGTGCTCCTGTAACAAGGGGACAATGACTGCGAGGCAAGAACTTAGTAGGACGTCTGGGAATACATCTGGGATCTGAGCCTATACTACTATACAGGTCTAAACACTCCTATAGAAGACGTGACAGCGTCGTCCAACCACCTCACCACATAAACAGTATCCTGCAACATCCCACATTGATTCAGGAGCTCTTGGCCTGCACACGGGACCTCCTGGCTCTGCAGATTCCCACACCTTCATGGATTTGTGATTTGCCTATGGTCTTTGACTGCACAGTGTTAGGTTATGCCATCAACATCCAGGTCCGATCATCAAACCCAAGAATGAAGTGGCTTGGGGCATTCCCTGAAGACCAAATGGAGCTTACAGGTCCTACCACAAGCCAAGACGGGTGCACTGCTGCGCAGGCCAAAGCAGTCAATGTGTTTCAGCAACGCATCTTGGGACCCAGTGGTCTATAAACCCCTGAGATATCGATGCAATACACCATCAAAATGGCATAAAGGAAACGGCTGTTTGTTTCTGATGTGGACTCTCACCTGGTACTGCAGCGAGTCGAAACCTTTGAATATGAACTCGAACAGGGTGTGCAGGTTATCTGGACTTGGAGACGTCACAAAGATGTTGGAATACCTGAAAGCGGAGGAAGAAAACGTCTTATAATCAGGGAGCGCAACAGTGTAGAAGACAAGCCGATGCAATCAAAGCGATGCAATGGTGGCACTATAGAGCCTACCCAAATGCCACAGCTCCTGCGATGGCCAGACCAAGAGCAGCCGATTTTCCTCGGCCTCGAGCCGCAGTCAGGGCAACTGTACTTCGGAGAGTCTTCTCGGATATGGCTTCAATAAACTTCAGCACTGCCTTAGCCTATAAAATAGACAGGATTTATATACACACTGGGAACGTTCCCGTCATATACACCGGACTATAGGGCTCCAACCACTGGACAGAGGCCAAGAGTGTGTCCTTTTGTCGGGCCCGTTTACACCAGTATGCCATTTTGCCATATAGAAGGTGACCCTTTTCTATATACAGGCATCCTGCATGGTATACGGATGTTTTTTTTTAAACATGGGAGACTATGGGTAAGGAATGCTATGTATGCCTATTCCATGGGAGAGGTAGGTCAGGAATTCCTTTTGATAACAGCAGGGTTAGGGTACAGCCATATGGCGACATTTCATGTAATGTTTGTCAATGACGTTGCAGGGAGACACGCTGCAACGCGATGTCAGATTTTGTGCCGGAAGTCGCCTGTGTTTTCACCACCAAATCAGCCGTGCGACACCAAGTTGCACATATTTTTGCTTTGCGCACTTTTCTGCAACACATGTAGCCGTTAACCCTTAATCCCTTTCTGCACATCACATATGCTGTGGGTCCCATTCTACACCCATGTGATGGTGATTGTGCGTGGAACAGACGTTTTGCCGATTGGCAAGCGGAAGTCAAGCGCTGACGGCCGGGATAGGAGAAATCTGATCCCAGTAGTTTAACCCTTTTCTGCACCCTAATCAATGCAAATCGGGGCAGCCTTTGGCCAGACTAATGGATGTCAATTAAAGGGGTAGTCTAGCGGCAGCTAGAGATTGGCTGAGCGGTCAGGACGCATTGGACGGGAGCAGGGAGGGTATGGTAAGCCGAGTATGACTTCTATTTTAAACTGTTCTCAGCCCGTAAGACCCCCTTTCGGAAAGGGCATAAAAGGGGAAAATAAAAAACCATGGTCCCATTTACTTGATCCAGTGTTTTGCAGTTCTCCACCAGAACGCCCACGGGTTGTGTGTCCTGAAGACTGAGCTTCACCTCCTGCAGTTCCTGCTCCTCAGGTGTCAGCTCTGTGTCCTGGAAAGAATGAAGATGGCGATGAGCAGGTGGAAAAACCGCCACAACGCAGTGACTTAGCGCAGTGGCGGTGTATAGGACGCAGGCGGCGGGTGGCTGCGGAGAATACCTGGGACTTTGGCGGCAGGGGCTTGAGGTTGGCAATTTGGCTGGAGATGGGCAGAATATTCAGCTGGTCGTCGATCATCATGCAGTTCTTACAGGAGGCCATAGACAAGATGAACCTGGGAGAATTGCCAGAAAGATATCGCTTTAGAATACAAAATAAATGTGAAGAACTTCCTTTAATCTGCCATCTGACAATCCACAAAAACGGCTTTCTAACATACTCAGTGTGGCGATTTTTTCCTCTGTTTGCCGTAAGTGAATGATATCAGATGATGCAAAGCAATGAGCCCTGCAGCATATTTTCAGCCTCTATATGTAATCAATGAATGATCCCATTCACTGACAGCAAGCAGAAGTCTTAAATTGAAATACCAAGTAAATGAGAAAGTTGCCCATATTTTGCCTTAACCACCCCACGTAAGTTTACGTTAGCGACAACATAGCCGTTTTAAACAGCAGGCACCTGGGAGTAATGAATGCGAACGACGATAACGTTGATCACATACATTTAAACCCTTCAGATGCCGTGGTAAAAATGTGACCACGGCATCTGGGACGTTAAAGACCAGGGGGCATGCGCTCCAGCCGTGTACTGGCTCCCCCCTGGAGAGGATCGGGGAAGCCAGATCTAGTGTGCAGCGGCCTCTGTACTCAGGAGTGGTACATATTACTGTGTAATCCCCATAGATGCCAATGCATTGGAGTCTATGAGAAAAGCCATCTAATGATTGCTAGTTATAGATCCATATGGGAACTAGGGCTGTCACAATACCAAAATTTTGATTCGATTTCAATACCATAAAAAAGTATTGCGATACTCAATACCATTCGATACCACGCGGAAAAAATAAAACGCCAAAAAAGTTGCGTGCGTTACGCATTTTATGGAACGTCCAGCCCATAATAGAACAGTACGATCCTATTTTTTGTGGGGACAAGGTAACAAAAAAATGGCGAATTGCACTTTTTTTTTTTCTATTACGGCGTTCACCGCATAGGAGATATTTTTTAATAGTTTGGACTTTTTGGACGTGGCGATATGTAATATGTTTATATATTTTATATGTAAAATTGGGAAAGGGGGTGATTTATACTTATATTTTGGTGTCCTTTGTCCTATTCACCCTGATAGAGCTCACACTGTCCCTGCTGCCCTGTGCATCGTGCACACAGCAGCAGGGAGATTACCGTGGCAGCCAGGGCTTCAGTAGCGTCCTGGCTGCCATGGTAACCGATCGGAGCCCCAGGATTACACTGCTGGGGCTCCGATCAGAAGCTGCCACTGCACTACCAATGAGGAGGAGGGGAGGGGACCCTGTGGCCACTGCCACCAATGATTTAATACTGGGAGGGTTAGGGGCGGGGGGGGGGGGGGGGGGGGGTGCACTGCTCCACCAATGTTTTTAAACCATTAATACAAATACAGGAGGCGGTGCCAGTGGCAAAAACACATAGCCAGAACCCAACCTCTATGACAGGGAGCTGCTATCCACGGCAGTTAACCCCTTGCTGCTGAGGGAACATGGAGCGCGCTGAGACTAGCGCGCCCCATGTTGTCCGATACTAGGATGCGCAGTAAAGCAGCCTAGTATCGGTAAATGCCAAATTCCGGTACCGAAACGATACTGGTACAAAAGTATCGATTGGGTATCGATAATTCGATACCCGATGCAACCCTAATGGGAACTATTAAAGCTTGTGAAATCAAAAAAAGGCACACACACCCCAGAATGGTATCAACTAAAAAATTAGCTCTCACACAGTTCCGTACACATAAAAAAAAATAATCACCCACAACGGTTAAGCTAGAAAAAGCATCTCTCGTCCAGGCCCATATATGATGCATAGACAGTGCTGTATTCTACCTGTAGGGGCGCTGCAGGAAAACTGAACACTTGATGTCTGACACCCCAGCTTATCAGGGGGCACAAACTGAAGGATCTAGCGATATCACAGATACTACATATAATGGGAATATACTCAGAACGTAAACACGGGCACCTTTCATTGAAGCGACCGACCACATCTTGATGGGCCTCTGTTCTGTACCGAGAGTGAACATCCTGAAAAAGCAAAGAACCACTCAGTATTTAAAGGGGTAGTACAGTATTAGCAGAACATGGTGGCTTTCTTCCAAAAAGCAGTGCCACACCTGTCCACAGGTTGTGTGTGGAATTGCAGCTCAACCCTATTCACTTTAAACAGAGCAGAGCTGCAATACCATGGACGATTGTGATCCATATGAAGACTTCTATAGGAATACAACCGTCATACGGCATCAGAAGTAAGCGCGCATCTATGTACCGATGAAGCATTGGGAGAGATTCACACGCAGATTAGCTGCAGCTGAAAAAACCCATCCCATGCTTCTGAAAAGGGGTTATTTCTGCAGCATGGTCAGTATCTGTATTTTGCGGATCTGCAATTTGCAGACCGCAAGATACATGCGGTCTTGTGCATGAGGCCTTTACCGCAGATCTATTGACATTTCCAAAACCGAGCTACAAGAGGAACGTCGGAAGCTTACATGGCCGACACGGAAGTGACCAAACCACACGTATAGGCCCTATCCTCTAAGCCGGGGGCTCCACATACCATAGTCATGGTGTACAACTGCTTGAGGGAAGCCATGGTGCGCAGCAGGAGGACAACGATTCCACCTCCTTCCACTGTTTCGATGGTACGAGCCAGCAAGTTGGGAGTCAGCGCCTCAAAGTCCTGGCGAGGAAGCAAGACACGGCCATTAACTACAGACGCACCGACACACGAGGCAGAGAATCCAATGGCTGCAGGGCCGACAATCGCTCACCTGCAGGACGCACATGCCGTACGTGTTCCCCAGGATTTTATGGGTCTCGTTGTAGTAACAATAGCGGATGTTGGTGGCGGCGATAAAGAGCTCGAAGGGGTCGTCCTCCTTGATGTTCAGCGAGCCGCTCTGGATCCGTTTCTGCTAGCTTCCTCATTTTTTTCTTGCGGTTGCTGCAAGAAAAGTAGAACAGCCCTGAGAACCAGCACTCCTCGCCTCACGTGGGCCGACTCACCCCAGGACACAGCCACTTACCTGCTGAAACCCAATTCTTTCTTGTAACACCAGAGGACGGAAGGCCGAGCTTTCACTGCGGATTTGGAGAGCATGTGATGGAGAATGACCACCTGCGGGGACACAGGCCGTACGTGTTAATATTCGCCAGGCAACGATTAAGCTTTAGTGAAATAAAAACGGAAATCGCCTTTAAACCCTTGTAGACTGTTCAACATCTTTAAACGTAGAGCAAATTCACGTGCAACATTGAAGAGATGTTTCTAAATGGGGGGGGAGTCAATGCTCCCCGTCTGACATGCATGTCCGCAGCTCCATTCAACTTTATAGGACTGCAGAACTAGCGCTCGGGTAACTCCAGCAGCCCCACAGATCTGAATGGAGCGGCAGCGCGCGGCATGTGTGACTGCCAGTCCATGCCCCCGTCCCCGCGGTTGGAACCATGCCGATCAGACGCTTTTCCCTTTATCATGTGGATAGGGAATAATTTGTCTTAATGGGACGACCCCTTTAACAATATCTCATGACAGTATTTTGCAGGTCAGAGCTGGTGCTTCATTTTAAAAAAAAAAGTGATACATTTTTCATGAGCCTTCCAATACTTGAGCAAAACTTATGTCCCTGATAAAGTTTTTGCACAGCGCCAGAACACGTCCCTGCAAAAAGTGTTAATGAATCGATGGACTGCTAACACGCCAACAAACACTAGGGGGCGCAGTCTGCATGGAATGCTGTAAACTGATTGTTAGAATACAGATTTCATTTTCACGCCTGCGTTATACCATTACCTGATCCTTTCCATGATCACCCACGATGACAAAGAAGCTTCGTTGTTTCTCTGCCACCCCATTCTCGATCAGCACCCGGATACGGTTATCAATCTTCTTCCGCTGCATTGTGATAGAATCTGCGGGGAGAAGATTATTATACATCACTAATGGGTCACTATAAATCTCCATTACACACAGGATACTGCACACAGTGTGACTTCAAACACTCCCAATAATACAAGGTAGGGGGTATATTAGTCCAGTTACTGCACAACCTCCTTACAGAGGCCGAAGCCGCTGCACAACCTCCTTTTAGAGAGCCAAAGCCGCTGCACAACCTCCTTATAGAGAGCCGAAGCCGCTGCACAACCTCCTTACAGAGAGCCGAAGCCGCTGCACAACCTCCTTACAGAGGCCGAAGCCGCTGCAGAACCTCCTTATTGAGGCCGAAGCCGCTGCAGAACCTCCTTATTGAGGCCGAAGCCGCTGCAGAACCTCCTTATTGAGGCCGAAGCCGCTGCAGAACCTCCTTATTGAGGCCGAAGCCGCTGCAGAACCTCCTTATTGAGGCCGAAGCCGCTGCAGAACCTCCTTATTGAGGCCGAAGCCGCTGCAGAACCTCCTTATTGAGGCCGAAGCCGCTGCAGAACCTCCTTATTGAGGCCGAAGCCGCTGCAGAACCTCCTTATTGAGGCCGAAGCTGTACATACTGCAGTATCTTTTTTAAAGATAAGGGTACATACACTAACAAGAAACTCCCTATATTCTTTTCAATCAGGGTTCTGCAGGAGCTGCAGTGTGTGTATAACTGGGTTTATGAAGACCCTGTTCACATGCTGCAGTTCAGTCCATGGCTGGTAATTTTCACACCGTTTCATGGTACGCCCACACGGGATGGACACGCTGCAGATTTCCCCCTTTCCCCCTCAGGGTCCAGTAACACAGGAGGATGCTCCGGAGACTTGTCAGCAGCAGAAAATCTGTAGTGTAAGATGGACATAACTTGACCTACGGCTGAGCAGCCGTCACCAGGCACAATACCTTGTAGTTCTAGCTCAGCCATATGTAATGATGATGCTGTCTCTACTGAAAGATGTTCTGCAGCAGCTGGGACAATATACTGTATCATGCACGGCCCAGCTCATCAACAAACTGTGAGGACACTCCAAACCAAAGAGGTTCTGCAGCAGCTGGAGCAATGTACTGTATGTATACCACATGTTATAGCGGCACTAATCTCTCCTCAAAGAGTTTCTGCAGCAGCTTAGGCACTATACTATATAACACATTCACCGGTTCTGTTACTGACTGACTGGCATAAGGCACCCCTGACTCGGCCCAAAGAGTTTCTGCAGCAGCAGAGGCCATGTAAGGAATCCTTGCTTTATTTATAGGCAGGTATTATTATTCTCTTTCTAAAGAGGCTGCTGCTGAACCTCTTTGGGGACAGATGGAGACGCTTCAGATCAGTCAATGAAGGATTTACATAGAGTAAGTGCCGCCCGCCCCATGCTGACAACACAGCCTAAAAAGTAAATGTCCACTTTAAGAAGTAACTAACGCAGCAACCAACACCAAATAACGCAGCACTCGCCAATCCGTCTGCACATCCGCATGCAGCCACAGACACATGGTGCGTCTCTCCTCTTACCTTGTAGTCAGGCAGCTGAGCCACACTCACATGCCGCACGAATACAGCGAGAAAGGACCCCGGGCTGCCCGCGGCGCCTGATCAGGGGGCCTTCACTGCATAGTCGCGCTCATGACGTCATCGTCCGCGGAACAGGAACCATATTGGTGGAGGCAAGTCTTTCGCGATAGAAGACTATTTGTTTTGGAGACAAAGGGTTAATATGACCAATTATGATAAGTGTAGCTTTCTGTCGTGAATTAGTATTTTTGAACTGAGGCTATTTGATGTAGTTTTCTTAGCTTTTGTAAACTCTTCCATCTTTCCTAGGGAGGCACATTGCATGGGCACGTCTTGTTGATATGGCATGTTTTCCAGTTTTATGCATGTTCTGCTTTCTAATGGACTTTGCGTTTCAGTTCCTTGCCGTTTTCAAGATCTCTGCTTGCTTTCAGTGCATAGGCACTCTTGCCATTCTGATGTTGTCCTGCTGAGAAAGCTGCATCACTTTTCACAGGCTACTTTCACATCTGCGTTTTTTGCTGAATCCGTCGTGGTAATCCAACCGTCTGTATCCGCTATGAACGGATCCGGTTGTATTATCCCTAACATAGCCAAGACGGATCCGTCTCTAAAACCACTGTAAGTCAATGGGGGACGGATCCGTTTTCTTTTGTGTTAGAGAAAACGGATCCAGCACCATTGACTTACATTGTTAATTAAGTCATGACGGATCAGTCTTGCTCTGCACCACATCGCAGACAGAAAAAAGCGCTGCAGCGTTATTCTGTCCACGATGGGAACGCAACGGAAGGGAAAGGCATTCTGGTGACTCCGTTCCCTTCAGTTCAGGTTTGTCCCTATTGACAATGAATGGGGACAAAACTGAAGCCGCCGCCGCCGCCCCCTTGAGATCCTGTGACAGAACTTAATAGCGGAAAGGGAAAGCGCAAGTGTGAAAGTAGCCGTACCAGTAATTGTTTTTTGTCTGTGTGTTGTCCACATCTGTATGTCCGCTCCATATCCATAGCCCCGCATGCTACGGTTTTATCTCCGGCGAAAAAAACTGAAGACAATTTTTCCCATAGCAATGTATTAGTGCCGGATGCATCCTTCCAGTCTGCGCATGGGCAGACCGGTAAAAATTTAAAAAAATATACAAGACGGATCCGTCTGTCCGCATGACAAGCGGAGAGACGGATCCGTCCTTGCAATGCATTGGTGAGACGGATCCAGATCCGTCTCACAAATGCTTTCAGTCAGCGGCAGATAGTTCAGACGACGGAACTGCCCGCCGGATCACACTGCCGCAAGTGTAAAAATAGCCTTACACGTGTCTATGGCCGTTCCGCAAAAACTTATACGCCCTATTATTGTCCGCATTACAGACAAGGCTAGTGCTGTTCTATTAGGGGCCGGCTGTTCCGTTGCACACCGCCGGTATCTGTTTTTTGCGGACTGCAAAGCAACTGTTGTGTAGTCTTCTTAGACACGTGGCGGTGGTAGAATATGTGTGGTTGAAAAGATGTCAGCAACTTCTGTAGCATTTCTTGTCTAAAGGGGGGGGGGGGGCACGCAGATCATGGGCGCTGTGCATCAACTTATAGTCTAGATCTGCAAATACTTTAAAAGGCGTTTCCCAAGATTTAAAGCGAATGTGTCACCACTACCATTTCTATTAAAACCTGCTTACATGTCTGATGGAGCCCTTCCCAACTGATGGGAGCAAGACCATTAACCTATCGTTCCGTGGCCTTATTGCAGAGAGAACAGCTGTTTTTTTTGTTTTGTTTTTTAATCATACGTAAATTAGTCCTTGGGTGCAATGAGGGTGTTGCCATTGCACTGCTCAACCTCTACATGCTGCACTCCCACCTCTTTGGTTGACAGGGCCAGTCTCGTAGACTTATTCACGCCTGTCAGTGAAGTCTGGCGGCAGCACGATCACCACTGTGTGACTAATTTACATTAAAAAGCAGTTTTCTATGAATTAAAGGCTACGGAAAGACCTGGGCGCAAGAACATTAGACTCAGCTGGCAAGGGCTCATAGCACCTCTAAGCTGGCTTTAACAGGATGGATTCAATGACAGATTCCCTTTAAATATTAAAGGCCTGTGATCAGGATAGGTCATCAATATGCGAGTGGTGGTTGGTGGGGGATCAGACACCCCATACTCCCACCAATCATATTGCTAGGGCAGCCGTCAGACACTGTGCGTAGAAGGCTCCATCCAATGTGTAGCTTCCAGCGCCAGTAGGGGGTGCCGATTGTGGATCCCCACCAATCTGATAGTGATGACCTATCCTTAATATCTACAAACTATTACTTTAGGGGTCCTCTTACTTCAGCAAATGGCATTTATCATGTAGAGAAAGTTAATATAAGGCACTTACTAATGTATTGTGATTGTCCATATTGCTTCCTTTTCTGGCTGGATTCCTTTTTCTATCACACTATACACGGCTTATTTCCATGGTTATGGCCACTCTACAGTCCGGCAGCGGTGGCCGTGCTTGCACACTATAGGAAAAAGTCTTATGCACACTCCCAGACACCGGAAAGGCCATCAATTTTCCCCCATAGTATGCAAGCACAGCCACTGCTGAGCACCGCGAGCAGTGTATAATGTGGAGGCAATATGGACAATCACAATACATTAATAAGTGCCTTGTATTCACTTTCTCTGCATCGGGGAACAGCAACCTTCAGCACTCCAGCTGCTGTGAAACTACCATTTTCCACATGCTCTATTCATTTCTATGAGGGTTCTTAGAAGAGCAGCGCAAGTATGCATGCTGGGAGTTGTAGTTTCATAACAGCTGGAGTGCCTACCCCAGCTCTACATGATAAATGCAATTTCTGAAGTGAGACAACCCCTTTAAAGGGGCTGCCTTAAAGGCAAGTAACCCGTCTGGGCCACTCCAATTTGAAAGTCAGTTGACTGCCCCATGTTCTGATCCTAGCACACAGCAGGCAGCAGTGAGGTTGGCATTGCTGGGCAGGAGTTCCAGGGACACCCAAGTCATTTTGGTGGACTTCAGCTGGTATCAGTTCTCGTGATTGGTGAACCCTACCAATCTAAGCCCTCTTGCACACTAACGTTGCACACTTAAAATGGGTCCGCAATTACGGAAATGCAGAACGGAAGCACGGATCGGAACCCCATGGAGTGCTGCCGTGGAGTTTCTGTCCGTGCCTCCGCACCGCAAAAAAATAAATAAAATATAAAAAAAACTTTGCAGTGCGGACGGATCACGGACCCATTCAAGTTACATAGTTCTCGATCCATCCCGGCCGCTGCCCGTGCTTTGGGGACCGAAAAAATTGCGGTCCCCAATGCACAGGACAGATGTACGACGTGTGTATGTGCGCGCGCGCAAGAGGCCTAACGGTTCAAGAGGCCTAACGGTTATCTCCTATCCTATGGAAAGGGGGATCACCTAACCGATTACCCCTTTAAGCCTGCCACCCAGATGCTGTATGGATCTGCCACCCGAATGACCGTCTGAAGCGGACCCTGAAGACATAGTGCAATACTGAATGACATCTCCCATTTATCCAGATTCTCACCAAAATGCTAATTTGTAAACAATTTTTTTTATAAAAGGTGTCTTTATTTGCCTTTTAAAACAACCGTTCCATCATTTGCCGGGCTAGCCAGTCTCCTGCACAGAGAAGGAACGAACCACAGATGGCAGGTTCGAGTGGCATCTCGGATGAGGAGCCGATGCCCATCTGAGGTTACAGCAAAAGCTTCTTGGCCTTAACAATGACAACAGAAAACAGAAGCGAGATCACAAGCCCCCGGCGTTCTTGTACTGCCCAAAATTGCAAACTGGAAAATGAAAAATTCGAACCTAAACCTTTTCATGTGTTGAACTGACAGATGGAACACAAGGTCTCTAACCTGCCCGAACAGACTGGATGATACAAGTCAGGAGCTAAACATGAGACCTTGCGGCAATGGACAGATCTGAGGGCATCAGGAGGAGGACACTGGACTCCCCCATCTCATGACCCAGAGTGGTTGTGTTACCAAGATGTAGATCAGCAGGGAACATGTCCTTCAGAGCCAGAAGCAGCCGCTGGACCCTTCACCGAAGTACCGGAAGATCATGCAGCATATGGATTCAAAAAGGTGTTTGCATATCTAGTTAATAGAAATCTGACAAAACGTAGTCTCGTATCAATCCAACAATAAGACAGTCCCCTTATCACTGAGATTTCCTGGCAAGGATTTAGGGAATGGAAGGGGGAATAAAAAAAAGCTAACTTCTTATTACAGACACCAGCTGGTGTGCAAGGCTTCTTTCCAATGGGTTAATTGACTGGTGGACTGGTCATTTGTGGCATCCCTCCGCTAGGTCTTGGGGGCCCTCCGCGACCTGCAAAATGAAATAGCTTTAACTTATTCATTTCCTTTGTAATAGACAGGTTTGGGCTCTAACAGACTAAGGAGAAACCTTGCGACCGTGGGAAAGGACACTCAGGGCTGCAATTACGAGCGGCGTGAGCCAGTTGTAACTGGCACAAGTAATGGCGTGTGTATTTTAGGATGTCCTCAACCCTTCCCTGCTCCCGGCAAAGAAAGCGGTGATGATAGTCAACCAATAGATCACTCACATAAAACGTCAAGAGGAAAGCGCACACACAGCAGTAAAGAGACCACAACATGAGGCAAGTAGACAAATACCCGTGCCACCCATATGGGCCCCCTTTTACATGGGCAGAAGCATAAATAGCACCAATAGAGGATTTATTTAAAAGGGGTTGTCCCGTTTCTGATATTGTTGACCTATCCCAGCACCCCCACCAATCAGCTGTTTGAAGAGACCACAGCGCTCACGCGAATGCTGCGGCCTCTTCACGGTTTGCCTTCTCACCGTCAAGAGACTGGCGCTGTGGTCTCTTCAAACAGAGTCTGATTCCAGACGATCTTGGGCTACTTTTACACTAGCGTTTCTATTTTTCAGTATTGAGATCAGTCATAGGGTCTCAATACAGGAAAAACGCTTCCGTCCCCCCCCCCCCCCAATTCATTGACAAAACCTAACTGAACGGAATGCGTTCTCATACCAGAGAGCAAACTGCAGCATGCTGCGATTTACTTTCCGTCATGGGATGCAGAGCAAGACCATCATGACCCCTAATGCAAGTCAGTTGGGGACTGATCTGTTTAACTGACGCAATAGAAAACGGATCCGTTCCCCATTGACTTTCAATGGAGTTCATGACGGATCCGTCTTGGCTATAGAAGACCTAATACAACTGGATCCGTTCATAACGGATGCAGACGGTTGTATTATCAGTAATGGAAGCGTTTTTTTTTTTTTTGCTGAACCCTGCCGGATCCAGCAAAAACGCTGGTGTGAAAGTAGCCTTATACTGATGACCCATCCGGAGGGTAGGTCATCAATATCGGAAACCAGACAACCACTTTAAATGGCCTCCATACAGACCAATGCAAACCGCACGGGGACAAGAGATCAGTCGGACTTGTTCATGCACCCCATACAGGTCGGTATAGTGCATCGGTGGGGTGCTTATGTCTGACCAAATTAATGTTTCTATGAACGCTTGTTCCCAACAGGCCCATGTGAAAAAGCAGGTGCAAGTTAAAAGGATTATAACAGACACACAACAGCAGAGCTTAATAAAACAGACCACAAGGAACTCTGCGGTTGACGTTAACACAACTTTATTTGAAACTCAAGCAACAAGTCACAAGTTTTGAGTTTTTTGGGGGGCAAAATTTTAATAGCAGGGGTAAAAACAATTTAGTTCTGCTTGCAAAAGTTGAAGTGAAAAAAAAAATATATATGAATGTACACAGCCCCATCTTGGTTGGGGAGAGGAAAAAAAAAAAAAAAAAGTAAAAAAAAATTAAGTTAAAACTTCAAGTTTTCAGGAGAGATTGTTGTTAAAAACAAGGAAAAAAAAAAAAAGCCAAGTCACTCTAGTAAAAGGCAAAGTTTTTAACCGAGTGCTAACTTGATGCTCAACGAAATTTCAATGGATCCTATACAAAAACGCATAACGTCTCGCTCAACACCCGAGCGAAATGCTACACCTCACACTAGATGCTGTGGCCGACGTTATCTAGGCATGTTATTGTAGGGGGGATAAAATATTCCTTCTGCTCCTCAGGCTTGAAACCATGACGCCTGGAAGCTGTATTAGGAGTGCATCACTTGAGCATTACCTCGAGGGGCACCCCGAGGACCTCCTTGTCCAGCGCCACGCTTAAAGTTTTGTTGGTAGCCATCCTAAAAAGGGAGAGATTACAGCAGGTCAGTTTTGCTTGGTTATGAAAGGGATACATCATGAAGCCAAGAGTACACCTGCACCGATTTACTATAGATACCCCACTATGCAAACTTCATGTTCCTCCGGGGGCATTCCACTGCCTTCCAGCCCTGCCCCCAAATATAAGCCTAGGTTCCACTATGATCTTTGGACGCCTGTGAGCAATGGTATAATTGCAGCATTACCTGGAGTTTGACCCTATAAACCAGTGATCTACAACCTGCGGTTTGCCAGCAGCTAATGGCTTCAGGCCACCAATGCATGCTAGGAGAGCCGCATGGTAAAGATCAGTGCTGGTAGCCCTGGACTTAAAATTGCAGCAAATAAATTTCAGCCTTACAATTATCCCTCAAAATAATTAACAGATAACCAAAGCCACACATACCCTTAAAGGGATTCTGTCACCAAGTTTTGGGCTATAGAGCTGCGGACATGCACGGCTAGATCGCCGCAAGCATGTCCGCAATATATCTGTCCTATAGGGCTGTGTGGTTTTAATTTCTTTAAAAAGGGATTTTATAGATATGTAAATGAGTCTTGTATGTGTCCAAGGGGCTGTACTAACCTTCCTGGAGCCCAGCCGTGCCCAGCCATGCCCGCCTGTGAAGGAGCCCAGCACCGCCTATGTCCTCTGAATCCCCTCCTTTCATCAACTATAGAGTGCCGTGAGCTCGCATGCGCAGTTCTTTCCCTGAGGCTGATGCCAGCACAGGGAAGGAACACTATACCGGCACTGCGCATGCGCGAGCTCACGCATCGCAGGATTACGGCAATCTATAGATTCGGAGGACATAGGCGGTGCTGGGCTCCTTCACAGGCGGGCATGGCTGGGCTCCAGGAAGGTTAGTACAGCCCCTTGGACACATACAAGACTCATTTACATATCTATAAAATCCTTTTTTAAAGAAATTAAAACACAGCCCTATAGGACAGATATATTGCGGACATGCTAGCGGCGATCTAGCCGTGCATGTCCGCAGCTCTATAGCCCAAAACTTGGTGACAGAATCCCTTTAAAGGGGTTATCCCACAACTAATGTTAAAAAAAAAAAAAAATAAAAAACACACACATTAGTAGAATACCATCTCTTTCTAAAGCCTCATGCACACATCCGTGCTCAAATCCATGAGCAGGTGGTCCAGTGATGCATCAGTGTTGGGTCCGTGTGCCATCTGTGTTTCACTGACAAATAATTTTCAAAGCATCTCTTAATGATCTGTGAAACACGGACCCATGGATGTGATGGAACCGTGAACACGGACAAAATAGAGCAAGCATCCGTGCTAAAAACACTGACCCATGGACCGTGCTAAATCACTGGTGTGAATACACTTATTAAAATGAATGGGGACGTGTGCAGTCCGTGGAGAACACGTACATGGAACACTGACATGTGAATGAGGCTTAACAAGGCTAGAACCAGCCCTGTACCTCACATGGATCCAGAGATCTCCCCATTTATTGCTCTGCTAGATTGATATCAAGCTGGCAGCTATGGGGGGAGTGTCCTTTCTGCTGCAGCTCTGTCCCTATCACAGCTCAGGAGGCAGTTGAAGGTTGAAACTGAGCATGTGCGGCCTTCTCAGTGAGCAGGACAAAGAAATAAGAGAAGAGAAAAAAAAAAAAAAAACACAGACAGCAGGTGGCGCTATACAAATACCTTTTATTTAATAACTCAGTAGCTATGCTAAATTATTACAACTGTAGAATATTTTATGGGACAACCCATTTAAGAGAGTAAAGGGGATTCCTGTAACTATCCGCAGATGAAAGATCTGGCTAGTCATTTAGGTTAGAAGTGCACAAGTTTCTTAGCAGCACTTACCCGTTGGTAGTTGTTGGTATAATCCCGGGGAGCGCTGAACTGTGGCTGTGAATAACCGCTGTTTGGAGTGTTTGAGAAGGCAGGGCGGTAGCCATCATAACCTCCTGCGAGCATGGAAGAAGCTAAATTATATGCAAGTCTACAACACCCAAGCATGGTAAATAAGACAATTTAGTGTCAAGGGAATATGAATTCCCCAATAGAGCTCACAATCTAAGTTCCCTATCAGTATGTCTCTGGAGTCTGGGACCCAAGTACCTGGAGGACACCCAGGCAAACACTGAGAACATTCTAACTCCATGCAGATGTTTGGCATCAGTGCTAACCACTGAGCCAGTCTCCAGGCTGGAATCACACACATGAGCCAAAGCGAGAAGCAGATCCAGCAGGAACGGAAGCGATTTCTTCATGCAATTTAAATTATGGTTTTATAGCCAACTAATTGGGAAATTAGATTGATGATGTTTCACATAGACTAATGCAAAACAGTCCCATTTTGGGAACAAAAGTAATCATGATCACTAACTACCTCTGAAGCCATTGGATGGTCCTCTGTAGCCGTTCATTAAGCCCCTGCCACCACGCTGTCCACCACGGGGCATCCCTCGGTTGTTGTAGAAAGGTTGGCCGTTGCGAGGAAATCCGGCATTCTGCTGTTGTGTCTGCTGGTGCCCGGCAGAAGCTTGGTGTGACTGGTCCGGTGCTGCATGGTAAGGGTTTACCACTGAAACGAGCACAAGCAAAGCAATGAAACAAGTGCCTCTTTATAGGAAACGGTCCATGCATGAAATCCATAAACCTGATGGACTTCCTCGCAGCGTGTGGCTGAGGTCCATCATTTGAGATTGAGGAGTTACCTGTTTGTAGCTGCTCTTGCTGAAGTTCAGATTGTTCCACTTGAAGAGGCTGCCCAGGGAAAGACGGATTGTAGCTGGCTTGGTACTGGTTCTGCTTAAGCGTTTCTGCCTCGTTCACAGGAGGGACAGGTGCATTCATATTAAATACCTAACAGAAGATGTGTTTGTTACAGAGACACCGAGAAGCATAAAGCATGGCCAGCTCACTCTATCCCATCGAAAAAATTATTCATAAACTTACAGGTCTGCATGGACTGGAATGGCGCAGCATTCACATTGATGCCACTGCTATGCAGCGGCTTGTTGGACCCAGTCTGAAACACCTGAGGTTGGGAAGCAGCAGGAAGCGACGAGGAAGTCTGTGTTGGATCTGTACTTAAGTTTAGAGATGCCTGCAAACCAGACATGATGCTTTAGAAAATGAGCACGAAAGATGGAGACATCTAGATGATCTATAAAGGCGGCATGCTACCTGAATTTGCTCCATGGCGTCTTTTTGGGACCTCTGTTCTGAGGGATGAGACGTTTGGTACATCTGTGCAGAGCCAGCATAGCCTTCACTAGTGGAAGATACCATTGGAACCTTCAAAGTAGTAAAGCATACATTCAAAAATACATATAAATAAAAAAAAATCATTGTATTTGTTAATCAAGAGGTCTACAAACTCCATTAGTCACAGCAACTGAAAAATAAAGCAAACAATACAATTGGATCATTTCTTAGTAAAGGGACAGCACTTATCTGTATGGTTTTGTGTAGATCTAGTGCAGGGATGGCCAATCTGCGGCTCTCCAGCTGTTGTGAAAATACAACTCCCAGCATACCCAGACTGCCTACAGCCTTCATCAGGGCATGGTGGGAATTGCAGTTTTACAACAGCTGGAAAGCCGCAGGTTGGCCATCCCTGATTCTAGTTGATCTGAGGGCAAATGATGGGATAAATGCCTATTTATGTATGTCTACCACTGAGCACTTCTAGTCAGGCAGACCATAGACAGTGCTGGATTGTGGGTCGTTAAGACTTAAAGGGGGTGTCCACCTTTTGGCAGGGGAGCCTACTTATCTGCTTCGTGGCACTGGCTCCCCACCTTTAGCATGGACATTGACATGCTGGGAACACAGTGGAGCAGCTGAGGTTGGAGAGAGGAGGAGTGGGGAGCCAGCACCTGGAAGCAGGTAAGCAGGCTTCCCTTTACAGGTTGGCCCAAGGGGGAAGTTGGTGAGAATTTGACACCCTGTGGCTAGAGACACACAGCCTGTGTCAGCGAGAGATCCCATTCTGGCCTCCCCTTCTCCGACAGGATTGCACAGTATTATACCAGTTTAGAAGGCTGTGCAACCCCGAGGGTCCGGAGTGTATTGTATTATACTGACAGCATTATCTTAGTGTAATTAATTTAGTACATTTCAGGACTTTAAGCACTGTACTTCAGTATAATGCTGTGCAATCCGGTCAGAGGAGGGGAGGCCAGAACGGGATCTCTTACAGACACTGCGAGTTCCTTGCATCCAACTCGCTCGTTTCTGTGTCTGGCCTAAAAACCATACTAAGGCTAACTCACCTGTGTGCTATCAGGACCTTGGCTGGGCTGAGATAGCCTGGGCTCAGAGTGAACTAGAGTAAGAAAGAAAAACATCAGTTGCTCTCTAGCCGGTCACTTATTTTAGCACACTTCTTAACCTTTGTCAGAAAATTGCCTTAGCGATTTCTTAAATGCTTTTTGTTATTTATTTTATATATATTTTTTAAATATAATTACCTGGCTGACAAACCATCTGTGGCAGCTCCAGGCTTTGAGCTGGATTCATGGGTTGTGCAGACACAATGGCTGGGTCAATCGGTTGGTTGTCAAAGTCCAACATAGAGTCCTAGAAATTTTTGATTGATGTAAGCAACCCATAAAAAAGAGGTCTATCCATTTCGATATATATCGTGAGGAAGCATTGTACTAACCTGCATGAAATTGTATGGACCTTGCATTTGAGCCATCAGATCCTGAACCTTCTGCCTTCGGACCACGGGGTCAGGCTGAATTTGAGGAATAGCACTTAACTGAAGGGGCTCAGGATTTGGAGGGGATGCCGCCTGCTGTTGCTGGAGCGAGTTCACAACCTGTAAAAACAAAGAACAATGTACATCTGGCAGATGCTTCAACAAAGTAAATCAAGGGAGTTAGGGCTCCTGCAACCCCTATAATAACCACCTCCTTCCTAATGCCCAGGCCCCTCATATACGTTATACTTACCTGCTTCCGTGTCACTCTGTATCCCTGCACAGGACAGCCCCGCATCTCCCCATCGCGTGGATCAAAATATTCAGCACCGCCTGCTATTGGCCGCTCCCCACCGTCACCGGATGCTTTGATCAGCACAACAGGGAGATGCAGCGGCGCCCATGCAGGGATCTGGAGTGACGTGGGTGGCGGGGAGCATGCAAGTATAATGTACGCGAGGGGCCTAGGGTCATTATAGGGGTTGGATAACCCCCTTTAAGCTGCCCCTGGAATGTTCATTTGTTTGCTTTTAAGCAAGCATTCAGAAAGGAAACCACTGTGCATAATGGGAATTTTAGGGGTGTCCTTCGGTTCTACCAACAGTGGCAAATGCTTTCTGCATTACAAGAGATATAAAAGAAGATGCTCCAAAGTCACACTTACTTCAACAGTTTCTACTGTCCAGTCATCCACTTGTTCCTTCTCACTGGTGAACTGGGTTTCTGCCATGAACTGTCTGTTCACAAACTGTAGAAGATGAAACCACAATTGTCTGCACACGTACAAGCAGATAAAGAGTACACGCACAATGAGAACTAGAAGCACAACACAAGCTCGGCCAGCTTTTCCATAAACTTCTGCTGCCAGTACCCATGATATAGGGACCGTTCATCTAAAACAACAAATGACTAACAGTTTATACATTTTAAGCTAATATGTTATCAGTTGCACATTACCATAAACGCACCTGCACCATAAATAACAAACCTGTGCATTTTACCCAATGCTCGCAGCTTAGGCAGACTGGATTAACACTAAAACAAGATGCTGCTGAAGCCAGCCCAAAAACACCAAACCGCTCCTCGCCCAGGGCGCTGACAGTGCTGGGTGCAGCTTAGGCTACTTTTACACTAGTGTTCGGGGCTCCGCTTGCGAGTTCCGTTCAGGGCCACTTGTGCGAGCCTTCAAACGCATCCGTACGGCCCCAATGCATTTTGAGTGGATGCGGATCCGCTCAGAATGCATCTGTCTGGCACAGTTTGGCCTCCGCTCAGCAGGCGGACACCCGAACGCTGCTTGCAGCGTCCGGGTGTCCGTCTGGCCGTGTGGAGGCAAACGGATCCGTCCAGACTTTGACTTACATTGTAAGTCTGGACGGATCCGTTTGAAGTTGACACAATAGGGCTCAATTTCAAACGGATCCATCCCCCATTGACTTTCAATGTGAAAGTCTGGACGGATCCGTCTGACTAACTTTCACACTTAGAATTTTTTCGGAAATATAATGCAGACATCGTCTGCATTATAGGAGCGGATCAGTCTGTGCAGACACCAGACGTATCCGCTCCGAACGCAAGTGTGAAAGTAGCCTAAGTGAGCTAACCACATCAGCACAAGGCAGCCAAGACAAATGCATTACAGTCTTACCTCAGTGGACTCTACTTCAGTGGGCTCAGCATATTCCTCCACAGCTTCTACAGGTTCTAAAAAGGGAAGAGGGAAAAATATATTAGGAAAAATCTGGTTAATACAAAGCTGTTCTTTTCACATCACTTGCTGTCGCTGGCTTTTGTGCAGCAACATTGTGATATGAGGGGTCATAAGCCTGAGCAGAGGAAAACTAGTGAAGGGACACAGCGCTAAACCAGTACGCTGTCCCTTCATAATTTTTTTTTTGTAAGAGAGGCACCCTTAAAAAGGTTATGTACACCATTGGGGGAATTTTTATTGCATTGTACTTATGAGGTAAAAATGTTTTCAATTGGTCTTTATTAAAAATATGGAGTCCTTTTCTCTGTACAGAGCCAAGATGCTCTGTTAGCTGGATCTGAATTCTCTCTGCTCCGTCAGTTGGGGAGCTGATGGTCTCCTTGTCTCTGCTCTCAGACCTTCTAAACACTCAAAGCTCAATCCTTATATTACTGATAAGTGTTTATGACCTTTCAGTAATTTACAGATAACTTATTTAAAGGGGTATTCCCATCTTAGACAATGGGGGCATATCGCTAGGATATGCCCCCATTGTCTGATAGGTGTGGGTCCCACCGCTGGGAGCCGCACCTATATCAAGAAGGGAGCGCTGTGGCTGGAGGACCCCAGATTTCCCGGGATCCGTCCACCACCAAGTGCTAAGCCTCTCCCATAGAAGTGAATGAGAGCATGCCGCGCATGCGCAGCCCATGCATTTATATGGGGCATACGGCAATAGCCGAGCCAGTGCTCTGCTATTTTCGGCGGCCCCATAGAAATGAATGGAGGGCGGCTGCGCATGCACAGTGCGCTCTCCTTCGCTTTCGGGGCTCCGTTCTCGATATAGGTGCGGGTCCCAGCGGAGGGTGGGTTTTCTCTTTTAAGTGCTACAAGATGAAAGCGTCAAACTTAATATCATTTTGACCAAATACAACCCAGGAATTACAAAGTAGTTTAAGTAGGCTAGACAAGGCAGCTATGAAAATACCGAGCTCGGGTGCCTGTTCTTCTGCAGGCGGCACTGCAAGGGCTTCCTCCTCCTCACAGAGCCCATTCTGGTGATTATGGGGGGTATCAAAATATCCGCTCTGAAGGATACGATCCAGCAGTTCATGCAGGGCTTTATCTAAAATGAGAAATTCTTTTCAGTTCTAATGGGAAAGGCATTATCCAGGCCATCATATATAAGATTTGTGTAGGTTGATCTGAATAGGTTGTAATGCTCAGAGCGCTGCTGCTCCTTCAAAAAGCTGATCGGCAGGAGTGCCTAGAGTCTGCCCCCCCACCGAATTGGTGGCCTAATATTGATGACCTATCCCAAGCATAGATTTTCAAAACTTGGATAACCTACAGTTGCAAGAAAAAGTATGTGAACCCTTTGGAATGATATGGATTTCTGCACAAATTGGTCATAAAATGTGATCTGATCTTCATCTAAGTCACAACAATAGACAATCACAGTTGGGATGAGGTTTTGATGTTGGTGTGCTGTGCCTCTTTCTCCACACATAGTGTTGTGTGTTTCTTACAAACAACTCAGCTTTGGTTTCATCTGTCCACAGAATATTTTGCCAGTACTGCTGTAGAACATCCAGGTGCTCTTGTGCAAACTGTAAACCTGCAGCAATGTTTTTTTTTTGGACAGCAGTGGCTTCCTCTGTGGTATCCTCCCATGAAATCCATTCTTGTTTAGTGTTTTACGTATCGTAGATTCGCTAACAGGGATGTTACCATATGCCAGAGACTTTTGTAAGTCTTTAGCTGACACTCTAGGATTCTTCTTCACCTCATTGAGCAGTCTGTGCTGTGCTCTTGCAGTCATCTTTACAGGCCGGCCACTCCTAGGGAGAGTAGCAGCAGTGCTGAACTTTCTCCATTTATAGACAATTTGTCTTACCGTGGACTGATGAACAGCAAGGCTTTTGGAGATACTTTTTTAATCCTTTCCAGCTTTATGCAAGTCAACAATTCTTAGACTCCATTCAGACGTCCGCAATTTCGTTCCGCATTTTGCGGAACGGAATTGCGGACCTATTCATTTCTATGGGAATTGCGGACCCGCACTTCCGGGTCCACACTTCCGTTCCGCAAAAAAATTGAACATGTCCTATTCTTGTCCGCAATTGCGGACCAGAACAGGCATATTCTATTAGTGCCGGCAATGTGCGGTCCGCAAAATGCGGAAGGTACATTGACGCTTTCCGTGTTTTGGGGATCCGTGGATCCGCAAAACACGTTGCGGATGTGTGAATAGAGCCTTAATTGTAGGTTTTCTGAGAGCTCTTTTGTGCGAGGCATCATTCACATCAGGCAAAGCTTCTTGTGAAAAGCAAACCCAGAACTGGTGTGTGTTTTTTTTAATTATTTTTTTTTTATAGGCCGGGGCAGCTGTAATTAACACCTTCAATCTCATCTCATTGATTGGACTCCAGTTGGCTCACTCCAATTAGCTCTTGGAGATGTCATTAGTCTAGGGGTTCACATACTTTTTTCACCTGCACTGTGAATGTTTACATGGTGCGTTCAATAAAAACATGGCAACATTGAATTGTGTGTTATTAGTTTAAGCAGACTGATTGTCTATTGTTGTGACTTAGATGAAGATCAGATCACATTTTATGACCAAAGGGTTCACATAGTTTATATGCATGTTTATTGCTCTGAAATGTGACATCTCGTCCATCAAGCAGTTCACCTAATAGAAAGCAGGTTATAAGGAAGCAAGGTCCTGTAGTTAATGGACTGCAGCAACTTATTACAAGCCCCCGTCCCCATCAGCTTCTGAGATGCTGACCCAATATACAAAGCAATTCAGACATTACATTTAAACATGAATGCACGTTACTTTTCAGAGCCTAATCTGATTTCTAGAAAGAGGGCACACTGTGTGCATCAGCAACAATACTGCTGAGAGGGCAGAAGCTGGCATGGAGCCCAGGTCACTGCTGACTAAGGAAAAACCAGAAAAGGCAACGCAGCCCGACAGCAGCAGGGCACACTGAGCACGGAGCAGCTCATGAACGTTTCTGGACCCACTCCCAGTTACATCATTCACACAAGCCTTACATGTGGTTCCACAAACAGTCTTGTCTTTCCCTTCGAGGGCATCCCACAGGTGAATGGAAGCCGGTTCGTACTGCTCACTCAACCTGATGAAAAAGAAGAGTAGAGATATTAGATTTTCCTCATCTGGCATCAAAAATCTCCAAAGCAACAGGAGCAGATTTAACAACCCCCTTGTGTACTGGACAAAACCCTACATTTACAGGGTCCCTTCAGTTACACAATGTTGTGAGACCCTGACAGTCTGCACAAGCTGAAAACAGTCCACCGACGACTGTATGCAATATATTGTAGACCGCAGATGCCACTTTGGTACAAAAAGGGCTCAGACAAGTACAGCCAGGAGAAGCAGGCGTTTCGTGTGCCACTGAGCTCTTTACCAGCTTCCTTCTCTGACATACAGCAGGACTTCTGCTTATTTTGGAGCATAAACTCTGGAGATTCGCTGCATTGCAAAGGTTGAGGCCAAAACTGACACGTTGGGGATTTAAAACCCTCACTGAATTGGGTTTAAAAGGGGTTGTAGTCTCACTCCAGCAAATGGCATTTATTATGTAGAGAAAGTTAATACAAGCCACTTACTAATGTTTTGTCATTATCTATATTGCCTCCTTTGCTGGCTGAATTCATTTTTCAAATCACATTTTACACTGCTAGTTTCCATAGCTACGACCACCCTGCAATCCCACAGCGGTGGCCGCGCTTGCACACTAGTCCGGGCCACCAGAGAGGTTGGTGCTTTTTCCTAGTGTGCAAGCGCAGCCACCGCTGATTGATTGCATTGTGGTCGTAAACCATGGAAACGAGCAGTGTGTAATGTGATGGAAAAATGAATCCAGCCAGCAAAGGAGGCATTATGGATATTAACAATACCTTAGTAAGTGCCTTGGTATTTATCATGTCAAGCAAGTTAATACATTAGCTGAAGTGAGACAACCCCTTTAAGGGTCCATTCACACAAACGTATGCATTTTGTGGATCCGCACATCACCGGCACTCTCATAGAGAATGCCTTTCTTGTCCACACTGCATCCCCATCCAACAAGATCTGGGGAAGGGGATGGCACATGTTCACAGCTGCTCCATTCACCTCTATGGGACAGCCGGAGAAAGCGCAGCACCGTGTACTTGTATTCTTCATGAAAATACATGCCAGGGTTGTGCAGAGCATTTACCACAATAGACAATGCTGCAGCATCTTTTCTTACACGCAATGTTGTGCAATTTCTGTTATTCCTCCTAAAAATCTATGAAAAATATTGACAATTGTGCAATACCAATCGCGGCGTGCTCACACACTGTTCCATCGGTGTCACACTGTAGAGATACACCCTTCTGTCAAAGGGAATGGTAACACACAGTTGTCAGAATTTACTAAAATCAGATATATCAGGAGGAGACTAGTCCCCTTTAAATCTCCAGGAAGAGAAGTGGTACCAGGGGCAGGTGCTTGTCGTATAGAAATAGACACATCCCGCAGGCTTAGCTGCCAGCTCTACGAGCTCCCTCAATATTAGCATTCGATTTCCATTGTACCTCATGGCTGGGTCCCGATCCGGTTCCACCAGTTTGTAGAACTCATCCAAGACAGTAAGTTCTTCTTCAGACAACACAGGAACGCCATTTAAACCTTGCTTCAGGTCATTGCGGACCTCCTCGTCTCCGAGCTTATCCAATATGTACTTGAGCTCTAGCACCGTTCTTAAACGTTTCTGTTCCGCTTCTTCACGCATGAGCTGTTCACGACGAGCCGTCTTTCTGATCGTTTTCTGGATCTGAAGTGGGCAACAGATTTACTTGTCAGGAGGGATTTATAATGGAAAGGTTTTTTTTTTAAAGTCATAGATCCAACTCTCCGCTCTGTCTGTAGGGGGCGCTGCACTCCAGTAAGTGCAACGTCCCTCTCATTGCTCAGTAGGTGACCACAGCGTCATTCTGTTCAAGCAGGGGTGTGGAAATCGTATTGCCCGACACATGCAGTTTGAGGCGCCGGGCAGGTATTTTGTTCAGTAGCTTAGCCCTGCTGCGGGCAAGTAGCTGGGCTGAGATGGCTTTGTTTACCGGAGCAGTGGATCGGCAACGAGCTGAGTGTGGAGAGGCATTCCCATGGTGATGGGGACACTTAAAGTTAAAATATACCATCGGATTAGAGAAAACTCCGATCCGATGGTATATTCGAAACCCAAGGTGTTCCCACAGTGATGGGGACGCACCTCTGACAGGGCGCTGCCATCCGTGGCACCTGAGGGGTCAATTGCACGGACGGCAGCTCCCTGTCAGAGGTCGGGTGCCGGGAATGTTTCTACAATGTTTGCATTGGTGGGCAGTGCACCCTCCCCCCCTTCCCAGTATTAAAATCATTGGTGCTGCAGAGTAACTGACCATGGCAGACATGACTTCAGTAGCGTCCTGGCTGCCATGGTAACCGATCGGAGCCCCGCTATTACACTGCTGGGACTCCGATTGGAACTGCCGCTACCACCAATGATGGAGGGTGGGGAAAGGTGCACTGCCCACCAATGATTTTAACACTGGGAAAGGGGGGGGGGGGGGTGCGCGCACTGACCCTCCAATGATTTTAATACTGGGAAGGGGCGGCGCACTGCCCACCAATGCAAACATTGTAGAAACATTCCCGTCACCCGACCTCTGACATGGAGCTGCCGTCCGCACAATTAACCCCTCAGGTGCCGTGGATGGCAGCGCCCTGTTAGAGGTGCATCCCCATCACCATGGGAACGCCTCTGTTAGAATATAACATCAGATCTGACAGAGCCGTTAGAGCCAGGGGCATTGATAGAACTCAACTCTGCCATCCCTCAGAGGACACCCTTTCTGCAGGTGTTGTCAAACTGGGAAGGTGAGGGGGGTCCTTTCCATGCCACATCAGCAGCTAATTTGCCTAAACTAGAGGTATAGGTAGTAATGTGCTAAGAGAAAGTGTGCACTAAACTAATTGTAATTAAGGCCTTGTTCACACCAGGCAGTGCGTTCCGGCCTGATTCTGTCCAGAATGCACTGCACCGCATTGCAGCTGGCTAACTATATTGTGGGGCAGGAGGGGGCGTAGTGGTCTGTTGAAGCGATTGGCACCATAACCATGCCCAACGGCTGCGATGTGATCGGCTGCACGGGATGGCAAGGCACATTATTATGCCTGTGGTCCAGTCCAAACAAAATGCTGCAAGCAGCATTGTGACCGGACCTCAGGCATAATTGTGCCTTGCGAACCCGTGCATTCGATCGCCTGCGGCTGTGGCTACAGTGCCATTCACTCCAATGGATCGTCACGCCCCCTCCTGCCACACAACATAGTGAGCCGGCCGCAATGTAGTGCATTCTAGACAGAATCATCTGGTGTGAACGAGGACTAAACTTAGAGTCATTTCACACCACAAAGACTGGAACGCAAGCCAGCCACCTCCCTGCATAAGGAAGCGTGGCGGTGCATGGAAATATGGTTTTGATTTACAAAAAATTATTTTATCAGGACAAGTAGATTGTCATGAGGGACAAGTAGATCGAGCCCCTGCTTTAGTCCTTCGACAAGTAGTTTTTTTTATATTTCCACACCCCTGTCAAGACTGGTAGACAGTGATGGTGGGGAAAAGGGTGGTGAACGGTCATTACTTACATCTTGTCCCAAAGACATGAAACTTCTTTGAAGTTCACGAGCAAATTCCATGTTTGTTACAACCTCTTGATATTTCGCCACCGCATCCTAAAAAATAAATAAAAATATTTAAAGGCAAACTCTGCTCAAATGACATTTCACAATATTCAGTTGCTCAGCTGCAGACAGGCGAGTGTTATGCAAGCAGGCTGTAAGCGTATTACAGTCTAATACACTTACAGCCAATGCATCACAATACAGAAGTATTGTCATGCATTGTAAAGGGGATCAGACCCCCAAAAGTTAAAGTCCCAGAGTGAGACAAAAAAAATAAAGTGAAAAGGTTAAAAATAAAGTTTTCAACCTCTCAGGTGAACACAGTAAAACAAAAAAAACTCTCAGACTATGGAGACACTTAAAAGGGGTTATGCACTTTGTTTTAACTGATTATCTATCCAGAGGATAGATCATCAGCTTCTGATCGGCGGGTATTCTCATCTTAGACAATGGGGGCATATCCTAGCGGTATGCCCGCATTGTCTTATAGGTGCGGGTCCCACCGCTGGGACCCGCACCTATATTGAAAACGGAGCGGGGAGCGCTGTTGCTGGAGGACCCCAGATTTCCCTGGGTCCGTCCACCACTAAGCGCTAATCCACACCTCTCCCATAGAAGTGAATGGGAGCGTGCCGCGCATGCTCCCATTCATTTCTATGGGGCAGACGGCAATGGTCGAGCCAGCGCCTGGCTATTTTTTTGGTGGCCCCATAGAAATAAATGGAGGGCGGCTGCACATGCGCAGTGCACTCTCCACTTTTGGGGCTCTGTTCTTGATATAGGTGCGGGTCCCACCTAGCGATATGCCCCCATTGTCAGAGGTGAGAAAACCCCTTTAAGCAGTCGATTAGATCCAGGTTAGCCACATACAGAATAAAGCTGCATTCAGAAAATCGTACTGGCATAGCGATCGCTCCTCCCCACACTGCAGAGATCGCTGCGTGCAATAGCAGTGGTCTCCACCGCTAGCGAGCAGGCAATTGCTGGGAGGGAACGCTTCCTTCCCAACAATCGTCTGCCACATCGGTCTGTGTGAACACAGCCTTAACAGACATCTTAGAATTGCAGCCATAACTCAAAGCTGATGCAAAGTGAATACCAGCTAGCATTATTTAAAAAAAAAAACAAATAAAAAATAAATTACCAAGCATTAACATGAAAAATAGCCTAGTTCTGTCCTTACCAGTTGGTCCTGATTCAGCCGCTCTCCTTTGCTCATTCGGTCCTGGTAGTCATCCAACTTGCCCTGCAAGACATTATGTACAATTATGGCGGCTGCACAGTAGAGACTTTTAATCAGTGCAGTTAATAAGTGTTCCGTCCAGGCAGGTTTAACCCCAGCTGAGTAACATATGGACTTAAAGGGAACCTGTTACCAGGATTTTGTGTATAGAGCCGAGGACATGGGCTGCTAGCACATCCGCAATACCCAGTCGCCATAGCTCTGTGTGCTTTTATTGTATAAAATTTTTTATTTTTTTTTAAAACATTTAATACATATGCAAATTAGGGCTCTTTCACACTTGCGTTCTTGTCTTCCGGCATAGAGTTCCGTCGTCGGGGCTCTATGCCGGAAGAATCCTGATCAGGATTATCGTAATGCATTCTGAATGGAGTGAAATCCGTTCAGGATGCATCAGGATGTCTTCAGTTCCGGAACGGAACGTTTTTTGGCCGGAGAAAATACCGCAGCATGCTGCGCTTTTTGCTCCGGCCAAAAATCCTGAACACTTGCCGCAAGGCCGGATACGGAATTAATGCCCATTGAAAGGCATTGATCCGGATCCGGCCTTAAGCTAAACATCGTTTAGGCGCATTGCTGGATACGACGTTTAGCTTTTTCTCAATGGTTACCATGGCTGCCGGGACGCTAAAGTCCTGTTTGCCATGGTAAAGTGTAGTGGGGAGCGGGGGAGCAGCATGCTTACCGTCCGTGCGGCTCCCGGGGCACTCCAGAGTGACGTCAGGGCGCCCCAGGCGCATGGATGACGTGATCGCATGGCACGTCATCCATGCGCATGGGGCGCTCTGACGTCATTCTGGAGCGCCCCGGGAGCCGCGCGGACTGTAAGTATGCCGCTCCCCCGCTCCTACTATGGCAACCAGGACTTTAATAGCGTCCTGGCTGCCATAGTAACACTGAAAGCATTTTGAAGACGGATCCGTCTTCAAATGCTTTCAGTACACTTGCGTTTTTCCGGATCCGGCGTGTACCTCCGGCAAGTGGAGTACACGCCGGATCCGGACAACGCAAGTGTGAAAGAGGCCTTAACCTGAGATGAGTCCAGCATGAAGGAGCCCAGTACCGCCCCGCATCCTCACAATCTTCTCCTTTCTCTCAGACGTCAGAAAGCTAGAGCGCCGTAATCTCACGATGCTCAGGCTAGCGCATGTGCAGTGTCCTCATAGTGTTCCTTCCCTGTGCTAGCTTTCTGACGTCGGGGAGCAAGGAGGAGATTCTGAGGATGCCGGGCGGTGCTCGGATCATCTCAGGTACAGGACTCATCTCTGGTTAATTTGCATACGTATCAAATCGTTTTTTTTTACACAATAAAAGCACACAGAGCTATGGGGACTGGATATTGCGGATGTGCTAGCGGCCATCTAGCAACCCATGTCCTCAGCTCTATACACAAAATCCAGGTTACAGGTTGCCTTTAAATAAAGACGCAACACATTTTGAACATCCCCAAAATTTAGATACAGATTTTCAGCGTTTATTTCAAAGCTTGCATTTCATTTTCCTTCTTTTTAAACGAAAAATTTATAAAACCGGACTTTGAAATGCCGACATGAGCTATTGAAATGGGAGCTGCACTGCAGTACCCCGGTCTGGCCACTACACAGTGAACGGCACCATCTGCTCTGTTTAAAATTAAAGGGACTCTGTCATCAGTTTCTAACCCCCACTTTTAAAAATATTGTTCTGTCCATGGAGCCCTTGTGATTACTAAGGTGTTGTTATAAGCTAAATCTGCTGGCTCGTTTTGATAAAAAAACGTTTTATCTAACCTGTCAGTCATATAGTTAAGGTGCCCAGAGCGTTTCTCATGGCCTGAAGATGCCGCCCGCCGCCGTTGGTGCCCAGCTCCTCCTCTGCTCTCGTCAGCACCGCCTGAAAATCATGAGATACGCCTCCGGCTCTCCCTCACTCCCCCCTCCTTCTTTTCTAAGATCCCGCGCGTGCGGCAGTGTTCGCGTTATCGGGAGGTTGAGCGAAGTGCTCGCGCATGCGCACTTCGCTCAATGAGGCTGAACCGAAAAGTCCGCACGGGCGCATCAGGCACAGGCCTGTGCGCACGCGCGGGATCTTAGAAAAGAAGGAGGGGGGAGTGAGGGAGAGCCGGAGGCGTATCTCATGATTTTCAGGCGGTGCTGACGAGAGCAGAGGAGGAGCTGGGCACCAACGGCGGCGGCGGCATCTTCAGGCCATGAGAAACGCCCTGGGCACCTTATCTACATGACTGACAGGTTAGATAAAACGTTTTTTTATCAAAACGAGCCAGCAGATTTAGCTTATAACAACACCTTAGTAATCACAAGGGCTCCATGGACAGAACAATATTTTTAAAAGTGGGGGTTAGAAACTGGTGACAGAGTCCCTTTAAGCATACCGTAGGGTCGGTGCCGCAAAATACATCCATGTCTTTCTTGTGGAAATTGGGTGCTCCAGTTTGATTGACATTTCCTAAGATCGCTGCGCTACAACAATGATACAGGGGAAACCGCTGGCACTGAACAGAGCAGCCCCGCCCACGGTGCACCGTAAACCTTATTTGCATAAAACAAGGTGCCTTCCTTAATTTTGGAGGTGACAGACTGTGTTTAAAGCCAGTTATGAAATGTATAAGTCTACATACAAAGGCTCACCTTGAGGTTACGGACGCTGAGTCATGAAAAGTCACGACCCGATTAAAAAAAAAAAGATTCTCACAATCCGCGATGCTAATATCTATGCAATACCAAAAGACCGAAAACTACTCAGATTTAATTTTCAGACTTCAGGACAAATTACGATGGAACAAGTTGTGAACAATTCACTCCAATGTCTGAGATCAGCCTCAATGTAATCGTTCTTCCAGCTCTTCAGAGCAGGGCACGCCCTAGCACACAACCCTACTGAACTCTTCATTCCCTGCCGATCCAGCGCAACTTCTCAACGTGAACGCTGCAGCCACAGAAGTCAGGTGCCGCACTGGAGCAGCAGGTAAGACATGTTTAGAAACCCACAAGGGGGTAGCAAGTAATGAAAATTGCATAAGGCAAGTTATAGGGTCTGCACTGGAGCAGAAGCGAATTTTCCGAATAATTATTATACCCATTTTT
The DNA here is from genome assembly GCF_014858855.1 of Bufo gargarizans. Taxonomy (NCBI): domain Eukaryota; kingdom Metazoa; phylum Chordata; class Amphibia; order Anura; family Bufonidae; genus Bufo; species Bufo gargarizans. The sequence continues at coordinate 16,696,572 of NC_058089.1, forward strand.
CTCCCAGGTGCAGGGCTGTGGAGTCGGTAGATAAATGCTCCGACTCCTCCGTTTTTTGTACTTCCGACTCCGACTCCCCGACTCCTCTGTATTTAATATGCAAATGTATTTTATACATTCCTTGAAGGAAAGAAAGAAAGAAGTTCTTCTAAGCTCTTCTAGCACAGAGAGGTAGTTGGGCAGAAGCTGCTGCCTTCTCCTTTGTGTGCTGATCTTCTGCTGAAGACAGGGCAGTGGGAGGATCCAAGAAGGGACATTTATTTTAAAACATGATTTCCCTAGAAGAATCCCATAGTCATGTTTAAAGTTTAAGATAACATTCTGAGTTTACACGTTTTATAGCCTTAGCTGAATGACAGCAGTTTTTCCAATGGTTTACAGCAGGGATGTCAAACTCGTGGCCCTCCAGCTGTTGCAAAACTACAACTCCCATCATGCCTGGGCATACTACAGCTATCAGGGAATGATAGGAGTTGTAGTTTTGCAACATCTGGAGGGCCATGAGTTTGACATCCATGGTTTACAGCTTCAGTCTTGAACTATTGACCCTCCACTTATACAAGTGTCTCTAGTCCTGCAAAACACATATTTACTTAATCCCTTATCAGTGAGAGGCGAGGCTAACCATGGGCATTGTGTTCCCTGTAACATCAGAACACAACACAATGCAAAGTATATGTATTGCCACTCCTAATTGTGCATTGCGTGCCATATAGTGAAGCATATGAAAAGCATGCTTCTTCACATCACTGAACGCGTTTGTTTTGCGGTTACGTGAGGCACTGCATGCATTGGCCTTTATTCTTACAGTAGAGAAGTCATTAATTATAACTGTTTATGAATTCGGACATTTAAACTTGCTTTTTTATTTTTTTATTCCAATTTAAATTTAGTAGGAGTCGGAGTCGGAGTCTGTTCATTTTTTGCCGACTCCGACTCCAGGTACCCAAAATTGACTCCGACTCCTCGACTCCGACTCCACAGCCCTGCCCAGGTGTCCTGAACAAACTCTTTGAAGGGGTTTTCAGGATTTTCATATTGATCGGCACCCCCACCAATCGTGTTCTCAAAAACCAGCGACGTCACATTCATGGGTCACATGGCCAAGGTGCAGCATTCAAGTGTACAGGGCTGAGCTGCAATACCAATCGCCCGCCGGCCAGCGCGCTGCACTGGATCTGGACACATCGTCAGGTCATAGTGCACGTAAGCACGCACTATGACCCAACGCTATGTGACGTCAGGATCCAGTGCAGCGCGCAGAGAAGAATATGGAGGAGCTGTGGAGCGGCCCCCCCTACAGGAAAGGTAAGTATTTTATTGCACTGAAGGGGGAGAGCGGAGCTGACGGCACTGGGGAAACTGATGCCCTTGGGCTGATCGCACAGGGGGGAACGAAGCTTGTTGGGGACTGATGGTAGGGGGTCTGAGTTTTTATAAACGAAAACAGTCTATTAATTATTTTTTTCTTATTAGATTACTCGATTAATCGTAAAAAATAAAAATATATAGAATACTGGCTTAGGGCTCAGGCACACAACAGTATTTTGCGTTCAGTATACTGACCGTTTTTGTAGTTCAGTATGCGGTACATATACTGAACCCTTCATTTCAATGGTTCAGCAAAAAAAAAAAAAAAAAAAAAAAAAAAAAAAAAAGGGCGTTTCCGCGTGCATTCCGTTTTCCGTATTTCTGTACCGTGAAAATGTCCGCAAATCACTGTGCTTGGCTCCATTCAAGTCAATGGGTCCACAAAAAAATAAATAAAAATGCATCCGTATGTCTTCCGTATCCGCGCCGTTTTTGCGGAACCATCTATTGAAAATGTTATACCCAGCCTATTTTTTTCTATGTAATTACAGTATACTGTATATGCCATACAGAAAAACGGAAACAAACAATTTTTTTTAAAAAAATTACGGATCCGTGAGAACCAGACTGCAAAACACTGAAAAAGCCATACGGTCGAGTGCATGAGCCCTTACTGAAATAATAGTTTACTGCAGCCCTAGCGTGCACCCATTTTACTCTTCAGTACGCAGGCACCAGGCCAAGTAATGTACGCCACGAGTTATGCATCTTCAACATGGCAGCCAATGGCCAACATGTCACTGCGCTGCACACACAGATTTTATAGCCTAGTCTAAATACACAAATTAAAAGTTAGCAGAACGCGTCATTCACCCATAATGCAGGATGCTGCTATGTTTGAGGTTATGCTGCCCCCCCCCCCCCTAACCTGTTAAAGGGAACCTGTCACCGGGATTTTGTGTATAGAGCTGAGGACATGGGTTGCTAGATGGCCACTAGCACATCCGCAATACCCATTCCCCATAGCTCTGTGTGCTTTCATTGTGTAAGAAAAAATGATTTGATACATATGCAAATTAACATAAGTCATATCTTACTTGTGTGACCAGAGAAGAGTCATATTTTCAAGCTCCGACTCATCATAGGTTAATTTGCATATGTATTAAATCGTTGTTGTTTTTTTACACAATAAAAGCACACAGAGCTATGGGGACTGGGTATTGCAGATGTGCTAGTGGCCATCTAGCAGCCCATGTCCTCAGCTCTATACCCAAAATCCAGGTGACTGGTTCCCTTTAAAGTGGTCGCCTTATCAAAACTGGCCTCCTAGAAACCCATCAGAACCCCTGCAGCACGGAGTGCACACAGCTGAAGCCTGTATATTGCGGTCCGCAGCACGAGCCCTTACGTTCGTGTGAATGAGCCCTAACGCAGGCAGATTGGGCAGCTAACCCGGCAATGGATATTTCTGGTACACGAGGACCTTCCCCAACGGCGCCTGCGTGCGGCCGTGAAGCTCATGTGGCGGTTGCTGCATCTGCTACTTGCGGATTATGACGCCGATTTGCCCCCAGACATCGTTCTGTGCATTGGAAATAATATATGCGCCACAGTTTAATTTCCGAGATTTTTTTAAAATCTTTTATACTGAGCTGGCGCTGTATTAGGTGCAAAACTCCACGCGTACCATGCACCGTGTGCATGTGGCCTTGGTTCGCCAGTCAACATGGCGGCTGTCGCTAGGGGCCTCCTGGGCACCAATATGGCGGCCTGCACCGGGGGCTCCTGGCTGCCTTCGATTGGGGAGAGGAGTGGGTGAATTTAGGGCATACAAAAAACACAAAGCCATGAAGTTCATGCATTCCTACACGTTTTACTAACTAAAATAAAGCTTATAAAAAATATTTAAAAAAAAAAAAAAAAAAAAAAAAAGAAAGCATCATCGCATATACGGAGGTGAGGCGACTGCAGGATTCTCATCTCCTTCAGGGACACAATGGCCGCAGAATGCGGGGACCAGAAACGTTATGGCTTCCTGTACCAGAGCCCACACCGCGGCAGTCGGCGCAGGGCATGCTGGGACTTGTAGTCCGCCAGCAGAGGGCTCCCGTGATGAGGAGACGTCACCTCCTCTCCGGACGGGACACAATGAGGAGGCCGCCTCCCCTCCCCCACCCTCCGCGCCTCACACTGGGAGCCGCCATGTTTGCCCGCGGCCTAGTCCATGTGCGGCGCCGAGCCGGGACCTGCCCGACACAAAGCGCAGCTCCGCACCGCCGGCATGCGACACACGTGCGGCCTGCATTATACCGGGGCCTAGTGACCTCGGCCGTCACGGGTGTGTAATAGAAGTCTCAGCAAGCCAGGACGATGGCCGCTGTCTGACCGGGCATGCTGGTAGTTGTAGTTCCACAGGCAGCCCACCACAACCTCACAAGACTGGTTCCTCCTAATAGGGCTCTGCTCACAAGGCGCATTTTAGCTGCGGATTACGTGCTGAAACTGACCGTCCGCGCGGCTGCGGATTATTTCCGCGTGGGATTTAGGACTGCGAACGCCATGGGGTTCCTATTAATTTGGAATTATGCACCAAAAATCCACCTGGTATATCCAACCTCCATTGCTTGCAGGGGAGCGGCGCAGAGAAAGGATGCGTTCTCGCTTGGCGCAGGCACAGCCCTCCTTTCGAAAGCTGGGGAGACGGCAGAACCCGTCAAGTTCTGCCATGTAAACATTCCCCCCCCCCCCCCTCCCTCCATAAATTCGGCTCTAAATACAGGATCCAGCCAGGAACTGGTTAACTGCCACCGCAAACTGCGTTAGTGCCAGTGACCAGACGCCTCTTATAATCAGGTTTTTGTGTATGCAGTTGGAGGATCTCAAGTCCACTACATTCAGACGAAGGCCCGCCGAAACACGCGCCACCCCAGAGGGGACACACAAGGGGCATATAGACTGTTCATTGTATGTAGGAGATTCTTATACGCACTTGGTTTCACGTATGAATTGTGTTATTATATTTATATATTTCATGCGGGCTGGTAATTTGGATGTGTATATATATACCCCAATAAAAAAGGTGCAGCCCGAACGCGTACACCTCCACGAGCCCGGAGCCCATGTAAAGGGGTATTCACACGCTCATCTAGACCGGAGGCAGCGGCATGGATGGGGCAGTCTCGCGGGGGGGGGGGGGTTGTACATCCCTAATAGGGGTCTGGGCACAACAAGAACCCAAAATGCAGGAGTCAGGGGCAGCAGTCGTTCCACCTCTGCAGTGCAGAATCCCCCCCTAGGGGGGTCTAGCATGTCACATCCGCAGAGGAACGACATCTACGGCTCTGAGTTGAGCCTTTTATCCACGAGGAGCCATAACAGACCACGGAGAAGTCAAGTTCACAGCCAAATAAATGTAGCCATGGTCTGCAGACGCTGCACCCAGTGTGTCCAGGGGTCCCCCCTCCCAACGCACAAGCCGTTCTGGGTCGATGCCAGCAGACCAGAAAGCCCAGTAATGATACAGCCACAGGTGACTGGTCCACTGCATAAGAAATAATAATGAAATGCGCCAGTATTGCAGCAGGGATTGCAGTGGGTGTTCGTGGCCTTCAGCCTCCACATCTCAAAGACTTAAAGCCACGGATAAAACCCACAGCAGCGCCGGTAGGACGAGCTTTCTGAAAGCACATCCGCTCGGCTTCTACTCTGCTGGAGAATTTTTGTATGCAAACCGGCAGCTCCACGTCACTCGCAGCCGTACCCCCAACAGTGAACGGGGCGAGGACAGACGCCTGGCGGGTGCGCTTGTTTTTCCTGCACGTCGTATGTGCAAACACATGAACACCGAAACTGGCAGAACACGACTGGGCTGGGGGCAGGGCACATGTACCCCGACCTACTGTAATCTCCAACCGGTGGCAAGACTACAACCCCCAGCGTGCCCCGAGAGCTTCACAGGATGAAGACCACTGTTCTGCGGAGTAGAAAGAAGCAGAGCAATGCATAGGGAGGGGCTGTCCGAGACCAAAGGGCGCCATTACATGTTCACAACAGAGGCCGCACACAGATTACCCATAATTGCCGCGCTGCGCCTGTACTTGCCACATGAAACGGCGGCTGCAAATTCTGCCCTTTCAAGGATCAGCCATAGACAGCTCCATGATAAACACAAGCCATGAGGCTCATGTGAACAGAGCCCAATACAGACCCTAAATGTGGCAGTAAGTGGAGTAAAGGGGATGTCGATTGCTCTGTTGGGTCCCCTGGATGCAAGTTTCCTGTTTGACCCCTCTGCAGCGAATCGCTGGCTGCAGTGGTGACCAGCCCCCCTTGTGTCATGACAAATGGTCACGTCACACATGGGGGGCGGGCGGTGCGGCTGATTGGCTGCTGCAGCAAACTGAGTTTACATCCAGGGAGTAGAGGAACGAAGATGCCAGAGCGTAGAAGCATGCTCCCCTTCACAGGTCTTTCAAGAGTATTCACTATAGGCCAGGGATGCTCAACCTGCAGCCCTCCAGCTGTTGCAAAACTACAACTCCCAGCATGCCCTAAATAGCTGTAGGCTGTCCAGGCATGCTGGAGGTTGTAGTTTTGCAACAGCTGGAGGGCGCAGGTTGGGCATCCCTGCTAAAGGCAACTGTGCCGGCATATGCAAAAAGCTTGGTTTCATCTCAGCCAAGACTCCTAAAGAAACTAAGCCCAGTGCAGATTTGGTAAGGTGTTTGCATGTGCCAAGAACCAGGACTAAATATCTCGCATCTACAATGTACATGAGGGCAGCAAAAGCCTTGTACCATGGTGCAAGTATTCAACCCCCTAATGGGCAAATCCGCACCTGCAGCAGGCGGAGGAACGGTATACTGGAATTGCTGTATCCGGCATAGCCAGACACCGCCGGATCCCATTCACTATAATGAGGTCCGGCGCCTGGCTTTGCCAGATATGGAAACTTTGGTATTCCGCTCCCCTGCCGGAGGAGAACCCCGGATTGGCTGCTGCAGGTGTGAACTTACCCTTACCAGGGATTCCTTGTACAATCTCAGTGGATCCAATTCAAATCTGAAACTGATGAAAGAAACTTCAGAGGCTGGAAATGCGTCAAGTCACAAACAAGGTTCACATGCCAACACCACAGACAGGAAGACACATTTCCAAGGCCGGGGGAGGTTAGAGCCGCAGCAGCACATGCCAGGGATGCCATTACTACACCAAAAAAAAAAAAAAAAATACTTCTACAGCCAGCCATCACCCTGGCTGGTACTAGGCAGAGGGGGCACGACCCAACAAGAGCTCATGATTCAGCACCCAGCGCTGTGTGGGAGGCACGTCTACAGCCTTCATATCGTCAAAATATACAAACCTTCTTCTTTTCAAGGTTACGGATTTTCTTGTCAAGGACCACCAGGATCTGTTTCATGGCCTCACTCTGTATGCTTCCAGTACCAGTCGCCGCTGCCTCGCCGGAGCCCGGCACAGCCTTGCTGCTTGTGGCTGAGGGCATCTAAGAGAAGAGAAGACAAAACATATTAGCACCCTCCTTACCCAGGCAGCGCTACTTATCTCCCAACCAGGCCACCACACCCTTACAGCTGAGCTGACCCGATGTAGTAGACACTGTGCGCCTATAGCAATAACCGTTCACCCCAGAACAAAACCCTGGAACCAGCCTGCTTCATAATCTGCACTGGCATCAGAGACCGAGACGGCTGGTACGCTTTCGGGTGCTTTACTTGCCGTCTGATGCTCACTACATGCCGAATAATCTGAATTAAAGGGGTTGTCCACCATCACTTCACTAAACCTGCAAAGGGGGCACTTACCTGCTCCCTCCCCCCTGCAGTGGCACACTTTATCCCAATTCACTCTGAAAGTAGAGAAGCAGGGACAAGGACCAAGCAGCAGGATGCAAACTTCTGTCCACAGGCCTGGTGAAGTGTGGGGGAGGGCGCAGAAAGGCATCCAAAGATGGACGACCCCTTTAAAACCAATAACCCGACTACATACAAATATTAATATATATTTACTAAAAGCAGAGAATGTGGCTAAAAATAACCTTAACCCGGTAAGTCGCCACCGCTCCAGCACACCAGGTCTCCTTTTACATCCCTGCAGTGATGGCGTGCCGTACCTACACACGACCGCTGCAGCCAACACGCAACATGTCATCCCATGCCAGCAGGACCATGGCACAGACAGGGGATTTAACAGGTTTCTCCCCCCAACTTCCTTACTTTTAGTCATTTTTTAAAGGGGCTGTCCCAGCTTTTAATGATGATGACCTAGATAGGTCACCAATATCAGATCGGCGGCGGGGGGGGGGGGGGGGGGTCCGACAACTGGCACCCCCACTGATCAGCTGTATGAGGTGCCATCTCCCTTCCTGCCCTGCCATAGTCAGCAGCAGTGAGCTCCTCATAAGGCCTCATAAACATGACTATAGTTCTGGTCCGCATCCGAGCCGCAGTTTTGGCGGCTCGGATGAGGACCCATTCACTTTAAAGGGGCCGTAAAAGATGCAGACAGCACTCCGTGTGCTGTCCGCATCCGTTTCTTCGCAAAAAAAAAAAAAAAGAAAGAAAACATGTCCTATTCTTGTCCGTTTTGTAGACAAGAATAGGCATTTCTACAATGGGCCGCCCGTTCCGTTAATTGCAGAAGGCACATGGGCAGCTTCCATTTTTTGCAGATCCACGGTTGGCAGACGCAAAAAAAAACAAAACGTCACGGTCGTGTGCATATAGCCTAAGGCTGATGGACCCCCACCGTTCTGATATCGATGACCTATCCTGAGGATAGGTCATCAATATTAAAAGCTCAGAGAACCCCATTAAAGGGTCACTTAGTTTTCAAAAGACCTTACGTCAGAGACGTATCAAAAGCTTTGATCAGTGGGGGTCCGAGTGCTGAGACCCCCCCCCACAATCGTTAGAACGAGGAGAGAGAAGAGCTCACATTTCAACTCTCTATTGGGGGCCTCCGCAATCAGACACCCACCTATCAAGACTCAATAGATCTTCAATATATTTTTCAAAACTCAAAGACCCTTTAAATCACTTGAAAACGTAGAGAGAGAAAAAAATAAAAAAAGTTAAAGTAAAAAATATATATATTTTTTTCAACCTTCATGGTAAAGTTAATAAAAAAATGAAAGACCACTAAGATTTTATACAATAAAGTTTCTTTTACCCCACTGTAAAAAAAAAATATATATATATATATATTATTATCTCCCCCTTATAAAAGGTGGATAAGAAGGCAACGGAGCAGCCATCCACCATGGAGACAGGGGCTACTCTGAGGGTCAGCCATGTCCATGGAAAGGTCAGGGGTCAGTGCTCCCCAATAACGGACCAGCACCCCGGGTTGAGAGGAGGCTGTATCCATCCGCCTGCACAGAAAACAATCCCGACCCGGACCCTATTACCCCTCCACTATCAATAATCATTACGCCCGCTTCCGAGACCCGATGGTGCAGCCATCGCGCTCCCGCCCCACCTTTCAGGGTCTCCGCGGTGTGTCGGTCACGGGGCCTGAGCGCTGGTCGCGGTGTGAGGTTGAGAGAGGAGTCGCCGCCGCCACTGCCGCCTCACCGAGCTAATGAGGCCGAAAGACAGGAAGCGGAGGAATTTACACAGCTGGGGGCCTGATGCAGGCTGCCCGCCACGGTGCCTGAAGCGTAAGCCGCTTCTTTCCCGCAGTTCCTTGCGTTCCGACGAGCTCTGGAGATGCGCTCCGTTACCTCACGGTATTCGGTGTTCGCCTGCGATAGTCAAAAGAAGAATCAGGCGACACACAGTGAGCCTAAACGGACAATGGAGGGCAATGGGCAGGGTCGAGGACCACGGGGAGGGGAGGAGTTTAAAAGAGGCGGGCTTAGGCTAATACAGGGACATAAACCACGCCCTCTGGTTAAAGGGGCAGTGTTCATTGTTGTGTTTGTAGCAGAATGCAGGACTTTGCCTCCGTTTCCTCTTCCTGGTTCTGCGCTCCTTTCTCTTCCCAAAATGACTTCTAACCAAACGTATTATTTAAAGTTTATTACAGGCCAGAGACAGTAGTCAGTGTGCATTAGGCTATTTTCACACGGATCCGGTACTTACATTTTTTCTAAAGATCAAAAGTGAAACCAGCTCCAACTATATCGCGGTGCAGGCGCAGACTGGAAAACCAGATTCGGCGACGCGGCAACTTCCAGAACCCTGGGTACCGGATCCGGCATTAATACATCTCTATGGAAATTAACACCGGATCCGGCAAGTGCGGTATTGTTCCAGGATTTTGGCCGGAAAAAATACCGTACAAGGGACGGAACTGAAGACATCCTGATGCATACTGAACCGATTGCTTTCCCGGTATTGAGACCCTTCACCGCATTTCAATACCAGAAAAGAATAACGCTAGTGTGAAAGTACCCTTACCTCCATGTAAGATACAGGCCGGAGACAGTAGGCAATATGTGTCACCTCCATGTTAGATACAGGCCGGAGACAGTAGGCAATATGTGTCACCTCCATGTTATATACAGGCCGGAGACCGTAGGCAATATGCGTCACCTGCATGTTATATACAGGCCGGAGACCGTAGGCAATATGCGTCACCTGCATGTTATATACAGGCCGGAGACAGTAGGCAATATGCGTCACCTGCATGTTAGATACAGGCCGGAGACAGTAGGCCATATGTGTCACCTATACAAGTAATTAGAGAGGGCTCACCTATAAGTTCAAGAATGGAGATGGGTGCACCTACCAAAAAGGATTCACCCAATCCTCAAAAACAGTAATAAAATTAGGACAGAGAATGGTAGGGCACACCAATATTCGGTACCACACAGATGATTATACAAATGTTTTATTAGTGATATACACTGTTAAGTAAACTTGCATAAAATATAAAATATAACACTCCTAAAAATATTAGACTAAAATACATTCATTTACTAAGATACTAAAATACTAAAAGACCATTGAATACATTCAAACCCAATAAAATCAAGTAATATTGGATAGTTGCGTAATTTCATATATTTTTTATATTTTTTATATATTTTTTATATAACCTCTTATATTTCTATGTATTTCCTGAATTTACCTTGTACATTAATTCCGCATTTAAGTACCAAATGGAATTATCGATATAGGACTGATGTGGAAATAATGTCAAAGGAAACAGAAACAAAAACGCAATGAAACCGCAACACATATAAAATTGTTCCATTTAATTGCACAAATATTGTGTGCATTTTCACATTATCTATTTATTCACCTACTATACTATTTTTCTTAGTGGGAATAGATAGTGCGAAATAAAGTACTTTCTATGTAAATTAATAGACTGTGAAAATGTTGCGGTGACACACACATGCGTGCGCATATGCACGTATGTATATACAGGTGAATTATCTGAATATACATTAATGTAATTGGTAGCATGAAGGTGATATACTTAGCTGTATATTTAATCTAATTTTATAATGTATATATAAGCGATCTATCTGTACCATTGATTTGAGAAGAAAATTGTACGTCACTTCCGATTTAAAACTAATTAATTTAATCGACACCTGATCGAGGTATATAAAAGTCAGTCATTTCCATGGGCAGTTCAGCCACTGATGAAGGAGTCGTAGTTAACTCCGAAACATGTTTGGTAACTTCCCCATGGAATAAAGTACTACACCGGAGGACCTAAAAGCGCTAAAAGAAAAAGGAAACAAAGAAAAAAAAAAAGGGATCGCTGATTTCTCAACTTGAAAAATTCAAGGCAAGCCGGATATCTGTCTGTCTGGAGAGTCGGCCTCGTGGCAGAGTCCACTTTTGTAAAGCATCCAAGGATAGAAGTTATACATCACCGACTGATCTCCCAACACAGTACAGCTATTGAATAACATCAAGGATCCCAAAACCGCATCACTCCTATTTTGCTGCAATTCGTACAAGTAGCATTTACCACACGTGGGACGCCACCTGTGATTGACTAAAGCCGACAATACTACGTTACAAGTGTGAGTATAACTGTTTCGGCTCTTTTTGTACTATTGAGCAGCAAGAGTGTATCGATATTATATAACGACCACTGAGTCGCTACAGCTGCAGTGACTATTAAAAAAGCCCTCAATCAAAAGGACTTTAGAAACAGGTGTAGCCCCAATTCCACCTTTGGGGTATTGATTAGGTGATAAGCACCCATCTGGAAGGACACTATCTTTACCATACAATTAAATTACGCAACTATCCAATATTACTTGATTTTAATTGGGTTTGAATGTATTCAATGGTCTTTTAGTATTTTAGTATCTTAGTAAATGAATGTATTTTAGTCTAATATTTTTAGGAGTGTTATATTTTATATTTTATGCAAGTTTACTTAACAGTGTATATCACTAATAAAACATTTGTATAATCATCTGTGTGGTACCGAATATTGGTGTGCCCTACCATTCTCTGTCCTCCATATGTGTCACCTGCATGTTAGATACAGGCCGGAGACAGTAGGCCATATGTGTCACCTCCATGTTAGATACAGGCCGCAGACCGTAGGCAATATGTGTCACCTCCATGTTATATACAGGCCGGAGACCGTAGGCAATATGCGTCACCTGCATGTTAGATACAGGCCGGAGACAGTAGGCAATGTCACCTCCATGTAAGATACAGGCCGGAGACAGTAGGCAATGTCACCTCCATGTAAGATACAGGCCGGAGACAGTAGGCAATGTCACCTCCATGTAAGATACAGGCCGGAGACAGTAGGCAATATGCGTCACCTGCATGTTAGATACAGGCCAGAGACAGTAGGCAATATGTGTCACCTCCATGTTATATACAGGCTGGAGACAGTAGTCAATATGTGTCACCTCCATGTTATATACAGGCTGGAGACAGTAGGCAATATGTGTCACCTCCATGTTAGATACAGGCCGGAGACAGTAGGCAATATGCGTCACCTCCATGTTATATACAGGCTGGAGACAGTAGGCAATATGTGTCACCTCCATGTTATATACAGGCTGGAGACAGTAGGCAATATGTGTCACCTCCATGTTATATACAGGCTGGAGACAGTAGGCAATATGCGTCACCTGAATAAATAAACTTTAAACCCGCACTGACTGTAAGTGTTAGAGGGAAAGAAAAAAAAAAAGAATTTTGAAACGCGGCAGCAGTAGGTGTGGACCGAGGAGGCATCCGTATCCAGCACAGTGTGACGTCACACAGACGAAGCCGTCTCCCTCACAACACCAACGCGGCTTCTATCCACACGCACGAGCTACCGGCCGGAGCTGCGCACACCCGAGTATTAGAAGCCTGAAGATATCGCAAAGACACCACGGAGAGAAGTACCAACCAGTCTGTATGGAACCCGGCTTACCTGAGCACACCTGAAGCAGGTAATAATTTTGACTGTGACAAAGCAATAAGATACATTAAATTTGGACCGTTGGACACATGACACAGTCAGCGCGGGTTTAACGTTTATTTATTCATATATCTATATATAATATCTCAGGGGTCTGCAATCAATCCATGGTGACAGCTCGGGGTCACTTAGCTCTCCAGGATCGCAGTCTTCTCCGCTTAGGCTACATGCACACAGCCATTTTTAGCACCAGTGAAAGTCTATGGGGCTATTCACATAGCCATTCTTTTAACAGCCAGTGAATAGCGTCCGTCCAAAAATAGGATATGTCCTATTTTTGTCCGTTTTCACAGCCAGATGGACCCCATTGAAATCAATGGGACAGTTTTTAACGGCCGATTGACAGGAGTGCACCCGTCTAGCGGTCGTTAAAAACGGGTACACAGGCCATTTAGGGGTATAGGTAAAAAAAGAAAAAAAAAAAAAAACACACACACACACCTCACCTCATCCACTTGCTCGCGGTGCGGCAGTCTCTTCTCTCTTCATTGAGCAGGACCTGCGATCCGCGTGGTGACGCAACCACGTGGGAGCGCGCAGTGATGTCATCGCGCACCTCCGGCAGGTCCCGTTCTGTGAAGAGAGAAGAGACTGCTGCAGCACGAGCAAGTGGATAAGGTGAGAGGTTTTGTTTTGGCTGTGGGACTCTATGGGGGCTTTATATAAACCATGGGAGACATAAAGCTGGCGGCCCTAAACAAAATAAAAAAAACACACATACTATGGGGACATTATTTAAGGTGGGGCTCTACATTAGGGGCATTATTAAAGCTGGGCGCAGCAACAAAAAAATAAAATAAAAAATATATAAAAATAAACCTACACTATGGGGGACATTATTTTAGCTGGGGGCCTACCATCCTGCGGGTGTTTTCAGAAGGGTGGGTCTATAAATAACTGCCAAATTTATCCATTTTTCATGGACATAAAAAAACAGATGCAAAACGGACACACGGCCAGAAAACGGATGCACATACTAATGCAAAATGGCCATTAAAAACTGACAGTGTGTCCGTTTTTAACAGACTTTTTTTCACTGTTGTGTGCATGAGGCCTTAGACGGTTGGCACAACTCAAGAAGTCACTCCAACACTGCAGATTTGGGTGCAAACTGGCCACGGCCAGCTTTATTATCACTTTTTACATCAGACCAAAACATAAATCCTTGGCCGTCTGGCCACTGACTACACAGTCATGTTCCCTCTCTATCAGGATCTGGGTCTACCACTGCAGTGCTTACCCCACACAGGCCTTGGCACGGCCTGCTCCTTCCCCAGACAGGGAGCCCTGACTGAGGAGTCCAGCCCTTTACCTGAGCTCCTCACCTGGCTGCTAATTACCTTCATTACCAGCCGAGCTGCTGCAGACAGTGGGAAAGACCTGTTCCCCAGCCTTTCTTTTTCTCATCCAGCTTCCTCTGCGTGAGATCCACCATTTTAATGGCCCTCGTAAGGCCCTCCACCATATAAACCCAGCAGCGGCATTTTCAAGTGTTAATAATAGGATTGGTCGCTATCTTGAGGCGGGAGCGCTAGTATTACTCTTGTTTGTCTCAATATGTGATACCTGCATGTTAGATACAGTCCGGAGACAGTAGGCAATATGTGTAGCCTCCATGTTAGATACAGGCCGGAGACAGTAGTCAATATGTGTCACCTCCATGTTAGATACAGGCCAGAGACAGTAGGCAATATGTGTCACCTCCATGTTAGATACAGGCCGGAGACAGTAGTCAATATGTGTCACCTCCATGTAAGATACAGGCCGGAGACAGTAGTCAATATGTGATACCTGCATGTTAGATACAGGCCGGAGACAGTAGTCAATATGTGTCACCTCCATGTAAGATACAGGCCGGAGACAGTAGTCAATATGTGATACCTGCATGTTAGATACAGGCCGGAGACAGTAGGCAATATGTGTCACCTCCATGTTAGGCTACTTTCACACTTGCGGCAGTGTGATCCGGCGGGCAGTTCCGTCGCCGGAACTGGCCGCCGGATCCGCCGATCTGCTGCTGACTGAAAGCATTTGTGAGACGGATCCGGATGCGGATCCGTCTCACAAATGCATTGCAAGGACGGATCCGTCTCTCCGCTTGTCATGCGGACCGACGGATCCGTCTTGTACATTTTTCTCATTTTTGCCGATCTGCGCATGCGCATGCCGGAACGACGGATCCGGCATTCCGGTATTCTGAATGCCGGATCCGGCGCTAATACATTCCTATGGGAAAAAATGCCGGATCCGGCGTTCAGGCATGTCTTCAGTTTTTTTCGCCGGAGAGAAAACCGTAGCATGCTACGGTTTTCTCTTTTGCCTAATCAGTCAAAACGACTGAACTGAAGACATCCTGATGCAAACTGAACGGATAACTCTCCATTCAGAATGCATAGGGGATATGCCTGATCAGTTCTTTTCCGGTATTGAGCCCCTGTGACGGAACTCTATGCCGGAAAAGAAAAACGCTAGTGTGAAAGTACCCTTAGATACAGGCCGGACACAGTAGGCAATATGTGTCACCTCCATATTAGATACAGGCCGGAGACAGTAGGCAATATGTGTCACCTCCATATTAGATACAGGCCGGAGACAGTAGGCAATATGTGTCATCTCCATGTTAGATACAGGCCGGAGACAGTAGGCAATATGTGTCACCTGCATGTTAGATACAGGCCGGAGGCAGTAGGATATATATGTGTCATCTCCATGTTAGATACATGCCGGAGACAGTAGGCAATATGTGTCACCTCCATGTTAGATACAGGCCGGAGACAGTAGGCAATATGTGTCACCTCCATGTTAGATACAGGCCGGAGGCAGTAGGATATATATGTGTCATCTCCATGTTAGATACATGCCGGAGACAGTAGGCAATATGTGTCACCTCCATGTTATATACAGGCCGGAGACAGTAGGATATATATGTGTCACCTCCATGTTATATACAGGCCGGAGACAGTAGGATATATGTGTCACCTCCATGTTATATACAGGCCGGAGACAGTAGGATATATAGTGTCACCTCCATGTTAGATACAGGCTGGAGACAGTAGGCAATATGTGTCACCTCCATGTTAGATACAGGCCGGAGACAGTAGGCAATATGTGTCACCTCAATGTTATATACAGGCCGGAGACAGTAGGCAATATGTGTCACCTCCATGTTATATACAGGCCGGAGACAGTAGGCAATATGTGTCACCTCAATGTTATATACAGGCCGGAGACAGTAGGCAATATGTGTCACCTCCATGTTAGATACAGGCCGGAGACAGTAGGCAATATGTGTCACCTCAATGTTATATACAGGCCGGAGACAGTATGCAATATGTGTCACCTGCATGTAAGATACAGGCCGGAGACAGTAGGCAATATGTGTCACCTCCATGTTAGATACAGGCAGGAGACAGTAGGCAATATGTGTCACCTCCATGTTAGATACAGGCCGGAGACAGTAGTCAATATGTGTCACCTCCATGTTAGATACAGGCCAGAGACAGTAGGCAATATGTGTCACCTCCATGTTAGATACAGGCCGGAGACAGTAGTCAATATGCGTCACCTGCATGTTAGATACAGGCCGGAGACCGTAGGCAATATGCGTCACCTGCATGTTAGATACAGGCCGGAGACAGTAGGCAATATGTGTCACCTCCATGTTAGATACAGGCCGGAGACAGTAGGCAATATGTGTCACCTCCATGTTAGATACAGGCCGGAGACAGTAGTCAATATGTGTCACCTCCATGTTAGATACAGGCCGGAGACAGTAGGCAATATGTGTCACCTCCATGTTATATACAGGCCGGAGACAGTAGTCAATATGTGTCACCTCCATGTTAGATACAGGCCGGAGACAGTAGGCAATATGGGTTATGTGCTTGTGAGATAGCTTGAGATTTTCATGGTACAGTGTGATGACCCGCCGCCTCTTCATACTGTCCTGTGAGGTTTGGGGTTCTCCTCTTAGCACCAGTAGCCCCCCACATTGACTCTCGCACTCGCATGCCAAAGAACTAAAAAAAAAATACACCTGCCCTCCAGCAGTGGGAAACTGGGTCTAATGTATCCCATATACCGGCTGAGGTCAGGGCAGGCTCAGTGCGTGCAATCCAATAAACAGCCCAAGGTCAGGGCAGGCAGCAAATAATCAATATGAAGGTCAGGGCAGGGAGAGAAGGGTCAATTCTGGGAATCTGGCCAAAGTCGGTACACAGGCAGACAAACAAATGATAGCACACCTTTGCGTAGAGGGACAGAGCTAAAGGCCCAGCATCCAGGCCTGCCGAGGAGAAAGGGGGAGGCGGGTGAGCAGAACAGCAGTGGCCATGGGCCACCGTTGTAACACGAAGACGCGGATAAGTCACCAGATTATCAACTCCCAATCATGGCAATTAATAAGAGGAGCCATTCTTCTTATATAAGCCTAGAACATCTGCAGGGAGAAGCACGACAACTGCAGTCCTCCATCAGGGTGGTATGTGCCAGGCACGCCGTGATTGGCTGCAAGCATGAGCTGGAAGCAGGGGAGCAGACAGCGCCATCCACTGAGTAGTGGCCGCACTGGGTTACTGCAGCTGGGATCTGAACTGCAGTTTGCCAGCTCCAGAAAATACACAGTGGACAAACCCTTCCATCCACTCTATAGTTCAGCTGCTCTGAAACATCTGATCTGTGGGGGTGCTGGGTGTCCGACCCCCATTGATTTGACGATTTATCCTGACGTCAGCCCATCAGTCCCGGAAATCCCCTTTAAAACGGGTTTTCCCATCTTAGACATTTATGACATGTCCACGGAATAAATGTCTGATAGATGGGGGTCCCAGCTTTTTCTCCAGAACAAGGGTCCCCTGACCTGTCCTACAGCCACTGCGAATGAAGAGGTGGCCGTGCATGTGTGCTCTCCCCATTCATTTCTATGTGGGTTCTGAAAACAGACGAGCATAACCCCTTTAAAGACCATGTGCTGATAAGACCAACTTTTTTTTTTTTTATGCATCTAAATTGAGAAGTAACTTTCCACTAGGCCTTCATTAAAACATTTCTAACCGTTTGTTTCTGCATCTGGTAACAGACAACAAACAAGCTCTGTGTAGTCTGGCCTTGTAGTCATATTCCCTAGCTTCTATCTGTCTTCTACATCTTGCTAAAGCTAATTTCACATCTGCGGCAGCGATTCTGGCAGGCTGTTCCGGCACAGAACAACCTGCCGGAATTCCCCGGATCCGGCACTGCTGGATGCAACCGGAATGCCCACCAGCATTAAGTATAATGGTGTCCAGACAAAGATCTGCCCGCATTTCGGCAACCCACCGGCCCTACTAAGTATAATGGTGTCCAGATAAAGATCTGCCCGCATTTCGGCAAAAATGCAGAGAACTGGCCGGACACAAACCGCTGCATGCTGTGGTTTGTGTCCAGCCGATTCTCGCCATTTTTTACCGGATCTCCGTGCCGCAGATGTGAAAATGTAGCTTACCCAGGGGTGCACCTAACCTTTCTGCTGCCCGAGGCGAAAACTGAAATGTTGCCCCCCCATGCCCATTTCTTAACCTAACCCCTTTGCCACAATGAAAGCGCTCATTCCCCATGGCCCTTCCGCTGCCCCCTTCTTGCCCCTACCTGGTGCTGCCTGAGGCGATCGCCTCACCTGGCCTCATTGGTGGTGCGCCCCTGAGCTTAGCATAAAGTAAAGGACAAATGGTATAAAGTCTGACTACAGAATTAGACTAAGCATAATTTGTTGTCTGTTACCATGGAGACACACAGTTCTGTCGAGCTGTAGAAACAAATCAATAGATTTTTTTTAAATTAAGATCTATTGCGAAGTTGCTTTATTTTTCATTTTAGATGTATTCAGACAAAAAAGTCACAATGGAGCCTCGGCTTTACAAACAATATCTGGGGAAGCTACTGTAAGAAAGATTGATTATATAGAGGTTTAGAAAAAAAAATTATATCATATAAAAAGTGTTTAGATGCAAAAAACAAAACAAAACACTGTCTTCTTCAGGATCTCTTTACTTTTACATAGACAGGCAGGACTCTGGTGCAGAGCACATTTCCTTTTCGCTGTAGTAGAGTCTCTCCTCCACCAGGTGGCGCTTTTCAACTACCTTTGTATAAACAGAAGTTTTAGCACATGTACAGTGCGGCTGATGCTTATAAATTACTCCACAGTTTGGCGGATGACAGGTGGTGTAGATGCAGCCGCCATGTTTCCACCTCAGCACGCAGGCCGGAGCTGTTTTTGATTTTTAATAATAAATTGGTTATAAATCGCTTGCTTGTTGCGAATGCCCTTGCAATAACCCAGAAAACCATGCGGCCATCAACAACTAACACCGAGCGAATAGAATACCGCCACGATCTGCATGGGCGTGCACAGTGGCTGCTTCTTCCGGTATTATATATAGGGGGGATTCACATGTGGCGTTATATTTTTTCTTATTTTTTCCCCAATAGACAAATCCGCCACAAAATATGTGCGTAAAATTATTTCACATGTGGATCCGTTCACACGTCTGCAACTGTTTTGCGGTCCGCAAATTGCAGATCCGCAAAACACAAACACCGCCCATGTGCGTTCTGCATTTTGCGGACAGCACATGGCCAGCACTATAATAGAAATGCCTTTGCTTGTCCGTGGATGCGGACAAGAATAGGACATGTTTTTTTTTTTGCGGGGCCGCGAAACGGAAGTGCGGATGCGGACAGCACAAGGTATTGAAAATGAATGGGTCCGCACCTGTTCCGCGAAATTGCGGACCCATTTTGAGAACGTGTGAATGGACCTTTAGTGTTTTTTTGCAGACAGAATTTGGGGCAGATTCTGGATCAAAAAGGCCACAAGCAACCGCGTAGAAACTGCCGTCCATTGTTTTCCGTGGAAAGCTGCAGGGCCATTCACGCAGTTGCAGTTCATTGCCATGACCGCTTCAAGAAAGAACATGTCCGTTCTTGGCCATAAACTGCGGCCTCCTATTAAAAACAATGGGAGGAGTTTTCCGCGCGTTCTCTCGGTCCCTTTTTCACATGGAATCCGCTTTAGATTCAGCCTGCAAAAGACACTGTGTGAACAGTCCCTAAGGCTATGTTTATAGGGACAAAGTACTAGGAGGAAAAATCCAGCAAGATTTGCCCGGGTAACTTGTGGTGGAAATCGGAAGCTGAGCCTCGGATTTCCGCCGCGGGTCCGCGCGCAGGCTGATCAGAGTGTGGCACCCACCGTGGCCTCGATACTGTTTCAGTCATTTAAAACAATGAGAGCGCTCCCCTCTCTCCGGAATTCCCATAGAGATGAATGGAGCGGCTGCACGCACGGGCGACCGGCCTCTCCGTTCGTTTCAGAAGGCTGCAGGGGGTACGGGGCCTCCGTTCTCGTGATCGGTGGGAGTCTTACTGCTGTCCTGTTAATAGGGGATAACCTAATGTAACCAGAATAGCCCTTTAATAGCAGGTTTAAAATGTCAGGTTTTTTTTTTGCTAACAAAGTTTATTTAAAGGGATTGTCCGGGAATGTCCACTTGTAGGCGGGGCCTGTCCATTTCCTCCCAGAGGGATGGACTCCATCTGCATGGTCAGCCTCTAACAATTAGGGACAAATTTGTGACTGTTGTATAATTGACCTTTGTGTGTATCTCAGCTCCAGGTTCCCTTCCAATGTTTTTTTATTTTTTTTCCCCACAAAACGGAATTGGATATTTTTTTGGCGGGTTTCTAAAGAAATGGAGATTAAGTATGAATAAACTGTTAATTAATCTTATGTCCCCATTCACGTGCGGCTCATCTGAACATGCATGAAGGGTCAGCAGATAGCAGCATAGCAGCTAGCCAACACCAAGAACGCCGGTTATCTCAGGTGCAAAAACGGTGTAAATCCAGCCCTATTTATTAATGTGGCCCAGGTGAAAACCAGTAATAAATCCCCCCCCCCCCCCGGGTCCTATTAGCCGCCCCAGTCAGACAATGCAGGACGAGCCTCTGTGACCTGTTCTAAGAGGTTTTCAGGGCTGGGAGAGGCGGCGTGCCCCATGTCTGCCGTGCACTGATAACCTGGCAGGGCGGGGAGCTGACAGCTTTCACATGGGTTCAGCATGATAGGCTCAGATAAGACACGTTCTTGTCTTGGTCCAGGCAGCAGGAATCCCGGTGCTTTTTGCACAAAGATGGTAAATAAAGTGAAATTAAGGGCTCATGCACACGAACGTATTTTCTTTCCGTGTCCGTTCCGGGTTTTTTGGCAGACCAAAGTTAATCCATGTGCATTCCGTTTCCGTATTTCCGTTCCGCAAAAAAATAGAACATGTCTTATTATTGTCCGCATTACGGACAAGGATAGGACTGTTCTATTCAGAACTACGGAATGCACATGGATGTCATCTGTATTTTTTGCGGACCGCAAAATACATTCGGTAGTGTGCATGAGCCTTAAGGTTAACAACACGTTTTGGGGGGATGGGATGGAATGTGATGCAGTCTGCCCATAGACTTTCATTATCGTAATGTATGCCAGGAGTGGCATTTCCCTGATGTATAAGACAGGGCATGTCATGCACTGTCTGGCCATAGACTTTCATTATCCTATTGTATGCCAGGAGTGGTATTTCCCTGATGTATAAGACAGGGCATGTCATGCAGTCTGGCCATAGACTTTCATTATCCTAATGTATGCCAGGAGCGCTATTTGGCATATGATTGGCCGAAACTATTTCAGATTAACAGGGCATACACCAACAGCCCCTAATTTTCAGAAACAGTCCCTACAAATTCGGGCTGTCCCAGGCTTACACAAGCCCCTCCAAATAAATGGGCAGTCCCATGCGGTATGGGGCACTCCTGGGAGCGGGGTCTATTTGCTTTCTAATTTTTACAGTCTATTTGTCCATAATTTACCAGCTGCCAGGTTGGTAATTACATCATACGTCCAGCAGACGTGGTATGAACCTTGGGAACTGATGTGTGTGGCATGGAGTCATCCACAAAATACTTCCGGCATGGGGGACATAGGGGGAAAGTTATCAAAACTTCTACAAATAAAGATAAAATGTAGCAGTTGCCCATAGCAACCTATAGCAGCCTATCAGATTCCAGCTCTCATTTTGTAGAGGTTGGTTTGAACATGACAGAAGCAATCTGATTGGTTGCTACAGGCAAC
Source organism: Bufo gargarizans (assembly GCF_014858855.1). Lineage (NCBI taxonomy): Eukaryota > Metazoa > Chordata > Amphibia > Anura > Bufonidae > Bufo > Bufo gargarizans. Next base: position 16,718,464 of record NC_058089.1, read on the forward strand.
AGGCCCAGTACTGCTGTTCCAGTATGACGGTCATGTCTCACTGGAAAATTCAGGAGCCAAAAAAGCAGACGAGGTGTAAACCGCACAATTACCTCTTGGAAAATATATAATGGCTACCTCCAGATAAACATGGAAAGTAAGTGGTCAATGTAATCGCCAGCTGCACATCCATGGTGTTAAATGACATTACAAGTGTCCTGCAGCCGCACACCCCTCCTCCCCCTATAGACATAAGAGCTGAATATGTGTGCTTTTGGGGGCGTGAAGGCATAACCACTTGCCCCATTGCGCAGAACTACAACTCCCATCATGCCCAGACAGTCTATAGCTATCAGCCTACAGCAGGGCATTGTGGGAGTTGTAGTTCTACAACAGCTGGAGAGCCACAGGTTGGCCATGCCTGCCGTATGGAATATTACTGTCAGATGTAGCACAACTGGGGTCCTGATGCAAAATCTGTAAAAGGGCTCCCATGTGCCATTTCTAATATTGATGCTGTCCTATAAGGTAGAGGGACTTCAAAGGGTTTGTCCAGGACTGGAAAAAAATGACTGCTTTCTTCCAAAAAACAGCACCACCCCTGTCCAGAGGTTGTGTGCAGTATTGCAGCACGACCCCATTGACTTCAATAGAACTGAGCTGCTATACCGGACTGGACAGGGTCGGTGCTGTTTTTGTGAAAAAGCAGACATGTTTTTCTAATCCTGGACAACCCCTTTAAGCATCGGGGTTCGAGTTCAACTGCTGCAGGTGCCCATTGATGAGATGGACGATTTTAGTAATTGAGATTTTGGAAATGCGATCGCCCAGGTTGGCAAATTTAATCTGAAACTCTGAGCAGATGGCGTATTCGCAGATCATTTATCACTTTGCACAAAACACAGGGCAGGGGATCATATTTTTAAACGGACTCCTTGTATTTAGTCACTTATTCGTACCAATGACCCTATGAATGACCGACCATAGTGCGGACGATCATTATCTTGTGTGTATGGCGGCTTCCTCGGCACCTCTTATACCCGCGCCCCTGCCTGTGGCTGCATGGTGGCCTCAGTAGCAGGTTCCATTACTTGTATCTGTCTTTTATGTTTTCTGCTGACTGTTTTAGATAAATCCATTACCTCTCCTCCCCGATCTGACGTCTTGTAGACTCAGACACCAGAGACCCTTCCCCAGACAGAAAGACCCCTGACGTAAGGACTTATCATACTGTCCAGAGCAGTCACTGTCTGCTCATCATTATCTTGTCTGCTGACCTACTGGCACCTCAGGGAGCAGAAGTGTCAAGGTCACATGGCTGGACTCAACCCTAATTTTACAGAGCCGATGGCATGTAGAGCCAAACCGTCTGCACAACCCATGGTCAATAGACAGCAGCTGGCATAATCAGTGGGCACAAGATCTCCGGGGGCTTCATTGCAGGCTGATTGTGCAGCATATGGCTGAGACACCCGTTCTGCTACCAAGGATTACTGTGTGCAGCACTGAGCGGCAGCCATTAAACTGAATGGGGTCTCATTTTTGGGCAATTCTGGGGTCACAGTGCAGTTCTGCAACCCCATTGAGTTCAATGGTTGCACTGCTACACAGCGATCTTTAGTCATGTGGTGGTGATTGCAGCCAAAATCACCATGTAGCTCCAGCCCTAAAGGGGTATTCCTGTAATTTCAAGATAGGATAGGGACCCCCACAATTGTGAGAGTGAGTGTCCTGTACCCTGCAGGAAAAATGAATGGAGCAGGAGTTTGAGCATGCGCACTGCCCCTCCATTCATCTCTATGGGACTGTCGGAGATGCAGTGCTCAGCTATTTGTCATACAGATGAATGGAGTAGCAGTGAGCATGCTCGACCTACCTCTCCGTTCCCTTTCTCATGATCATTGGAGGTCCCAATGGTAGGACTCCCACTGATATAATAGTTATCCCCCCATACTGCGGACAGAGGATAACTTGAAATTACCGGAATACTTCTTTAAGGTTTGTGTTTGTGAATATAGTACCCTCCCCCAAAATCCTGACCTAGGTCTCTCACCCAGTAAAGTCAGTACTCTGCTCTGCATTGATCAGGGACAATGACCCCAAAACAGCTGTCTGCAGATGAGATGCTGGCTTAATTATTATCCAATAAAAGGTTGTGTAGTGGGGCACACCTACACTTGGATACACATAGGAGATATACTGGAAAATTCAACCATATAGTATATAAATTATACCTTTAATTAAACAAATATTAAACAATCAGTCGCATGCTATAAATTCACATATAAAATAAATAAAATAGATAAAATGCACATTATAAACGGAATTGGGTCTTTCAACTATATAACCGCAATAAATTGCTCACACAGCAAATCTGAAAGGTTGAACTCTATTGCACAGTCCGTAATTTATAAATATAGAGTAAAATTCATAGAAAAAGTTCCAATGTGGTCGGATAGAGGTAAAATGTTTCTCGCTTATATTCAATATAATTGGAGTTCCAAAGTTTTTTACTTTCTATGCATAAATTGGTTAGATGCTGGTTTCACTACTCACGGTTATGCTGGGTGTATTGCGGTTAGCGTGGCGTCCCACGTGTATTCCGCTTGCAAACAGTGATGTAGCTTCCAAGGTAAAGTCCGGGGGATCCTCGGTCATCAATTGCAGGGGTGCCGAACTTAAAAAAAAAATTTTGCGTAAAGATTGCTGCCAGATACTGAGATCAAGCAGAGCAGGCAGCAGGATAGCTTTTACTTCGGCGAAGTAAAAGCTATCCTGCTGCCTGCTCTGCTTGATCTCAGTATCTGGCAGCAATCTTTACGCAAAAATTTTTTTTTAAGTTCGGCACCCCTGCAATTGATGACCGAGGATCCCCCGGACTTTACCTTGGAAGCTACATCACTGTTTGCAAGCGGAATACACGTGGGACGCCACGCTAACCGCAATACACCCAGCATAACCGTGAGTAGTGAAACCAGCATCTAACCAATTTATGCATAGAAAGTAAAAAACTTTGGAACTCCAATTATATTGAATATAAGCGAGAAACATTTTACCTCTATCCGACCACATTGGAACTTTTTCTATGAATTTTACTCTATATTTAGTGTGAGCAATTTATTGCGGTTATATAGTTGAAAGACCCAATTCCGTTTATAATGTGCATTTTATCTATTTTATTTATTTTATATGTGAATTTATAGCATGCGACTGATTGTTTAATATTTGTTTAATTAAAGGTATAATTTATATACTATATGGTTGAATTTTCTAGTATATCTCCTATGTGTATCCAAGTGTAGGTGTGCCCCACTACACAACCTTTTATTCCTTTTTCCATTTGAAGATTGGGTGTAATCTTCCTTGTGGGTGCACCCATTCAATCATTGTTCAGGAAGTGAGCCACCTCTATACAACATTTTTAATTATTATCCAATTTGTGTCTCAAGGCCTATATAAAATGGTCGAACATTGACTTATAGGATAGCTGCCTGTCACGGACGTACTGAGACATACGGACGTCCCTGCGACAGTGAGTGTCGGGAGATCTTTGAGACTGGCAACACCTGGTTTGGTTTGACATGTTTACCTTGTTGATCAATAGGTGTCTGTATTTTTTCTGCTACTGGCCAGACCCTTAACCTCCAGGTGTTGCTATTGTGGTCTTTTAACTTTCCGTATTTATAGTTGTCCCTCCCACAATGCTGTGTAGCTTCAGTTGTACCTGTGGCTAGCTGGTGTTTGGATCTCGGATGAGTTCCTGGTGCTGCCATAGCTTCTTGGAAGTTAAGTGTTACCCTTCCCTTTGTATTTTGGCCTTTCTGTGTGTTGCATTTCTTTTTTGTTTTGTATTAGGCCTTAGGTAGACCCCCGTTCATCCTTCTTTTTGGAGGAACAGGATGTCTCATTCCTCTCATTAGTACCAGGGTCCTTTAGGGTTAGATAGGACTTTAGGTATTCCTAACTCACCTACCTCTAGGGGCTGTCTGTTCATACTGGTAGTCAGTCAGGGCTTTGATTAGGGTTTTCACTAGGAGGTGTCGATCTTCCTTCCCTAGTTTTCAGGCCTTATTTCCTTTTCCCTTTCCCTCCAATGTTCGGTTTTGGGGTTTCCCTCCCACAATAGAGCGTGACACTGCCTTACATCTGGTGGCATCAAAGGCAGAGCTTGCTAAGACCTTATTTGCATACGTTCTTCCCAGAAATCTGGAAAAAATCTAATCTCATTGGACGGTACGTCCTGCTCACTGCATGGCGCCAGTAATAATGTTTGGAAAATAGTGGTTTAGGGCTGTTTCTCAGTTTCAAACTAACCCTGGAAGCAGAAGCGGCAGTGGGTTTGACCGTAACAGACATGGTTTTGTGTAGAAGACCTCAAGTGGCCAGCCCGGACCTCAACCCCATCAAACACCTCTGAGATGAATTGGAAAGTCCAATTACATCCAACATCATTGCTTGACCTGAAATATTTTCTTTTAGCTGAATGTGAGCAAATTCCTGCAGACACACTCCAAATGTTGTGGAAGGGCTTCCCAGAAGAGTGAAGACCCATCTCAACATGAATGACTATAGTTTTGGATCTGGATGTGCAGCAAGTTCCTATAGGCGTAATAGTCTGGTGTCCACATGCTTTTGATCTTATAGTCTATATGTGAATTGTGTGTCTGAAAAAGTACCCCTAGGATATTCATGTTTTTGGCTTTGTCAGTTAGTATCTCCTCCTGTTTACACTGATTATACTTCTTTCCACATCTTGCATCCTTCTCTGAGCTCTGGAGCCATCCTACAGTGCATGCCCTAGAGCTATTCTATAATATGTTGGCTAATTAGGTTCAGTGCGGCATAGTAATTAGTTGGCTCATTAGATGCAACATTGCACGTTAATTGGTTGAAGGCATAAGATGTCAAACTGCTTGGCGCATACATGAAACCATAGCTGTTAATTATCTGCAGAAAGAAAGATTCAAGTATGTGGCACTTACCAATTACTACTTTAACTCGCAAGTAACGAGGTGGACTTCTAAGAACTAAGATTAACATCTTCGTTGGATCTACTGAATTATTTTTTTCCTATTACTTATATAGAACCAATATATTCTAGAACATTGTACAGACACTGAGCGTGGAAAGAAACAGGAGAACATGTAGGAATCCCACCAAACATGGTGAGAACATGCAGACTCCATGTAGATGTCGTCCTCAGGCGAATTCAAACCTCACACCCCAGTTGTCCCCCTGAGAATCATTGGATATGGCTGTCTGCTGCAATTTATCATCCTTGGCCTGCTCTCCTGGCAAAAATGAACTAATTAGAACTACGACCAGTGCCTTTTGTCATGGTTGAGCTACCAACCAAAAGGGTCCGGTGATCTTCTATGGGGGTCAGGTTCTGAGAATATAATAGCACATTCGGTTCCGAGAAAGCAGAAGGATGGTTATCATATTTTCTCTTGAGCCCAAGTTATCTCGGCCTTAGTGTAAATGCATAAATGGAAAAACTGGATCTAAATGTTCTGTACTGTAAATAGCCGGGAATTTGTAGTGTGGAAAGCATTACCACCATGTGTGAACATTGCCTACACGATATACAACTAACTCTGTTCAAGGATGAGCACTTCTACAGATCAGACCACTGTTTTGACTCCAGAACCTTGGGTTGAAAGGACAGGACTAAAGCCCTTTTATATGGACAGGTACCCGTGGTTCTTCTCCTGGCTTTGACCCTTGGGTCTGTTCCTGACTAGGCTTCCATGTTGTTTTCTGGCTTGTTGTACCCTGACTGATCTCCTGGTGAAGACTCACAACGTATTTAATAACTACGCTACTGCTACATCAACTCTAGCACCAGCAATCCTTGACTATTTTAGTGACTGCAACATGGAAATCCTCCTGTGTCAGTCTATACTTCCTTGCATGTATTAAATGTATTCCTTAAACTCTGCACCTTATAAGACTGTCTTCTTCTATTGTGGCAGATGAGCCTTCAGTCCTCCTCAGACACCAGGACTTGGGTGCGACTACTACCTCTGTAGTAAATGGCTTTCCAACCACTAAACCACAATTTGGTTATCTTACAAAAGAAAACAGGAAAGGACTAGGTCATTTATTAAAAGGGAGAAAACTGATGGAAGAAGACGTCAGGAAGTTGCTTTTCTTTCCTTGTAGGATCTTCCTTTGAGTTAATCACCAGTGGCGTTACATTGAATTTGATCTTTGACTTCCATTAACCTCTGACATTAGAAAGTTCTGCATCCTGAGGTCAGTTTGAGTAACATTTCGCAAATTAGTTTTTCTATGGCCGACATCAGCACTGAGTTCATAACCATGTGCCACAATGATGTTCCACACAATGGAAATACAAGTAGTGTACAAATAACCAATGGAGGGATGTACAAAAAGTGTTGGAATTGTAGAGCAGACTTGAACATGGTCAACCCAAATTTATGGAAGAAATGGGCATGGTATAGGTTTAGTCCCATCACAGTTTTTTTCCCAACTAAGCCAACAAAAGTCCAGAACGGCAAGCAACAACTTTTATAAACTGCATAGAAAATGGGAAGTAAATTATTTAAAGTGGGCCATGTCAGATAGGTCCCAACAGCTCTCTCTCAACCATTAGTTAAATTAGTACAGTAGTGTGGGGGCTTCCGAAATTCCCTCAAAGTCAAATGGTAAAACTGCTATGGTTCTGGCTGGACAAGCCATCATTATCAATATTGGGGATCAATAGCACTTCCAAGTTCAAATTAGGGAAATCCAGCAAGCACCATTACCAACAGCCATGGGAGTTTTATTATGGGAAAAAATGGAGGTGCCAGCTCATGCCTGTCTCTACGACAAGACAGAAGATGGAGTTTCCCTCAGGCATAGCAAAATGGGGTACAGAACAGCCACACTCGGGCCCTAAGGGGGTCCAAAGGCCTCTCTGCCACATAAGAAGACACCAGTATTATAAATGCCACATGGTAGGTGGACATTCATGCTTCGCTTCATTATTTCGGTACGTTCAGAATTGGCTTGGTCACCTTTCTCTAGATGTACTTAGGCTTGAGGCACAGCATCGTAGTGATATAATATAGACTACAACTCCCTCCTTCCCCAACAGCTGAACAGAACCTTAGTGCACCTGTCTGCCATGTTACGTGAATGGCCGGCTTTCTGTGGTCCACAGCCATACATAACATATTGATAGGCCAAGCGTGGAGCAGATGGCTTCCTGTGATATCTCCTACAAACTCGCTCAGATCCTAGAGCTGTCATAAATAGTCCAGCTATATCTCACTCCTGTCTGCTGTTCCACAGTCTTGCGGCATGAAACATACAGACACTATGGACGACGTGCTCGTCCTTTGTAGACAGTGAGATCTTCAGGTTTCATTTTTGTAGCTTGTTATTTTTGTGCCGGTAAACCTTAACAGTTACAATCTTGAGTTGTTTCTAAAACTCCGGTCTTAGCCCTCATGCACACGACCGTTCTGTTTTTTGCAGTCCGCAAATCGCAGATCCGCAAAAAACAGACGACGACCGTGTGCCTTCCGCAATTTGCGGAACGGAACGAGCGGCCCATTGTAGAAATTCCTATTCTTGCCTGCAAAGCGGACAAGAATAGGACAAGTTATATTTTTTTGCGGGGCCACGGAACGGAGCAACGGATGCGGACAGCACACAGAGTGCTGTCCGCATCTTTTGCGGCCCCATTGAAGTGAACGGGTCCGCATCCGAGCCGCAAAAACTGCGGCTCGGATGCGGACCAAAACAACGGTCATGTGCATGAGGCCTTAATAAATGACCACCAAAGTGACTATTTAGCTTTACATGTGCGACTTATGCCAAATTTCTTAATTATTCCCTATTTTTTAATTTATTTTACTTTTTTATATAGCGCTGATATTCTCCTCAGCGCTTTACAGACATTATCATTGCTTGCTGTCTCCAGTGGAGCTCACAATCTACGTTCCCTATCAGTATGTCTTTGGGGTTTGGGAAGAAACCGGAGAACCTGAAGGAAACCCACGCAAACACGGGGAGAACATACAGACTCCATGCAGATGTTGTCCTTGGTGGTCCTGAGCCACCGTGCTGCCCACAGGACAAGCGACAGCTAATGGGGGTTCAAATCCCAAGAACGGGGGTCTCGTTCCCCCAATCTGACAGAGCACCTTGCCACTCCATTCATTCTGTATGAGACCGCAGGAGATAGCCGAGTACCGCGCTCAGCAATTTCTGACAGTCCCATAGAGAATGAATGGAGCAGCACAGCGCATGCCCGACCTGCCACTCTGTCAGAGCAGGTGATAACTTTAAATGTTGGCACAACCCCTGTAAACCCCCTTGCAGTGTCGGCCAGCAGAGTAAGGGTTAATACAGGGTGCATTGCTACTGACTTTCTTTCAGCAATTAGTGCTGTTTGTTTACTCTGGAGCCTAATGACAGGGGCTGAGACCAGAGCCAGTGCTAATCACCGCCATCGCCTGCACAGTAGACCTTGTTTACATTTTAATGAGCTGGTTTTTTCATCATCTTGAGCAAGGACAATTAGTGAAGATTCCCATCCAGGCTTCCCTGATCCTCGGCAGTGGAAAACATTTTACATTGACTCATCCACCGCTTACGTTGCCTAATGCGAAAGGGAGCAATTTAAAATAACATGAAGCCGATCTGCGCCTACGGTGCCAAGGAAATGGTGACGAGACTGGCACCGGAGGGCACAGCGTTCACCCCCCTCATCACAAACTGACTGGAGGGCAATACAGAAATGGAATTAGGCCACGTGTAGGCTGGATTTGTGCACTACTGGGGTCATTTATCAAACTGGTGTAAATTAGAAATGACTTAGTTGCCCATAGCAACCAATCAGACTCTACCTTTCATTTTCCAAAGGAGCAGTCAAAAATGAAAGGTGGAATCTGATTGGTTGCTATGGGCAACTAAGCCAGTTCTACTTTACACCATATGTTTTCACAGGGCTCCTTGTACCTGACGTGTGTCCTTGTTTTGGCCTCGATCAGGACAGTATGAGCCACTACACTGTGCGGTATGCTTTATTTTTTACTATGGACCCTATGGGTGATGGTTGCCAAGATTTGGCGTCTGTCACAGGCTTCATTCAGACATATACAGGTGAAACTTAAAAAATTAGAATATCATGCAAAGTTCATTTATTTCAGTAATGCAACTTAAAAGGTGAAACTAATATATGAGACTCATTACAGGCAAAGCGAGATATTTCAAGCCTTTATTTGTTATAATTTGGATGATTATGGCTTACAGCTTATGAAAACCCCAAAGTCTCAGTTTTGATGTCCCCTTTGCTCAGGGGATATGGATTAATTAGCTGACTAGAGGGTGACACTTTGAGCCTAGAATATTGAACCATTTTACAATATTCTTATTTTAAGTTGCATTACTGAAATAAATGGACTTTTGCACGATATTCTAATTTTTCGAGTTTCACCTGTACATCCTGAACATATATGGAAGACGTGTATACAAAGCCTCAGCTGTGTAACATAACCTGAGACAGGCTTCATACACGAGTGCCAACATGACAGAAGAGTGTGGCTGCCCAACCATGGCATCATAGGGTTCGGGTCCATAGCGTAAAACGTGTCCTTTAGGCTTGTGTGACCAAGACAGGGTCTACTGTGTCTCAGATGAAGACTTAAAACTGCCCCCCAAATCACAATGACATATGACTTCTCCAACCAAAAGGAATAGATGGCCGTCAGTTACACGTTAGGCCTCATTCACACGTCCATGTCCCTGATGACGTCTGGTCAGTGTTCCACCCATGAAGGGTTCTTGACAGAACATGGACCCTAAAAAACTCAAAGGGCATCTGTCAGCAGATTTGTACCTAAAGTTGGGAAGCCATCATACATACACCTAAGATAATCAGCCTCAGGCGTCAGTCAACATTAATCTACTGTGTATTGCTCTGTTACAGGGCCTCTGTCAGCAGATTTGTCCCTATGACACTGGCTGACCTGTTACATGTGCGCTTGGCAGCTGAAGGCATCTGTGTTGGTCCCATGTTCATATGTGCCCGCATTGCTGAGACAAATTATGTTTTATTATATGCAAATGAGCCTCTAGGAGCAACGGGAGGCTCTGCTCTCTCTGCAACTGCCACGCACCCTGCACTTTTAAAAATATCACACTTGGCCCTGTTAATCAAAGAGTAGAGGGCACGGCATTTGCAGAGAAAGCAGAGCCTCTAGGTGTAATGGTAACGCCCCTGTTGCTCCTAGAGGCTCATTTGCATATAGTAAAACATAATTTTTCTCAGCAATGCGGGCACATATGAACATGGTACCAACACAGATGCCTTCAGCTGCCAAGCGCACATGTAACAGCTCAGCCAGTATCATAGGTACAAAACTGCTGACAGAGGCCCTGTAACAGAGCAATACACAGTAGATTAATGTTGACTGACCCCTGAGGCTGACCATCTAAGGTGTATCTATGGTGGCTTCCCAACTTTACCCCGATGGCAGATGTTAGAGGAAAAAAAGGATCGGGCGTGTCCTTTTCCTTTTGTTCCCAGGGAAAATTATCTGCCAGTAGAGGAGCCCGGCAGTGTCTCCCCTTTCCCCATTCAGAACACATGCATGCTTGGCTGAGAGTGTGCATGTATATGGATTCAGGAGGAACAGCTGTCAGCAGAATGAGCAAAACTGTGTGGCCATCTTTAGGGGGGCACACCGAAGCGATGATAAAAAATAAAATGCAATTATATTCGGTGATCAGGGGCTGGTTGGCAAATTGTAGCCTGGGGGGCAAGCAGACCTGGCCCAAGGCAACCCTAAAAATCTGGCATATGCCACCCTGGCCCCCAGGCCCAGCCCGCCAGTGATGATGATCCTCCTACCTATTCTTTTCTACAGGGGCATATATAAAGGAGGAGGGGTATCAGATTTCTAGGATAAAACCCAAAGTAATAAAGTCATGAACTTCATGTAACGTAGGAATGTTTGATTCCAGTATCATAGAAATAATATTCTCTGCGTGAAAACATCAGTCACCAGCACCTAAAAGCTTCACACCCCGCTCGCCCCACACTCAGGAAGGGGGATATTACATAATGTTCCATGCATACAGTCCCCCCCCCACCCAATTAGGCAGCGATAGCAAGTGAGCGTTTTAAGTGCCCCCCACCAGTGACAGACAGGAAATTACAAATGCGATGTTGAAATGTGGCCTTGTTGAGGAGTCGACACCGGGGTAATAGATGCCTTGTTTCCTGTTTTTACTGAAAATTCTTTTGTGAGGTAAACCATCCTATTAAAAAATGTCCTGGCGGCCTCACAAAACTCACACTTTCGGGAGCTTGGAAAAAGGATTGTGGTATGAGCTAGCCCGGAGAAGATTTTTTTTACCTAAAACTATTGGAAAGGCAACCTTATGGCACTATATGGCACAAGGTGGGGGCGTCAACACTAAGTACCACATAGCGCCAATCAATCTGCATGCTACATAAGAGAATAGCACTACACACAGATCAGCATTAAAAACACCTGCCTAATACTGTGTGGTGTGCCACACAGCTATACCGCCCCATACACCTCAAGCCACGGTGCTTTGTGTGTCCTGGATCGGACTAGACTGGCTCACGTCCACTCCCCACACATATCAGCAGGTAATTCACTCGTTGGCCTTCCTTGGACTACTTTTGGTAGGTACTGAAAGCTCTACAAGACCTGGAATTTTGGAGGTGCTCGGACCCAGTCGTCTCGCCATCACCATTTGGCTCTTGTCAGAGTCACTCATATCCTTACGCTTGCCCATTTTTCGTGCATCTAATAAATCAACTTCAAGAAATTGCTTTGCTGCCTAACATATGCCCTTGCCAGGGATACTGGTGCAGCCACAATAGTTGGGCATAGCTCACAACTGTCCTGGATCTGGCAGGACAAATTTTGGCCTCTGTACTCTGGTCCCAGGACGGCTGCCAAGTGTCCCAACTTCATCTGTATCTCCGTCTTCTGGACATTAGCTTCCTACTCTACTATTTCCCTGCTACTGGTGGTTCACAACTGAGCCGAGCCACATACCGGAGACCAGAGCAGACCTGCTCTGCAACTTTTATCGTAGGAACGTGGGGTAGGTGGGTATTCAATTTGGAGGAAATAAGAGGCCATTACTGTGTACGAGAGAACTTAAGGGGGTATCATACTTTATGGGGGGCACCCATGGGGCATTATACTGTGTGGAGAGCACTTAAGGGGTACCCAAGAAGACATCATACTGTGTGTGTGGGACACTTGTGGAGGCATCATTTTGTAGGGGGGGGGGGGGGGATTTAAGGGGCCTTATACTGCATAGGGGCACTTAGGGGGCATTATATTGTGTGGGGAGTACTCTGTTGGAGCACTTAAAAGGGTTTTCCAATGATTAATGTACAAAATGAAAATCGGACATCATATCAAATATGACAATCTCTTTCTAACAAAGTTAGAACCAGCCCTAAACCTCACATGGATCCAGAGATCTCCCCAGGGGCACTAAGGGGACATCATATTGTGTCAGGGGCACTAAGTGTGCATCATTAGTGTCTGAGGGGCACTAAGGGGACATTTTGATGCTGTTGAGGCACTAAAGGGGTATCCCTCCTGGAAGGGAGGTCCCAAAGGGGGCTGGGCGGGATCGTGTGTACATAGTACATAGATAGGCATTAAGCGGTGTTAGTGGCATGACTTGGTGTCAAAAATTTGCCGCTGGTGTTGTCCCTATGTGAGTTTCTCAAAACTTGGGAGGTATGGGGACATTACTGGTCAGAACATGTGTCAAAGGCTAAGTGTTCTGTGGATGGGGATGTAAACATTGGGAGTTGTGGTTGTAAATCAGTAATAGAGTAGTAGTAGTCCCATCTGTGGATTTGCTAGTGCAATTGTATCTCCATCCTAAAGCAGAGGATTCAATTGAAAACAGCGATCGCTGACCAATTGGTCCTGGAAAGACCCTGGGTATGTGCCCCTGGTGCCCAGACCGAGTGACGAGAAATCAATGTATATGTCAACTATATGTTGGATTTGTAGGACAGAAAAGAAACGACATGTGCAAGAGCTGTTAGCTTTACATTAGGCTGTGTTCACATATGTGTCTTCACTAGTATGTCTGTGTATGTTGTAAGAAGGTACAAGGAATCATCGTGTATGATAGGTATGTGTCGCCGAGGGTCCTGGCCTCGGTGGAGTAAGAGCCAGTTTTCATGTGTCAGCAGCAGTTGCTGTTTGACACTTTGCTATTTAGTATGGCTGTAAATAGCTGATCCTGGACGGCTCTTATTGGGAGTAGTCAAAGTGCTGGGTGGGTGACTACTCCCCACGTTCCAGGTCGGGTTTTGTCAGGCCTATCAAAAAACAGCCAGCAGTGTCAGGTGGGGGGATTTATCTCTCTATGACATTGGAGCTCTGGCAATCTCTGTACCGGGATCTGAACCTTGTGCCAGGCTGGAGGCCTGAATCCGGGAGGACTGCTCTGTTCTGAGCTACACCGGTCGGGTGTGGATTAACACCCAGGACAAAAGAAGACTGTCTTGTTTTTTGAGCTATCTGAGTGTGAACTAACACCAATACTATAAATGAACTGTCGTACTGTGTACTTGCAACAAGTGTGAATAAACACTGAAGTTTTGAGTTATAAACTGGTCTTTGCCTCTATACTGTGTCCGCTGGCCCTGACTACCAGAGCGAGTCCCCACAATGTGTATTTAAACGTATTTACTGTACATGCATGTATGACTATACCCCCCATGATAAATTACTGCATACCCCACCAGTTCCAGGACCGAAAGGTTTCCCTTGTATGGACTCCAATGGCAGGTTTTGGCCTGGCACATCTTTCAGGTGAATGGGTTAACATGTTAGATACAAGGAAATGTACGTCAGAGACCTTTCTTCCTGCAGTTAAAAAGAAGAAGTGAAAGAGACCCCGTCCTGTACTCAGGGTGCAGCGTGCCATGCAGGAAGCAGCACCCCAGCAATGCTCAGGCCAGCGCCTGCTTCCCTAGGGACTGGACCCTCAACACCTTCCATGGTTCACTGGCTCCATTATTCTCACCCTAATCACATAAATGGCCAATTGGCGGGCACTAAAGATTACCCAGCATCCTCTTCCTGCATGGACTGTCCCCGGCCTGTTGTTTAATGATAACTCTCTGGCTCCTTTTCAAGTTTTGATATCTCTACAGCTTCCTGCTTTGTCTCAGAGAAGTGGCTGTACCTCCAGGATAAGGGTCACCAGGTCGAAAGACAAAAGGGGCTCGTGGCTCATGCTGCGGCATAGTTTTATGAGATGTTAAAATGAGGATCTGGCACTTTAAATACTGGCTTACAGAATTGTATTAGGAGCAATTTCTTATTTATTACATTCACTATTGAAGTATCTCCTTTTCTGCAGGAAAGCAATGCTACAAAAAATATCACAATTTCCAATTCATGCTCCAGTGGTTGGTCTGGGCCACCGTCTTCAAGAATAAGGTCCCTTAAAGGGGTAGCAACTCCATGCAGGTCAAAGTAAGCCTGAAGGCCCTTTACATAAGAGGTAAATTTGTGGCACGTACAATGCACTCGGAGAGTCTTCAGATCCTTTCACTTTTTTTCACATTTTGTTATGCTGCTAAAATTAAAAGAAAATCTAATTTTCCCCATCAGTCTGTACTCATTTCCCCATAATGAGAAAGTGAAAACAGAATTTTAGAAATATTAGCAAATTTACTAAAAGGAAAAACAAAAATTTTACATGGACATAGGTATTCAGACCCTTTGCTATGACACTTGACATTTAGCACTGAGACCTCCCATTTCTTTTCATCATCTCTGAGATGTTTCTACACCTTAACTGGACTCACCTTTGGTAAAATCAGTTGATAGGACATGATTTGGAAAGACACAGCCCTTTCTATATAAGGTCTCACAGCTGACAATGCATATCAGAGCAAAAACTAAGCCATGAGAAGGAAAGAACTGTCTGTAGAGCTCAAAGACATGATTGTGGGCGGAAAAGATCTGGAGAAGGGGACAAAACATTTCTACTGCACCGAACATTCCCAAAAGCACAGTGGCCTCCATAATTCTTAAATGGAAGAAGTTTGGAAAAAACAGACTCTTCCTAGAGATGGCCACGCCACCAAACTAAGTAATTAGAGGAGAAGGGCCTTGAGTTCACACTTCAGTTATTGTGATCCAAAACCTGTAGTGAAGCCTACTCAGATATAAGGTATAATGGAAAGATCTGAACCTGTTCTGCGTTTTTGACCCAATCAGAGGAGAAGGGCCTTGAGTTCACACTTCAGTTATTGTGATCCAAAACCTGTAGTGAAGCCTACTCAGATATAAGGTATGATGGAAAGATCTGAACCTGTTCTGCGTTTTTGACCCACACCTGGTTTTGACTCACAATAACTGATAGAAATAACTAACCAAATAACAGAAGTGTGAACTCCACCTAAGAGAGGTGACTGAGAACCCAAATGGTCACTCTGGCTGAGCTCCAAAAATCCTGTGTGCAGATGGGAGAAACTTCATGAACATCGACCATCACTGCAGGACTCCACCAATCTGCTCTTTATGGCAGAGTGGCCAGAAAGAAGCCTCTCATCAGTAAAAGACACATGAAAGCCACCTGGAGTTCATCTCTGCTCTGATGAAACCAAGATTTAACTTTTTGCCCTCAATTCTAAGCGTCATGTCTGGAGGAAACCAGGCACTTCTCATCAACTGCCCAATACCATTCAGTGAAGCATGGAGGTGGCAGCATCATGTCTGGAGGACAGTGAGACTGGTCAGGGTGGAGAGAAAGCTGAAAGGTACAGAGATATTCTTAATGAGAACTGCACAGACTTGGCCAAAGGTTCACCTTCCAACAGGACAATGACCCTAATCACACAGCCAAGACAACACAGGAGCAGCTTAGGGACACCTCTGTGAATGTCCTTGAGTGGCCCAGCCAGAGCTCTGAACCCAATGGAACATCTATGGAGATACCTGAAAATGGCTGTCCACTGTCGTCCTCATCCAACCTGACAGATCTTGAAAGGATCTGCAGAGAAGAACGGCAGGAAATCCCCAAATCCAGATGTGTAAACCTTGTGGCATCATCAGTGAGAAGACTGGGGTCTGGAATCACTGCCAAAGGGGCTTCAACTAAGTCCTGAGTAAAGGGAAGGGGCAAAAGACTTATGTCCTGAGTAAAGGGGCTAAAGACTTATGTCCTGAGTAAAGGGGCTAAAGACTTATGTCCTGAGTAAAGGGTCTAATGACTTATGTCCTGAGTAAAGGGGATGAAGACTTATGTCCCGAGTAAAGGGTCTGAAGACTTATGTAAATGTGAGATTAGAGTTTTTCCTTTTCAATAAATTAGAAAAGATTCCTAACATTCTGTTCTCATTATGAGGTATTGAGCGCAGAAAAATGAAGTGAAAACTTGTATTTTTTTATTTTAGTACAGGAAGCAAACATGAAAAAAATGTGAAAAAAGTGAAAGGTTCTGAAGACTATCCAAATCCATTGTAAGCTCCACCCCAGGAATGCCCACTTATGGGTTGGGCTTACATATTCCCCAACCACTTTTGACCAGGGACTGTCTCTAAAATTAGGAACAATCTCTGAAAATTTTAGAATATTTGTAACTTATGCATTTCGCAGGTTCATATGCCCTTACCCACTAAGGCTCAATTCACACATCAGTGTGTGTTTTGCGGATCCACGGATCCGCAAAACACGGACACCGGCAATGTGCGTTCTGCGGCGGCAGCATTTCTAAGAAAAAATACTATTATTCTTTAGGCAAACAAAGGCTTAGTGCACCAGGCGTGTGGCCTGTCTCCTCAGTGCACCTCAGATCCTCAATGTTCCAATGCTGGCCACTCTCCTTGGTGCACTGAAGCCCTCATTTGCACAAATAATAAAAGTCATTTTTTTTCTCAAGACAGGTATCATTTTAATCAGCAGGATCAACCCTACCAGGGAGTATGCCTCATTTAATAGAGTTGATCCTACTGCAGGGTCAATTTGATGAAAACCGTCTAAAAGAAAGACTGTCTTTGTGTGTGGCAGGTGCAGCACTATGAAGTGCCTTTTGCGCTGTGGCATTAGAAGAATTTTCATATCTCTGACTTTTAGTCTAACCAGACTGTCTGTTACTCTGTAATTCCTCTAGCGCCGTTCTATGGAAGCAGTAGGTTTAGAGAGCACACCAAATGCTTGAAATAACTTCGTTATTAACTTCAACTTTTCTTCATATATAACACTGCCGCCTCCGCAGCAGATAGTCCATGTACATAACACGTGTGGAAAAGGTATCACAAGATGGCGGTATGCATAAGATGGTGGTTCAACTGTTCAGTCATTCAACATAAAATGGTGGATATATTTCTCTCTTCAGTATCTGTACTCTCCTTTTAAGTTATTTAAGCCCTTTATGATCTCTCTGAGAGGTATATCTGAGGTCTAACTAATAGTTCACTTGCTCAATTTGGTCACAATTTGCAGTTAGCAGTAACTATTTGCAGATTGGTTGAGTATGATCTGGTATGGTTGTATGCAATTTGGATTGCAATATGGAATTTGAATGGTTGCAATTGTTTGTATGGTATTTGTAGTTTGCAATTGGTGGAACTGTAAGTAAACACACATATAACTGGTTCAGTATACAGTTCTAATCACTATATTAACAGTAGGAACATTATATAACTGTTTCAAATACCTATTTTGGCCTCTCTGCTTCCATAAAACACAGCTCTTAGTGGAGTGAATGTCTGTTTAGCTTCTCTCTCTGGTAAATAATAATTTCTAGCATCTCCTGCTAGGGAATTTCCACCACAAGCTGTGTGTGATTGGCCAAGACTCCTGGGCTGTGTGAGGCTGGCTGTGATTGGTCTAGACTCCTGCCCAGCAACAACAGTTTAACTCTATACTTTCTGTTGTTTCTGCTGTCATTGAGCTTACCTTACATCCATATAATGAATCTTAAAGGCATATTATCTTTTCTGCTTCTGTGAACACAATATATATAACAGTTACATGACATCTAAACATGAAGTCACTGTAAATAACTCTGCTTTTGTCTTTAACACACAAACATAGGAACTGTATTAAGGTTATTGGCAGGTCTAGCTGTATTAACATATAAGCTATGTTATCAACCTAGGACAGGTCTTAGCTGGCCAGCTACATTGTGGCCCCCAGCAACCAATCACAGCGCAGCTCTCATTACATATTCTGTTGTTATATTACATCGTTAAGGTTTTCTATGCAGCAAAATTAGTATCAGCCAAGGAAACGGCGGCGCACAGAGGTCCACGTCCCCGGCTCATGTGATTCTGCTCCTGCATGGGCCTAATTAATGTGTTTGCTTAAACTGTGTCATCACCTAGGGAAGAGTTTATAAGGGAATTGTATCTTCCTCTGCTTTTAGTCAATTAGAGAAAATTGGCCGTGCAGCATCCTGCATCACTCTTCCAGCTCTGTTAATTGGACGGAGTACTTCGTTTTTTCTGTCTCACCTTTGAGCAATAGCAATCACTTTAAAGGGGTTCTCCGGCCATTTAACTTAATTTAGTAGTTTATAATCACCTGTATTTTACATAGGTATTTTACATAGTACTTACCCGTCCCTCGCTCCCCCAATGCCACCGCCTCCGCGGCGCTTGCGCAGGTTGCGGTCTCTTCTGCTGAGGTCCCTACCGAATGTGGCCGTTTCTTATTCTGTTCAGCTGCATTATAGTCAATACAGATGAACAGGAAAAGAAGAAGTGACATCCGGTCGGGACCTCGGCAGAAGAGACTGAGCTAGCCGCGGGCCCGCAGCGCACATAAGAGCAGCAGAGATGGCAGCATCGGGGGAGCGAGGGATGGGTAAGTACTATGTAAAAGAGGTTATTACAAACTAGTAATTAAGTTAAATGGACGGAGAACCCCTATAATGATGCTGTAAGTCGTTAGAGAGGAAGATACAAGGCAAATGTAAAAAAGCACAGAGACAGCCGTGCCTTGGGAGCAGCACTGCACTAACCCGCTCCATACACTACACAATGGAGGGAGCTGTGTAGTTCTGCTGCCGACGTACAGCACCGGAGATACTGCAGAACAGCTGATCAGTGCGGGGTGTCAGACCTGTGGATAGGCCATCAGCATGAAAGTCCTGCACAAACCCTTTAAATGTATATTTTTTCTGATCTGCTCTGTTTTGATCTGGTGAACCCTTGAGGGGTGTGGCTTAACCAAGGAGGCGGGGCTTAGGAGGAGGCTCCTGTTACAGCCAGTTGTCTTACAACTAGACACAGGAGGACAGTGATAATACATGTTTTAGCTTCTAGTACAAATAGAGAAGATATATATATATATATATATATATATATATATATATATATATATATTATTTGTAGTTGTAATATGAGGCAAAATGGTCTCAAAGCAAAGGAGGAGATAGAGCAGGGTTATATTTGTGCATTATTTTTATTTAATTTTTTTGTTTTTGCTGTTCCATACATTCATACAGAAGCATTTCACAATTTGTCGTGCAACACGCCAACTACAACTCCAAAATGACCTGGTTAATAGTTGTACACCCATTATAAGTCAATAGGGGGGCCCTATCTTTGTATTAAGTAATTTTGGCTGCCCAGTATGGTGCGGCAGCGGTTACCTTATCCCAGCGGTCCCCAACTGCCGGGCCGCGGCCCAGGACCGAGCCCTGGAAGATTGTTTGCTGGGCCACGGCAATACAGAGGAGCGGAGACGCCAGGCCAGGGGCCGGCGGGGGGTAGGGCCTGCGGCCGAAGAAGTGCTTTTTTTTAGTGCGGCCGCCGAGCCCTCTCTATATTTTAAGTGCCGCTGCGCTTCATAACCTGTCATAATCCCGCAAGACCCGTGACCTCCTGTGACGGGTCTCGCGGGATCACTGCTAGAATGACGCTGTCACGAGGGTATCGAGAACCACGCCTGACTCCGTTATACCCGGGGTCAGGAAGTCGCAGCGGTTGGCTGCACGCTCTATTTAAGATAGGGCTGTTTTCCTTATGGTAGCTTTCTGGGTTTGCTTTGCAAACCCTTTTGGCTCACTCAGGGATCCGTAGCTCCTTCTCCTCAGCTGTTCCTTGTCCAGCACTCCCAAACCTCCTTATATTCCCCTCTCACACTTCTCTGGTTGCCAGAGATAGAGCTTCCTGCCTGGACATCTATTCTGACCCACTGGAGCTGTGTTGCTGCGTTCTCGGATGGTTGTTTCAGAACGTTACCCTCCGGATCCCTGTTGGACCTTTGTGGACTGCTGTGGTCGCCCACCTGGGTGTTTGTGTTTGTTTGTATTTGTCTGTCCTCTCCCTGGTGTTTCCCTCTTAGTGCAGTGGTGCGGACTAGTGATCCCACCGGCCCGTTCACTATCTAGGGCTCATTTCAGGGAAAGCCAGGGCTTAGGCACGTGATCGCCGCACGGGTGAGGAACCCGTCTAGGGATGTCAGGGCAGTCAGGTGCCAGCCGCAAGGTGAGTTAGGGGTCACCACCTTTCCCTCTCCCTTGGGCAGGGCTTTCCCTGTTTTCCTCCCTGTGTGTGACGCCGGTCATTACAGACGCACCGCGAGCCACAAATTGGATGATGATCAGTGGCACTAATGTCTGAATTCAGAAAGGGGGGGCCTGCACCGGCCATATGAGGGCAGGGCAGGGGCGGCAAATAATGAGGGGGCAAAATAAGAATGAAATATATGGAGGGGCAAAAAATGAAATATATAGAGAGTGGAGGGCAAAATATAATATAGGTAGAGAGGGGGCCTCTGACAAAACTTTGGCAATAATAGCCGGGCTATTATTGCCAAAGTTTTGTCAGTGGCCCCCTCTCTCACTGTATTTCATTTTGCCCATACTCTCTATATATTTCATTTTTTGCCCCTCTATATATTTGATTTTCATTTTGCCCCCTCATTATTTTCTGCCCCTGCCCTCATATGGCCGGCGCGGGCCCCCCTTTCTGAATTCAGATCAGTGGCACTATGAGGGCAGGGGCAGCAAATAATGAGGGGGCAAAATGAAAATGAAATATATACAGATAGGGGCAAAAAATTAAATATATAGGAGTGGGGGCAAAATGAAATATAGTGAGAAAGGGGGCCACTGACAAAACTTTGGCAGTAATAGCCATGAGCACCGCCGTGCCCAGTCGGCAACATGAGGGGCACGGCGGTGCTCCTGGTTAATATTGACACGGGGGGGGGCAACTTCAAAGTTTGCCCTGGGGCCCATAGAATTCTAGTTACGCCACTGCACCAGGCGCACATCACACACAGCGTGCGGCCATACAGCGGTAAGGAAGGAGAGCGTTCCTTTCTTCAAACTGTGATGCCGGCCAGCCACTGCCACCAATGAAAATGCTTGAAAAGGGCTAGTGAGGCAGGGATTGGTTAGGTCTCACTGCCCCACCAATGAAAATAAAAATAACGCTCGAGAGGGGTTGTCGGCATCCAGTTTCAGATGGTATCTGAGGGAGTGAGCGGGAGAATGACCTGTTCCTCTTCCATGTCACCTTGAAAATATCAGCAGTGCAGCAGAGATCAGTGCCGCAGAGACCAGTGCAGCTGAGACCAGTGCAGCAGAGACCAGTGCAGCAGAGACCAGTGCAGCAGAGACCAGTGCAGCAAAGACCCTAGTCAGTTTTGAGTCACATTTAAATAATAAATGTAATAGTTATATAGTGTTATATATTTTACTATGCTCGTTGTGTTTTGTTATGCGTGTGAATCAGTCAGCGCCGACCAGCACCCCCCTAAGCCCCGCCCACCCCCTAAGCCCCGGCCCAGACCCCAACACCACCACCCGGGAAAATTGTCTTGCATGAAACTGGTCCTTGGTGCAAAAAAGATTGGGGACCACTGCCTTATCCCATACAGTGCAGCCAAAGTAAGACACATTCTTATGACCACAACGTAGGACAGAGAAGAGAGATAATGTGACGAGGGAAGTTGTTGAGAGATTACAAGGTTCTCCTATCTTGCTGCAGTTGTTACTGGAAATTAAAGGGGCCCTTAATGGAAATTCTCATGAAGAGCACGTCTGTGTGAAAAGCTATGGTTCACCGGGGGGATTTCGAATCTCGCCTGCGCTGGGTTGTGTTTTCCCAGCTGTACAGCAGTGATGTGAACCTGGAATCGCTCAACTCACAGCTAAAAGAGCACAAGAACACAAATAAACATCATCGAGCGACTGGGCGGAGGCATTTTTTTTTTCTTGGAATTCCGAAATGTACTTTTTTTTTTACATTAAAGTGTACCTAAACCTTTACGGAAAGCACGACAGGTGCAGCAGTAGCACTTCTCAGAGCGCTCTGCACCTTTAGCTCTGCTCTGCCTTTCCAGCATGCACAGTACGGATCCTGTATACTTTCTATGGATTGGTACAAAGAAGTCAATGCAATCAGCTTGCTGCCTTTGCCAGTCCCCGGTGCACAGATCCTTAGGAGAAGCAAATCCGCTGTAGAAACAAATTAATGGGTCCGGCACTCGGGTCTTGAATAAAACCATTTATTTTTTAAAAAGTCCAAAAATGGCACACAGCAGGACATCACCCCAAACCAGCCAACACGTTTCGGACTGTACTCAGTTCTTATTCATGATATGGATTCGTACTCCGCATGCTGGAAAAGCAGAGCAGAGCCGATGCATGCCGAACATGCAGAAAGCTCTGAGAAGGTTTAGGTACCTTTTAACCCACATATATTGGGTCTTGTTTTTGTTTCGGGGTGCTCCATTCTGTCTATATGTGCTATTTTTGGGTGCATACTAGTGAGTATGTACCACAGAGGCAGCAAATGCGGCTGCTATGCAAAGGAAAACTGGACACGGCCTGGGTCCTAACACAAAATCTCTACCAGGGCTCCCACTGACCATACCATGCCATTTATGATATTGGTGTCTTCTTATGCGGTAGAGTTTTTTTGGCCCCTCTCTGACACCATGGCCCAGGGGCAACTTCTACATGTGCATTCCCTATAGCTATGCCAATGGCTATGGGGCTCCTGCGCTGAGGGCACCCACCCCAGGGTAACAACATGTTTCAATTTTTGGGGGGCAGTGAGAACCAGTGTAGGGACTATCTCACCGTAGGGACTTACACTGTCAGCAAAAAAAAGGATGTAAGGAATCAACCTAAGAATCTTGGAAGAAGAAGATGGATCAAACAGGCTTCAAGTCCTACCGTCCCAGATGGTTAGATATGTGATGGTGTCAAGCTGCACCAGAAGGGAGCACCACTTCATGCTTATGTATGGGCTTATGCTTTCCTCTATGTATGTCTTCATTTACATTTATGGTAGAATGATTATTTTATTGTGGTTATTACAATAACGACACTACTGTGTGTATTAACATGACCACCTGTCTCTAGGTGATGTAAATAGCTGCCTGTCTCTAGGTGATGTTGTTAATAAAGTTTAGTGTTAAAAAAGCAAACAAACACACATAGATCTGCTTTCACAGATCTATGTGTACAGTATCAGATGGGCGAGGGTACCCTCACTGATCAGTGGTGTCGGAAACTATGCAGTAGACAGAAGTGGAAGCAGAAAGCTCCGTCCACTGGGTGGTGGTCATACTGGGGTACTGCAGCTCAGCTCCTATTGAAGTGCATGGATGCTGAGCTGCAGTAGGGTCGCTGGTGCCAGAAACTGCACAGTGCATGAAGCCTTCCATCCACTGTATAGTTTCCAGCGCTGGCAGCTGCCCAAACAGCTAATCGCGGGGGTGCTGAGGATAGGCCTTCCTTATCTAAGTCCTGGAAAGCCCCTTTAAAATCTGTATTTTTTGGAGAAACAGTACTTTATTAGCATTAACCCTTCTACAGATCCCGGAGATTTCGGGTTTGGCGGTGAAAGCCTTTCAGCCTTTTTCTCAGTGCAGATTCCCCCGAGGATGTCCAGGGTGTGCCGGCTCTCGAGAGCCATATCAGAATGAAGTTGTGCAGGCAAAGGAAATGAGTCAGCCATAAAAGGCAAGTGCATCCTCTGGGAGAGTTTGTAATCCGTATTATCCCCTTAAAATAATACCATTTCAGAGAGACAGCGGAACCAGAGCCTGACGTAGTCATGTAAACTGCTTCCTGTATTTGCCAAACAAAACCATGCCTGGACCGCTCGGCTCGGACACTGCGATAGCCGGCGAAGAGCGCCGATTGTGACTTAAATCTTTGACAGTGAGCGCAGATATGTTATTGAGATCACCTATTCATCATCTTCCCAACCAGAAAGGGGCTTTCCAAAGGCATACTGAAAAGCAGATGGCGCAAGGATATTATTGAAATACTGCTTTACCCGTAGCTTTAAAGGGGTCGTCCAGTTTCATAACGGGAAGGGGGGGGGGTTCCACTGGTCAGGATCCTCGGCTAAAGTGGAGAACGGTTACAAAAAACATCTCTTGATCTAGAGGACCAGTCCTGTCCTGCATCACCCACAAACCATAGATTTGATAGGGTCATTCTGTAATGCTTAATTTCCCCTGCGGAGGTGCTGCAGGGAAACTGAACACTTACTGCCAGGTTTCATCCCCGATCATAGTTGATCACTGGGGTCTCAGCAGAGGTTGGTGATCAGCTAATTATCAAGGGATGCGCTTTTGACAAGAGAATCTCTTTAAGTGTAGTTTAAAACACTAAATATTCTATGACTCTATCAGTATAGGGGTTTTCCAGGCTCCATGTACTGATGACTTTCCCTCTGGATAGGTCATCAATTTCAGTTTGATGTTGGTTCCACACCCCATACCACCGCCCATCAGCTGTTCCCTGTAGACTCTTCTGCCAGAACAGCTACTTTGAATAGAGCGGAAAGTACAGCTCTATAAAGTATAGTGGCCATGCACCGGCAAATCTCCAGTGTTTCAGTCCCATGCAGCTATCCCATGGATAATGTAAAAAATGAAAATCAGACTTCATATAGTACATGACAATCTCTTTCTTTCAAATTTCTTTTTACTAATCAGCAAAATTGGATTAACAACATACATTATAATTCACAAATATCTCAAAATTGAAAATACTAATAAAGGTAATGCATCCGACCCACTATGAGAGATGTTATCATTCTCTCTGACATAGAGAGTGAGAGTCAGATCGCTATCGTTGAATTCAGTTATGCAGAACATAAGATTAGCCAAAAACATATGTAAACACAGAAATAATAAATAAGATAAGAAAGTAAGGGTAGGGAGGGATGGATAGGGAAAGAGGGTGAGGGGGAGGGGTCCTTGTGGCCAGCAATTCTCCACTAGGTGGTCATTTAAATCTGTGGCAAGAACTGGGCGAGGGGCAGGGCCCATGTTGTGGTTCACATTGACTGTTACAGTGTTCCATAAGTGACAATGGATTGTTTGTGTGTCCATTGATAGGGCAGCCCAGAAGGGGATGTGATGTCTATGGCACCTTACTAAGTCCTAAAGCACGGTATCGTTTACAGGGTCCCCAAAGTTTCATATATCCATATATCCTATTTCATAGGGGTTGTCCTTCCTGCTGCATCTCTCTCCCTTTCACAACTCAGGAGGCAGTGGAAGGATGGAACTGAGTGCATGCGACCACCTCAGCGAAGTAGACAAAGAAATAAGAAAAAAATCTAACAGAAGGTGGCACTATACAGACACATTCAATTGCATAACTCAGTGGCTATACAAAAAGTATTCGGATTCAGGTGCTGGTTTGAAAACTGCAGAATACTTTTTGTGGGACAACCCCTTTAATAAAAATGGCTTAATGAAAGAAGAGCAAGTCCTGGGTCTCGACAAGGTCCATGATACATTACAACCACATCAAAGGCAAATCAGTCTACTGCTGCTACGTAAAACTCGTCAACACTCATTTTTGGCGCAGCGAGTGGTATCATCACAGTCTATCACATCATTGCGGGCAAATCCAAAATCTGAGATCTTAATATGTCCTTCTATAGTTGGTTTTGAGTTCTCTGTGGAAGACCCATTTTGGAATTTAGGAACTGTACCCCACTAATGATCTCAGCCGCTATACAGGTTCTCTTTCATTTAACGGTAAAGAGATTATGACTACTCATTATTCTCAGCTGTGGCGGACTGGGGTGCCTAGGGCCCACCAGTAAAATTAATTCTAGGGGCCCACTGTAAAGCTACATGTAAATACTGCCTGCTCACATAGTGGCAGGCCGCAATAAGACTCTCAAGATGACTGATTAAGGGGGTCCATGCAGCAACTTCGAGAAGGTAGGTCCCTGGGGTACCTAGAAACCATCTTAGCCATCTGATGTATCTATAATAATAAATTAAATAGCCTGTTTATTAATCTACCCCATTTTCTATGGATATATTCTGGTTGAGATGCTGTGCTGGGGGAACTGGGGGTCCACCTTTGTCAGGGGCCCACCAGGGGATTCACCTGTTCCCCTGTGGGCCAGTCTGAGCCTGGTTCTCAGTATGAGAGTAACCACAGATGAGCACCAGAAATCTTCATTTGAAGGACCTGACCTTCCATCAGTCCAGTCCTGTATTCTGCCATCCGTCTTTGTAGCCCCATTATGAATTAACTCTTTGTCATTAGCTTTCTCCCCTTTGGTAGAGGACCAGCAGTCGGGGGCAAGCCTCGGCCAACGAGACAGTTCATCTATCTCATCTGGGGAAATGTATTATATGGTGGACAACTGGATTCTTGGCCGTCCATGTGCACATGGTAGTAACATAGTGAGTTCATGGATGGCTTGGATAGAGTGAAGATAGTAGTAGCAATGGCTCATAAAGTAGGTCCAGAGAGTCTTCATGTGTTAAGAAAACAATTAGTGTCAGAAACCAGGACACAGATGTATATTTGATGGGTGGGAAAACCTCACTGTTTTAGATACAGATCTATACCCGGCAATCAGGAAGAGATCTGCTCATCACTGGTGTCACTATCATGGTCAAACTTCCTTCCTCTGCCCATGGGAGATGCCATTTTAGTTAGCATTCATATTACAAAGAAAATATGCATATAATAGAGTAGCTATGCATGCTACATATGCTCTAACAGCAGGACCTATGGTCATCCATTCATTGCAGAACCAGGAATGGACCTTGATCGTGTCAATGGTTCCCTTCAATTTCTCCCTTTGTATACTGCAATCAGCATTCACTGCAGCGGAGTGTCCGCAACATGTTAAAGGGCATCTGTCAGCAGTTTTGTACCTATGACACTGGCTGACCGGTTACATGTGCGCTTGGCAGCTGAAGGCATCTGTGTTGGTCCCGTGTTCATATGTGCCCGCATTGCTGAGAAAAATGGTGTTTTACTATATGCAAAAGAGCCTCTAAGAGCAACGGGGGCGTTACCATTACACCTAGATGCTCTGCTCTCTCTGCAACTGCTGCACCCTCTGCGTTCTGATTGACAGGACCAAGCATGATGACATTTACATTGCCTTTACACAAATGTCAATTACAGACATTTCCATTATTGTGCATTACAAAACAGTTCTGAAAATTATGATAGGTACATTACAGAATTGTAACAATTACAATATTGCATCACCTATAGCTACACCCCTGGGGTTCACCACCTTTCCTCTATTCTATCCTGTGAAGATCCATAAGGAGACTCAGACACAATGTTACATAATATACACTGACTTCTTTAGTGTCAAATATAGGTGTTCTCATTGGAAGTCAAGTCTTAAATGTGGCCCCGATGATGATGATGGGCCCTGGACTCATGAAGAGCCATCCTCCAGCACTCAGGAGAGGAAAAATCCCCCATTGGAGGAAATCTCTAGGGAACCATGGCCGAAGGACTGCCCTTTCGCAGGGCAATGGAGGAAAATGATGGCCCGTGATAGAGTATGATTGATTTTTCCGTGAACTGATGGTAAATGCTAAGTGCATTGACTAGTGCAGAGACCAAGCCCGAAATATGCTTATAATGTAACAGGAAGCTCACTTTATCGGTGAGTACATCTGCCTGCAGTAAGTCCGCTGAATGTCAAGTCCAGTGGTGCTGCCCCACATCGTGCTGCCCCATAGGAATAAATGGGTCCGCAATTCCGTTCCGCAAAATGCGGAACCAAATTGCGGACGTGTGAATGGAGCCTTACTGATATAAAATTGATCGAAAGGTTAAAGGGAACCTGTCACCAGGATTTTGCGCATAGAGCTGGGGACATGGGCTGCTAGATGGCCACTAGCACATCTGCAATACCCAGTCCCCATAGCTCTGTGTGCTTTTATTGTGTTAAAAAACAGTTTTGATCGATATGCAAATGACCTGATATGAGTCCTGTATCCGGAGATGAGTCAAGCGGAAAAGAGCCCAGCACCGCCCCGCGTCCTCTGAATCTCCTCCTTGCTGGCTGACGTCACAGAGCTGGAGCGCCGAAATCTCGCGATGCGCGAGCTAGCGCGTGCACAGTGTCGGCATCATGTTCATTCCCTGTGCTGGCATCAGCACAGGGAACGAACTACGCATGCGCTAGCTCCCGCATCGTGAGATTTCGGCGCTCCAGCTCTGTGAAGTCAGCCAGCAAGGAGGAGATTCGGAGGACGCGGGGCGGTGCTGGGCTCCTTTCCGCTTGACTCATCTCCGGATACAGGACACATATCAGGTAATTTGCATATCGATCAAAACTGTTTTTTAACACAATAAAAGCACACAGAGCTATGGGGACCGGGTATTGCAGATGTGCTAGTGGCCATCTAGCAGCCCATGTCCCCAGCTCTATGCGCAAAATCATGGTGACAGGTTCCCTTTAAACTTGATGAACCTGTGTTTTTGGTGGTCTAAACTTTATGGGGGTCTCATATAAGGTCTAATAATCAATAGGGCTCTGATATGATATCTAATAATCAAGGGGGTGTCTGATATAAGGTCTGATGGGGGTCTGATCTGAGGTCTAATGAGGAATGGGAGGTCTGATCTGAGGTCTAATGAGGAATGGGGTCTAATCTGAGGTTTAATGAGGAACAGGGTTTTTATTTGGGGGTCTAATGAGGAATTGGGGTTTGATCTGAGTTCTGAGAATGGAGATCTGATCTGAGGTCTGATGAGAATGGGGGTCTGATCTGAGGTCTGATAAGAATGGGGGTCTGATCTGAGGTCTGATGAGAATGGGGGTCTGATCTGAGGTCTGATGAAGATTGGGGGTCTGATATGCGGTCTGATGAGGATTAGGGGTCTGATTTAGAGGTCTGATGAGGATTAGGGGTCTGATGAAGATTGGGGGATTGATCTGATTAAAAATATATATATTTTCTTATTTTATTCATCTAAATCCTAAATGCGTCTTATGGTCCAGTGCATCCTATGGAGCAAAAAATATGGTAATTTGCAAATTTTGTTCAATGGGAGCTCCCCCACAGAGTAGGCAGCTATAATTTTACAATAGTTGTGTTCATTGGGGATTTGGATTATTTTTCACTAATGGTCAGTAATCTGCTCATCTTCCTGGGGAATCGTAAACCCTAAACTATTCATTGTCATCACTCCAGTGTCTCCAAGCATCAGAGCTGTTATCATTATGAGCTCCTGTGATAAATCACATTACATGTTATGACCCCTGTAACAAGGATCTTACCTTATTCAAAGTCTTTTGAGTGCTCCGGGTCAGACGACCGAGTCAAACCCTTTTTGGTGCTGGGGCTCAAAGTTTTCCTGCAGGGGTCACTGGTGAAGATCAGGAGATGGTTTATTCTGCGCCTCATTTTGTCAATTGCAGACCTCTGGTGACGTGGAGGATCCGATCTGCTGCAATGTTCTTCATAACCTCGCGTTGTTCTTCCCCTGAAATGGCAACTGGTGGATTCATACTTGGGTCCATGTATATGGCAGCACTGCCGTATCCAAAACAAACCAAAATCACCATAAATATCAAGAAGCAAAAAAATAATAATCACACATCATCAGTATAAAAATGAATACACCATGGGGCCAAAGACTGGTGTTTCATATTACAAAAGTTGTGGAAAGCGGCAGGTGTTTTGCGTTGCACAGATCGTGTGACACAAGGTTGTCCTATGGCACACAGCGGGCGCAGAACAGAAGCTATCGTCGTTGTAGCCTTGGGCTGCAGCTACGGTTGTCGCGTGACACCTGCGCTGACTAGGTCGTCACCATCTGGATGAATAGAATACAGAAACATTTTAGGCCAACTGAGTTTCACCTGGATTAGTTGTGCCCCCCCCCCCCCCAGTCCTCCATGTTCCTCATAACGTGCGCTCCTATTCACCACGTTCTGCAGTGATGTCCCCTAAATTATGGCCCATGCCTAGAGCGCCCTGTAAAGTGGCATCAGAGAAGCTTCATCATAGCTCCTCACACCAAGAGTGAGACCCCCAGGATGGACCTGAGAGCGGAGCAGTAAAGCATTCCACTATGGACTGTGCAGCAATACATGGCAGGGTTACGTAGGCACTATAGTATATAGCAGAATTATTAAGGTACTGTGCGGTGGTAATATTGAGGCGTAGAATAGCTGTATTTTGTGGCCGCTATATGGCAGTATAATTTGAGGATAGAATACCTGCATTTTGTGAACATTATATGGCAGAATCCTTTGGAAACTGTATGACGGTATTATTTGGGCACTGAATAGCTGTATTTTATGGGCACTATATGGCAGCATTATTTAAATTCTGTATGATGGTGTTATTTAAGCATTGAATAGCTCCATTTTGTGGGCACTATATGGCAGTATTAAATAGGGTTGTCCGGGTTCAGCGCTGAACCCGGATATACCTCCATTTTCCCCCCGGCAGCCCCCCTGACATGAACTGCTCCGATGCTCTCCTTTGCCCTGCGCTAAATCGAGCAGGGCAAAGGCATTTTTTGGAGATCGGAACCCCGGTGACGTCACCGGCACTAATGGGCGGGATTTAGCGCTGCCCTAGCCAGCAAAATGGCTAGGGCAGCGCTAAAGCCCGCCCATCAGAGCCAGTGACGTCACTGAACACACTGCCGGGCGGAAGTTTCCGCCCGGCAGTGTGTTATTGAAAACAAAAGAGCCCGTGCCCTGCGCAATTTAGCGCAGGGCAAGGCAGCGCATCGGAGCATAGGATACTCCGATGCTAGCCTCAGGGGGGGTGCCTGGGTGAAAATAAGGGTATGTCCGAGTTCAGCTCTGAACCCAGACAACCCCTTTAACTAGATACTGTATGGTGGTATTAGTTCGCCATAAAATAGCAGTATTATTTGGAAACTATATGGCGGTATTATTTTGGCTTGGAATAGCTGTATTTTGTGAGCACTATGGGGCACATTTATTAAGACCACAGTTTTAGACGCCGGTCGTAATAAAGCCCTAAGCTGGTGGTGGTTCTGCCGAAGTTATGAAGAGGCGCCGGCCTCTCCATAACTTCGGCGCATCCAGCGCCATTTCTAAATATAAGACAGGCGTAGAAAATGATGAATAAGACTGGCCCGCCAAGCCCACAATTTTAGACCTGGCATGAGCGGGGAAAAGCCGCAGATAGCGGCGCAAGATAGAGGCACCTGAAACACACCTAATTAAGGCGTATTTCAGATTAGTAAATTACTCCCTATATGGCAGTATTAATTGGGTTTAATACTGTATTAATTATTTAGGCACTGAATAGCTCTATTGAGCACTATGTGGAGGTATTATTTGGCCTTTTATGAGAAGATCATTTCAATTTTTCTTTTTAAAATCCCTCAATATTACAATTTACAATAACTAGAACATTTCAGCCACTTTTCCCCCCAAAGAGTAGCCTAAAATGCACAAAAAAATCATAAATCATTTCTTAAAAAATTCATTTTCTTCTTTCTTAAAAAAAGAAGAAAAAAAAACTTTCATCACTAAAATCAAGCAATGATTAAAATAAAGTTGCACGATCTTGCGCGCTGCGTCCCCTAACTGCAGGCCGCATCGGTCGGCGGCGGTCCTGTCCGCAGCATTGTTGCTTCAGCACCATCAGCAGGTAACGCTGCTGCAGGGACGCTTCAGGCGGCAGTTCCAGGTTGTCCTCCTGGTTGTGTGGCCTCGCATACTGCCATCTGCTAGCATTTTGCAAAAATGTTTTACGCCGGCGCCTGTGCATGCAGCATGCCCAGAATGGGTCGCTTTAGGAGACCACTTTTTTTTGTTCGCTCCATGCAATTTAATTAGGTGTAATATATAGAATCACCGTACTTGTTGTGTAATTAAAACACTGCCATAAATCCATTTACCAGCAACGAAGAATTAACCTCCAGCCATCCACAGTGCTGCTATGTGCAATGCAAAACTGCTCTCCCGCAGGGGGTTAATGAATAGGACAGCTGCCATATAACAGCACTGTAAAGCCTGCGCCCTGGAGGGCTGGTTAGGGAGACACAGGGAGAGAAGCGAGCAGCTGTGCCTTTAAATGCCATTTCCTTCTATTGTATTTGAATGGTGATCAGGAAAGAGGAAATGAAAGCAAAGGGGCTGAGCTAAAGGCAGCAATGCTGCAAAGGGGACACCAATCCGCTATATAAGTGACAGTGACACAGGCGTCCCTCTCAGACCTTCCCTTCTTGCAACAGGACTCATTCAGCTGCTGGGGATACAGATGTGGCTGCTCAGTGATGGAGAAGGGGCAGCGGGTATGTGCACTGAGTGACACTGGGAGTTGGGGGGACAGCTCCGTCATTGGGGGTCTCTGGTGCACGGACTTGTGACGGTGGAATCGCTGATTGTGGCTCGCTGCAAAGAAGACGACGGATCATTGTGCGGACAATACACAGGAGAAGGCAAATGTCATCAGCCATAGAAAGGAAGACCCTGGACCCTGCAGAGTAAGCATACACGGGGGGGTGCCTGGCGCATGGCGGGGGCAGCGGGGAGGCGTAGTCCAACAAGGGGGGGGGGGGGCAGAGTTGGGACAGGTGACAGCTTTGGGTGTAGGGAGATGGCTGCTACAATGAAAGATGGTGGGCAGTGGTTTGCACTAGGGCTGCAGAACATTAACTGGGGATAACTGGGCAGCATGAGCGTGGGGTCGCACAGGTGAGGGACTGCTCACCAAAAAAACTGGCACAACTGTTGCACCCCTTAATATCCAACGTAAGATGTATTCTGTGCCAGCAGCACCCATCCCCTGGTCACCCGGTCAGTGGGGTGTATTTCCACATGGTATCGCAGCTTCCTGACGGGTGTGCACACGGTCATACAGATGGGGCTTTTAGATATTCAACATTTGGCACAATCTTTGCGTCATTTCATGATCTGCTTCTGCAGCTTTATGTAAAATGGCAGGTAAACAAGGTTAACACAAAGTGCGTTAAACAACAAACTCGGCTCTGCTGCGCGTGTATACAATTACCCTGCATTGTTTCGAAAAGTTGCTGTAGAAAGTATCAGGCGGAATAGTACTGATTGGTGAGTGTGGAATAAGCCCATTGAAAAGATAGATAGATAGATAGATAGATAAGAGATAGATAGATAGATAGATAGATAGATAGATAGATAGATAGATAGATAGATGCTATCATCCTTTATTATGACATATAGGTGAAAATTTGAATATTGTGGAAAGTTCATTTATTTTAGTAATGCAACTTAAAAGGTGAAACTAACATATGAGACTCATTACAGGCAACGTGAGATATTTCAAGCCTTTATTTGTTATAATTTGGATGATTATGGCTTACAGCTTATGAAACCCCAAAGTCACAATCTCAGGTCCCCTTTGCTCAGGGGATATGGATTAATTAGCTGACTAGAGTCTGACACTTTGAGCCTCGAATATTGAACCTTTTCACAAAATTCTAATTTTAAGCTGCATTACTGAAATAAATGGACTTTTGCACAATATTCAAATTTTTCGAGTTTCATCTGTATATTGGCAGTGGTTGAATCTACAACTTATAGAAGAGAACAGGACTTTATATTTATGACACAGTTGCTTCCATGGCTTTTATTTCCTGTGTGAATAACTGAGGCAGGACAAGAGGATGCATGCAGTCAGAACCAGATCTGCACATCCTGAAATGTAATACACCTTTACACATGTCGTAATGTAGACTGAGAGTTTTTGTGTCTTGTTCCCGCCCGTCTCCTGGGATCTGCCCAGCCCTGCAGTAAGCATACAATGAGTGTGTAGTACTCTCCTTAGGTTTCTACTCCCATCATCCACAGTCATTAACAAGCTGAGCACCTTGAGAAATGTCTGCAGAGAAACGCTTTTCCCACTGGTGTCTATGCAGATTTATATCTGTGCATTTATCATGGGTCACATTACCACTAGTAGATTTTCTGGCATTACACATCCTAAAATTGCTCCCCCCCCCCCCATGCTCTTAAAGGGGTTGTCCGCTTTTTATTATTGATGATAGGTCATCAATATCAGATCGGCGGGGTCCGACTCCAATCAGCTGTTTCAAGAGAGCACAGCGCTCATACAAGCGCTGCCTTCTCTGCTCTGTTTACTTGCTTGCCGCAGCAATTCCAGTGGTGAACAGGTGTAATTACAAGTATGGTGTCCCCATTCACTTCTATGGGATGGCTCTGTCTGTTCAAGTGAATACTACAAAGCGGCCACCATACTTGTACACCTGCAATTGCTGTGGCGAGCAGGTAAACAGAGCAGAGAAGGCAGCGCTCGTATGAGTGCTGCCTTCTCTTCACAGCTGATCGGCGGGGGTGCCAGGGGTCAGACCCCCGCCGATCTCATATTGGCGACCTATCCTGAGTATACATCATCAATAGCAAAAAGTGGACAACCCCTTTAAATCCTGAGACCTAAAAATGAAGGGTCCTCCAGGGGGATACATACAGTCCATAGGTAATGTCTAAGTCTAATATACTCCAAGTCCTAATCTTGGGGACTGTGACTCAAGGTAGACACTTCTATTTTTGCATGGACAAGTGATAATTTCAATGCAAAGGGTTGTCTGGATCAGAAGGAGCTTAGATGGTCTTTAGGCTGCATGTTAGTCTAGGGTTTAGTTTCGAGGACTGGCTGGGGTTGCCGGTCTAACGGCGAGTGCTCCACTGCACCATTGTTGGGGTGGATCAGAAAACCTATTCCAAAACCTATTAGGGAATTGTGAGTTAATAGAGGGGGTCCTACTTTCATGACCCTCATCTTTAGCTAGAGAACAGAGCAGTTACAAAGAGTGTCTCTCGCTCTGAAGGACCTGGCCTGTCCTGCATTACACAGGAAGCCCATTTATTTTAATGGACACCATGTAATGCCTTACTTCTCCTGTGGGGGTGCTGCAGGAAATTGAACGCCTTACAACTGATTGCTGGGGGCCCAGCAGCAGGACATTCTGTGATCATTGGGGGACCTTTCTAATAAAAAATGATTGTCCTTCCTTGGACAACCAATGTATGGCACTTCCATGGGTACATGTAAAACCATCTGCTCCCCCAGTATTGATGTCCTTGAGATTAGCACTTGGGGGCCAACCTGAGACACAGTTACTTGTGATGGTCCACATCTGAATGATAGTTGCATTTTGTAAGTACCATAGGTCTTCTCACGGTTCTTTAGCATAGTCAGTGGGGGATAGGCAACTAATGTCTGGTCAACAGGAGCCTAGCCAATGTGATTATATGGCTCTATTGTGTGTTGGGATCAGGATATCAGGCCATGCGTTACTCCGGCATGCCACATGCTTGTATGTCGCTTGCTGATCTCTTTCTTACATGCTTGGGACTCATACTAGCCCTTTAAGTTCGAAAATAGCTTTGCCGTATAGTGCCACTGTGGGTATCAGAGGATGGGATAGACAACTGGCAGCACAATGTGACCGTCACCCAAAGGGCCTACATGACAGTCTGGTCCTGCATGACTGCTACCCCAAACCCGATTCACAGGGGCGCGGGGGGAGGGGGGAACGTGCAAATGGCCATCATGCTGCTCCATAGACTGGATACATATAGGGCTCCCTATGGAGGTCTCACCATGACATAATGGGTATCATGTGAAGGACGAGGGAGGACAACTATACAATATAACTACACAGTGACCAATATGAACATCTGTTCCCTACAGTGAACCAGTGGATGAAGTCCTGCAGATCCCACCCTCACTTTTGACATGTGGGGGCTGCCAGCAAAATATCGGGGATCGCTACTTCCTAAAGGCCATCGACCTGTACTGGCACGAGGACTGTCTGAGCTGTGACCTGTGTGGGTGCCGGTTAGGAGAAGTCGGGAGGAGACTTTACTACAAATTAGGACGCAAGCTGTGCCGGAGAGATTACCTAAGGTACAGGACGACATTTTATATTCAATAGTCCATCATTATAGAATGTTGTACAGTCCAATGTCCATCCTAATACAGTGTTCATTATCCTACAAAATAAAGTCAATCATCTTACATTGTACAGTCCTTCATCCTACATTGTACAGTCCTTCATTATACATTGTACAGTCCATCATCCTACATTGTACAGTCCGTCATCCTACAATGTACAGTCCTTCAATTTACATTGTACAGTCCGTCATCCTACATTGTACAGTCCATCACCCTACATAGTACAGTCCGTCATCCTACATAGTACAGTCCGTCATCCTACATAGTACAGTCCATCATCCTACATTGTACAGTCCATCATCCTACATTGTACAGTCTGTCATCCTACATTGTACAGTCCTTCATTTTACATTGTACAGTCCATCATCCTACATAGTACAGTCCGTCATCCTACATTGTACAGTCCTTCATTTTACATTGTACAGTCCATCACCCTACATAGTACAGTCCGTCATCCTACATAGTACAGTCCGTCATCCTACATTGTACAGTCCATCATCCTACATTGTACAGTCCATCATCCTACATTGTACAGTCCATCACATTACATTGTACAGTCCTTCATCCTACATAGTACAGTCCATCACCCTACATAGTACAGTCCGTCATCCTACATTGTACAGTCCATCATCCTACATTGTACAGTCCGTCATCCTACATTGTACAGTCCATCACCCTACATTGTACAGTCCGTCATCCTACATTGTACAGTCCATCACCCTACATAGTACAGTCTGTCATCCTACATTGTACAGTCCGTCATCCTACATTGTACAGTCCGTCACCCTACATTGTACAGTCCATTTTCCTACATTGTACAGTCCGTCATCCTACATTGTACAGTCCGTCATCCTACATTGTACAGTCCATCATCCTACATTGTACAGTCCGTCATCCTACATTGTACAGTCCGTCACCCTACATTGTACAGTCCTTCATCCTACATAGTACAGTCCATCACCCTACATAGTACAGTCCGTCATCCTACATTGTACAGTCCGTCACCCTACATTGTACAGTCTATTATCCTAGATAGTACAGTCCACCCCTCTACATTGTACAGTCCGTCATCCTACATTGTACAGTCCATTATCCTAGATAGTACAGTCCACTCTTCTACATAGTACAGTCCGTCATCTTACATAGTACAGTCCGTCATACTACATAGTACAGTCCACCCTTCTACATAGTACAATGTAGGATGATGGAATGTACTATCATTCTACTTTGTACAGTCCATTATCCTACTGTCTATCAACCTACACTGCACAGTCCATCATCCTACACTGTACAGTCCTTTACTCTACATTTTATCGTCTACCATCCTATGCTGTACAGTTCAACATCCCACACTGTACAGTCCATCATTCTATTGTCTATTATCCTACACTGCACAGTCCATCATCCTACATTGCACAGCCCATTATGCTACCCCGTACAGTCCATTGTTCTACTTTGTACAGTCCATCATCTTACACTGTACAGTGCATCCTACTTTGCATAGTCCATCATTTAACCTTGTACAGTCCATCGTTCTACATTACATAGTCCATCAATTTACATCTCATGGTCCATTATCCTACATTGTACAATTCATTGTTCTATATTGTACAGTGCATCATCCTACACTGCGTAGTCCATCATCCTTGATTGCACAGTCCGTCATTATGTATTATAAATGTACTAATTCGCTAGGAAAACCCCAGTCTATATACTCTATTAAGGCATATGGACATCATAGAGAAGAGTCCCCTGCTCGTGAGCCAGCTCTGTGGGCCAGAGAGGAGCTCCAGTAAGTCTAAGCTACCTCCTCTCTGATTGACCCATTCCGTCCATGAATTAAATAAAAGGCCTTTCATTTGAATGGTGGCCTGCAGGGGAAATATATGGCTGGCAGCAACTTACCCCAGCAATTACTATGACTCCTATCATTTCAGGTGTACCACCTAACAATGCCTTTTTGTGATTCTCTTCCAAAGGCTTTTCGGTCAGGACGGTCTATGTGCATCATGTGACAAGAGGATCCGGGCTTATGAAATGACCATGCGGGTGAAGGACAAAGTCTACCACCTGGAGTGCTTCAAGTGCGCGGCTTGTCAGAAGCACTTCTGCGTTGGTGACCGCTACCTGCTCATCAACTCAGACATTGTTTGCGAGCAGGACATCTACGAATGGACCAAACTTAATGGGATGATGTAGCCTCACGTGGGTCTACTCAGGTGGACGTCTCTCTCATATGTTATATGCTCCATGAGGTCACCAGATAAACCTCACTCTATGACACTGAGTCCTAGAAATCCATCACGTCGTGTTGGACATCCAAGGTGGTCTCTGCTAGAAGAACCATAAGGTGGTTCCAATTCAGTTCTCTGTCCTCACCATTGTGCTTCTATATTGAGAAGAAGAGGACAATATTTGAGTGGTTACCTCCTATGGATTATGAAAAAAACATTTTGCAAGACACATAACAATCAAAAAGACTACAAACTACTGCAACGTGTTCGGTGACCATGATGCAAACGTACGCTGCAGTTTTTGGCAGTGAATGGAAGTATCAATACCACTGACCTATGCTGGATAATCTATGCAATACAAGCGTCTTGTTCTTAATTTCCAATTTTTTTTCCACTGTGGAAAGGTTAAAGACTATGTCAATGTAACTGACATACTTCTTCCTGTGTAGAATGGTTCCTAGAGAGCCCTCTGAAGCTCAGGGGTATAAGGAAGCCTCTATCCTCATATATATTGCATTAAATAAAGTTAGGTTCATGTTTTCATTTCTCTGGGGACACAATTATTATTATTATCATTATATTTTATTTTGCTTCATATAATATTATTTTATTACTCCAGAGCTTCACTCATAATTCTGCTAGCTGTCATTGGACACAGTCGACAAGCTTGTTGGCAGACACGCTTCTTACAGATTAATTCAGTTGAACTCCTGTGATGCAGCCACCAGCAGAATAGTGAGTGCAGCTCTGGAGTATAATGCAGGATGTAACTCAGGATCAGTACAGGATAACTAATGTAATGTATGTACACCGTGACTGCACCAGCATAATAGTGAGTGCAGCTCTGGGGTATAATACAGGATGTAACTCAGGATCAGTACAGGATAACTAATGTAATGTATGTACACCGTGACTGCACCAGCATAATAGGGAGTGCAGCTCTGGAGTATAATACAGGAGGTAACTCAGGATCAGTACAGGATAAGTAATGTAATGTATGTACACAGTGACTGCACCAGCAGAATAGTGAGTGCAGCTCTGGAGTATAATACAGGAGGTAACTCAGGATCAGTACAGGATAAGTAATGTAATGTATGTACACAGTGACTCCACCAGCAGAATAGTGAGTGCAGCTCTGGAGTATAATACAGGATGTAACTCCGGATCAGTACAGGATAACTAATGTAATGTATGTACACAGTGACTGCACCAGCAGAATAGTGAGTGCAGCTCTGGAGTATAATACAGGATGTAACTCATGATCAGTACAGGATAACTAATGTAATGTATGTACACAGTGACTCCACCAGCAGAATAGTGAGTGCAGCTCTGGAGTATAATACAAGATGTAACTCAGGATCAGTGATGTAATGTATGTACACAGTGATTGCACTAGCAGAATAGTGAGTGCATCTCTGGAGTATAATACAGGATGTACCTCAGGATCAGTAATGTAATGTATGTACACAGTGACTGCACCAGCAGAATAGTGAGTGCAGCTCTGGAGTATAATACAGGATGTAACTCAGGATCAGTGATGTATATATGTACACAGTGATTGCACTAGCAGAATAGTGAGTGCAGCTCTGGAGTATAATACAGGATGTAACTCAGGATCAGTACAGGATAAGCAATGTAATGTATGTACACAGTGACTCCATCAGCAGAATAGT
The DNA here is from genome assembly GCF_014858855.1 of Bufo gargarizans. Lineage (NCBI taxonomy): Eukaryota > Metazoa > Chordata > Amphibia > Anura > Bufonidae > Bufo > Bufo gargarizans. The sequence goes on from NC_058089.1 coordinate 16,758,562, forward strand.
GAGTGCAGCTGTGGAGTATAATACAGGATGTAACTCAGGATCAGTACAGGATAAGTAATGTATGTACACAGTGACTGCACCAGCAGAATAGTGAGTGCAGCTCTGGAGTATAATACAGGATGTAACTCAGGATCAGTGCAGGATAAGTAATGTAATGTATGTACACAGTGACTGCACCAGCAGAATAGTGAGTGCAGCTCTGGACCAGCTGTTCCTGAGCTGCGATTACCTGTGGGTGTGGTCGCCTGTGGCTGTGTGTAGCTGCTGCTGCTGCTGCTGCTCCTGAGCGTTTGGAGGAAAATCTATCCACCTGAGGCCGGCTCTCTCCTCCCCAGGGGGAGAGTGGGTTCTCAGGCATGAGCGAGGGAAGCAAGCCCCAGGCTCCTGTTCCCAGCGGCAGGCCTTCAGGGGACAGGAGAAGCCAGCGTTTGGCCTGCATGGAGGACTCAGGGGTAAGAAGATCTGGCAGGAGTCGCAGTAATGTGGCTTCTGTCTCCCCTGAGTCTGAGGGTAGTAGGAAGAGCCGCAAGGCTGGATCCGCTAAGGAGGACCCGAATGCCAGCATGGGTGAGAGTGGCCCTTCCGGGGCCCAGCAAAAGCCGAGTGTTCACGGAGGTGAAGCAGATCTTGAGGAGGAAGGCTGGGGCGTACTGAGGGCCCGGGAGTCCATTTCCACCTACGGATCCCGGGTCATGAGCCACCTCCGTGAGTACGAAGACGCGACTAAGACCCTGAGGAGGCTCCGGGAGGAGCTGCGCGGCTTGAGGTCTTGTGTTGGAGTGGCCCCAAAGAGGAAGAAGCAGGGGCTGGAGAGCCAAATAAAGCAGCTACAAGCTGACATTGGCGAGATTGAGCAAAGGCGGACTGTACTCCGAGATAAAAGCGGCCCGTTTAAGGAAAAACTCCTAAACGAGGAACGTTTTCGGAAGATGGCGGAGGAGAAGGGGCAGATGGGGCAGCAGCCTGACAGCCAGGTGGAGAAGGAACCAGTCGTGCAGGAGGAGGATGATGATGATGACCAGCAAGATCCACCTGGCAGCCTGCAGGAGCAGATTCCGTACAGTGGGCCCCCTGCACGCCAAATAGCAAGGTCACCCAGCTGCGGCTCGGGGGATGAGTATGAGACCTGCGGCCCGGGAGGGGCCCTAGTGGAGGAGATCCAGCTCCTGGAGTCCCCAGTGCGTTTCCAGGACTTATGCTTTGGTGATGAGTTGCCACCGGAGACGCCTGGGGAAGGAAAGAAAAAGGCTAAGAAGACCAAGCTCCAGGAGCAGGTAAGATATGTATACACCCCCCTCCCTGGGACCCCCGGGTCGACCGCAGGGCCGGCTCACTGTATTAGCCCCTCTTCTCAGCCCAGCCCGTGTCCTGCAGTGGACTCGGTGCAGGAGAGAGGGGAGAGCGAGGTATCCGATATGGTGGTGAGCTCCGTCTCTGTTTGCAGTAACGGGGATGGAGCTGGTGCGACACCGGCTGAAAAGCCGGACAGGAAGGTTACTGCGGAGGATGAGAGAAAAATCTCTGGCGCTGGAGTTTGCTCCCTGATGGGAAGGAGGGGGTGGCTCCACGCCACAGATGGCTGCAGGAGCTCCGATGGCTCCAACCGCTGATGACGCTGTTCCCTCGGGCCAGCAGAGGCATGAAGGAGCTGTCGGAGCTATGACGGTTACGCCTCCCAATGAAGGTCAAGAACTGAGGCCAAAGCCTTTGTTTTGTATTGGCGCTGCTGGTCCAGATGAGCGGCGCCATGAAAGAACAGATCAGCAGCGTTTGGATCAGCGGCGCCCGGTAATGGATCAGCGGCGCCCAAAAGTTGTAAATGGTAGTACTGAGGAAGCGGAGGGCAATGATAAAAGTGGGGTTGGGGCTGTGGCCTATCTTTTGGGGGCAGCTCCGACCCCAGGGCCCAGTGATGCTGAGGTACCAATAATTACACCAAAACACACCGGTTCAGCCAGTATGAGTGAGGGAGCAGGTGGGGGGCAGAAAATTATTTTTAATAAAAATATGTCTGGGGGTTTGGATGGTGGAGTGAATGGTGTTAGGAGGGAAGGAAGGGAGGTCGCAGAATCTGTTGTAAGTAAGGCTGGTTTGGGGATGGAAGATATGGAAGTGGGTGGTGGAGGGTCTTTGGTAAGTGGGGAGGGTGTGGAACCTGGTCCGGTTGCCCCCCCGGCTGTGGCAGCCCCTGTGCGCAGTTTTGCTACTGTCACAGCCGGGGTGAGTAGGGGACCCTCCTTGTCCTCTGGCTCTGGGGACGGCGTTTTGCAGCGGCGTCTTCTGGAGGCTCTAAAGAGAGGGGAGAGCACAATCAATGTAGAGGGGAGGGAGGTTGATCTATCCTTTTGGATAGATAGGCATGGCCTCTCAGCCTTCCGAGAGCAAAGGAGCGGGGAGACCACGTGGTCCCTCCCGACAGCTGGGCAGGGTGCTCTCCGTAGGAATGTGGTCCGTCTGAGGTGGAGGGGCAGTGATACATGTCCTTCAAGATCAGAAGTTGTTGAGCTCCTTCTAAAGATGGGCTTCAAGGCGACAGACATCTACGCCTTGATACATCCCTATGGGACCCCTGAGTTCGATGTCAGCTTTGTTCGGCCGGAGGGACTTGAGCTCTTCTGGTCGAACTATGAGATGGCAAAGGACGAGCCCAGCTGGCGAGATTTTGCCGTCCAGGCAGTGTCTCGTCAGAACAATGTGAAGAGGGTGACCGTTCTAACCCGTAACGAGTCACTCTCGTGTATTGACATCATGACGTGGCTCGGCCGATATGGGGAGGTGGTGGAGGTTCCCAAGAAGAACAGGGATGAACATGGCATCTGGTCTGGGGCCTGGACGTTCATGGTAAAACTTAGGCTTTTAGGAAACACAGTTACTCACATACCATCTGCCACCTTCCTTGGAAGGGATCGCATCCAGATTTTCTACCAGGGTCAGCTGAAGCTCTGTCACAGATGCGGCAGCCCCACACACTTCAGTGCTAACTGCACTGTACAGAAGTGCGCGCTGTGTGGGGAGATTGGCCACCTCGCTGCATCATGTGCAGAGATTAGGTGTCACCTGTGTGGTGACTTAGGTCACCCATTCAGTCGCTGCCCTCATTCCTTTGCCAATGCGGTCAATGCCCCGGCGGGAGGAAGCCGTGAGGCCAATTCTACTGGGGCAGGGGCTGGCAGAAGTGAAGGAACAGAGGGGCCAGGGAAGAAAAGTAAGCAAAAGACGCCTGCCCAACTGAGGCGTCAGGAAAATCGCCGAAGGGAGAGGGAGATGGGTGAATCCCGGGAACCTCAGGCAACTGGGGAAGCTGGGATGACCCCTGATCTCACCCCTGAGACTGCTGCTACTGCTGAGGCCCAAAGGGACAGTGAGCTGGATGAGGAAATTAGGAGGATCCAGGAAGAGGAAGGTGCCATCTCCTCATTATCCCCCCATGACGGGGGAAGTGGGGGATGGCAAAAGCAGGGTAATAAACGTACAGGGAAAAAGGGAGATTTAAGATCTTCTCCCACCCGCCAGATGCCAAAGGAAGGTACAACCAACCCCCCTCTGATTAGTCTCTCAAACCGGTTCCAAGCCATTGGTGACACCTCCCCCTCCTCAGGGGAGGGAGCCGGTGGGGAGGTTTCGGGAGTCGCGGTGACACCTGGGCCTGCGGGGGACGCCGAGCCTCCTTCTACTGGGGAAAACATGTCCTCAGGGGTGGGGGCTGGCTTGGAGTCAGAGCACAAGGGCAGAGGTGAAATGGACACATCTGTTTGTTTGAAGAGGGGTAAGCCATCATCTGATGAAAAAGTTGGTGGGGGCAGGGGCAGTGGGAAAAGAAAGCCATCTAATTCAATCACCCATGATGGCGGCACTCACTCCGTTGACGCTGGCGTCCATTAATGTCGCCAGCATTAAGTCAGATACGGCTAGATTTGCGGCCTTTGATTTTTTCAGCCGGGTTGAAGCTGACATTTTGTTTTTGCAGGAGACCAGGCTGCCAGATTTGGCATCTGTATTTAAAGCTAAAAGGGAGTGGCGACGCGGATCCTCCTACTGGTCTCTTGCGGCCGAGCCGTATAGCGGGGTGGCAGTCCTTTTTACTGCACCGGTAGAATGCCGACGGGTTATTGAATTAGAAATGGGGAGGTGCCTGATCCTGGATGTCCTCATGAGGGGACAAGAACTTCGTCTAATTAACATCTATGGTCCCCAGTCCAAGTGGGACCGTAAGTGTCTCTTCATGAGGATCAAGCCCTATCTTTTTACAAGTCGGCAGGTGGTCTTTGGAGGGGACTTCAATACTGTCACGAGGCCCCAGGATAGGGGAGGTTCCAGGGACAAGCTGACTTACGACAGCGTTGCGCTTAATAAAATAGCTAGTGAGGCTCGTCTGGTGGATGTCCACATCCGGCACACCCCAGGCCACCCGGGGTTCACCTATCATAGGGCTAGTTGTAGGTCTAGAATAGACAGGTTTTATTTAAAGGAGGAAGCCGTCTCTTCAGCCGTGTCCGCTGTGGAGGTGGAGTTCTCCGACCACTGTATGATTTTGTTTTCTCTGAATGTTGCAGAGACCCCCCGAATGGGAAGGGGCTACTGGAGGCTCAATTCGTCTCTCTTGGAAGAAGCGGAGATAAGACAGTCCTTTGAGGATTTCGTTCAGAGCCAGGTACCATTGCTGGATCTCTGCGGCAGTAAGTCTGAGTGGTGGGAGATCTTCAAGGAAAGGGTGGGGAGATTCTTCCGCCAGCTCTCGAGCCTCAGGAGTCTGAGTAAGTATCGCCTGTATCAGGGCCTGAGGAGGAAACTCGAACGTCTTGTCTCGACTGGGGGTAGCCGTGAGGAGATCTCCAGAGTGAAGTCTTTGCTTATGAGGTGTCAGTACGATAGGCACGCATCTTTGGTTTTTGAGAGGGATTACGGGAAATACCGCTCGCCCGACCCTTACAAAAACTGCAGGATGTCAGTGAGTAGTAAGATTGTGTCAGGACTGATTGATAGTACGGGTTCTCTGAGAAGGTCCAGATCAGGGATCCTGGAGGTTGTCAGATCCTTTTACTCACATCTCATGGCAAGGAGGGATCTTGATCGTGATAAGATATCGGCTTTCCTGACTGAAACTGTCCCTGAACCAGGGGTAGACCCCTCTCTCGACGGTTTGACGGAAATGATCAGTGAAGAGGAAGTCAGTCTGGTGATTGAGGGGCTTGCTCCCAAAAAATCACCTGGTCCGGATGGCTTAACATCTGAGTTTTACAAGACCTTTAAGGACACCTTAGTTCCCCTCTTGACTGAGGTATTAAATGAGTGTCTCTCCTCGGGTACTCTACCAAAGTCAATGAGGAGGTCGGCCCTGATCATCCTGTCAAAGGGTAAAGATCCTTTCCACATTGAGAATTGGCGTCCCATAGCGCTCCTCGGTGTGGACAGAAAGATTTTGGCAAAGGTGCTATTTAATCGGCTGGTGAAGTTTGCACCCCAGCTCCTTTCTGGGGCCCAGCATTGCTCTGTTCCCGGCCACAGTACTTTTAGTGCTGTGCTCAGTGTCCGGGAGGCCGTGGAGCAGGGCAGGGCAGGTCACTGGAAGGGGTACATGCTGTCCTTGGATCAGGCAAAAGCATTTGATCGTGTTAACCACGAGTACCTCTGGTCTGTCCTTCTGAGATATGGCCTGCCCGGGGGGTTTGTTGATTGGCTTAAGACCTTGTATGCAGGGGCAGAGAGTTTCCCGCTTGTGAATGGTTGGATTGGGCGTCCTTTTGGGGTGGGATCTGGGGTTCGCCAGGGTTGTCCTCTGAGCCCGCTTTTGTACGTGTTCGCGATCGATCCCTTCCTTAGAGGGGTTGATCGTGGGCCGTTGGCGGGCATCGGGATGGACCGGGCGGCTCCGGAGACTACACTGAGGGTGGTGGCGTATGCTGATGACGTAACTATCTTTGTGTCTTCGAGAGGGGAGGCAGAGTGGGTACTGTCTGAGGTAGAGCGCTACTCAGAGTCATCTGGGTCCAAGATCAACCGAGATAAGTGTGAGAGTCTCTGGCTGGGAGGTGGAGATCCTGGTTTTGATCTCCCGGACACCCTTCCAGAGCCCCAGGAATCTACAAAAGTCCTCGGCATTGAATTTGGCCAGGGGGATTACCCCCATCAAAATTGGGATAGCAGGCTTAAGATTGCCGCTCAGAAGGTGGACCAGTGGAAGGGTTGGTCTTTAACCCTCAGGGAAAGGGTGAACATTATCAAAACCTACCTGATCCCTTTGCTGTTATATCTGGGCAGTGTGTGCGTCTTGCCGGAACCTTTCTGGACTCGGGTCTACAGTCTGTTCTTCCAGATGTTATGGGGAAACAGACTGAACCTTGTCAAGAGGGAGGTTACTTACCGTACGAGGAGACTAGGAGGGTTGGGTATGGTCAACCCTGTGGTGTTCCTGGTGAACACCTTTATTAAGATTAATCTCTCGAACCTCTGGCAAGAGAGGGCTCCTCTGTGGGTAGCCTCCTGTCGGGGATGGTTTCGGCCTTTCTTCCAGGAATGGGAGACAGGGGGGCAAGTGAAGGATCTCCGCACACCACATGGGCATCTCCCGGCTTATGCTGCCCTGGTTCTGAAGGTATTACGTCGGTGGGGTCTGGGGATGTGGGAAATCAGGACTCAGTCAAGGAGACTCCTTGACCAGAGGGTTCTGTTGACCCATTTCCAGAAACCTCTGGCCCTCAGGGACTGCCCAGGTCGGGATCTGAGGGTTGGGTTACGGCTTTTAAATTCCAATAGGATCCCCTTGAAGTTCTTTGACTTGACTTGGCGCTGCTTCCATGGGAAACTGTGTGTGAGGGACAATCTGAAGTGTAGGAGCTCTGAGGACAGGGGGTGTCCCCGTGAGGAGTGCGGTGGTGTGCTGGAAAGCATGGACCACTTCCTGCTTCATTGTCCCTTTAACACAGAGGTTTACACCAGGGTGGGGACCTCCATTGGCTGGCCTAGGCTGGTCACTCTCTCCTATGCGGAATGGGCCTATGGAGCATTCAGACACCTGGGTGGTAGGGACCTTTGCACTTTATTCCTAGTCAGCTCAGTGGTCAGGTACTACACGTGGCATGCACGGTGTTTAGTTTCGACGCAACGCAAAATCCTCCCCGAGGATGAGGTGGTTAGGAACATTCTCGGAGACCTGGTGAAGGTGCGCTCTCTGGAGTACGAGAGGTTGGGGGCGGGTAGAGCCTCTCTCCTCTGGAGGGGTTTTGCCTTTAGGGTACCCTAGCCTGTTGTCTCCCCTCCCGGTGGTGGGCTGAAGCTGACACTGTAGATTTTTGTTTTGTTTTGGTGGCTGTATGAGGACATAGGGCTTGCAGGCGCCAAACTTGGGCTTTAATGGGTTGTGTGTGGCTGAAAAGCCTCACGGTGGGTGGTGAGGGTAAGGTCTACTATGTAATGTACTATGTAATGTAGTTTATATGTCTTTATGTCTATATATATATTTGTATATTTGTATAGGTTGAGTTGTCGGGTGTAGTGTTAGGTTGGGTGGTGGGTAAATGGGGGGAGGGTTCCATGGAACATTGGGGACTTTGGGACATATAAGAAAATCCTGGGCTGGTTCATGGACGTCTGTTATCATGTACTGGGGGCATGGGATGCGGGACCAGCTCAGGGACCAAAAAAAAAAAAAAAAAAAAAAAAAAAAAAAAAATATAATATATAAAAAAAAAAAATTGTGTGTTGCATTGGGGTGGTGGTGGGTGGGCTTTTTGTAAGTTTAACTTCTGTATTTGTTAAGTGTAGGTAGGTGCAACCGGATCAGGAAGGTTAGTACATGTACATAGATATTGTAAATATTGTACATAGCTGGTGTTCTGTGGCGAGTGGGCTGGACCGGTGCTGTCTGCGCCGCGCTGAGGAGCATCATGTCCTGTATGGTTGGTTTGGTCTCTGTTTTATATATTTATTTATCTGTTTGTTTTAAAATTTTAATAAAAGAAATACAGGATGTAACTCAGGATCAGTACAGGAGAAGTAATGTATGTACACAGTGACTTCACCAGCAGAATAGTGAGTGCAGCTCTGGAGTATAATACAGGATGTAACTCAGGATCGGTACAGGATAAGTAATGTAATGTATGTACACAGTGACTCCACCAGCAGAATAGTGAGTGCAGCTCTGGAGTACAATACAGGATGTAACTCAGGATCAGTACAGGATAAGTAATGTATGTACACAGTAATTGGCAGAGTAAGATGAAGGCACAGGTGCACAGAGTTCTTCCTCCAATGTCCAGCAGCTCACAGTGGGTTAGGAAAGTAAAAAGAAGCATCACCCTCTGTCATGGACACCCCACCACTCTAACTGCCCGTTCAGAATACATGCACTCTCTGCCAAGCAGATGAGTATGCATGTTCAGCCAACAGCTGTCTAATTGGCAAAATTTTACCGTCCTCCAATCATAGACAATAAATAACTGGTGCAGGCAGTCAATGGCTTTAGGCGAGGGGAGAACCGGAGCATTGCTGCAGCCAATGACTGGCTTCGGTGGTGACGTGTCTCCCGAGCGATCAATAATAGGAGACTGGCAGGTGTCCGCATCCCGCGGATCAGCTGGCGCCAGAACTAGACAGCTCCACCCATAGTGTAGTGGTCAGAACTGGTAACTGCAGCACTGCTCTGATTCCCCCTGGGCTTTATCGCTCGCGGGTCTGCAGCGGTCAAATACCTGTACAGTACGCCACCGAGATGGGGGGAGACCCCTTTCAGCTTTGTGACTGATGCTTTTTACTGTGTAATCCCCTATAGAAATCTATAGGAGTCTTCAGATGGTGACAGGAATGCACGGACACCATCATGGCCTGGAGGCTAGTATCATCCCCCCCATCAAAGACATCCAGAGATAGTGACGAGGTGACATCAAAAGGAGACTTCTGTCTGCCCCAGAGCTTATCATACACCGCCTTCATCTGGTGCTGATACACGATCAGGGGAGTCATGGCGGATGCAGGAATGTGCTGACAATATGGCGGACAGTGACCTGTTCACTCATGGGGCTATGCTGAGGACAGGGCTGTATGTAGCAGCGGCATAATGTGAGGAGGGGACTGGGTAGAAGCAGCAAATGGGACAGAGAATTTCTGGACAGGAGTGTGCCGATCTTATGGAGGACTGAGACCTGAGGTTATGTCAGTGAGGACAGGGCCATAATGTGAGGAGTGGAATAGGTGCAGGATAGTATGGGGTAGTGTGTGGGCCAGCAGCACAGAGTATTTTAGGACAGGAGGGTTCCTAAATAAGTATATGGGCACCTTATGAAGTAAGGGGACAATTAGGTTTTGCCCCAACAGGATATACAGGCCTTGTCATGATGTTAGGTGCAATCACATCCAATGAGAGTCCCCAAAATGCACACACATATATTGTGAACATTAGCCTGACACGGAGTGCATTCGGAAAGTCTTCAGACCCCTTCAGTTTTGTCACATTTTATGTTGTGGCCTTACAGTATAATCATTTTTTACAAATTACAGTTTTTCCCATCATTCTGCGCCCAATCCTCTATAATGAGCATGTGAGAACAGAATGTTAGAAATCTTTGCTAATTTATTGAAAAGAAAAAACTAAAATCTCACATTGACATAAGTCTTCAGCCCCTTTACTCAGGACATAAGTCTTCAGCCCCTTTACTCAGGACATAAGTCTTCAGCCCCTTTACTCCGGACATAAGTCTTCAGCCCCTTTACTCAGGACATAAGTCTTCAGCCCCTTTACTCAGGACATAAGTCTTCAGCCCCTTTACTCAGGACATAAGTCTTCAGCCCCTTTACTCAGGACATACAGTTGTGTTCAAAATAATAGCAGTGTGTTTAAAAAAGTGAATAAAGCTCAAAATCCTTCTAATAGTTTTTTTTCCATACACACACAGATGCATTGGGAACACTACACATTCTATTCCAAATCAAACCATGAAGAAAAATATATCAAATTTGTGTTGTTCCTAAAAAAACTGAAGAAAAGTGAATAATAGACGGTTCAAAAAAATAGCAGTGTTTGTATTCTTCTTTACAGACTCAAACATTCACTATATAAACTGAAAAATGTTTGAAGATGTTTCTTTCCTTTGAATCACTTCACTAATATTTAGTTGTATAACCGCTGTCTCTGAGAACTGCTGGACGTCTGTGCTGCTCGGAGTCACCACCTTCTGCCCCTGTGAACAGGTATCCATCCCAGGATGATTGGACCACATTCCACAGTTCTTCTCTATTTCTTGGTTTTGCCTCAGATACGACATTTTTGATGTCACCCCAAAAGTTTTCTATTGGATTAAGACCCGGGGATTGGGCCGGCCGCTCCATAACGTCAATCTTGTTGGTCTGGAACCGAGATGTTGCCCGTTTACCGGTGTGTTTAGGGTCGTTGTCTTGTTGGAACACCCATTTCGTTGGGCATTTCCTCTTCAGCAGGCATCCTCAAACTGCGGCCCTCCAGCTGTTGAAAAACTACAACTCCCAGCATCCCCGAACAGCTTACAGGTATCAGCCTACAGCAGGGCATTGTGGGAGTTGTAGTTTTACAACAGCTGGAGGGCCGCAGTTTGAGGATGCCTGCTCTTCAGCATAAGGCAGCATGACCTCTTCAAGTCTTCTGATGTATTCAAACTGATCCATGATCCCTGGTCTGCGATGAATAGGCCCAACACCGTAGTATGAGAGACCTCCCCATATCATGATGCTTGCCCACCATGCTTCACTGTCTTCACAGTGCACTGGGGCTGAATTCAGTGTTTGGGGGTCGTCTGACAAACTGTCTCCGGCCACTAGACCCAAAAAGAACAATCTTACTTTCATCAGTCCACAGAATGTCTCTTTAGTCCAGTCAATGTGCTCTTTGGTAAATTGTAACCTCTTCTTGCAGATAGCTCGTCTTCACAGAGGCGTCTTCTAATTGTAACAGTCTCACAGGGAACTTTAGACCTTCTTTGATCTTCCTGGAGCTGATTGTTGGCTGAGTCCTTGCCATTTTGGCTTTTCTTCTATCCATTCGAATGGTAGTTTTTCGCTTTCTTCCACGTCTTTCAGGTTTTGGTTGCCATTTTAAAGCATTTGCGATCATTTTAGCTGAGCAGCCTATCATTTTCTGCACTTCTTTATATGTTTTCCCCTCTCCAATTAACTTTTTAATCAAGGTACGCTGTTCTTCTGAACAATGTCTGGAACAACCCATTTTCCTCAGCATTTCAGAGAGAGATGCACTGTAACCAGCATGCACAACATGTGCTGCCTTCCTTCCTTAACTAAGGGCAATAATTGCCACTTGTTTTTCAAAGAATGAATGACCTCACTAATTGAACTCCACACTGCTATTATTTTGAATATGCCCCTTTCAATTAGAGATTCAATTACACAGAATCAGCAGCATGCATGTCATGACTGTTGGGTCTGTTGGATTTCTGACTCTACTACACCTGCTAGTAAATTATTTGCCATGTAGAAATATAATTTCTACCAAAAACAGTGATTGATCAGGTTAGTGATGTCTGACTGCTATTATTCTGAACACAAATGTATGTCTTTGGCAGTGATTCCAGCCTCCAGTCTTCTCACTGATGATGCTACAAGGTTTACACATCTGGTTTTGGGGATTTTCTGCCGACCTCCTCTGCAGGTCCTCTCAGTCTCTGTCAGGTTGGATGGGCACATGGGTGGTCAGCCATTTTCAGGTCTCTCCAGAGATTTTTGATTGGGTTCAGTCAGGGCTCTGGCCGGGCCACTCAAAGACATTCACAGAGTTGTCCCTGAGCCGCCCCTGTGTTGTCTTGGCTATGTTCTTAGGGTGATTGTCTTGCTGAAGTTGAACCTTCGGCCCAGTCAGAGGTCCAGAGCTCTTGGGGTCAGGTTTTTATTAAGAATATCTCCTCCTCCAGCCACCACTTTGCGGGGCTCTGTTTCCGATATAGGTGTGGGTCTCAGTGCTGGGACCCCCACCTATCAGACAATGGGGGCATCTTCTAGCAATATGCTCCCATTGTCTGTGATGAGACAACCCCTTTAATGTCAGCTACTGCTCTCTGCTATCAGCCAGAAAGACCCTCCATGTGTCTGCTGGGGCTGAATCGCCCCTTTATAATCAAAGCCTTAGCTAAGATAAAGTCATCAAATCCCAGCCATTTACATAGATAGCCGGCAGCAGATAGATACAGCAGGCAGATACAGCAGGCAGATACAGCAGGCAGATAGATACAGCAGGCAGATACGGCAGGCAGATACAGCAGACAGATAGATACAGCAGGCAGATACGGCAGGCAGATACAGCAGGCAGATACAGCAGGCAGATAGATACGGCAGGCAGATACGGCAGGCAGATACGGCAGGCAGATACGGCAGGCAGATACAGCAGGCAGATAGATACGGCAGGCAGATACGGCAGGCAGATAGATACGGCAGGCAGATAGATACGGCAGGCAGATAGATACGGCAGGCAGATACGGCAGGCAGATACGGCAGGCAGATACGGCAGGCAGATACAGCAGGCAGATAGATACGGCAGGCAGATACGGCAGGCAGATACAGCAGGCAGGCAGATACGGCAGGCAGATATGGCATGCAGATACGGCAGGCAGATAGATACGGCAGGCAGATACGGCAGGCAGATACGGCAGGCAGATAGATACGGCAGGCAGATACGGCAGGCAGATACAGCAGGCAGATACGGCAGGCAGATACAGCAGGCAGATAGATACGGCAGGCAGATACGGCAGGCAGATACAGCAGAGAGATAGATACGGCAGGCAGATACGGCAGGCAGATAGATACGGCAGGCAGATACGGCAGGCAGATACAGCAGGCAGATAGATACGGCAGGCAGATACGGCAGGCAGATAGATACGGCAGGCAGATACGGCAGGCAGATACAGCAGGCAGATAGATACGGCAGGCAGATACGGCAGGCAGATAGATACGGCAGGCAGATACGGCAGGCAGATACGGCAGTCAGATACAGCAGGCAGATAGATACGGCAGGCAGATAGATACGGCAGGCAGATACGGCAGGTAGATAAGGCAGGCAGATACGGCAGGCAGATATGGCATGCAGATACGGCAGGCAGATAGATACGGCAGGCAGATAGATACGGCAGGCAGATACGGCAGGCAGCAGTCTGTGTGGCCCATCAAGAGGTATAATTAAAGCAAAGGCCGGGGCTAAAAACTGCAGATAATGGAATAGGGATCAGCAACTTTCCACACTCCAGTGTTGTGAAACTACAACTCCCAGCATGCACACCTGCTCAGCCCTTCTCAGAAATCCAATAGAAGAGAATAGAGGATGCTGGGAGTTGTAGTTTCACAACACCTGGAGTGCCAAAGGTTGCTGCTCCCTGGTAGAGAGTATACGGTTCACCCCCTTACATATCAGTTGGCACCCAGCTTTTCCACAATCCACTGCGTTGGGTATGGCCAAAGCATTTGAAGGGGTTGTCCCACAAATAATATTCTTCAGCAGGGGTCAGCAACCTCCGGCACTCCAGGTGTTTGGAAACTATAACTCCCAGAATCTTCCTTTCATTTCTATGGGAGTTACAAGATCAGTGGAGTAAGTGTGCATAAATGGGAGTTGTAGTTTCACAGCAGCTGGAGAGCCAAAGGTTGCTGATCCCTGTTCTAAAGTTTTCGAACCAGCACTTGGATGTGAATTCTTTTGTAATTGCATGTAATTAAAAATGTAGTATAGCCACTGAGTTATAAACTGAAATCTATCTGTCTAGCGCCACCTGCTGTTTGCTCTTTTTCTAGCTTCTCCGTCCTGCTCACTGAGACAGAAGCACATCCTCAGCTCCGTCCTTCAACTGCCAATAACTGCAGCATACGGCACACGCCCCTAGAGAAAGGACACGCCCCCAGAGAAAGGGCACCCACCAGAGAAAGGGCACCCCCCCAGAGAAAGGACATGCCCCTCCCCTGAGCTGCCAGCTTGAAATAAACCTAGCACAATTGCAGCAATGAGTTCCTGACGAGGCACGGCAGCGCACGGCGAGAGGCTGCCGGAATAAATGTCGGACATGTTGTAGTTTTATCCCGGCAGCCTCTCGCCATGCGCTGCCGTGACTCCGCCGGAACTCTGCCCCCGCCCCCATTATAGTCAATGGTGACAGAGCGGCAGTCCAGGGGCACACGTTCACTAGCGGCAGGACGGATCCGACAGGCTGTTCACCCGACAGAACAGCCTGCTAAAGGTCCGTGCCGCTAGTGTGAAAGTAGCCTTAGATGAACTTGGTAAACAAGTGGTCAATTTCCCTGCAGCGCCACCACAGGAAAAAGGAGGAATTACATTGCGTCCATTGAAATTGTACGGGGTCCTCCAGAGTGAGACGCGCTCTTAGGAATCGCTCTGAAGGGGGGATCTCTCATAGTCACTCAGAAGGATATTGAGAACGGGTTTTCTAAACTAAACTGTATTAATCAAAATGATTATTCCTATCGAAACTGGCATGCTAGGTTCTAGGTAATGTCCCCCCGGCCTCCAGTTACGGGAGCGGTGCTGTCATGGTACTGCTAGGACAATTTTTTTTTTTTTGAGACTCTTCAGGAAGGCTGGATCGGTGGGTTTACACATAGGGGGTGGAACGTGGCTGCCATGTGCCACCAACCCCCCTTCCCCCCCCCCATCCTTCCAGCAGCCAAAAGCCGCAGCTGTAGTTCAGTTCACTTGATCCACTTGGTACGTGGCAGTAATCGGGCACCATAATGTGGCTGCTTTGGGGTTCTGCCATGCGTAGTGCCACCGCCGCTCAGATTGCTGAGAGAAGCCGTTAGCTGTGCTTACTCATTGTATGTTAGTGGCCCTGCCGCTGCGGGTAATTTTTTTCTACCTGTTATAATAATTGCCGGTATTTTCCTGTGCGGACTGTCTGTTACTAAGTGGAGCGCTCATTAGTACAGCCATTAACTATTACTGGGGGCACTAATAGGGGCATTTATATTACTGGGGGCACTAATGGGGGCATTAATATTACTGGGGGCACTAATGGGGACATTATTAATTCTGGGTGGCACTAATGGGGCATTACTATTACTGGGGGCACTAATGGGGGCATTAATATTACTGCGGGAACTAATGGGGACATTAATAATTCTGGGTGGCACTAATGGGGGAATTAATATTACTGGGGGCACTAATGGGGACATTATTAATTCTGGGCGGCACTAATGGGTCATTACTATTACTGGGGGCACTAATGGGGGCATTAATATTACTGGGGGCACTAATGTGGGCATTACTATTACTGGGGGAACTAATGGGGACATTATTAATTCTGGGTGGCACTAATAGGGCATTAATATTACTAGGGGCACTAATGGGATATTATTAATTCTGGGTGGCACTAATGTGGGCATTAAATGGGTTATCCAATTTCAAGAAAAAAAAAAACACATGTGCTGGGCCCGTCACCGGTAATATAGTTACCCCGCTCTCGGCGCCGCTCCTGGTCCCTGCATACGGAACGCAAAAAACGGAACTGGCGGGACTACTTGGGGCATTATTAATTCTGGGTGGCACTAATGGGTGAATTACTATTACTGGGGGCACTAAGAGAGGCATTATTATTACTGGGGGCACTAATGGGGCATTATTAATTCTGGGCAGCACTAATAGGGGCATTATTACTAGGGGGCACTAATGGGGGCATTATTACTAGGGGGAACTAATGGGGGCATTATTACTAGGGGGCACTAACGGGGGCATTATTACTAGGGGGAACTAATGGGGGCATTATTACTAGGGGGAACTAATGGGGGCATTATTACTAGGGGGCACTAATGGGGGCTTTATTACTAGGGGGCACTAACGGGGGCATTATTACTAGGGGGCACTAATGGGGGCATTAATATTTTTGTAAGCCACAGTATACGCCCTGTGTTAAGCCACGCCCACACACCACCCTCTTTGGGGTGTGGCTTAACTTGGCCGGTATTATTTGTTGGGAAAGGTGGCAACCCTGAACTGACACCAAAATGGATATGACATGATTTTTTTTACCCGTACAGCCATAACTTATACTGCTGGATATTAACCAGAGGCCTCATCTGCCCCTTCACCTTTCTATAGGGGTCACTGCTCTGTTATATACAGGGGCTGCCAAGTGCTCCTACACTGACATCTAGTGGCAGCACTGAGGAACTACAGCACCAGATCACCTGCAATACTATTATTTTATATTTTTTGGAGGGGGGGTTACTATTACTCCTTATAGAGAGTGCCTAGGAGGGGTGAGGAGTCTTATAGGACATGCGCCTCTGGGAAAAAGCTATGCAAACTAGCTCTCATTCTAGAAAAAAAAAAGAAAGCTATGCCTCTAAGACCACAGTTCCCATGCTCCTTTGCATGGAGCCGGAGGGAGGCTGCTGTTTGTGAATGGAGCATGCCGGGAGCTGTAGTTTCACTAACCACAGGTGCCATAACAGGAGACCTAGTGGCGGGGGGAGGAGTTGGGAGGATCAGGGTCAGCCCCTCCCCCTCACTATTCCGCCCATCTTTCAGCTTCAGAACCTCAGAGGGGCGTGGAAAGGGGAGGGGATTCAGCTCACATTCCAGATTAGGGGGTGTGACCTTAGTGCGTGAGGGGCATCGTCTGTCAGGGAAAGGGTGGAGTTTCACTTGACGTAAAACCTAGAAGGGGCGTGGTTACCTGAGCGCGTTCTATCTAGTACATGGAGGAGGAGGGGTTATTTCTCCTGTCTGTCAGCGTGAGAGGCGGGGCTTCGTTGCGCTTGCCATAGTGAGATTTCCGGATTGGGCGTGGCCATGGTTTGAGGGGGCGTTGTCTGTCAATGGGAAGGGGAGGAGCCGCGCCTGTTCAGCTGGTCGCCTCCAAGATGGCGGGGACCAACGAGCTGGGTCTGGCGGAGCTGCCGTCCGATCCGCTGCTCCTGATCCTGTCTTACCTGGACTTCCGGGACCTGCTCAGGTATCAGTGTGCCCCCTGTGCTGCCTGTTGTGTCCCCCCCCCCCCCCCCCCCCCGGTGCCCCTCCCCTGCACCCACCACCTCCTTTCCTGCTGTGGGTATTCAGGGTCTGTAATCACAGATGTGGCCCCATAAAGCAGGTGACATGGCGACAGCGTGTCACCCACCGTACATGGCGACAGCGTGTCACCCACCGTACATGGCGACAGCGAATGGCGGTCAGTCGTGACCTTTTGATATTTTCGAAAGGTCGCCGTGATGTCACCGGACCCGGCGATTGGATCTGACGGAGAGCGTTACATCTGGGTGGTGTGAAGAGCGGCCCCGGTCCCCTCCGGTTTATCGGGGCGCGTTTATTACGCTCCATTGTATGGCTCTGTTCACATTTGCATCCGTTTTTCCGCTTAACGGAAGCCATGACGCAGTGTTGGTGCCAGCCAGGTGTAGCCTGATGGACGCCGTTGACTTATAATTGGGCTTGTGGCGTTGTGACAGCAAGAATAGCGATGCAAAAGCGATGGAAGCCGCGACGCAGATGTGAACGCGGCCCGAGAGCGAGACGTGGGTTTCGGTGCAGTTTTATCACCGTGACAAAGACATTGTGAATTGTTTAGTCGCATCTCTTCTGACGTAGAAATCGTGCTTTCCATAACGACACAGCTGCTGCAGAACCTCTTAATACGCACCTCGGCCGCTGCAGAACCTCGTGATACTACGCACCTCGGCCGCTGCAGAACCTCGTGATACTACGCACCTCGGCCGCTGCAGAACCTCGTGATACTACGCACCTCGGCCGCTGCAGAACCTCGTGATACTACGCCCCTCGGCCGCTGCAGAACCTCGTGATACTACGCCCCTCGGCCGCTGCAGAACCTCGTAATAAGGCCTCATGCACACGACAGTATTTTTTCACGGTCCGCAAAACAGGGTTCCGTGATCCGTGTCTGTTTTTTCTTCCGTGTGTCTTCCTTGATTTTTGGAGGATCACCAGACCAGAAAAGGGAAAAAAAAATCGAAGTCAAGTTTGCCTTGAAAATGATAGGAAAAAAACGGACACGGATCACGGACGCGGATGACAATCTTGTGTGCCTCCGTGTTTTTTCACGGACCCTTGACTTGAATGGGTCTGCGAACCATTGTCCGTCAAAAAAATAGGACAGGTCCTATTTTTTGGACGGACAGGAATCACGGACGCGGATGACAAACGGTGCATTTTCCGAGTTTTCAATGGACCCATTGAAAGTCAATGGGTCCGCAGAAAATCACGGAAAACGGAACAACGGACACGGATGCACACAACGGTCGTGTGCATGAGGCCTAATACGCACCTCGGCCGCTGCAGAACCTCCTAATAATACGCACCTCGGCTGCTGCAGAACCTCGTAATACTGCGCACCTCGGCTGCTGCAGAACCTCGTAATACTGCGCACCTCGGCCGCTGCAGAACCTCGTAATACTGCGCACCTCGGCCGCTGCAGAACCTCGTAATACTGCGCACCTCGGCCGCTGCAGAACCTCGTAATACTGCGCACCTCGGCCGCTGCAGAACCTCGTAATACTGCGCACCTCGGCCGCTGCAGAAGGTGAAATGACGCATGTGAACTGTGCACCCTGTGAGATGTGTGGATGCGCCACGTCCACCGGAGCCGATGCAGGAGGCAGCCGTCCGCTCCGGCTAGTAGGAGGGTCCCCATTTATCCCTCTGGTTACGGGATTGTCTGAGATGAGATGTTTCCCAAACCAGTGACTATGCCAAGTAAATGGGGCTGAGCTGCAATACCAGGCACAGCCTATAGATGAGGGTGGCGCTGTTCTCACTGTCACCTCTGTGAGCTGCGTAATGCCGCTGCGGTCATGTTCTCTCGTCTGTGACCTGCACGTGAAGCAGGGAGATAAACATGTGACCCACGGCGTTATCACGGAGCGGCCCCTGCAGGGATCGGTATCTCATGGAGACAGATCCTGGAAGCAGTAAACAGCCCCGTCTATCGCAGCGCCCCTCCCCGTCTCTAGCCCTCCCGGTGTTTAAAACCTTGCGTGCTCTTGGAAATGCTGAGGGGGTCTGTTCACACACGGCGGAACTGCAAGTGGAAAGTCCATGAGTGCGACAGAACCTGCAGAGTCGGCGAGATTTTACAAACTCTCATTCAGGTGCCGCACGCAAAATCTGCAGCTTGTCGATTTAGGGCTCGTTCACACGACCGTATGTCTTTTTCAGTGTTTTGCGGGCTGTTTTTCCCGGATCCGTTTTTCCTTTTTCTTTTCTTTTTTTTTTTCCAGTAGTGGTTCCGTATATGGCATATACAGAAATTACATATAAAAAATTGGGCTGGGCATAAAATTTTCAAAAGATGGTTCCGCAAAAACGGAACGGACATGGAAGACATGAGTACATTCCGTATGTGTTCTGTTTTTTTTGCGGACCCATTGACTCGAATGGAGCCACGGAACGTGATTTGCGGGCAATAATAGGACATGTTCTATCTTTGAACGGAATGGAAAAACAGAAATACGGAAATGTAATGCATATGGAGTACATTCCAGTTTTTTGGCGGAGCCATTGAAATGAATGGTTCCGTATACGGAACGCAAAAAAAACATTTGTGTGAACTAGCCCTTATAATATGACTCCCTCTCCGTGCATGATGGAAAATCGGGGAAAAATCTCGCACCATCACCATTAGCAGGTGCCAGAACTAGCACTTTAAACAGAGCCTGAAGCACAGCGCCATTCAGAGTAGTGGCCGTACTGGGGTACTGCAGCTCCTTTACTTCCTACCCTCCCTGTTATTATAATGAATTTTGTTTTATTTTATTTTTTTATTTTTATTTTTTCAGCTGCAGTCTCCTCAACAGAAGATTTAACCAGCTCTGCAACCACGATCCTCTATGGAAGTGGCCATGTCGGAATTATTGGCTGGTGTCAGAGTAAGTGATTGTAATAAGGGGCCCATATACATTATCCATAATTTATAGATGATCCAAATCTGCCGCCCCGAGGCTTCCTCCATTGGCAGATCTTGGGGATTGTGCATGCTGGATCTGTTAGCGGCTTCTTCTCCTCTCCCCATAGCGGCACACTCGGAACGCACGCCTGGTGAGATGTTCGTGGTGGAGGACCAGCGTCCTGAAAATTAAAGGGGTTTTCCCAAAGATTTAAAGGGGTTTTCTGAGATTTTTATACTGATGACCTATCTTTAGGATAGGACATCAGTATCTGATCGGTGGGGGTCCGACACCCGGGACGCCTGCCAATCAGTTGTTTGAGAAGGCGCTCGCCAAGCGCAGCGCCGTACATTGTATAGTGGCTATGCTTGGTATAACGCTCAGCCCTATTCACCTCTATGGGGCTGCGCTGTTCCTAGGCTTTATGATCAATGAACGTGACGCCACTGGCCTATGGAAAGCTGCAGTGCTGCAGCGAGCGCCGTTGCCTTCTCAAACAGCTGATCAGCAGGGGTCCCTGGTGTCGGACCCTCACCAATCAGATAGTGATGACCTATCCTGAACCGAGGAACCATCAAGTGTGGAGCGTCTGCGATGGTTTGGTACAGTGAGGATTCCTCCTTGCTGCTATTTTAGACCCTCAGCTTTGTCAAAATGTTAATGGGGTTGGAAACTGCCACACGCGGTCCAGTTGAATGTGTCTGAACAACCACATCCAATTTCTGCTTCCAGAGACAAGAAGGCCCAGAAGAACCGCAGCTGGAAAGCGACATTTACGGACTATTACGTGGATCTGGGAAGGTATATCCATCACTATGCCAAGCTGAAGGCGGCCTGGGATGCCCTGAAGGCTTATCTGGGTGAACACTGCCCCAGAATGATCACCTCTCTTAAAGGTAATGAGTTTCTGGCATTAGTAATGTGTTAAATTATCTTACTTTATAGTCACATCCAGAGCTGCATTCAGACTTCTGCTGTAATCAATCTGCACAGTCTGTGCAGCGGAAGTCAATGACTGTTGTATAGCGCCTGGTGTCCACCCTCCGTCCTCACTGCACCACAGCGGCGAATGCTTCTTCCAGACTGATCAGCAAAGTTTTAGTAGGCTATAACTGGCAGAATGCTGAACGCAGCTCTGGATGTGAATAGTGGCTGTAACCCAAGATGATCAGGTAGCAGATGGAGACCTCCCTGCTATTATTCAGAGGGGAGGAACCATCCCTTTAAGCTGGCCTCTGATGTTCTTGTGGTTTACGCAGCCGGCGTGCAGGAGGAAGATCTTAACGCCATAGAAGAAAGAATCGGCGCCAAGCTGCCTGACGATTATCGTTGTTCCTTGCGTATTCACAATGGACAGAAGCTTGTGCTACCTGGGTAAGACCTGACACTTAATGGCACCCGCTGGTGTCATTTAGGCCTCATGCGCACTACATGAATGGGTCCGCATTTTTTTGCGGATCGGATACGGACTCATTCATTTCAATGGGGCCGCAAAAGATACAGACAGCACGCCATGTGTTGTCCACATCTGTATGTCCGTTCCATCTGCCAGCAAAAAAGATAGAACATTTCCTATTCTTGTTCGTTTTGCAGACAAGGATAGGAAATTTCTACAGTTTTGGTGAAAAAAAAAAAAGATAAATGGCAGCATGCACACAGCCGGGATCCATGTTTTGCGATTTTGCGGACCGCAAATCAGTTGTGTGAGCAGTCGTAAGTCTCCTACCCCATCCATTGTCTTTGCTCCTTAGGCTGATGGGCAGCATGGCGTTATCCAACCACTACCGGTCTGAGAACCTGCTGGACGTAGACACAGCAGCCGGCGGCTTCCAGCGCAGGATTGGGCTCAATCGGTGCCTTCCAGTCACCTTCTGCATCCACACTGGTCTCAGTCAGTACTTGGCTCTGGCTGACGTTGAAGGGAGGTGTCGCAATGAGATATTCTATCAGTGTCCGGTAAGGGTTGGTCATGTCTCCTCGTACAGCAAGGATGGTGAAGAGACTACAAGTTCCAGCATGCTATGAGCGTTGCAGCTCCTATGGCATGCTGAGTCTTGTAGTTTCACAACAGCCACAGGTTGCAGTTCACTGATGCCAGAGACCTTAGACCACTCAGCCTGGCAGGACCCGCATTGGTGATCATACTTACCTGATCCCACACTAGGTCCTGATTCTTTCACTCCGCGGCCTCTGCTGCATGTCTTGGGTCACTCCATATAAACTTCCTGTTTGATGCCGCTGCAGCCAATCACTGGCCGCTGTCCCCCTTGTGTCATGTCAAATGGACACGTGACACAAGAGGAGCAGCTCGCCGCGGCATCAAACTGGAGGTTTACGTGGAGGGACCCGAAATGAGCAGCAGAGGCCGGAGAGTGAACGAGCCATGGCCGGGAATGATCACCACTGTGGGTCCCAAGAGAGGTCTGGAAATTAGTGCACAACCCCTTAAGCAGGGGCGGATTGGCCATAGACCCTACAGGGAAATTTCCTGGTGGGCCGATGCCCCAGGGGGCGACCTAAGTCCACTTAACGGTAACGATGTGTGAATTAGGTTCTCTTAAACTAGTGTGGCCCTCGCCTCCTAAGCCCCTTCCTATATGATCCTTCCCAGGTGAACAGCGCTCAGGGGATATATTTCGGAGAAGTGATATTTATTGGGACGTGTGTTAGGAAAGTCGTCAGATGCTTCTCCTAGATAACGAGGTCTTTCGTTTGTGTTTTAGGACCAGACAACACATAACCCTGCTGCACTGGACATGTTTATTACAGGTAGGACCCGTGAGTGGAGGACCGGCTATACACGTTAGATAGCTGTCGGCTGTATACGTGGCCAAGCATGCATGTGACGGGAGGGCGGGGAGAAAGCTGGTGCCAGGCTCCTTATCTTCCTGACACCAGAAGGATTGGGCAATTGAGATCTAGCCACCAGATCCTCATCTCCCAAGACATCTGCAGCCGTCAGGATTGGGAGGCCCCTGTACACATTAGACAGTCTGCTGGTCCCACCGAAATGAGTGGGTTCGGACAACTTTTGTCTAAGGCTACTTTTACACTGGCGTTTTGGTATCCGTTTGTGAGATCCGTTCAGGGCTCTCACAAGCGGTCCAAAATGGATCAGTTTTGCCCTAATGGAAAAGGATCCGCTCGGAATCCCTCAGTTTGCCTCCGTTCCGTCTAGTCTCCATTCTGCTTTGGAGGCGGACAACAAAACACTGCTTGCAGCATTTTGGTGTCTGTCTGATGAAACTGAGCCAAATGGATTCGTTCTGACACAGAATGTAAGTCAATGGGGACGGATCCGTTTTCTATGACACAATCTGGCACAATAGAAAACGGATCCGTCCCTTATTGACTTTCAGTGGTATTCAAGACTGATCCGTCTTGGCTATGTTAAAGATAATACAAATGGATCCGTTTTGAACGGATGCAGACGGTTGTATAATCTGAACGGATCCGCACCAAACGCGAGTGTGAAAGTAGCCTAATGTGTGTGGCCAGCTTTAGGTTGTTCAGCCTTGACCCTCCCATTACCTTTATAGCTTTGGCTCTGCGTAACTTCATGTTGTGATATCTGTAGGGGGCTCTGGGATGGGACTGGTAAAAATTCAGCCCATTAGAGACTCAAGGCCGTTTACACGGACCGAGAATTCTAAAGTTAATCGGTAATGAGCGTTCATAGGAGTGCTAGTTCGCGATTATCTGGCATTGTAGATGTATTACTGATTTCCCGATGAATGAGAAAAACGCTCGTTCATCTGTAAATCCGATCGATTGTGCGTACACAAAAATCGTTGTTTGCCGGCGGCAGATTGCGCTGTGTAATCACGCTCTGCTGCGAGCAAACAACGGGTCCTTATGGGGAAGAGCGATGGCATTAGTGATCGCCCCTCCCCATACTCTGCATGTAAATGCAGCGATCTCCTCCACCAGCGAGCAGCAGATTGTCCGTAAAGAAGCGTTTCTTCCCGACAATCTGCTGCTCCGTTGTCCCATGTAAAGGGACCTTTATTTCCATATATACGTTGAGTCCCTATAGACATTAGAATATTGGAAGATCCCTCTGAAATCTGTGACGACCCGACCATACACATGAGATGAACTTAAAGAAGTCTTATGGTTATGAGCACTTTCTCTGATATTGGGGAAGAGGGATCAGCCATATTGGATTTTAACATGCCCAATCGTTTGTACCCACAGAAGATAAGCAGCTGCCTGAGAAGGTCATAAATCTCTAGTGCCGACCCTCACATTTACTTTCTTGTGTTTCCTCTGTCTCAGGTACCTCTTTCTCCCAGTGGTTTACGTCGTATGTGCAGCATGTTGTCTCAGGTGACTATCCCATCATCAGGGACCAGATTTTCAGGTAGCGTGGACTGAACACATCACTACTGTAGAGGTGTAAGTGTGTGCAGGTGTTTGCATGCCTGTGTGTGTTTTAACTAGTGTTTTTCCTCTGCTTGCTGTCAGCCAATGGATGTGTTCTTGTGTACATCCAGAGGCTGAAAATCCTGATCATTTCCTGCAGGTGCCTAGAGCAGTGTTTCCCAACCAGTGTGCCTCCAGCTGTTGCAAAACTACAACTCCCAGCATGCCTGGACAGCCTTTGGCTGTGCAGGCATGCTGGGAGTTGTACTTTTGCACCAGCTGGAGGCACACTGGTTGGGAAACACTGGCCTAGAGTACTGTTAGCGTCCATGCCAATGTCGCCTGGCTACTTCCAGATGCGTCTTTGAGTTGCATGGCTTGTGCAGGTGAAGAACCTGATTTTAATGCATGTTTCCTATACGAGCTGTATGGCCAAACCGGAGCAGTTTGCTGTGGTTCTTGCCTGTGCGGCTGCTGCGTGGACTGGCAGCAAATGAGCTGTGCATCGGTGGCAGTTAGACATAATCAAGACAGGATTTCAGCCTCTAGATGTGCAAAAAAAAAAAGGTTTCCATTCATTGACAACAAGCAAAGGATTGTGAAAATGATGAAGAACTGAAATGCCAAATATATTGCGAAGTTTTACCACTTATAGTTGCGGCCAGCTCTCCATTTAGGGCTTATGCACACGACCGTGCTCTGTCCGGGAAACACGGCTAGGACTGACGGCAACTCTTCTGACCCGAACTAACTGCATCACAAATCACTATGATGCAGGCAGTTTGGGTCAGGGGGGCCGCCGTCGGTCTGTAAGATGTGGCCGGCACATGGTCCGTGTTCCCTGGACCGAGAGTATGGTTATTTGCATTGGCCCGATTCACACAACTGTATCCCTTTTGCGATCAGCAAATTGCGGATCCACAAAATACAAATTTTGCGGACAGGTATGAGACATTTTCTATTTTCAGAACGGACATAAGGATGCAGAAAGCACTCGGATCATCTGTGTTCTTTCAGCATCCATATGTCCGTTGCACAAAAAGATAGAATATGTCCGCAAAATGCAGGCCATTGAATCATTGAAAACAATGGGACTGCAAATAAAAGGAGGACGGCACACGGGCCACATCTGTATTTTGTGACTTGACTGCAAAACGGATACGGTCGTGTGCATGGGGCCTAAGCCTTTACTCTCAGCTTGGACACAGCAGCCACCTCACTTGGCAGTTTAGAGGTCAATAGACCCTGTTCTGACATGCATGTCTCAAAGCTACCTCCAGGGCTTATGTGGGGAGAGAACCCTTTATACTCTGGTTCATCTAAAAAAAATTGCAGTTTTTTCTTTAATACGGGGATCATCAACCTTCGGCACTACAGCTGTTGTGAAACTACAGTTCCCAGCACGCTCCATTCATTTCTATGAGAGTTCTTAGAAGAGCAGAGCAAGTGTGCATGCTGGGAGTTGTAGTTTCACAACAGCTGGAGTTTGCCTACCCCTGCTCTAATGGCAGATGTCCGATCCTTGACCCCTGTGAGGATGGAAACCTCAAAGATTATAAAGGGATTATCTGGATTTTTCAAATTGATGACCTGCCCTTAGGATATAGGCCATCAATACTTCATTATTGGGGGTCTGGCTCTCGCCACTCGCAGTGATCCGCTGTTGGATGGCACCATAGCGCTCATAGGAGCTCCACGTCCTCTCCATGGTCTACAACACTCTGCACAGCGCCATATGTTTAGTAGTGGCTGACCCTGGCATTGCAGCATTGTCCAAGCACCGTCACGACTAAGGCTACTTTCACACTCCGTCATGGGTCTGCACAGACGGATCCGTTCAGATAATACAACCGTCTGCATCCGTTCAGAACGGAGCCGTTTGTATTATCTTTAACATAGCCAAGACGGATCCCTCTTGAACACCATTAAAAGTCAATGGAGGACAGATCCGTTTTCTATTGTGCCATTGAAAACTGATCCGCTCTGACACACAATGTAAGTCAGTGGGGACGGATCCATTTGGCTCAGTTTCGTCAGACAGACACCAAAACGCTGCAAGCGGCGTTTTGGTGTCCGCCTCCAAAGCGGAATGGAGACAAAACAGAGGCAAACTGATGCATTCTGAGCGGATCCTTTTCCATTCAGAATGCATTAGGGCAAAACTGATCCGTTTTGGAACCACTTGTGAGAGCCCTGAACGGATCTCACAAACGGAATGCCTATGTATGTATGTGATGTAGTAATAGTCATATCTTCTGGACATCTATGTCTTAGGTCTTATCTAATAGCTCTTCTCTGTACCAGGTATGAGCATGACAAGGACTGTGTGGCCATTACTGATGAGGTCACCACATCAGTCTCCACTTCCTTTCTGCCCGAGTTGAGCTCCATCCACCCTCCACATTACTTCTTCACCTACAGAATCAGGTGAGTACTCCACAGCCCAATCTCAACGTATACGGCCATAGGCCTGGTATATGGCGTAAAATGCTTTTATCAAAATTAAGAAATATGAGATTCTGTCTTGTGTGACTGAGTCTTGTCCCCCCCCCCCCAAATCTATAATCGGAGAAGCAAAGGTTCAGACATGTTGGATATTAACCTGTTTGAACCTCTGTATCTTTCGTCTGTCAAGCATATATGGCACCAATTATCAGCCATGCCCACGTAATGCAAAATGAGCATATGTGGAGCGCTGTCCATGGCCAGCTGCTTTGGACAGAATGCTGCACAGCGATCCATTTTCGGTGGTCTTCCTTCATGGAAAACAGACATACAGTGGTGATCCTAACATTAGAGGCTGATGGCCATACAGGTAGAGTGGATGCCGTGTTTTTA